>NC_083730.1:2845000-3445000 GCF_028564815.1 Eubalaena glacialis
AAGATGTGCCATATTCTAAGTGACATATTTGTAAGGCCTGTAGTATGGCCGGCGTTAGGCACACCTGAGAGCTGTGTGCACCCTCTTAGGAGCAGAAAAAAGACCCCAGGATCCCAGGGTCTGGCTGTTTGCCTGGTACTTGGTCTCCGGCAAACATTTATGATATCCGTTGGGAGTCCGTTACTCTGCTTTGGAAACATAAGTCAGTATACTGACTGCACGATGAGTGTCACCCATGGGACAGTCTCTTGACCCCTGTGATTTTGTTAAAGGAGTGTGGAATCACTCGGTTTTTGTTATTTATATATTTGTGGAAGTAGGGTTTGTAGGTATAAAAACTCCCCCGCATACATATAACAAAAGGAAAGACCCTCCTTGCAGTCATCCCCCAGACATGTGCCATTCCTTCCTGGCACCCCAAGGACATGACCTTGGCCCTGCACCCTATCTCTCCCTTGACCATAGCCCCTCCCACCTGTGCTCACCCGCACCTGTGCTCACCTGCAGGCTGAGCCTTCTCCTCCCTTGAAGTCTGGTCCCACCCACACCCCATTCCTTGGCTGTCTCTGGGTACTTTCTGCGAACAAAACCCTTTGCCTCAGCCCTTGAAACCCTGCACAGTCTGGCTGGCCTGTCTCTTGAATCATCCTCCTCTCACCTCTTCCCTCCACCATCCCCCCTCCCCTTTCCTCCATCATCCCCCCCCATCCCCCTTCCCCATCTACCCCCTCCTCCCACTCACCGCCAGCACCTTAAGCCTTGCACCCTCAGGCTCCAGGCCTTCCTGCTTCTTCCCGGTGAACAAGCCAAGCTCGTTCCCGAGGACCCTGTCCTGGGCGTCCTTCTCTGCAGAAGTACATCCCCCCCCCGGCCACCCCGCCACCCCCAGCCCCGTCCTCGGCCCACACTCCCGTGTCATCCAGCGGTCCCCTCAGGGGGCCTTCCTGATGCCCCTTATCCTGCTGTTTCCTTTCATATCGTTACTCAACATGAAATTACACATTGTATCTGTTTCCTGCGGCAGCCACACAAATTACCACAAACTGGGTGGCTGAAAACAATAGGAATTTCTACCCTCTCGGTTCTGGAGGCCAGAAATCTACACCCAGGTGTGGGCAGGGCAGTGCTCTCCCCGAAGACTCGGGGGGACGGTCTGCCCCGGGTCACCCGCCTCCCCGTGTTCCCGGCAACCCTGTCTTGTAGACAAACCAGGCCACGGTCTGCTTCCATGCCACGTGGCCTCTGTGTGTGTGTGTCTGCATCCAAATCCCCCTCTTCTCACAGGGACACTGGTCATTGGGTCGGGGCCCACTCTACTCTAGTGAGACCCCATCTTAACTGGATTACATCTGCAAAAGACCTAACCCTCAAATAAGTTCACATTCACAGGTACTGGGCATTAGGATGTGGACACACCATTTGGGGGGACATTATTCAACCCATAACGTTCATTTTCATCTGTGTTTATGCGACAAGGACCACATCTTGTTCGCCTAGTGCAGCAGACATTACACTTGCTAGGTGCTTGGTAAGGATGGGTGGCTGGGTGGGCGGACGGACGGGTGGATAAGTGGATGGACGGGTGGATAAGTGGATGGACGGGTGGATGGTGAATGGACGGGTGGATAATGGATGGATGGTTGGATAGCGGATGGATGGATGGATGGATGGATGGATGGATGGGTGGTCGGATGCTGTTGGTAAATGCTAGTAAATAGATTTCTAGGCAGTTTGATGGATGGATAGTGTGAGTAAAACCACATTTGCTGTAGAAAAGTAATAAACTTTGGAGAAGAACCTAACTACATGACATTCATTTATACCCACCTGTGGTAACTGAGAGCAAGATGGAGGTATTGTCATTCTCGAGAGAAATACTGTGTATTTTTGTAAAAAGCTAAGGGAGGATGGTGTGCCACATGAACTACCCCGTTTCCACTTAAACTTTCTGATTGTTGCTGCTTACAGAGGAGAAGCCAAACCAAAATGTCCTGAACAAGCAGCTCTCTCTCTCATGCAAGAGGCGTCTTGTGGACGCTGGGGACTAAAGAATTCTAAATGCCCCATGTCTTTAAGGCATGAATTGCAAAAGGTGTGGGCAGTTCCACTTTTACCAAGAATGCTAAAAATACCTTTTGTCAAATAAGTGCTCCCAACACGCTTTGCTTAGGCACCAGCAGCCTTTTAGATGATAAACGTGCCATCAAGGCCCCTGCAACCCTGGAACCCCCCAGGGCAGGAGTGGCAGCATCTAGGGGATATTGTGTGCCTGGCCCTGTTTGCTCGGGAAGGCCCCGTGCCGGATCTGGAGCACCTGAGACAATTCCCAGGGCCTCTGAGACACACAGCCGCCGCCAGGATGCTCGGGCCGGATGGGTCCTGCCCAAGGCAGTCCGGGGCCGCGTGGAGCTCCCTGGCGCCTGCGCACCCTGTGGATTTGCTGGGAGACGGCCGGTCCCCCAGCCCGGGAAGAAAGCGGCATTGTCCGCGCCCCGCTTTGCACAGCCGTATTCATATCTCACTGTTGTTTGCAGATGTGGACCAGAACAATGGGACCCCCTTGCAGGACACAGCGGTGACAGACTCCAAGCGCACAGCGGGCCCGAAGAATGCCTGGCCGGATGCCAACCCAGCTGACCCCGGGGGCCGCCCCCATTTGATCCGCCTCTTTTCCCGAGATGCCCCAGGGAGGGAGGACAACACCTTCAAAGACCGGCCCTCAGAGTCAGACGAGCTCCAGACCATCCAAGAAGACAGCGCGGCTGCTCCCGAGGGCCTGGATGTGATGGCGGCTCAGAAGAGACCCTCCCAGAGATCGAAGTACCTGGCCTCGGCGAGCACCATGGACCACGCCAGGCATGGCTTCCTCCCCAGACACAGGGACACGGGCATCCTCGACTCCCTCGGCCGCTTCTTTGGCGCGGACAGGGGTGCACCCAAGCGGGGCTCGGGCAAGGTGAGCTCTGAGGAGTAGAGGCGCGTGCAGCTCGTGCCTCCCAGGTGGTGTAAGCGGAAAAGGATGGGAATCCGCAGGTGAACTCAGCTGTTAGAGGGAGTACAGCCTCTGTGCTGTCTGGGGAGACGTGTTGTCCTTGCTGGAGACGCTTACGGGCTCCTGGGAGGGGCCTGGGTCACTGCTTTCGATACTTCACCCTCTCTCCCCTCCCAGGGATGCGGTCAGGATGTGGTGCAGGAACGGAGAACGTTCTGAGTTCACATCTCCTGGGTGGTGTGGATGTGGGCACTGTGGTCTTTTGTGTCTTATGCTTGGGGGCTTTAGGGCTGACGTGGCTTCTGCCGCCCACGCTTCGGGGCTCCACATTGGGCTATTGCCAACGTTTTCCTGGACTCAGTGCTGCTAGCTTCGTGTTGCTTTGCAACAATGATGTGATTGAGGACTTTTGAACAAACTCGAAATTTAAATTCGCCTCGAGCAGACGTTCTCTTTTGTCTGAGTTGTTTAGGGAAATAAATGAGTGTGAGGGATTAAATGAGTGTGTCTATGAATCAAAACTGTATTCGTTTGTTATTCCATTCATTTGAATGTAGAATTTGTGAAGTTTCATTATTTAAATGGTCTGTAGATAAAAATGTATCACAGGAGAAAATTGCTCCTATTGTGGTCTGGTTTGTGAAAGTGGCTTCTGGACTAGATTGTGAATAGATCATCTGTGCTGATGCTTCATTGAAAAACTAACCCCCAAGTGGCATTCCGATAGCGAATACATCGCATGCGCGGCGCCTGATTTTTAGAGCGTTGGATAGCTGGGTGATTTTGGAAGGAGTGAGGTTTTTCAAAAAAGCCCCTGGTTTATTGCTCACAAAACACCTAAGATGCAGCTTTGCTTCTGGCTGTGCCCTGTGCTTATCCTGAAAGGCCTTTGGGAAGTTGTAAGGGGCTCTGAGTCGAGTGTGGAGCTGAGGCCCTTGTCATCGTGGTCCTATAACATCATCAACACTGCGGCACTGGGAGTTCAGGAGTTTCTCGAATTTGCTTTAGTCTCTAACTACAGTTCTTAAAATTATTGACGATCCTGAAATTGTTGGAGATAAACACAGATGTCAGCTGCGCCTTTTGTGTGGTGTTAAGTAGCGTTGAGCTTTCAGGGACCTGCTGGGAGCTGAGATCTGTCACGTGACACTTGGCAGGACTTCCTGTGAATAACTCCATGTACCTTTTGTGCTTATAGAATTCATTTTCTGATTGGTTTCTTCAGTGTCCTGTACTTTGGGGCAGTCTTCCCTCACCCTGTAATGTGGGTCTTCTGACCTATTTCTAATGCTGATTTCAATCCGAGATGCTTTATCAAGCACAGCTATCAAACCACACCAGACCCTGACTGCCTAATCAAGTCTTGCTATTATGCAAAGCACCCCGTATGCATGCAGCGTCGACAGTTTTGAAACCTTAAACTATTCTGCTTAACCCAAAGAACAGGAAAAATATATTTAAACTGTGCAGAAGAGATTAAGCAGCTGCATAGCATCTATTACAAAACAAGCTTCATTTCGGTGGTAATGGGTTAAGTTAAAATAAAATCGTGAAAGCGTTTATGTCAGTTGTTGTGACCTCATCTCAGAATGAATATATATTAGACATACATGTTTTTCTTCCTTTATGTAAAAGTACAACCTTGATTGCATCAAGTCTGATATTCTTCAACATTTTCAAAGAAAAGATTCCAGCCTCGGAAGTAGGCATCCACTTCACAAACTAGTCTTGCTAGGTTATCAAGGATTCAGAGAAATCAAAACGTTTTCACAGGATTTTTAAACATAAAAACAATGTTTAAATAATTGATTTAGAACTTCTGAAGTATCAATTCTGTTCACTACTGGATGTTGAGTAAAGAAGATTTTCGAATGAGCAGCCTTGCCCTTTGATGCCAAAGAAATCCATTAGAGTTCGAATGCAAAATCATATCCGTAGTTGCTTATTACAAACACAGGCTAGGGATACATTCCTGTCGAGTATCTTTGCTGAGAATATGCAGTGGGCCTTACTGGCAATCTCGCTCAGCTCACCTATCTTACTGTGGATTCTTTGTTCACTTTTAAACTCTGGAGGTGTGAGCATAATACACTCTGCACCCAGTGACACACCCGCAATGGCCTAGAAGCCTGGGGTGTTTATTGGTGTGGGCTTATTTTTTGGTTTTGATCTTATTTTTGTTTTGCTCTGTTTATAAATCTGGAGAGCCCTCATTGTATTAGGTGCTAGAAGGGTCCTTTGGGTTGAAGCGTGTGAAACTGATGGGAGCCCTTGGCTCCCGGAAAAGGTGCTGTTTGTCGCCTGCTCCCCTCCTCCGAGGGCACGTGGGGTGGCCCCTGGGTGAGCCGCGCGCGCCCCCTGCCCTGGGAATGCACCAACACACCCACCATCTGTGCGGCCGGGAGTTGACATTCGAGCAAAGCACACACAAATTCCTTGAGGCGGCATATTCTTTCGAGAGCCGTAAATGAAAAGTGCATTCACGAGACCACGCGCCTTTGTGGCAGGAAGAAAGAAAGGCGGAGTTGTTGCCTTTAAGAAGCAGGTTTCCAAGTCCCTGGAACCTGGGGCCCTGTGAGGAATGGGCGGGTGGTCAGGACGGAGATGCCACTGCGTTTGGTCAGTTTTAGCAGGTGGAGGGGGTCCCCTAAGCTGCCCCACCTACCCACCCATCAGACCCGCCACTCCGGGGCCAGCGCTGTACCCTCAGGCTTAACCGCAACATCGTGACCTGTTAGCTTGGACAATAGCCAGGGTGGCCACAGTGATGTGACACCCAGACACCCCCCAGTAGGGACGCAAGGGGACAGGCCTGTCTCACCGTCCTCCGCATCAGTCTGCTTTCCTACAGGTGTTTCAAAGCAAGTTTCTGTACTGGTGGTTATACCTGTTTTCCTCTGTTGACTACAGTCAGAGCTGCATTTACAACCTGCTGCTCTCAGCATCCATCTGTCATCAGCATCCAGCATGACTTCCCTGCCTCTAGTCTTGATTGTGTGGGATAAGAACGCTTGCTGTCATTTAGTGCCCTGGGGTATAAGCAGTCTTGCAAATTAATCACAATGTTCTGTTTCCTGCCTTTTTTTCCACTGCATTTCAATTTCATTTAACACATTTTAGTTCTACAGTAACTTAACTCCTCACCGTTAACATGGCACCCTAACGTTAGAGATGTATTCTGTAATCCCCTGGGGAGGGTGACAGTTGGAGGTGACATGAAGGACACGGCAGGCAGTGTCTGAGCAGGGTACCCCACCCCGTGTGAGTCTAGCCCTGAAGTCGGGGACCGGTGGAGCTGCACTCGCTCATTTCAGCCGAGAGTGTGTCCGCTTACGATGCAGCGATGCACGTAACATGGATCTCAGCTAACGTGAGTCTACGTGGCCACGACCCAGCCACTCAGTACATCAGTTTGCCAAGAGATTTGGCCAGACATCTTTCTAGAGAAAAATCCCTGTATGCTGAGTATATGTGTTTCTGCACCCAAACAAACACTTTTTGAGATTTCCTACAGGAATTCCTTCTGAAGTATCATTCCCCTGATCAATTATGGATCAATTATTGATCGGCTCCCAGCACTTTGCTGTGGCCTCCTGAGGTCTCACTCCTCTGCTGTCTTTAACCAGGCGAGAGAGAAATCAGAATGGTATGCCCCTGTGCTGGCAGCGATTCTGCTGCGTCCTCTGAGTGAAACGTTTGTAGATTATGTTGATGTATTTAATGCTGATTGCCTTCTGGTGATTGTATCCCGATTTGATTTTGTGATGACCTTTTGCTTTTTATATATTTCTTCCTTTTTATGCATTTATTAAACATTTTAACAGACTAATTGCATGTGATTTTTTTAAGTTGTCTTTTTTGGTGACCCTCCCTTTACTAAGCACACGGTGTAACTGGTATTTTCACGACCTTCTGACACAGCAACCAACCAACAGGTGAGTCTGGGGGCCCGAGCATCCCCTTCTGCACACAGTTTTCACGCCTCTGCTTTACACACACACGTTCTGTTCTTTCCTCTCCACTGGCAGTTCAGTATCCCGGTCTTTCTGTTAGGACTGTTCTCGTTCTGCCTGAGGTTTTTAGTGTTTCTCTCAAAGCGCCGTCCTGTACACGTTGGGGGAAATGACTGTATTCTCCCCTGTGTCTGGGACACGGGACCCTCAATAGCATTTACTGAGTGATTGAGCCCAGGAAAGACGGCCCCCGCCTGGGCTCCCTGGGAGGGTACATACCAGGGGGTAGAAGAAACAGCGGAGAACCTGAACGTAGAGGCAGGCTGGCTCTTTTAAGGATGACAGTTAGTTTGTGAAATTGAGGGTAAGTTTGGGGTCGCTGGTAAACTAGAAATAAGCGCAAAGACATGGAATTAATTTTGATCTGTCTTGCATTCGTCTGTGCCCGTATCCTGCCACCAGACCCTGTCCTAACTCATCTCCTGTTAAAGTCACTTCCATTTTATGGTGTTGCTTTCCATCATTGTTGATGTTCCTTTTGGTAGAAGGAACAGGCAATTCTTACTGGTTGATGGAGAGCTTAGCTTGACATCTGAGGGAATATCTCATCATTAGGGGAAAAAAACACTCCCTCGATCTCTCGTGGAAATCACTAAGTATGGATTTAGCATTCCAGGACTGGAGAAATCTCTTCTCACACTCTGGTTTGACAGGTTATCTTAGCGTTTTTCCATTATGGACATCACCACGCTCTTAAGCACTCGGAAAGCATCCTGCTCCATGAGAAATAGTAAAAGGCGGAGAGGGTGACACACGGCTTCCGGAAGAGGACTTCCTGCCTTTTCTCCTCCCGCCTGTGCTGGTGCCCCACTCCTTCTGCTGGAGATGCTCTCCCTTTTGATCCTGAGCACGTCTGGACGCGAGGTGGAGAACCTTCCTCTACTCTCACACAGACGGAGAGAGCGGTCTTCCCTCCTCCTGCCGCTGCAGGAGGGGCAAGCCGTCAGGGAGGCAGCCGTGGGCCAGTCTGTCGCCCAGGGGGCCACCCCATCTCAGAGCCGTGGGCCATCCCTGCCCCAGGCTGCGTGGCCAGCGCCCAGAAAGCCGGGGTGGCCGTAGAGGGGCCTTAACACCAGCCCCCAGAGCCACCTGAAAATGTCGCAGAGAGATTGACCTCTTCATTAAGAAGGGATGTGGTCTTAAATAGAGGACTAGAAAATTCTTCTTTGCCTTTGGACCAAGTGTAGGCATGGACCACAGGCCATTTTTGAGGGTTTTCACCCTCAGTGGGGACAGCCTGGCCTCATCAAGGCAGAGAATCCACAGGCTTATCCACTGAGGTGTGCTTCTAAATAAGTACTCAGGGGTCTTATTGAAGTACCCAATACCATGCATTAAAGTCGCCAGTACTTCTTGCTAGTATAGAAATAGCCTCTCCCATGCGGAGAAAACTGATTGTGAGGTGCACAGCTAAGTACACGCTCGCCCGGACTTGCCTCTGGAAACCCTAGTGTGTTCACTTTATGGTAATATTTCTAGAATGCGTTGATATTTTCCTGTGTCATAACTACTGCTTATTTCCATGCGTAACCAACTGTTAACCTGGTTTTTAAAAATCCATTTCATCTGTAGCCAATAAAAGACATCTCTTGAAACCTATTACACTGATTTCATCTCTTGACCCCTACGAGGCTCTCCGTCTCTCTCTATCTGTCTCTCTCTCCCCCTCTTTCTCTCTTTCTCTCTTGCCATTTTGCTATGGCAGGTCAAAAGAGACGAACTTCTTGCAGGCCCCTTACCTTGGTCCTGTAATAATATTCTCTCCACCACATCCCTCAACGTTGGTTGATTCGGCAGAAACTGTCTCGTAGCCGATAGAATAGGGAAAGCGCACTCAGTTAGGAGCAAATACTATTTAGGAAGATTTATAACAATAGAGTTCAGGTTCATTCACAGCTCATGAAGGAATTTCAAGTCCCTATTAATATTAAGCTCCTAAATGTCACCAACAGCAAAGAAGAATATCCGTGAGAAAGTATAACTCCAAGTGGTCGGCTAGAATGACTTCTGAACGCTCCGTTGCTCCTGAAGTGATTCCCTTTCACTCTGGAGCAAACTGAGAGGACCCAACTGTGAGAGCCACAGTTCACCCCACAGAGCAGGAAAGACTTCTACTTGTAAATCCAGAGCGGAAGCTAACACGCTTGCTCTAAAATAAAAATACAATAAAATAAAATCGATTCCATTACAGACTCGGAAAAGCCCTTTCAGCTCTTCACGTGAAGCTGTCTTGGAAATCTTACATGTCTGGTGCCGGCGACATTTTTAAGGAAATTTGGTCACATAATGAGCTACAGGCCCCCAGAATAGACTCCGGGAAATAACCGTTCCCTAAACCTTTCTCCTTGTTCCTTTCTCTCTGTCGTCCTTCCTCCTGCCCCCGAGCCCTCAGGGGCTGTCCCCTGCCATCGTCCCTCCCCGTGTCCCCTAGCCCCGGCCATCGGCTGGTCCATCCTCCGTCCCCCTCACGTGCCGCATCCTCTAATCTCCCCCCTCCGCTCGCCCGCCCCTCCTCCCCGCCGCCAGGAGCTCGGCCGCTGGAGGGCGTGGACTCAGTGGCCGCTCTGTCCCTCTGGCAGGTCGCGTGGCTCAGGCCGAGCGGGAGCCCCCTGGCCCCTCATGCCCGCAGCCCGCCCGGGCTGTGCGACGTGTGCCAGGTGAGACGGCGCCTCCCGGCGGCCAGGCCATACCGCGGGGACGGCGCAGGCGCTGCCGGGGCCTCGCTCCCAGCCCGGGAGCCTCGGAAGCTCACGTTTGTCGGACTGACCAGGGCAGCTCCTGAGGGGAGGCGAGCAAAGGAAAATGTGCAAAGACAGAAGGGGGGTCCTCGCGAGGGATGTGCGGCCTCGACTGGGGGCCCCGCCCAGACGGAGGTGGGACCAGGGTGAGGACAAGCTCCCGGAGCGAGCCCGGCCCCCGAGGTGGCCGGCAGCCATGGCCTTGAGCCGCCTGTGGTCCCGACTCCTCGGAAGACCGGCGCCTAAGGGACACGGAGCGCTCGCCGCGTACGAGGTGAGTGAGCTCTTCCAGGCGCCAGCCCAGCTGAGCTCCCTGGGGCAGGACCTCCTTCCCGGCTGCCCCTCGGAGCTCGTAGGGACCGTAGGGACGACCACGTGGACGGCGGGCTGGGGCGACCCCCGGGGGAGGCGCGCGATCGGCCCGGGTCAGACTCAGCTCGCGGGGGCACGGCCTCGCCTAGACTTCTGCTCTCGGACCCCAGCCGGCGCTGTGCCCGGGCATCTACCGGCCTTTCCAACCTGGGAAAGCGCAGGAGGTTGAAACCACGTGGCACGCGACAGGAAAGCTAGTTCCGACTGAGCCCCGAGGGTGAGGATGGGGCCCCAGGAGTCTCGCTTGTGGATCTTCCTCTTCAAACGAAGCAGAGGGGGCCGGGGGAGCGGGACCCAGGCAGCCGGGAGCTGTGCCCGCAGCTGAGACCCGCCGTGGAGCCCTCCGCCCCGCACGGGACGGTGTGACCGCAGGGGACCGCGGGACCGGCTGGTCCCAGGGGAGGAGTGGATCCATACGACGTAAAGGGTCGGCTCCAGCACGTCGGTCCGGGGAGGCTGGCAGAGCGGCCGCAGAGCCCAGGGCCTGACCCCGTCGTAGGACCCGGCCACGGGAGCGGTGCCCGGGCTGCTGGCTGCCGGGAGGGACTTGCCGTCAAGCCCCCTGGGGTGGGCAGGGGCGCATCTCCAGGTGACAGCTGCAGGGGGGCTGGAGGGGTGCTGCTGCCGGAATCGTGTTTCAGTTGTGACCGTCGTGCTCACCGGTGCAGAGGGCCCCTCGGTGGCTCCTTTTCAAAGCAAACACCCCCCCCCCCCCGCTGCCCCGGGGAGGTCGAGAGGGCCCCGTCTCCCTGGAGGCGCATAAACTCTGGGGCCCTTGGGCCTTGGCCTGGTCCAGACTCAGCCTCGAGGAAGCCAGGGCTGGGCCCCAGAGGCCTTCTGGGGGGCCCTGGGCTCCCAGGCCAAGTGCGGAGAGCCGGGGCGGACACTCGCTGTTTCCTGGCAGCGGGGATGCGGGCGGGCAGGCGGGGAGGGCAGAGGCCCCGACGGGGACCCACATGCTCCCTGCGCCCTGAAGCCACCGGGACCCCTGTCCTCTTCTCCACGGGACACATCGCCATCAGAAAGCAGGCCCGCTCCACCGAGAGGCAGAGACATTGCCAGAAATCCCAGATGCAGTGCAGAGCGGGGAGGGCCAGAGGCCAGGGCTTTGGCATTTGGGGATGTTAAGAAACTTACAGCAGAATGATTTTTCTCCGTTGGTGGAAAAAGAGCAGCAGCCCTGCCCTCCACAGCTTCATCCCAGACAGACCTCTGTGCCCACATGTACAAACCTGGCCAGAAATGCACGAGTTCCACACAGCAGCCCCAGGGACGCAGCATGGGGGCCGGGCGTCCGCGGCCTCCAGTTACGGGCCTTTGCCTTTGCTGTTTGTTCACTCTGTCTTCCTCCAGCGCACTGGATTCTTCAGTATTTCAAGAAAGAGCTTAGGTTTCTTGGAGCGTTAACGGCCCCGAACACGGGAAAGCACTGAAGGGCCAGGTGGCACGAAGTGGTTTCAAAATACGACAAAGGGCACGTGGAGTAGGCTTGCGGAGGGGACAGGAGGCCCCTGTCCGTGGCGTGAGGCCACGGCCGAAGGGCTGACGCGGGGGCTGGGGATGGCGGTGCAGGACCACCAGGCGGCTCGGGACCGAAAGCTTCCTCCTTCTTCCCCTGCGGTTCAGAAACTTAAAGTCGGTGAGCGATGTCAGGCTGGCATCCTACACCTGGACCTCCTTCTCTCTGTCTGTCTCTCTGAACAAACACACCAGGAAGGGTGAGAAAGCCCCACCTACTACAATCAAGGAACAAATGGGCTCAGCACTATGGCTGCGCTTCCAGGACTGGGTCCCCTGCGAGGAATTCCTTGATTCCAGGAGCCTGAACACTTCTCTTGATTCTGACACAGGGCTGACCTTGAGGGCTGGAAGAGGACCATGGAAGGTGGGAAGCCCAAGGCCACGCATGAAATAATATTTGAGGACCCAAAAGCAAGTTGGGAAAGCACAAATTCCAAGGCAGAATCAAGGAGCAAATATACAACAGGGAATACAGCTCCGTGGGGAGACAGGCAGAGCCTTTCCTCTGGTTTCTCCACCATGTCACCCTGGCTCCGCACGGCTGGGCCTCTGGAAGCGGCGTGACCCAGAGCGCCTGGCGCCTGCGGATGGAAGGAGCTGGAAAGGTGCCCAGGGCGGGGAGAGTGGAGCAAGTGCCTCGCCCGAGTGACCCCCGTCCCACCCACACCTGCACGTCTGGGCCCTGGAGATGCAGGAAGAACAGAGGGGGAAGCCCGTCCCCACGCCCGTCAGCTGCTCTCACTGGCTTCCTTAAGTCCCTCTGCCTGCGTCCCACAGACCCCGGGAACCGGTCCTCGCGGCCTGGAGAGGACACTGCCTGGACGCCCGGCCCGGGAGGTGCCCAGAGGTTCGTCCAGAGCCGCCCTGCCCGCTGTGACCCCCCCAGCCAACCGTCCCCAGGATGCTCGGGGGTTAAGGAGCCGCACTCCTAGCCCCTGGAAGAGCACAGGGTAAGGACGGAAGCACGCGTGGTAGGTCTGATTCACTGCTCAGCCTCCGTGTGTCTGCTCTGAGCCTGCTTTCCTGGCCTGAAAAGCACACGACATCAGAAATAACCGCCTGCCCTGCCGACGCCCCGGGCCCCCGTGCTGAGGGAGAGAAACATCCGGAAGCCGCCGGCGCATCGAGGGCGCGTCAGGCCCGCTTCCCGCAGGGACCCTGCGCCCCAGCTCTGGCCGTCAGCTCCTGGGTTCCTGCTCTCAGGCCTCAGTTTCCTCACCCAGAAGGCAAAGGGGTCAGAGTCGGTGACTGCAAACATCTCTCTGAAGACTAAGACTCCATGGTTATTTCCTCAGGTCTCCAGGGACCTCTCGTAAGCCCAGCCCCGCCAGCCCCGAGGTGCTCGGGGTGACTCCGTGCCTTAGGCTTGTGGGCTCTTGTTCTGCTCCCGGGAAGCACAGCTCCCAGACCCCAGGCATCACTCACATGGAAAGCCTTCCAGAGGCTTCCCTCTCATTTAGTCGTCAGGTTTTCTCAGTCGATTTCTTCACGATGCCCAAGCAAATGGCTCTGACCAGAGCTGGGTGGATTTGATGGGCCCTGGAGGTCTGGCCATGGGGACCCAGAGCAGAGCAAGTGGGGCCCTGCCCACCTGGGCGGAGGCCGACTGGCGGTCCTGGGGCCAGGCCTCTCCTGGGGGACCATGGTCTACTCCCCCCCCCCAGCGACGGGCTGCCCCCCAGTACAGCTGCGCCCGGGCCCGCGGCCTTCACTTGCAGGAAAGCCTGTTGCAACTTGGCTTTTCTTCCAAAATAATCTTCCAGACTCTGAATCCCTTAAACCACTTGCTGTCATTCTGCGCAAGGAGACTACTGAATTCTAAGCCAAGCAAAGGCTTCCGGGCAATTGTTTGGTTTACGCCTTTGCTGAGCTGATAGTTTGATGTTTATGCTGGGAAGTCTTCTGCGTACTTTACACACATTGAGGTCTTTAAACATGGGTGCCTGGGAGCAAGGAAAAGAGCCAGAGCGGTTAAGGCCGATATCTAGCCTGTCCTCCCGCCGTTGTGGAAGGAGACACGGGAGGCCTCCAAACCCACATTCAAGAGCGTCACTCTCAGCGCCAGCCCAGCCGGCCTGAGTTCGGGAAATGGCGGTGAGCCTTCCCTGCGGGGGCGACGAGCCCAGGCCTCCGGCTGTGAGCTCTCCTGGGCTGCCCGAGACGAGGAGGGAGGAGCTGCCTATGGGACAAGCGAGGGTGGCCTGGGCACCGCAGAGGGAGCCTCACGTCCCTGGCGGGACGGCCCAGGGGCGGCCGCGCATCCCGTCTGGACAAGAAGACGGAGCTGTGGGTGGAAAACACAACGGTCCGCGGCGTCCTCGCCGACGTGGCGGCAGCTGCCAGCTCTGGCCAGGCCCCTGTCACCGCACCGCCTCCTCCTCCACCATCCTGGCCCGCGAGCGGAGGCCAGGCCTCGGAGCCCCACCCGAGGTTCGCCCCCCTCGGGCCACGCAGCCACCACACGCTCCCCGAACGAGCGGACACGCCGGCTGTGACATGTGACCCCGACTTCCTGTGTGCCGGTGTCCATGACCGCATCCCAGCTTTCGCTCTGTCCTTGCCAGGAGGCCTCTGACCCCGGGCTGTGGACGGCCGTCCCGTGGAGGCAAAGCCATCGGCGCAGAGGCGGCGGGGGCTTCGGTGCCCTCGTTTCCGGTGAAACATCACAGAGGAAACCAGAAGCCGCCGTGCTTCCCGCAGCCCGCCGCCTTCGGCTTCACAGGCTGCTGAGAGGGTCAACTCTCCAGCTTGGAAACCGGCGCCTCTAATCACCGGCCGGGCAACAGCCCCAGCTGAGCGGAGGACCAGGGACGACCCACACCTCCGCACAGACCGCGCCCCGCCGGCCTTCTCACTTGCCAGTGTCTGAGAAGAAATGTGTCATCAGAACAGGCAGCAGGTCACCGAACATCTCCACCTCAACGAAGGTCTGCCTGTGAATGTCCCCCGTAACTGAGAAAAGCCCGCTGCTGATACCGCACGGCTTTCTCTAAAGAAAGAAAAAGCCCACGGCTTTAATTAAACTCCTTCGAGTCAATGATTCAGGAACAAACATATTCTTAAACTTGCCAAGGGCAAAAACGTAGGGCAAAACTGCGTAGGTCATTCAGACAGCAAAGAATTCTCTCCAGATTGCAAAATCTAAATGCCTTGACCTTACCAGAAAAAATCTAATGCTCTCTCTTGAGGCGTATTAGAAGCTGTTTGACCAGAAATGGAGCAATTGCTTCCTCTGAAAAACATGTATACACAAAACTAGGGGCGAGCCCAAAAGGCCCAAGATAACCTCGTGATCCAGTGATTTCTGGGAACGGCCAGAGAGCATCGTGCGGTCAGGGTGTGGGGATTAAAACACGCCGTGTTCATCAAGACCAGCTCTGAAAGGGGGAAACTCATAGCTCGAAGAGTTTCCAGCCAGATGTGTCATGTCTTCTACAGGCCTGTGACCTTTGGGTCACATGCTCTAGTCCAGAGTACTTATTTTACTGGCAACTAGCTCAGCACCTGGGCCAGTCGCCACAGGGGCATAAAGCTGCCACAGCCCGTCCTTCCAAAGGGCTACAGAGAGTTAGAAGGGCAGACAGACAGGGCAGCCACGGATAAGAGCCATTCAGCACAAGATATGCTGCTGCCTCTTTCAGGAAGTCCTTAAGGAGGACAAATCACCGAAACAAGATTTCTGAGGGCGGTGAAGGATTTTTATAAACCATCGAAAGAAGTGTGAAGCAAGAGGAAAAAGGCAGAAAAAGTATATCCGTTTCATAGTGAACTACGTGTCGTGGTTCTTAAATATAAAGAAAACAGTACGGAAGAAGCATATTTGGTTTTCTTACCACTTTCACAAGAAAAAAAATCATTTTATTGATCCTAAGTCTTACTCTGTTGTTCTCCCTTATTGTCGGCAGTTCAGAAAAACAGTGACACCGTTATAGTCTCTGGTTCCAAACAGGTTAAAGAGATGAACCGCTTAGCTGCCTGGATCTGGGTTTCTTGAGGATGCCACAAAATCAAAGATTTCTCCGGCGGAAGAAAGGAGAATGCAAGTTCCTATGCTTCCCGTGTCTCTGGACCACTGGTGAAACCATCTACTAAAGGCGTGTATCCTTAATGCCACTTGGTGGATATGTGCACAATTCTGTCGTGTTCAACCTGTAAATTGAAGGATTAAGTATCAAAGATGTTTGTTCGTTGAATGGCTGGTTAGTTGGATGCTTTTAACCACATGAACAAAATAGAACATTGCAGACAGTACAGTCCGCTTGGATTGAGGCATAACTTTTCCATTGAAAGTGGGAGCTGATCGAGCCCCAGTTTTAATTACGTAGAACTGCATCCTTCCAAATAACAATGAACCTGAAAAATCTCATCTCTCTCACTAGATGTGTTGCGCATTTGTCGTATCCAGTTACCAGTATTTACCAAGATAAGTAGGAACTCGTTTTCTAGTAGAGCAGTGATTACAGCTTTCCCAGTTCTCTAGATATTAACCGACATCTCTGATTGATGCCACCGAGAGACACTAATTTGTTTTTCTTATATCTGAGCACATTTTTGTTTCTAGCGCACCACACCTTCACAGCTTAACAGGAGGTAAGTCTGCAAACTTGGAAAAAGTTCCTCTCCCTTCCCTTTGGTCACGTGGCTGGCCCGTGATTTCTCCACCTGCTACTACTGTTCGGTTTGGGACATTGCTTCTCGTGCACGTGGAATCCACAGGAATCTCGGATGGCACAGCAGATTAAAACATGGAGCTGGGGCTGAAAGGAGACCGCAGGCCCTTCACTTAACCCCTTTGAGTATCCACTTCCACATCTGCAAAAAGAGGTGGCCACACAGAGCAACATTTCTGGTCTGTGACCAGCCGGGGTGAAAATAATAATGCGTCCACCCCGTGTTTTCAAAGCAAGTAGAACCACTTTCTTTGCTCCTTTTTTTAATATTGGATCCTTCTAGGGACACAGGGAGAAACGTGCGTTCCTGGAACTTGTATGATTGACTTGACTAAGAAAGTGCCAGTAAGAAAATGGTCACTGCTTTTAGCCACTGGATGGCCATCTGGACATATTTGAGACAGATCCACAGAGAGGCCACTGCGGCTGTGTCATTCTGACACGGCACCAGGACCTCTCACTGAGTGAGGCGGGCTGCACAGGGCCTTGGCCGCCTCAGTTTTCCCTTCACGGGGTTAGGAGTTTGCTGATGGGCCAGACCCGGGGCACCTCGGAGGTACCTGTAGCCACAGACCCCGACGGATGGTGGGTTGAGGTGCCCTGGCATGAGGGCACCTGCGTCAGTCACCTCCGTGAAAATGCTCGATTTCAAGTTTAAAAAGGGCAACAGTTTCCAAATAGCAGCTCCACGCAGAGCTCGTGTCTGCTCACATCACATAGAAAAGATGGAGCAGGTGTTACCAACACTAGTTATCAGACACACATTGTCTTTGAAGGACCAGTTTCTCCCAGAGTAGCACACAATAAGACAGAGTAACAGTGCAGGAAGAGAACATGCTTCCTGTTAATGCCTGCGATCTGAGGGAAGCCAGAACACACTTATGATATTTAAAAGACGTTCTCATCTTGTAACGAACCTCAAATCGTCACACCGGGTTTTAAAGTACCAGGGAGAGAGCTGGTCCTGTAACAGGCTCGTAGTCTCCTGTGTAGCTACTATAAGCCATGAGTCTACACCTGGGCGGTCCTCAGATGCTTTTCCTTACGCTTGTGTATCTAACGATTGTTGTTATTCTCCTGGTCCCTCCTTTGCACTCATCCGATGTCATTCATCTGGAGGAGAGTGGCAAGCAAACTAAAGCCTGGGCAGAGAGAGGGGAGACCGCCTGGGCTCGTAGGGTCCAACAGGGAGCACACCGGTGCCTCTCAGGTGCAGAGCCCGGGAGGGGTGGACGCAGAGGGGGGAAGCGTCCCAGAGCCATGGATTCGCTCTGATTTCCATCACTGGCATTCTGATGGTGGATTCAGGAAAGAGTTTAAATTCCTCTCACAGACAAGAAATAAAGCAAGCGCTAGAACTCCTTTTTTTTTCCCCCTAAGCACAAAACCCCAGGCACAGTGAATACTAATTTTTTCAAGAGGCAGCGTTTTCTTCTGAGAGGGACTGACTCTATCCATTTGTTTCTAATCAAATGCAAATGATGATGCTGGCAAATATCTCATCCCTATTTTCAGAAGACAGCCGCTGGAGTCAAGGGAATGAATCTTTACCCAATCTGATGACCACTGATCTTCAGATGTGTCAGGCGAAAACTAATCCCCTGTTATTACTTGCAAGTTTAAGGACTCCCAGCTCTTCAGCAAATTGGAAAAACAGTTTAAAAATCCTTCCCGTTATCTGGAGACAGGACTGGAAAGCAGCCGGGAAGCCAAGTGCACGAGCCCCCCCTGCTGGTGAAGCACATTATCACAAGTGGAGGGAAAAAATCACAATTTTTCAAAACCAGTACAATGAAACAGGCTAATGGAAAAAAGCAGTTTATGTTAAAAATTCATGAAATGGTTGTCCTTTATCCCATGGCTTTCCTCTCGCAGTGTTTAAATTTTTTAGCATAATGTTATTTTATTTGCCACCAAGAAGTTTATTGTTGTTTTGTTAATCATGATGCCAAAAAAGAGTAACACGTCAGTGCCACGTAACCCTGCGCGTGCTGTGATCACGTGCCAAGGCCCCTGCACGACTCACGTGTTCACGTGTGCAGACAATGAGGTCTCCATGTGGTTCATCAGAGTGTGAACCAAGTCACCCCTAAGAGGTAGGATTTCTTCTACAAACTTCTTGTTATTTGAAATCCCTATGTAATAAGCACTAGTTTTCTAAACAACCTGAGTTTTCATTTTTGAAAAACTGGACTGATTTTCTAATTTCACTTGTCCCAGATATTCAGCCCCACGTATTTTGGAGAGAGCGTGTTGACGTCCTAACCTCAGGTGTAGACCGGCACGTGGGGCGGGGGCCCTGTGTCCGGCCCCGTTTCCTTTTCTGATTGCTCACACTCAGAGGGGTGGCTGCTACCCGCCCCGCCCTGGCTTGCGGGGTGTCGGGTTCTGATTTTCCGGTAGGACTGACCTTCGAATTCCTCCTTCGCCTTTTAATCACTTACAAATAGATGAGCTACTTGGATCAGGATAGACACGGACAAAGAGATACCATTCCTGGCAAATAACTGTAAGATGTGAACAGTTCTGGCTCTTCTATCCTTTCTGAACACAGATAAGAAGGGCTGCATCGGAGAATCACTGACCCTTCCTGAGTTCGGGAGCCGAGTCCAGGGGGCTCCTTAAAGGGAAACTTGTGTGTCCCAGGCTCTGGGGACAGAGGCTGGGGAGCCAGGGGTGGAGGGAGGAGATGCAGGCAGGGGACTGGCCGCGGCTCCGGGGGTGTCGGCAGCCTCACCCGCGCCCCGTCCTCCCCCAACTGGGGTCACCTTCGCACCCAGACGGCCCCCGCCGTCATCCGCCTTCCCCTGCGGCCCCTTCCCTCCCCAGACTGTTTCCTCCAGGACAGAAACGGACCCCCTTGTTTACAGTGAGGCATGGAAATAAGTACCCACTCCCTACAAATTGTGAAATATAAAAAATAAACCAAAACCCACTGTTTTTAAGTACCCTGCCACTCCTGCCAGGGGCTCCCACCACTGCCTGGGAGGCAAAGGCTGGCCCTGCTCTGCCCGTGAACTGAGCATCGACAGCAGAGATGTCCTGCACGGCCGGAGCCTCCCCGCCCGGCTCCCCTCGAGTTGGGCGTGGACCCCTTTCCTCAGCACAGGCCAGCCTTCGATATGGCCTCAGAGTCATGACCCTCCCCCCACCCCCATGCTCCTTCAAAGAATAAAGGATGCTCTTCAGGCTGTGGGGAAGGAAGCTGGGAGCCTGCATCCCCTCAGCCACCTGTCGGAGGCCAGACCACATCAGCATCACAGGGTCCGAGTCAGAGCAGGTGACTCAGCACAAGAGCCAAAGGGTGGAAACAACCCAAGTGTCCATCAGTGGATGAATGGGTGAACAAAATGTGGCTTACACAGGCAATGGGATATGACTGGCCTTAACAGGAAGGAAATTCTGACCCAAGCTACAGCATGGCTGAACCCTGAGGACATTACACCAGTGAAAGAAGCCAGTTGCCACCGGACAAACACTGTGTGATTCCACTTGTATGGGGTCCCCTGAGCCATCAGATTCATAGAGAGAGTAGGATGGGTCTTTCCAGGGGCTGCGGCAGAGGATGGGGAGTTTGTGTCTACTGGGTACAGTCTCAGTTTGGGAAGATGGAAAAGTTCTGGAGGTGGATGGTTTAATGGATACACAACATTGTGAATGTACTTAAGGCCACTGAACTGCGCACTTAACGATGGCAAAATGGTAGATTTCACGTTACGTATGTTTTAGCACAATAAAAAAAAAAATTAAGGGTGACAGATGCAGCACTCCCCTCCCCTGCCACTGTGTAAAGGCGTCATCACCATGGCAACCGAGGCGCGTTTCTCAGCTCTTCTTCCTGTGCTCACCACAGAACTTTTCAGTGATACATAAATAAACATATTAAGCAGCAGCCCTAGAGTCTTAGGAAACGCCCTAATACGTAAACCTCGCTGGAGAACTATTTTTCTTTCCTTGACTGCTACTCAGAGGTGGCCTCTTAGTAAAAGTTGAGAGCTAAAAATTCTCTCAGCGAGTCTCTGTTTCAACCCCGTGCTTTCACATGTGAGGAAACAGAAGCCCCAGCGCTTGGCATGCTCAGTTCGCAGGGGTTTTTGTGTCAGGACCAGAGCCCTCCAGCCCCCAGAGGCTTGCTCTTTCCAGGAGGCCCCAGTAGAAAGAGGATTTCTTTGTTCCTTTGTCCACTTCTATTTGCTGAACCAAACTGCCAGAAGCTTTGGGGAATCAAGTAGAAGTTTTTCTTTTTTCCTCCAAAAACTTAAAATCTAGCTGGAGACCTGAAGACGTAAGATGGATGTAGGGAGAAGGCCAGACTCCCCTACGCGGAGATCTCCAACCGGGAAATTCACGGAATGACATAATGTTGCCGTCACCAACTTTGGGCCAAATAATGATAGACCGTGTTAAATGGATTTATTTTATTTTATAAATTAACATACAGTAAAATTGGGTTGTTTCTGGTGTACACATCTGTGAATTTTAACACACGTGTAGTTTCATGTGGCTGCCACCACAATAAGGGTACATCACCCCACAACCTCCCTCCCACTTCACACCACACCCTTCCCTCCCCCATTCCTGACCCCTGACAACCACTGCTCTGGTCACCCTCCCTGTAGTGTACTCTTTTGAAGAAAAGTCACGTGTATGAGATCATACTGTATGAAATCTTTTTGGAATGGCTTCTTTCACTCAGTACAATGCCTTGGAGATGCCTCTGAGTTGTTGCTCCTTTTTACTACTGCATGGTATTCTGTTGCACGGACGTACCACAGTCTGTTTATCCCTTTACTCAGAGACGAACATTTGGGTTGTTTGCAGGGTTGGTGATTACGAATTGAGCTGCTATAAACATTCACGTACGGGTTTTTGTGTGATCATAAGTTTTCACTTAAGATTCAAATTAGTTCCATCAAAAGATTGGAGACCAATATATTCATTACAAAAATCACTTCCAAAAATATGTAGTTTTTCTTTTATCATTCAAAGCAGGAAGTGGGATTGCTGGGTCATATGGTAAGTATTGATACATGGTTAGCTTTATAATAACTGTCAAATTGTTTTCCAGAGTGAGGGTACCATTTTGCATTCCCACCAGCAAAGCATGAGAGTTCCAGTTGCACTGCATCCTAGTCAGCACTTAGTATTGTCAGTATCCTTTATTTTAGCCATTCTAATAGGGGTGTAGTGGTGTCTCCTGATGGTTTGGATTTGCATCTTACTAAGAGCTAATGATGCTGGGCATCTTTTCATGTGCTTATTTGCGTTCTGCTCATCCTCTGCAGTGAAGTGTTTAGTCAAGTGTTTTGTCCAACTTTTTAACCTGGTTGTTTGTTTTTTTACCATTGAATTTTGAGAGTTCTTTACAAGAAGGACTTGTGGTTTCAAGTCTTTTGTCATATATATGATTGGAAATATCTTCTCCATCTGTAGTTTGTCTTTTCATTCTCTTAAAGTGTCTTTTGCAAAACAAAAGTGTTAAATATTGATCAGGTTCAGTTTATCAATTTTGTTTCTTTTATGGATCATGCTTTTGGTGTCAGGTCTATAAACTTATTGGCTACCCTCACGTCATGAAGGTTTTCTTCTATTTTCTCCTGTTTTCTTCTAAAACGCTATACTTTTACAGTGTAGATAGAGATCCATGATCCATTTGGGGTTAATTTTTGTATAGGGTGTGACTTTGGATTGAGGTTCATGTTTTTGGATATGGATGTCCAGTGGTTCCAATACCATATGTTGAAAAGACTATGCTTTCTCCATTGAATTATCTTTGCACCTTTGTCAAAAATCACCTGGTCCTATTTGTGTGGGTCTATTTTTGGACTCTACTGTGTTCCATTGAACTATGTGTCTACCCCTCCTCCAGTACGACACTGCCTATAGCTACGTAGGAAATCTTTAAATCAAGTGATGCGGTTCCTCTGATTTTATTCTTCTTTTTCACAGTTGTTTGGCTATTTTGGTTACATATAGTTTCAAGGTTAGTTTTTCTATAAAACAAAATCCTGCTAGGATTCTGAGTGGCGGAGCATTACATCTGTAGATCAGTTTGGGAAGAATTGCCATCTTTACTATTCATGGTCTTCTGACACATGAAGATAGTATGTCTCTCCACTTAAGTCTTCTTTGATTTTCTTCCACCAGCCGAGGGCCATAAATACACTAATTGACTCTTTCATGAACAGTTCTGACCCCAGATTCTGAGAGGTAGAACACAACTTACCAACTTCATGTGTTCCTTAAAAGATTTAAATTACTCTTTCTTCAAAAGATTGGCGACCAATGTATTCATTATAAAAATCACCAAAATATATGCTCTTTCTTTTAGCGTTCAAAGCTGGTACACATGATAAACATGATAAACGTTATTATTATCTACACAATACTTCATTAACTATGTCACAGCATAAATAAGTTTTAATAATATCAGACCTGCATATAGGACTGAACGTTCATTTATTTAAAAACCTTTTTGTAAAGTTTAAGAAATCTTTCTAGTTTAATCACAGAATGGGTGAATCAAAGTGCACGATGTTTCTGTGACTCAAAATCCAACACAGCCTGCAGAAAAATGGTATATAAAAACAAAAGTAAAGGGACTTCTCCAGTGGTCCAGTGGTTAAGACTCTGCGCTTCCACTGCAGGGGGCATGGGTTCGATCCCTGGTCAGGGAACTAAGATCCCACATGCCGTGCGGTGCGGCCAAAAAAAAAAAACAAAAAAAACCAAAGTCAGGGCAAATTGAACTAAGTTCTGAGCTGCTTTAATTATTTTTGGCCATTAGGGTGGTATCTAATAAATAACTTCACTTGGCAGATACATTAGACACGAAGATATTTTTCTTAAAATAAGTAAACAGTTTCCTAGCTCATCTGTTTTCTTTTATCATTCTTAATTTTATACTCTCTTTTACTGGAGAAGAATGTGTAAGGTGGGCCAGCAGTGACCGAATCTGATTGGTCTGTGAACTCAGAAAGGCGCTGGCTGAGAGACAACATAGCACAAGGAGAACCAGATTATTTATGTTCTGGCAACCCCAGCAGAGGGAATAAGAGTAAGAAGGATGGGGGAGCGGGGGGTCACCAGTTCCTGAAACGCTCCAGCGCTTCCCCTTGAGGGTGACATCTTCAAGTTCAAGTGCGCATGGCATCTGCTTCTGCCCACGCCATCGTACCCACATCATAACTCAGTCCCCCGGGCTTCCCCTGTGGGGAGCCAGAATCCTGTGAGGTCCCCGGCCCGGTGCAGGAGAGGGAGGCTGTGACTGTGCCACACGGAAAACAGATCACGTGCTGAGCCGGCCCAGGTGAGCTGAGAAAGCCGTGCCCAGCAGAGGCCGCAGGAAGGGCACTGCAGACAGCAGAACGTGCGGCCGGGGCGTCGGGAGGGTGGGTGTCGGGCAGCGGGGGGAAGCCCGGGAGGGGCAGAGAGCCACAGGGAAGTGGGAGGGGGCCTTGGCTCCAGTCAGGACCCGCAGAAGGATGGACTTTGAGCTCGAAGGCTGAGCAGGGCACGAAAAGCCACAGGGAAGCAGGAGGCCTGGAGGGCACGGGGACACCTCGTTCAAAGGACATCGAGGTGGCTGGTCTACTCAGAGCCAAGACGAGGTCTCAGCAAGTGGAGAAAACCTGGCCATGCCGTATGGTGCCAGGTCTCGGGGGCCCCCCGGCTGGAGAAAAGATGTTCATTTTGTGAAGCAGGCGCAGGGAACGGTTGTGGGGAAGGAGAGGAGGAGAGCATCCTTTGCAAACCCGTCTGGGCTGGAAAGGGAGGGGCCCGAACAGGGCTACCCCAGCCTTGGCCTTAATGTCAATGTGGGGAGAGGACAGATGTAAGGAATATTTTAAAGAAAAGCCTACAAGGTTTGTGAACTGAGTCAGTGGGGGAAATAGAGCAGAGAAAGAGGCCAGGGTGACTGCAGGGCTTCAGCCCTGGTGGATGCTGGTAGGAGGACCGTCAGCTGGGGACAGTCATAGACATTAACAGTAACTAGTACCAGAGATAATGCACCTGTAACTAGTACCGGGGACAGTGCACCTGTAACTAGTACCGGGGACAATGCACCTGTCACTAGTACCGGGGACAATGCACCTGTCACTAGTACCGGGGACAATGCACCTGTAACTACTACTGGGGACAATGCACCTGTAACTACTACTGGGGACAATGCACCTGTAACTAGTACCAGAGATAATGCACCTGTAACTAGTACTGGGGACAATGCACCTGTCACTAGTACCAGGGACAATGCACCTGTAACTACTACCGGGGACAATGCACCTGTAACTACTACTGGGGACAATGCACCTGTAACTAGTACCAGAGATAATGCACCTGTAACTAGTACCGGGGACAATGCACCTGTAACTAGTACCAAGGACAATGCACCTGTCACTAGTACCGGGGACAATGCACCTGTAACTAGTACTGGGGACAATGCATCTGTAACTAGTACCAGAGATAATGCACCTGTAACTAGTACTGGGGACAATGCATCTGTAACTAGTACCAGAGATAATGCACCTGTAACTAGTACTGGGGACAATGCACCTGTAACTAGTACCAAGGACAATGCACCTGTAACTAGTACCAAGGGCAATGCACCTGTCACTAGTACCAAGCAGAATGCACCTATAACTAGTACCAGGTACAATGTACCTATAACTAGTGCCGGGGACGATGCACTTGTTACTCCAGTGACAACCAGTCAGGGGTGCAGGTATCACCAGTGAAACTAAGCCCATTAAATGCATTAAATTCCCGAGAGGCCCAATTTACACTTTTCGGTGGGAACAGTGTCTTCTGAACGGGAAGGGTCCTTCCGAACCACAAGCACCAAGCCGGTGGGGGGGGGAGGTGTGCACGAGGCTTTGGCGCATTTACCTGATGGGCTTTCAGGAGATTCCTCTGAACTTCCAGACGTTTCCCGACCCCCTCATGCTCACTACCTCCCACACTCCCGTAGCAGGGACGTGCGCAAGCACCGTCCTTTCTGCCAGGGCTCCGGGCGAGGCCCCCTCCTCCTGGGGCCACCGGCTCGCAGGCTCTGTCGGCGCTTCTGAAGGTGGAGCCGCGTCCGGGGGCGCTGGCGGTGCTCCCTCCTGAGCTTGGCCTTCCCGTCGGGAGGGCTCCCGAGGGGGCGTCTGCAGTGGCCAGGAGGTCAGCCGAGGAGGGACCTGTGGGGACAGCACCGCCCAGACCCCACCCGCCGGGCTGCCTCCTGTGACAGCAGCCGCTTCCTAGCATCAGGTCTCCAAAAGCGTCCGGATCCACAGACGAGCAGAGGAAGGCAGCCTCCCAGACGGCAGACGGTCCGGCCTGCCCTGAGACCACGCACCCTGTCTTTCAGGATGGACACCACGCAGCCAGAGCCACCCACTACGGCTCCCTGCCCCCGAAGGCGCAGCACGGCCGGCCCCAAGACGAAAACCCCGTAGTGCACTTCTTCAAGAACATCGTGAGTGGCAGCCACGGGTGGGAGGGGGGGGATTAGAGGTGTGAGGGGCGCCCGGCCCTGCCCCAGTCCACGCGGGCCCGAGTGTGTCCCCAGGTGACACTGAGCTCTGATCCACAAGGGGTCTGAGTATATCTCCATGTGACACAGCTGTAATCCATGATGGGGGGTCTGAGTATATCCCCAGGTGACGCCTCCCACTTCCTCAGGGTGAGGTTGGCCTCGGGAGCCCAGGGCCAGCACCGGGTCCCAAGGTCTGAGCTGCATCTGCAGCTTAACTTTGTGTTAAAACTTTGAGTTCTACCAAAGAACTCACTCCTTTTGAGACTAAGCTAGTAGGAGATGCTTAGTTCAAGAATACAAGCTTTGCTCTGTTTACAATAGCCAGGACATGGAAGCAACCTAGGTGTCCATCATCGGATGAATGGATAAAGAAGATGTGGCACATATATACAATGGAATATTACTCAGCCATAAAAAGAAATGAAATGGAGGTGTTTGTAATGAGGTGGATGGAGTTAGAGTCTGTCATACAGAGTGAAGTAAGTCAGAAAGAGAAAAACAAATACAGTATGCTAACACATATATATGGAATCTAAGGGAAAAAAAAAAAAAGAGGTCATGAAGAACCTAGTGGCAAGATGGGAATAAAGACACAGACCTACTGGAGAATGGACTTGAGGATATGGGGAGGGGGAGGGGTGAGATGTGACAGGGTGAGAGAGTGTCATGGACATGTATACACTACCAAATGTAAAATAGATAGCTAGTGGGAAGCAGCCGCATAGCACAGGGAGATCAGCTCGGTGCTTTGTGACCACCTGGAGGGGTGGGGTGGGGAGGGTGGGAGGGAGGGAGATGCAGGAGGGAGGAGATATGGCAACATGTGTATATGTGTAGCTGATTCACTTTGTTGTAGAGCAGAAGCTAGCACACCATTGTAGAGCAATTATACTTCAATAAAGATGTTTTAAAAAAAAAAAAAAAAAAAAGAATACAAGCTTTGCAAAACTCTGGAGACGGTAAGAAGATCAGGGGTGCAGGGGCAGGAGGGATGAATAGACTAGGAGTGCCCGGGATTTGGGGGCAGCGAGTCTCCTCCGAATGATCCCGTGACGGCGGAGGCACCTCATACATCTGTCAAAATCCACAGAATGTACAACACAGAGTCCACAGACTTTGGTTAATGTATTGACATTGGCCCAGTTGTCACAAGTGGCCCACACGAAAGCCTGGGGTGCTGTGCGCAGGGCAGAGGGGTCGTGAGAACTCCCTGCAATTGCTGTGCAATTTTTCTAGAAACCTAAAACTGCTCTAAAAAATAACATCTTAAAAACAAAAGCAAAACCACAGGCTCTAATTATAAACTTTCTGTGCAGCAGACATCTAAGATGGTATTTTCATGTTCATTAGGGAGTTTTAGGAGTCGCACACCTGAGGGTGTCCCTTTTGAGGCTCGAATACCAGGGGCCCTTGACTGCCCACCCCAGAAAGGATGGTGGTGACATTCACCGTCTCCATCACCTGCGACAGGGGGTGTGTCACGGGAGCACACGCCAAGAAGAATTCGCCTCTGTGGCTGCAGAGCCTTTGGTGTGTTTCCCATCCTCTCAAACACTTTCTGTGTGCTCTGGAAGATCTAGGTAGCATTGGATACTTTCAAATTCTCAAATCGTATATTCCTCTCTCAACTAAAACAGGACGGGGACGCCGGGCAGAGACTGAGTGGGTGGCTTCTTATACCAATAGATACTAGACCCTCCCAACAGGCAGGAGCTAGCAGGGAACTAGCAACAAGCTAGGTGACAACAGGAGGTGACATGGTGACACCAGGAGGCTCTCACGAGGAGGGTCAGGGCTGCTGTGACGGAGGGACCCCAGCCCCGCTCACCATTCTCCTGTGTCTTTGCAGGTGACACCTCGCACACCTCCTCCATCACAAGGAAAGGTAAGACCTGCGAATGTATTGAGTCATCATCGCTTTACAGCCCTTCCCTGAAATCCCTAAACGGATCAAAAAGAGGGCTGGACTCAGAGCTCCCTGACTTCATCCCAAAATGTCTTGCCACGTGGAGCCCATGTAGGACAGGCTGAGACGTGCGTGACACCCCTTCCCGCCTGCTGCCGCGCAGACAGCACTCGCCATCCCAGCTCCCTTCCCTCTCAACCCCAATCTGA
This sequence comes from Eubalaena glacialis, assembly GCF_028564815.1. Lineage (NCBI taxonomy): Eukaryota > Metazoa > Chordata > Mammalia > Artiodactyla > Balaenidae > Eubalaena > Eubalaena glacialis. Next base: position 2,872,942 of record NC_083730.1, read on the forward strand.
AATCCTCCCTGGGCAGCTCCCGGGGGCCACGGCCAACCACAGGATAGGGCGCGTGTGACAAAACCTGTTTGCCATCTCAGCACTGTGTTGTCCTGACTGTGTTTCCTGTTTCGTGGAGAGAACGTTTTTCCCACACTGATCACCATGTCCCTCTTTTTCTTTTCCTCACACAGGGGCGAGGACTGTCCCTCAGCAGATTTAGCTGGGTAGGTGACAAATGCACGTCCACCCGTTGCCTCTCCTTCCTCACGGCCACGCAGCTGTTCTGCTCTGTTTCAGTTGCTCTCTGGGCCCACCTTCCTTCCTATCCCACCCAGCTTGTCCCCCGCTGCTTCCGCCGCAGCCGGTCCTTCCTTCCAGCTGGGTTCACGCTCCTGTTTCCATGACCCAGGGCCCAGGCACCAAAGGGCTCCTAGGAGACTCCCCTGGGCTCCTCCCCAGGGAAGGAGCGACTCCATGTATGAGAAAATTCCTGATTTCCTTCCAAAACGGCAGATGAGGAAAAATGGGTCCCTGCAGTCCGCGTGTGGACCTGTCCAAATAGCCAGCACTCCCTCCCCTGCCAGATGTTGACATTTTGTGGAGAAAAAATGATTCTGCTAACGAGACAAAAAGATGCTAAATTCAGTCATTCAGTTTATAACCTAAGTGATCCAAAAGATTTTGGCTTGGGTTTTGATTTAGTCATAACTAAAGCTTGGATATCAAGCCATCCAGGAAAACCTTTTTAGGAGTTTCTGAGAAGATTTTAAAGAAGATTAAAATCTTCGTTTAACCCATGAAGATTTTAAATGGCTGATTTGTTCACTTCCTAGTAAAATTTGGTGTCTGAGCCAACTTTAAATGCCTATCTGTATTTTAACTAAATCTATCGACCATACTTACTAGCAAATATTAGATAGAGTTCTTACTTTATAAAATTTCCAGAATAAAAAGAGAACCACTAACCTATAGGCCAGGAACTGTGTCTGTTTTGGAGACACAGTATCCTTAGAAACACATCCTCCAATATTCTTGGAGACACAATATATCTCTAGTGCAGAGCATACATATCCTTGATACCCAATTAATAAGCATCATAGAAATGAATGAATGACTTTAGAAAGGAAGGAAGGAAGGGAGGGAGGAAGGGAGGGAGGAGGGAAGGGGGGAGCCACCCTCAGAGAAAAGGCAGGGAAGGCTTCCATAAACTGCCCCAACACATCATTACGTTGAAGTATGAACTGAGATATTTGCTGGAACATTTTATACAAATACGCGTGAGCGCTTTCCTGACCTAATGAATTTGCCGAAAGGTGACGATAACGTAGGGAATCGACACGGGCCAGCCCTCAGGGACAATTAATGATTGACTTTCTGTGCCAGCAGGAGACAAAGATGATGTTGAAGAACGAGATCCATTTTTGACCCAGAAATCTGATTTTAGTAACCTCTTGAGCTGCCTCCTAACCTTCTAGGCGTGAACCAGGGCGAAGCCATCGGCGAACGTGGAGTGATGGGAGGGGGAAAGACCATGTTTCTTCCAGTCGTTTAAAGGCCACTTCAGCCCGGCAGCTAACAGCACGGCCTTTGCATGCCTCTCACGTCTCCGTTTGGTCCCACTAATGTCTGTTAATTTTCTCTTTTTTTCCAAAGTAAAATCCTACTCCGTATTCCGTGAGCTGGTTTGTCGGTTTCCTAGAGCCACAGGACTGTCTTCCCGTTTGGAGTTCCTGAAAGTCCCACCATTTTTCTAAACTATGTTGCATGTTTTTTGGTAAATTCTAGGTTGTCCAAAGATATAAGTGACCAAGAGTTTGAAAGGAGAAAATTTAAGCAGATTATTAATCTGAAAACCAATCCTTGAATTTAATTCTCAGAAGCTCTTTATTTTTGGAGAAAACAACAGAGTAAGAGAACGATTTAGCACTTGCATGGGAAAGCGTGGATCTCTACAACTCTTGTGTCTGTCCTTTGGCTCAGTCCTCTTTAACCATCCCCCGACCCTGGACCATGATGGAGCGAGCGTGTCCATGGAAACCTCTGGGATTCAAGGGCAGTTCTGGGCTCCTCTCCTATGTGGTCTTGGATCTTCACTGCCCCTGTCCCTTGCACACTTGATAACCCTTGAAACCAAACCTTCACATGAAAGTAGCTGAGTGGCCAATGTCTGTTCCCAAACCTGGGCTGAAGAGAAGTAGCTTGGGGGTGCAGGGCAGGGGGTGTGCCTGGACAGATGGCCCTGGTCCAGCTTCAGTCCAGACACGAGAGTGGTGGACTGGAGGAATCTGGAAGCTTCTGGAGCCTAAACCAGAGGAATCGATCCCATGGTTTCCCGAGCTCCCTCCAGCCCTAAGGCACCCTCGTGAAATTGGAAAGCGCTGCAGCCTGAGGCAAAGGGTTCTGGCGTCTCGATCAGGAGCCGGTTTTATTTTGTGAATAGAATTCTCAGGAGAGGCCAGACAGAGAGCTTCCTACTTCTTGTTGGTGAAACGTGAAGTTAGACCTCAGAGCCTGTCCGTTGCATAAGATCCGTGACGCAGAGAGGATGTGTGGTTCGCCCCCCGAGGAATGTCGCACCCCAGGCTGGACACCCATTACCCCCAAAGGCTAACATTCCTTGTGTCTGAGCACCAGAGTTTCCCCCACTCCTTTCTTGTGTTCACAGTGGAAGTTTCCCTTTGAAACTAAAGCGCATTAGAATGCAGACTGGTCCTAGAGACACACATATCCTTACCTTTCAGTAATCACTTGTCATTGCTACGTGTCACGAAAGCAACTTTCTCCATCTTCCCTGAAGTGAGAGGGGCTCCCGGGGCAGCTGGAGACCAGGCTGGGGGCTGCCGGGGGAACCCCCCTTCCCATAACAACAGCGAGCTCAAAAGTTCAGAGCCAGAGGCTCCATTCTCAGAGCAGATCATCCATTATCCCCATTTTATAGAAGAGGAAACTGAAGCTGAGAGGTTCCGACACTTGCCCAAGGTCACACAGCCAGGGCGTGGGGTTGCTGAGACCCGTCCAGGTGGCTAGCTCTGGGGCTGTGCCCAGGTGCACGGCCTGGGGGACAGGGCTTCCCAGCCGGGACCCGCCCCCTCCCCTCTACGGTGACCGGCTCCCAGCCCAGAGCCCCAGGAAGGACCCTGGTCCCAGTTCACCGTCCACACTCAGGGCACCCAGGCCGCGGCCAGGGGGGGTAGTCCTGGTCGTCCTGGAGAGGCTCCTCCAGGCTGGAGAATTGGGAATTTTGTCTTTGCATGTTAGAAAGGTAGGAGCCCCCAAATTTCACAAAGTCTGAAGGCTGCTGACGCCTCCAGGGAAGCAGATGGGAAGGGTCTGTGCCGCCCAGGCCGGACGGACAGACTGAGAGCGGCCGTCCTCTCTTGCAGGGAGCCGAGGGCCAGAAGCCGGGATTCGGTTACGGGGGCAGAGCTTCCGACTACAAATCGGCTCACAAGGGCCTCAAGGGGCACGACGCCCAGGGCACGCTTTCCAGAATCTTCAAGCTGGTAAGGTACCTTCTTAAGGCGGGCGGCGCCGGGCGGGTTCGGGGACAGGGCCGGGACTGCCGGCCTCTGGCCCATCCCCGCGCCGCTTCTCCGCAGTCAGCGCCCCACGTGCCATCCCTGCCCGGGCAGGTGCTTCTCCAGGGCCCGCCTGGACAGGTGCGGCACTGGGCGCCAGGCCGGGGCCCCTCGGGGAGCTTGCAGACGATGGGGTCGCCGTGGTTACAGCCGGGCCCGGGAGGCACGGGGCCTGGAGGGTCAGGCGGCGTCCTGGCCAGACAGCAGCACCTCCGTCCCTGAGGGAGCCGGCAGCAGCCGAGGGGACACGAGGGGACGACGGCTGGATGGGCGAGAGGCCCCGGGGAGCACGGGCACCCGTCCCAGCGGTTAACACAGACCCAGATCCCCGTCCGTCAGTGAGTGACCTGGGCCCCCGGGCTCCCTGAAGCTCGGCCTGTGCTCTGGATGACGGGGTGACGGACGCGTGGCTGGAGCCGCTGTGACGGTGGGGCGGGTACAACGCCCTCTGGCCGGCCCCCCGGCTGGTGACAAAACGGCCTCGCTCGGAGCGCCCGACATCTCAGGAGGGGCTCTGACAGGGGACGGGCGCCATCACCCCGGGCCTGAGCCGCACGGAAGAGGGAAGGGAAGGTTCTGGACTCGGAGGGGGGCCGGCAGTGGCCCTTCCCCCCAGGCCTCTCAGAGCCTCCCCCTCGGAGACGCGAGGCTGCAGCTCCCTCCCGGGGGAGGTCGGGGGGCGCCCACGTCCAGGGCTGCCTCCTGACCGAGGCCAAGCTCACCCGTGAGGAAGCCCGGGGCCGGGCTGGGCCTCGAGAAGACGGGCTGAGGGCAGCGGGCTCCGCCCCTGTGCCCCGGGCTCCGCGGGGTCTCTTCCTCAGGCTGCTGTTCGGAGCGACCCGCTTCTGCCCCTTCCAGGCCATGACTAAGCCCGAGGCGACTTCCAGGTGGCAGGAGGGGCGCGTGTGGCCCCCGATCGCTCGCCCTCTGCCAGTCGCAGAAGCGTCCCGGGCCCGCTGACAGCTCCTCGCAGGAAGGTCACAGACCCTGGGGCACGGGGCGCATCCTCGGAAACGTGCCGCCACCGCCTGACGCTTGGGGCCCCGAGAGCCGCGGGAAGGGGCTTCGCGGCGGTGGTGGAGGCCTCAGGACTGACACAGTGACGGGCTTGCTCTGGGGTGGCGCCAGGGGCCCTCGGGCGGCAGCCCTGTGGTCCCGCGGGTTCTGCCCCCGGCTTTGCTGAGCGCCCGCTCCGTGCGGTGTCACGTGCGGGCGAAGCCTTCCGCGGAGGCCGCCGCCTCGTAAAGGAGCCCGTGTCGTCCTGACGGGCGGGCGACAGAAAACACACGGTGCCTGCTGGGGGGGGAGGCGGGATGGGCTGAGCGCGAACGTGCCCCTCTGTGTCCTCCAGGCCACCGGGATTCCAGGCGGAGCGCCAGACACGGCCCGGCGGAGCGGGTGGCGGGCGCAGGGACGTGAAAGGCGGAGGGGTTGGCCTGGCACGGGGACAGGGCTCCCGGCGGACCGCTGACGGAGCACGGGGAGGCCTGGCCGGGTCCCGGAGGAGGGAGGCGGCCGCGGCAGTGGCACCGAGTGACCGGTAGGAGGGGTAAGGGGCTCCCCCCACAGAGGGTCCCGGGACCTTCCTGACCGCTCTGACCTTGGCCCTGAATGGGGAGGTCCCCAGGATCTAGTGACACGGTGTGACTCATGTTCTAATGTTGAAAGACCATCTGGCAGAAACTAGCAAAAACGGGACCGGATTTTGCACTTCCTGGACCAGACAGCAAGGAAGACCATGTGCATTTCCGCGGCTGCCCATCCAGGGCTTTGACAGCTGAGCCCAGGTTCCAGCCACGTGTCAGCTTTTCAGGCTTAGAGCTGGAAGGGGGTCGGGAGTTGGGATGACCTTGTGGAGCCACGGCAAGCCTACCGTGCCGCTGGGGCCGTGTCCACGCAGATTTGAGGCTCCAGGAGGGCACTTGCCATCCCTGGCACAGAACCGTGTTCACAGGGCAGCTGGGCAGGGACAAATGTCACCATATTCGGGGCCCGTGTTTTCTCGTCAGAGTAACAGCCCAGCCGCCACTTCCGCTGACTCTTCATCCAAACAGGCCATCACTTCCCTGCCGACATCCAACTACGACCAAAGCCCTGACTGCTAAGAGGGTCCAGTCAACTCCTCTTCCAGCTGGAAGAAACGTCATACGGAAGACGGACACCAGTGAGGAAAAGACAGAGCCCATCTGTTATGACAGGAGCGGCGTTGTAAGCACATGACACCCACGATGCCCTCAGCACCGTCGGATGCTCCCTGCGGATAAAGGAAAGCCGTGATCCGGCCGCAGGAGTGGAGCTAGCTGCTCGGTCTCCGGACTTTGGACCGTCCTGCGTCCTCGAACATCATGGTGTCAGCATCGCAGGCAAAGGCAGCCCAATTCTCACCCCGTGTGGCAGCTTCCTCCCCCCCGTGTCCTCAGTCCAGCGGCCACCTGGGGGAGGCGGGAGTTTCCTCGGACTCCTGTCCCAGGTGTTCGTGGGCTCGGATGAGAATGGGAGGTCTCCTGGGGAACACCTGCTGGGGTCACAGCAGGTCACAACGTGATTTAACATGAGAAGGTCCCGCGGTACGTGGCGTGGTCGTGTCACCAGGAGATCTGACAGCCCCGTGTGCCCCGTCTCAAGGGCTCAGTCACCACCAGCAAAGCACAACGGCTCCTCAACCTGAATCACCTCTGACCTCTGACCTGCAGAAGTGGGCTTCCGACTTGGTTCATTAAAACGTCGAGATTCTACAATTTATGGTGGAAAGATTTGGTCAGGAACACAAAGCCTCATTGATTGGTCACCTAATCTTTAATTCAACATCGAGTCCCATGTGTGGTGTGTCTGGTGGTCGGGATATACACACGGCACGGATGGACCCCATGACCCAGATTCTGGAAGATGCTGGACACTCGTAGGTGATGGGAAGCAGGACTCAGCTTTGAGGAGCCTTAGTCTCCTCAAGAAAAACCTTAAATACGTGAAGTGAGTGGTGAGTAAACCATGGCTAAGTTGGTTAATGTCAGATAAAATGCAGGGACTTCCCTGGTGGCGCAGTGGTTAAGAATCCGCCTGCCAATGCAGGGGACACGGATTCGATTCCCGGTCCAGGAAGATCCCACATGCCGCGGAGCAACTAAGCCCGTGTGCCACAACTACTGAGCCTGTGCTCTAGAGCCTGCGAGCCACAACTACTGAGCCCACGTGCCACAACTACTGAAGCCCGCGCGCCTAGAGCCCGTGCTCCGCAACAAGAGAAGCCACCACAATGAGAAGCCCACGCACCGCAACGAAGAGTAGCCCCTGCTCACCGCAACTAGAGAAAGCCCGCGGAGCAATGAAGACCCAATGCAGCCAAAAAACACAAACACAAAAACAAACAAACAAATAAAAAAACCACAGGCAGCCCCAATCTTCAAAATGTCAATTCTGAGGCAAATCTGATAAGGAAATAAATTCTACCCCAAACGTCCAAGCAACAGAGACCATCACGATATACGTGTCTCGATTCTGAAACGTAGCAGCGAGACGGCAAGGATGCAGACCCCGGAGGAGCTCTGGGTCTAAACCCGGAACTGCAGGGTTTCCACTAGTGACCCAAGCCTGGCCGGGAGGTTGCCTGCCATGTCCAGACCATTTCTGGGTCCCCCCAGACTTCTGAACAAGAATGTCCCAGGGCTAAACCCAGACGTCTGCAGTTAGGACGATTTCCCTCCTCATCAGGGGTTCTAACCCCTTTGGCTGGCTGACTTTGGGGAAATTACGCAACCTCTCTGAGCTTCAGCTCCTTCAGCCAGGCAAGGGGGATGCTAACAACGCCTCCCTCCAGGTTGGCTTGCTCGTTCACAAGAGGAAACAGATGTCACGGATTTAGCTCGCGGGAGATGCTCAATAAACTGTAGGCACAATGATAGAAAATAAAACCCCCAAATTTGCCATTTTTCATTTCACAAGGAGCCCTGAGGACATTCAGTGGCGTCTCCCGTGAACTGTCTGGCCAAGGGTGTGGCGAACTGAATCCGTCTCGGCACAGGTGTACTTCGTCAGATGGGGCCGTGGTTCTGCTCCTGCGCAGGAATAATTCACACTTTCGAGGGAGCCCTAACAGGTTAATCTGCGGGAAATTCAGGGCAAGGTGGGCCAGGGCAGACTGGATCAGGGCTTCTCTGGCAGCGGCTCTGAGGACCAAGCACGCAAAGCTGAGCCGGGCTCACACGGGACCGGACCCGAGTCCCTGCTGAGGAGGGTGGCCCTGAGGCAGAGGCGACAAAGCCCCTTCCCTGGGAGGGAGCGTCTCTGGGTGATTCCTCATACCTTCAGAGGCTAGAATTCCACAAACCTTCTCGCTTGTGAAAATAAAATTCCTCCGGTGAGTTGTTCAGCAACATAGGGATGCTTCTGGAAAAAGCAAAACCCCAAGAAATCAGAACTACCATCTCTCTGGCTGACTGCGTTAATTATAAAGATCTGGGGCCCTCGTGCTTCCGTCACCTTATTTCTGGTAACGTGAGGGACGGAGGCATGGACGAGGTCAGGTCAATCGGTGCCCATCTGTCATCTGATCAACAGGGTATTTCATGTCTATCTTGCTCTCTGGGGGCTCACAGTCTCAAGGGAATCTTTGAGAGATCAATTTTTCATCCATAACCTAAGAGAAAAGGGAAATCCAAAGAGACTAAAATTTGAACGAAAATTCAAAGGCAAAAAAAAAAAAAAAAAGCGCCCTTTTCCGAGTTAATCTAAGTGACATCTGGGGTGACAAGTGCCACCTTCTCAGAGCCGATGCCCGGCCACGCTCCCTGGACGCAGTTGTCCCCGCCCAGCCATCTCCACCTCCACGACTGCCAACTCTTGTTTTTTTTTAATTGCAAACTTTATTTGTCCAGAAAACATGTCAATTCACATGTTTTAAGACCCTGAGGTCGGAGTTAGTGGCCGGCCCCTCCGGGAGGCTGGTTTTCTTGGTGACGCAGAAGAGGGCTCACGGGAGGGGACTGTCCCCGAGGAGACCAGCTGAGCAGTGGCCCCTCCCTGGCAGCCCAAGCAAGGGTGTGCCCGTCACGTCAGCACCTCAGCTCCCACAGAGGGGCTTGTCCCTGTCATCGTTCACGGGCCGCTTCCCTGGGTCCCCGGGATCTCAGCCGAGGAAACGAGCTCCTTCGAAACCTGGGAATGTATCAGCTGAGATTTTCACGCCCAGAAAATGCAACGTTCTCAGACGAGACCCCAACTCTCTGCGTCCTATTTGCCCTGTGGCATTCGGAGGTCCGACGGGCTAAAGGATGCTGGAGACATGGGGTCAAAGACTTGCCCCGTGCGACATCATTTCCAGCAACAGACCCAGAGGAAAGAGGCCCCGTGGCTGGCGACCCGGTGACCGCAAGGATGCGGCGCGGCCGGGCGGCGCCGGCCCTCCTAATCCTCTGTTTCCTTTTCTCAGGGAGGACGAGACGGCCGTTCGGGGTCCCCAATGGCGAGACGCTGAAGCCCTGCCCCGTGTCCCGGAATCCCGTCCGTCCCCAGCTTCTTAACACAACTGCCTGGAAGTTAACCGCCAGCCGTAGATTCCTAGCGTAGCCGCTGCCCCCTAACCCTGGCGACAGCGCACAGCAGGCCCCGCGCGCGGCCTGCCGGCTTCTGGCCGGCCGCCCCGCTGTCCCCTCGCCCTTGGAGATCAGTGACGTCCCCCGAGCTCCGGGGCCGGCGACCCTCCCCCATCGCCGCCCCCCGTCCCACGATGGCCCGGGGCGCGGCCCTGGGGACCACCGCGCGGGGCGCGCAGACCGTGCGGCTCCGAGCTTCCTTTGGTTTCTTTCCCGGCCTCTGCTGCTCGCCCCCCGAAGCCCTTCCCCTTCTAACCGATCGGCTGGGCGCGGAGCAGCTTGGCGGCGGGCGCTTTAGTACGTGACAGGCGGGCGGGCAGCGGGGACTGTCCCGCGTGGTGGCCGCGGCTCACACACCCGGATGAGCCGGATCGGCGCGGGCGGAGAGGGCGCGCGGGGGCAGAGTCGGGCCGGGCTCTTCTGGGAAACCGGGCGGCGACGGCACAGGCTCGGCGGGCAGCAGCGCGGCCTCGCCACAACCTGTTTCCACCCGAGCCCGGCGGCCGGCTGGGAGGTGGCGCAGCTCGGAGCGGTGGCAGGAGTTTCCGGGGAGCCTCGCGGTGGCAGGCTGGTCACCGTGAGCGCGAAGGTGACAGGTGGCTTAGCTCAGCACGGCGGTGCACACGGCAAACACTAACCCCCCACCCCCCCACCCCCGGTGGAAACGTAACCGTCCTGCCCGCTTCCTCCCGGAAACCCACTGACAACGAGTACGCTGGCCTTTCCGGAATCGCCGGCCGAGCACGTGGGGATGGGCAGAGGTCCTCCAATCCCGCTCTTTCCTAACGCGAGCTGACATCTCCTGCGCTCCCCCCGGCCCCCCGTAACCTACTGATTCCCGCCTTTTGAGTTCAGCATCTCTCCCACAAGCCCTCCAAGGAGCCCCGCACACTGGCGTCAGCCCCCCTAGGACGGAGATGAGGACTAGTCAACGTAACGCCCAAACACGACTCTTTAATCCCCTTCTAATTCTGAATGTTTCGTGTGGGTTTAATATAATGTCTATTAATATATAGCCTCAATGATGAGAGGATAAGAAAAAAAAAAAAGGAAGAAAATTTCCGAAACAAAACCTCCAAACTGCTCGACACACACACACACACACACACACACACACTGCATCTTTGAGCTGTTGACTGAGTGACCTCCATTCGTGGCTACGCCCAACAGCAAGAGCTGTGACCCTGGGTCTCGTGGAAAGTAAGCACTGTTCTTGAATATTGAAATAAAATAATACACTTTCAATGATACTTGCATGGCCGTCTTCTTTGGCTTTTATTCTGGTCTGTGGAATGCGAGCCCACGTAGAGCAAAACTCAGAGCTGATGTGAGTAGGCGTCTTACAGTCACAGGACAGAGCTGCCTCTCGGCACCTGTTTGAGGAGGTGAGTTATCATCAGATGGTTTGTGTATCAATAAGAGAAAGTGGAGTAGAGGCCGCTGTTAGGGCACTGAGTCTCTGACTCACAAGGAAAATAATTTTTAATTTACCTTTAAACAATCCTTTAGAGTATATTTACATTTCACTATCTTACCAGCGTATCAGTCCTCGTTAACTTGAACTGAAGAATCTTTGAAAAATGACTTTTTGCCACGCAGAGACGATTACAAACACAAGTGATACTGGAAATTTTATGTATAGTTGCTTTTGGTTACAAGAATTATCTTTCAAAAAGGTAAATGGAAATCTTTTGTTTTGCTTTTAACAAACCACTGGTTCCCTTCTGTCTCAGGAGCAGCCCTGAGAAACTCACAAATCCCAGCAAGGGAAGCGCCCTCCCCATCGATTGCGGGGTGACACCAGCCATCCTCAGGGAGCACCCAGGCTCAAGCGTGCCGTGCACTTCCAATCCGACAATAAAAGCCGGCCCCCCGCCCGGTAGCCTGAGGCCCCATCCACGGGGTAGATAGACTCCAAGCCATGCCAACCCCCAAACCCCTTCAGACCGAGGAATTTGGAAAAGCATGCAAAGACATCACATCTTTTCAATTCTGCTCTTCCAGTTGGCAAGTCTATTTTAGTGTTACATATATAGAAAATGCATTAAATGGTAAACCAAGGGGTGTCCTAGAATAACACAGCGTTTACCATGATAATGTGATACTAAAATAAAACGACGCAAAATAGGAAATGAACCACGGAAGGGGTGTTCTCACTGAGCATTTATCCAAAGCGGTCTGCATTACCCGCCCCCTCAAGTTGAAGGAAATTAGTTTACCAGGCGGAGCTCCAAGAGAAGGGGGTGCTGGAACCCCAGCCGGGACACTCTTCCTCATCTCACTGTGCTCACCCCGAGGACCATCGCTCGCAGGGTCTAGAGGTATCGGGAGGGTCTACTGAACCAAGAAAGGCTCTTCCCACCAGCACAGGAAACCACAGTGATCACGCTTTCCAAGATATCGTATCAATCTGCACAGCCGCCTCCATGCCACTCGGTCCAGACTGAGAACCGTATGTGGCCTGCTGTCCATCCGGGCGGAGGATGGTCCAAGGAGCTGGTCCAGGGTGCCCAGCCCGGCGGGAACAACCTCTGCAGGGAGGGTCGAGGTCGGGAGCAGTTCAGAGGTTAGCGGAGAGGATGTCGGCTCAATCCATGGGGCTGGCTTTATAAATCGGGTGCAGGCTGTAAATTGGAATTGGGATTTTGGGAGGAGAGAGAACTGGGGCCTGAGGAAAACACTGAAATAGGGAAAGAAAAGCCTTCTTGTAGCAACTGAAAACGAGAGAGCCAAGCCTTTAATTAAGTCTATTAGGGCTGTCGTAACACTATACCACCGGCTGGGGGGCTGAAACAATAGATATTTTCTTTGCTCGGGGTTCTGGAGGCTGGAAGCCCACGGCCAAGGTGCTGGCAGGGGGATTCTGGGGAGGCCGCTCTCCTTGGGCCACCCTCCAGACGCCGCCTGCCTGCTGGGTCCCCGCGGCCTCTCCTCTGGGCATGTGACACACTGCTGGTGTCTCTCCTTATGAGGGCACCAGTCCTCACCGTTATGACCGCCCTTAAACCCTAATTAGCTCCTAGAAGTCCTGTCACATTGGGAGTGAAGGCTCCAACAGATGGATTTGTGTAGGGAGGGGCACCAGTCAATCCACAGCAGGTGTGTGTTTCTCATGCAACGACAAATATGTCCTAGACCCCCATGTGGCAAGAGTTTTAATTAAACCACAGGACTTTGCAGTGAGTACGCTTCCTTCTTTCCCCAAAAAGGTAACATGAAGTGAAGCATCTCAGTGCATTTTCTATGGCGATTTTTCTCTTGTAAATACCAAATAGTCAGGGAATCCTAAGCAAAGCGGCGTAAGGAGGAGGTGAGCAATCACAGCCTGGTGAAGCTGAGGGACGGGTAACCACCGCGGGGTGTTCACTCCAGTGCACGACCCTGGAGCAACGTCCTTTGACGGCATTTGCCCTGGAAGCAGAATCAACCACCTAACTTTCGAGAAACATGCTGATTTCAGTTAGGCTCTTGCTTGCCTCCCCTTACGCCGGGACAATCTCGACTTTGTCCCCAGGGGGAGGGTGACAGCTCCCCCTCTCACAGCCTCCTCTCAGCTCAACTTCCCCCCCACCGTGAAAGAACATGGGTTCGCCCAGCACCCGAATCTCCACAAACCAACTCCACAAATTCGTTGCTTGGTCAAGACCCGAGAGCACGCCTAAGGTGACCAGTCTTTCGATCGTACCGAGACCAGCTGGGGCCCCTGCTGCTTGCAGCCTAGTTCCAGCTGCTGGTGTTAAATTAAGGAGAGATTTGGAGGAGAGCGCGGACAGAGTGACTGACAGGGTGCACAACAGCCCCCGAGGGGGTGTCCTGATGGCCCGGGAGGCGCTGGATTGGTGGCTGTGCCCATGGCACCTGCACCAGCAGCACAGTGGGCGGGGCGGGGGGCAGAACCTGCCCTCTGACGAGGCCCCCCCCCCGGGGAGGTGGGGACGTTGCCCGTGGAAGACACCCACTGGATCCAGAGGTCAGTGACCGGTTCATCTCCCTTAACATGAATTGTGGCAAAATCACTTCTGATAACAGGGCTGCTGCACAGGTGGGCAACGTCCTGCCCTCCTCGGGGACACCCGTCTCTGCACCTTGGCAGCCGAACCGCAGAGCAAAACGAGCAACACAGGCTGCTGCAGCGACCGAGGCGGGGGCCCGAGTGCTCGTGAGTGCGTGTGGACACTCGCTTCCCCCGCTGAGGAGGGAGGACACGAGGAGGGGCGGGGCCTGCAGGCGGCCAGGAGCCAGCCAAGCAGCAGGAGGCCGTTGTGCGTCCGGAGGCGGGGCTCTCACTGCTGGAGGGGGAGGGGATGAAGCCTGCAGTGTTGGAGCATCTATGTGCGCCCACGGTTTCACGTGTACACGGGTGAAAAGTCTCGGATGATGAGCGCGCAGGCACACACACACGCACGCACACACGCACACCCTACCACTCAGCTCTTGGCTTCTAAATACCACTCTCCACTAGAGGGAGCCAGGGCTTCGGGATGAAATGGCTGGTTCCAGGGCTGGGACAGGGAAAGGGAACTATTGATTGGGCCAGAAAGTAAGAAAGCGCTCAGAGAGTAACGTGGGCGTGTCAAAAGGACTCAAAGCTACCTGAAGGAGCCCCTACTGGCCAAATCCAGGACTATTTGAGCATCAAAATAAGGAAGGATCCTGATGGATTGTATCCATTGAATAAAACAGGAAGCCGCAAGCCCAAACCACCATAAACACAAGAACAAACCACCGAGGCAGAGCAGGAAGCCCATCCTCAAAGTGGAATACCAGCTACTGACTGCAGAGGGAATGAAGGGACCTGCAAGCAGGGAGACGCCGGGGTGCCACACAGAGGCTGTCAGCGGGATGAGGCACTTGGCCGCGCGGTCTCAGAGCCTCTCACAAATACTCACCGGTTACAGAGGCGAAATGGTTACAGGGTTGACACCGACAGCATCAGTCGTGGGACACGTGTGCACTGCGTGTCACCTTGACAAGACGCACCGAGAAGAGCTTCACCTCTGTGACGCAGGGCCCGGCCCAACCGGAAGGCACGGCAGGGCGGGGGCAGGGCGGGGGGGCGGCTGCTGAACCGGTTCCCAGACGCCAGGGTAAGGGGAGCCACGGGGACATGGGGAGGGGCGTCCCGGGTGAAGAGGGTGGAGGTGCCGGCACGACCCTGCGCCGGGTCTGCTGCGTAAAGATCTTATCCTTCACACATTCGGCAGCACCGGAAAGGGGTCTTTGGCGAAGAGTATATGAAGGTTTCTTTGTGCCACTCTCGCAACTTTTCTGTAAATCTGAAACTGCTTCAAAGAGTTTACACAAGAAGGATAAAGATTTCGGATTACTAAACGTGAGAAAGAGAATTCAGAGAGAACCTAGAAAACAGTGCGTGGTGACGAGGGGGCAGAGGGCCAGCTGCTGTCCGCCTCTGGCCGAGATAACATCAAGATGAGCTACTTTGCGTTAACCCGTAAGAACTTCTTCCCCTGAAGCCAGTTAGCAGGGTGACCTGCAATTTCTCTGTTCTGATACTGAACTAGTGACGCAGAACTCTCTCTTCTGGTCGGTGGAGAATTTAAAAATCAGGGAAGCCCCTGCTTACTGGCAGAAAGGAGAGGGTGGGGCCGCGTGCTGCCCCGTTCTCCACTTCTTCTTTAGAGAGCAGAGGCATTTAGCACTTCAAAGGCGCTGTGTGACAGTGACGTGTCCTCAGTGACAGGGGCAACACTGCAGGTGATGCAGAACAAATTAATCATTGGCATGTGTAAAAAAAATTTTCCATTCAGAGAGTATGCTGAGCCGGGAACATACTGCCAACAACTGCGAAACGTGGCAAGTTCTCCCCACCTGCCGGCTTAGAAGAAGACCCGCCAGCTTCCCGGGTGCTGGCAGGAGACCGAGGCTCCTGGGCCAGAGAGCAGGGGTTGGCAACTCAAAGCAGGAGGAGGCACCAGAGCTCCGGCGTCTGTGTTGATACCCCAGGCCCCGACCTCCACACGCAGCCCAAAGCGGGTCAGGTGATGCCTGCACGCAGGGTGTCGTGTCCTGGGAGAGGAATCAGGGCTTTGGGAACCCGAGTCTCCAATAAACACACAGCAAGCCGGCCTGACCTTTGCCTCGGTGAGACATACCTTGATTACACGGGTCAGTAAGAAAAGCATCGCTTGTCTCTGGAGGAAGACGTCCTCTCTCCCGAGGTCGTATGCTCTTCAAACTGCCTTGAAGAGATCGTGGGGCAGAGGTGGCCAGTGCTTTACCCCTAAGACGTGCAGAAATGAGACAGACCCCTGGAGAACTACCTCCCGATACACCACAGCACACTGGTTAAGAATAGGTCCTCGAGCTGGGAAGGAAGACATCTAATCAACTAATTTTACAGACCAGAGAAGTGAACCGAGCTGCCCAAAGACAGGCGGCCCGTCAGCGCCCTGGCTGATCTGACCTGAGGCCCCAAGGCCTGACTCCCCAGCTCTGCCCAAGCCCAACACGCACCGTAAACTCATGCCCTTGACTGTGTTTAAATATCAGCAGCAATCTTATATCACCAAAAAGCCACGCATTCTGGAAAAACTCGGCTGGGCCATTTTAAATAGTTGCAATCCACAGCAGAGGGAACAAATGGGCCACAATCTGATCATTTCTGAAAGAACAGCCCCCTTCCCCCACCTGCCGTATTCTAAACACTAATAGAGCAATATTCTTCCTACAAACAAGCAATAAGAACTGCAAACTTCTTACCATTCTCTCTGAGCAAAGCCCAGGAAAAAATAAAAATCACCTTAGCTATTTCAGATTTAGATAAATCTGAGTGACGATCTTTTAATGTTAAAAATGTGTATCTTCATGAGTTATCAATATTCTTCTGCAAAGAGGAAACTCCGTGGGAAGAACAGAAACCCACCTCCTTTTCCGAGTTCCGCCCCTGTACTAATGCACGCACCTCTTGCGCATAAATACTGGTGTTCTTGTAAAACTCAAGCTCACAAACGGCAATGGGCAGGAATTACAAAATACTGTTCCGGAGAAACACTCGCTAGTTCAATGCTGACACTGGGTGAGATGGAAACTTGACAGAAGGATGGGAACTACTCACTTTAGGACCGATTCTCCTCGTTCTGTCAGTAGCGTGCTGTCAGAGGATAAGGAGACGTTTGAGGGACTTCCTGCTGAACTGACAGGCTGCAGGCTGAGCCCCATTCTTGCAGGACCCTCCAACCACACGCCTGCCTTTAAGAGGGACAAGGAGACCCTGGGGCACGGCGTGGGAGTGCACATGTCTGCAAAGGTGTTTCCATTTGCATCTACCGCCGATCTTACGCAGACGCGGCCACTTGTGCAGCTCCCTCCTGCTCCCCAGCGCCCTGTGAGCCACATCCCAGTTTCCAGTTCAGTATCGTCGGTGGGAAGGGAACGCATTCTTTCCGCTTCCTTAAGAGCTTCACCGTTACTTTACCACAGAAGACAGTTAAAGACAGTCATGCCCTTTCTAAAGGCACTTAAATGACCAGGATACCGCTGAATATGGGCAACAGTGAAAACAACAGACACTGCTACCTAACACAGACGGCCTGCCTGTCATCACACCATATCCTGATTTTTAGTTTGAAGATCTGCAAATAAACCTTGCAAGGGTAGCGTTCGTCAAGTGCAGAGGTACAGGCAAATATCATTAAAGTTCTTTTCTGTAAAAACGTACCTACCTGAGCTTGAAAGGAATTCATGTGCCAAACTATTTTATATTAAATACTTTAAAAGAAAAAAAATTAATCACATTTCCTAACTTCATTTTTTATTTATTGTTATTTCCAAAGCAGATACGCTATGATGAGATATTTTAAAAAATACAATTATCTATCCTCAAAACCCTGGTTATGCAGGAGACTAGAAATCTCTTGTCAGAAGACTTTTTATCAACCAGTAAAGTATAAAGATCAACCTGTACTCCACTCCACCAAAAAGTTCAAGTGATATTATGTCTTTACAAAACCTTATTTTTCAAGGAATGTCTTGCAAAGAAGCAGCTTTTATAATTAGGAAGTAAATCAAAAGAATACATTAATGTCTTGTGTTTGCCTGATAATAAACTGAGAAAACTCACAAAACGGATTATTGATAGATTTTTTTTTTTTTCCTTTAACCAAAATAAAAGTAGGCTTTAGATTCACCTGGTAAGGCCTTACTTGGGCAGTGCACCAATACAATTCACTGAACTATGCTTTCTATACAATTAGGAATTAAACAAACCCCTTTTAGAGACTGACCTGAGATGACATTTAATGCTGAAACCAAAATAAATAACCTAGCAAGAACAAAATTTTTAAGATTTCAATCATTTCAACTTTGGAGATATTTGTTCACCAAAATTAATCAACATTTCTAAAATAGTTTAATACAAAATTATAAAAGAAAAGTGCATTAAAAGCAGAACCTTTAAACTCTGGCGCAATTACAATTATTCTGAATAACAGACTGCAGCCAGGTATACACACTGACATCCAAGAAAAACCTCAGGATATACAAGTCCAGCATCACAAGAATAAGTCAAATAAGGCTTTTTTTTTTTTTTTTTCCCTCCCTTAAAAAAATATACAATACATAAAGCAGTCTGAAAAAAAAAAAAAGTAATATTATTTAACAGTTTTCTGACTTAAATATTTTCACATAACAAAAGGTTTTATATCACTATCAATATTACTTATATACATATGCCAGAAGCGTGAACAACAACAAAAAATCAAAAGATGCCCCTTCAAAAAATAACAGTGAAATGTCTCTTCAGGAATCTGAAATGAGCTCCTCTCTTAATATACAAAGTCCATACAATATTTATATAATAAAACTGCTCTCTTCTGAAACCAGCGAGGCAATGAGAGAGAAAATAAAGGCGATTATTTTTCAGGAAAAACAAAAACAAAAAACCAACCCCAGCTTTATGTCACAATGACAAGGATATCCATTTATTAATAAAACGAATACAATACTGATCTGAAGTGCTCGTTGGGAGGTAAAAACTCTGTCGCTCTCTCTGTAACTGGGACTAGTGCTTATTTACAAAATATACTGTTCGGCCACACAGAGGCCCATATATCCGTATATGTACATATGTATTTATATATAGAACATATAAATAATTTCAAAGGAGAGATTCACATGAAGTAAAGAAGTTTCCGTCTTTGGAATGCTGTGGGAACGACACACACTCTGCCCCAGTGCGGGGTAGGATTTGGTTTGGGACATGTTCAACGTGGCACCATTGATGATACTAAAGAATTCCCTGAAATAAAAAATACACCTGCTTATGCACGAAGAGAAAACCACGGGGCTCGTACAGGTTCTTACCCTCAAAGTACAAATACGCTCTTAATTACTGAGGCGGACAGGGCTGCAGTCCCTTTGTTCCCAGGAGACCATTCTGTGATTTCTGACCTGCAGCGCATGGCTTGTGCTTTCTGCGGTAGCCAACCCGTGTACCCGGGTATCAGCTCGGGCAGCGCGAGTGGCATCAGCCCGCGCGGACAGCTGGATCCTCACCTGTGTGTCAGGCTTGCTCTACTCCCCGGGTGTACGCCCCAGACGCTGCATTCCTGTCACTAATGATTAGATATTTGTAATGGAGAGAGAACTGGTCCAGCCATCTCTCAAGGTACTAGTTACATTAACTTATGGTAGACTAAAAATTAGAGTCAATTTCTACTAATTTCAAAATTCACAGAGAAGAAGATGGAAAAAACTTCCCTGCGTGTTGTAACATTTTTTCCGAACTTCATGCACCTATCTTATGTTTGTTTCATGAGCTATGCTTCTTATAACAGAAAGCATGAAGGAAAACCTATCTGGGTTTTTCCACGTTAACTTCTGTCTTTGCTAATACAAAGAAATCACACTACAATGAGAGTAAGATCCAGTTAATTTCTTTTTAACTAGACGCACTGGCCACGGAGTAGGTGAGACTGCTGATGTAGTACCTGAGTTCAGTGATTTGCAGATGAACGACAGCAACGTGCTTCCATCTTTCCCAGCTTTCTTCCTGAAGTCTCTGAAAGTCAATGATTCTTTAGATAATTTTATAGCTAAAAATTTTATAGCTATTGTGGTAACATTTTTAACACTTGCGGCTTCAAAATAGAAATCCCAAGTGCTTTGTTCTTCTCCACATTTCGCTCTGGAAACGTCCTCGGGGTCGGGCTGCGTCAGAACACGTTGGCCAGGGTCTGCCACTCGCTCGCGGGTTCGGGCACCACCTCGTCCAGGTGGAGAACGCGGCTCAGCACCTCCCCTCCGTGCTCCTGGGCGCCGCCGGGCTCCTGCAAGGTTCCTGCCGTGGTGATAAAGAAAGAGTCCCAGACATTCACTCGCACAAAATGATTCACATTTAAATAAGGACAACTTAAACGGAGACAAGAAATTCCTAAGTTGATTTGTTTTCCTTCCCAGTGAAAAAAGAGCCATCTGAGCTGCGGGTTTCATAATTCCGTCGGTGACGACAATTACTGTTACTTGAATACGAACACACACAGCGCTTGTTCCCTATGCTCATAAAGGCTATGTTAATATGACATCCTTGATGAGCGATTACTAATTACTACTAGTGATAACGACAGGCACGATTTTTCTAACAAAGTAAAGCACGAAGCACTAGCGTGTAGATGTTAGAACTTCCTCTTCCTCAAAAACCGCACAACACGAAGGGTCCTACCCCCGTGGCTCCCGGAAAGCCCTGGGCACCACTCCCGCCACGCTCAGGCCGTCCAACTCCCCTCGTGGTCACAGCACCCAGACCAGCAGAGTGAGCCCGAGACGCAGGCTGTAACCCTCCCTGACTTGTCGGAGACACTCCGCGGGCTGCGTTCCATGCCCCCCGCCAAGCCCCCCCCGCCCCTGCCTGTCTCCCTAAAGGGCGCGGACATTCCTGGACGACGCGGGAAACAAGGCGGACAGAGGGACGCCCCCGCCCTGCCGGCAGCAATGCCGGGGAGTCAGCTCGGGGACACGGAGGCCCGTCTGCGGAGCCACAGGGCACAGACTCGCCCGACCCGGACCCTGAGCCTGAGCCTGAGGCGGGGACGCGGGGCCAACCCCGCGGGGCCGGCCGGGCGCGGACCGCTCAGCACGCAGAGCCCCGCGCGCCGTGCGGCCAGGACACCTCACCCGCATAGCTGTGGGCCCGCTTCATGTGCAGCTTCATGTTGCTCTTCTGCGTGAAGCCCATGACGCAGTAGTTGCACCGGTAGGGCCGCTCCCCCGTGTGCTTCTTCATGTGCACCTGCAGTGCACTCTTCTGGTTGAAGGCCTTCTCGCAGAGGGTGCAGTGGAATGGCCGCTCCCCTGGGGACAGACAGCACGGTCAGCTCCCTGACAGACGGCGCTCGACGAGCACACACAGCACAAAGTGACTCCGAAGAAGGGATGCGAGTTCAACAGGCTAAGGACGTTCCTCGCTCAGGATGCTAACCCACAGGGTTCCAGCAAGGCCACTCCATGGGGAGCCACGAAAGACACCTTGATCAAAAGCTACGGAAAGTCCTAGAAGCACCCAGAAATAAAGGTAGAGCACATACGGCTCAAACAAAATGTTTCTAATCCATTTTGAGCAGAAAAGCAAAAACACATTAAGGACATGGGAAGATCAAATCCAATTGACTAAAAGTATGATTTACACAATATGTTTCAAATGGTACTTAATTGCTTTCAAGCTGATGTGGAAACTGACAAATGGAGGGAAAAGTTGCCAAGCGTGGCTTCTGCTGGGAGCCTGCCCAGGTGAATGCCTGCCCCACGGCCACACTGCGGAGCCCGGCCCTCCCCATGCAGCATCTCTCTCTGCTTCCACCCCCTGCGGCCCTGGCAGTCCTGCCACCCCTCGCTGTCACGCACCCACTTCCAAGTCCCAGGGACCGGGTCCCTTCCTGCCCCAGGGCCTGGCACAGCCTTTCCCCTTGGCCTAGAAGGTTCTTTCCCACTGCTCTGCCTGGCTGCCTCTTGGGGTCACGTGCCAGCACCCCCAGGGCTGCCCCGGGAGCACCTGGTCCTCAGCCCCCACGTGTGCCCTCCACAGCCGACGACAAAGGAGGTCTTCCTGCAGCTCGCCTAGGGCAGGCAGAGTCCTAAAAATGGCCCCCCAAGGTCTCCTGCCCTGAACCCTGGGGCTGGGACTATGATGACGTCATGCCTGAGAAAAAAGAACGGCCACAGAGGAACCAGGTCGCTAGTCAGGTGACTGGGAGTGACCAAAAGGGAGATTACCCTGCGGGCCCACTCTAATCACACCGCCCTTAGAAGCTGGGATTCTCTGGAGACAGAAGGGGAAGCTGAAGACATCAGGAGCTGGAGTGAGGACGGGGCACCCACGTGAGCAGGGACGTGGCCCCAGTGACAGCCACAAGGTGCCCACTTTACACACATGCCAAACCCTTCACGTGCATCTATGCTATTAAAAACGGCAAACAGTCATTTCTCTTTATGCTTTTGAATGAATGCATTATGAAGTAACAGCACGGCTGTTTTTCACTCAAGAGCTACTTGCTGGACACCCAGTGGGCACCGGGTCTGCGCTGACAGGCAAGGGGCATCCCTGAGGACGCACGGCCCGCGGGCCGGGAAGGGCTGCCGGGCACCTGCTGACCACACAGGAGGCCCTCATGCCAGCCGGGGCACCAGCGGGGCAGGGCCTCTCGGGAGGAGGCGTCCGTGTGAAGGTGGGTCAGAGAAGGCCGGCAAAGGGACAGAAGGGCTGGGAAGACGATGACCCGCCAGGGAGCACCGGGAAAAGGGTGGGCGCCAGACAGAGAGCTGGATGGGGGGAGAGACCTGCCCGTGGCCGGGGGGCCTCGGGGGCTCAGGGAGGTCTGGCGGGCTCTGCCGGGGGTGCTCAGGGGGAGCCTCCGAGGGCTCTGGCCCGGGTGCCGGGTGAACAGAGGCCTGGAGGAGCGCAGAGAAGACCAGCGAGGGTGGGAGGCCAAGCCCGTGGTCCCGAGGAGACGGAGGGGCAGAGGGAGGAGGAAGCCTGGTCGCGGGGGACCCCGAGGCGGGGCGCGGGTGCCGCGGTCCCCGCGGGAGCAGCCGAGGCCACGAGAGGCGGTGCGCGCACGTCAGAGGGCACAGAGGTGGGCTGTCAGAGGCAGGCCGGGAGGCAGAGAGGGCGGAGCCTGCCCCTTCGTGTTGTCGTCTTCTCTAAGGTGAACTTGACAGACAGGCGGTGACAGGAAAAGCCAGGAGAGAAGGCTCTGAAGACAGGTGAGAGAGACGGGCCGGGAAGGTGTGCTGGCCCGAGAGCCTCTCTTTCCTGCGCTCGCCACGCCAACACAACAGCTTGTGCCTGAAGAAGTTGGCTGCGTGATAAACTGACGCATGATTAGGAAAAAACTGAACAAGCAGACCCTGCTTCACAAGTAACGTGCTGCGTCATAAATGAATATCTACACACTGCATCTTATCTTCTCACCAACCAGCGGCTTGCGGCAAAGATTGCTAAACTGGGGTCCCGCTGCGTGGTCACCTGTGTGGATGCGGCTGTGTCGCTCCAGCTGGCTTGGTTTGGCAAAGGCCTTCTCACAAGTGTCACATTTGAACACCCTCGGCTTCTGAGAGCTCAAGGAAGGACCGGCTTGATGTGTCTGCATGTGCTCCTGGTAAAGACAAACACACGTGAAGAATACTGAAGATCATAACAGAACTTTACAGACTTGAAACAGGAGAGGAAAAACCAGTGCAGAAAGGCCCGTCAGTGGGAGGAGGACCACAGGCTCGCCTCCGATCAGGACCCTCGTGGGCGTTCCCGGAGCAGAGTCGGAGGTGGTACCCAGTGGATGGGAGGCCGGGCCTGTGGCTTGCCAGGGAGACCCAGGCTCCCCCCGAGCCCCTGGGCTGCATCTGGGCGGGGCGGTGTCTCGGCCTCCCTCCCTGTCGGCCACCATGACAGTTGTTAGAGGACCGGGTGGGTATTTTGCAGGATGTCCCTCAACTGAGAGGTGTCTGACGTTTTCCTCATCACCAGACCAGGGCTGTGGGCTGTGGGCCGTGGGGAGTACCGTGCCGTTTCCATCCCACAATACCATCACTGCTGGCACCGACTCTGATCACGCGGCTAGCGTCTGTCAGGTTTCTCCAGGGAAGGGCAGCCATTTTTACCCCCTCCCATCACGTGCCCTTGCTGCCGCTCGCCCCTAAGGAGCGGGGCCATCCCCTCTTGGGGGCAGCGTCCACAGGGGCTACTCGGGATTCTTCCGCACGGGAGACTAGCGTGTTCAGTCGATCATGTTCCCACCAGTAACGACCCATGGAGGTTTTGCACTGTGGGCTATAATCCAGTTCTACTTTGTTTTCTTGCCCCAGCTGTTCCAGCTTTGGCCCCTAGGAACTCTTTCAGTTGCCCGCGTGTCCCCCTGACACGATCCCGTCATATACTGCGTGTGGGTGTGATGGGGACTTCCTTATTTTCTGGCACAATGTAATTTTTTAAAAATTCCAGATTTCTGAAGGTCATCAAGAGAAAGTAACTTATAGGTATTAAAATGCCAGATTTAGTATTTCAAACTGTGTAACACACCACTTTAGATGTTTATGGAAAAGTTATGTCATATATAGTAACATATATGATTTTAAACATCTTAAATTTTCTTTAACCATTTTTATTCTTTTTCCTCTTTAAAAGGATTTATTCTCTATCAGGCTGTAACATTAGTATAGTTATAATTTCTGTACTGTCTACTAAGAGCTAAGTGCAGTGCTTAAGTACTTTATATTCCTCAAAATAACCATAAAATGTAAGTATTAACATCCTTATTTTACAAAGTAGGAAACTGAAGCTGTAGATGTTACATGACCTGACCAGGAGCACAGAGGTTCTAAGCAACAGAGTCAAATTCACACAGAGGTCGGACGGGGTTGGGGGTCCCTCAGTCATAAGTAGCACTCGCCAACCTCGCCAACCTCGGGCTGCAGCCTCTGCAAGAAGACTTCAATTGACAGTCAGTGTTTTGCTTTTAAAAATGAACATGGAGTCCTCTTTTCAGAACACATTAATACTGGGGTTTCTCATCTCAGAAAACAGTAGAAAAAGAGGTGAGAGGTGCAGGCAGATGTAGGCCTAGAGAACAGAAACTCGGTTTACTGACTGACTGCCTCCTCTAAAGGCCCTGAAAAAGGAAGTGTGGGATTCACTGTGCAATCAGGCGTCATAGGATTCTCATGCTTTCGGTAACTAAGCAGCAGCAGAGGAGGGGCTCTGGGCCAGAAGTCACAGGCCTGGGCACTCCCCCTGACCAGTGGTCCTGGAAGTCACATCACAGTACCCTTCCTCATTCTTTCCTCTACCACATGGACGTCCCAGAGTGGGACCCTCAGGTTGTCTCCAATGACTGGCAGCTACGAACAACGCTGACCTAACCCTGAGCTCAGGCGGGCATATATGCCTTTGTGCCGGCTCTCGCGGTGGGAGCCGCTATCGCTTGGTTAGGTATCGCCTAATTCCCCTGTAGGACGCCAGACCAATTCTGCAGCCTTGCCAGCCATCACGGAAGTTCCTGCTTCCACAGAGCCCTGCTCACAGGTGCCGACAGAGCTCTCATACGTGTCCCCGCGATGGGAGAAACGGCATCTCAAGGTGATCTGTAAATATGTTCACCTCCACGGGTCTTTCCTCGAAAAGAGATGGGAACCGTGTCGCTCACTAGGAAGAGTCCTGACCCCACTGAGTCCTAGGCCCGTGCAGCGCCTCTGACCTTAAGCGAAGAGCAGCGACGCTGGCGGGAGGGTGGCGGGGGCGTACCTTGAGGTGCGTGGCGCGCTTGAAGGCCTTCCTGCACACGGGGCAGACGTGGATGCGCTCCCGGCCGTGCATCTCCTTGCTGTGGTGCAGCAGCAGGGCGGCCGAGGCGAAGGTGCGGCCACACTCCAGGCACTGGTGCAGCCGGCCCTCCTTCTCGGGCTGCCCACCCTGGGCCAGGTTAGGAGACACGTCCGTCACCTGGAGCGGGTCAGAAATCCCGGCTTGACGGGACCGGCGCGAGGGGAACAGGCACCCCCGCCCTGACCCCAGCCCCCGAGCTCGGCTGTCATCTGTGGGAGGCGGCCGGCCTCTTGGCCTCCCGCGGGAGCCGCTGCAACGGGCGGCTTAGGCACGCCTCAAGCACACTGACCAGGCAGGCTCCGGGGAGCGGAGTGCGGCACCGGCTGGGAGCCCAGCCGCAGACCCGGCCCCCAAGTCACTGTCGTGGCCGCTGCGGGCGAGGTCCTCACCCCTCATCTTTACTTCTCTGAAAGGTTCCAGGAGTTTTTAGGCCTTTATATGTGGAACTCTATAATTTACTAAGTGTTCTGTCCACCCTCACCCCCACTGCCAAACTGCGTTGAAGAAAAAGGACTAGTCAAAGGACAAATAGGTCATGTACACACACGTGAATGTGTATACTATGAAAAAGTATAGCAAGACTTGAAAGAATCAGCAAAGGTATTACAGGAAATACTACAAAAAGAACAAAGGCAAGTAAATGGCCACGTGCAATCTGATCAGTGGGCAAATAAAGAAGATGGTGATAAATTTAAAACTAGATTTCCACATTATTGGAAAATCATGGAACAAACGAGAGCCAGTGTTAGCCCCCCACCCCCGGGTCCTCCCTGCTCAGCACCTGTCTCTCTCGGGAGACACACCTCCTCAGGCTGGCCCCGAGCCCGGCCATGCAGGACTCCCCAGGACCCTCCACCCATCCCTTCTGAAGCTACGTTTTTTGAAAACTATGAGAGATTGTGGATAAAATGTGTGCAGTACCTGATAGGTGATTTCTTCACAGGCTGCCGACGGCTGTGGAGTGGGGCTCACCAGAATGACCTGGGGCGAGCCCGCACCCCCAGGGCCCGAGAGAGCGGGGTCCGTGAGCAAGGCTGGGAACTGCTGACCCTGGCAGAGGTGATTACTGCTTTAGAAGTTGTAACATGATCAAATACAGTCGTAATTTAAAAGATCTCTTATGGTGCAGTAACTTCGGAAAACAAGCTGGCAGGTCCTCAAACGCTAACCACAGAATCACCATATGACTCAGCAATTCCGCTCAGAGAAGCGAAAACCTACATCCACTTGAAACCTTGTACAGGAATGTCCACAGCAGCACTATTCACAACAGCCCAAACGGGCAGAGAACCCCGATATCCATGAACTGGTGAACGGACAGACAAATGTGGTACAGCTATACAGTGGAACAGTATTCATCAATGAAACAGAATGATGATGACACGGCTACAGTGTGTGCAAGCCAGTGAAGGAGGCCAGTCACAAGGACCAGACTCTTATGATTCCATTTATGGGAAGTGCCCAGAATAGGCAAATCTACAGACAGAGAGTGGATCAGGGGTTGCCAGGGGCTGGGGGAGACCTGCAGGGGTGGGGTGGATCTGGGGTCGAGGGAGGGACTTGGGGAGTGACTGCTAACTGCTAATGGGACAAGGGTTCTTCTCAGGTGATGAACTGTTCTAAAATTAGATATGGTGATGGTTGTACAGCTCTGCAAATATACTAAAGACCATTAAATTGCACACTTTAAATACGTGGGTGAACTTTACGATATATAAATTATATCTCAGTAACCTTGTAAAAAAATATATATATAAAGAACATTTGTTTAAAAATAGACATACAGTTTTGCTATACCATACAAAACTACTTTGAGTCTTATTGCCACGCCAGCACACCTTTATCAACTGACTGTGAGTCTGAGACAGAGGGAGAGAATGGATGTGGTGAGGGTGATGCAGGGGGTGAGTGCAGAGACCACGTTCAACCTAAAGGAACCAACACTGTACTGCAAATGCTGGCTCCATACTAAGAATACAACTTGAACTGCTACAATCAAAGCTGATTCTAAGCGTATTTCACACATCATCAAAACACTCACTCAAAACCATGAATATGAAGACTCCCCATCAATGCACAATGCTAAAGGGGTAAGGGGTCACACGACCATGAAGAACATGGCCCATGTCGTTGGGACCCTGCAGCTGAAGGTGAAGGCTGCTGCCTAATGTCCTCAGGGGACTGACACAAGCTGAGCTCCAACAGGGAAGACAAAGAGCTGAGGAGCAGGCGGGGAGATGAAAAACAGGGCAAGATGGCACTGTGAACACTCCCTCCATCAGAGAACTTCAGGTGCGCTTCTGACTGGAAAGACACTACCCAAGGCAGATGGGGAAACAAAGGCAACGGGGTAGAATATGGGGTATATGGGGCGGAAAATAAATTTACAAAGTCATCTAGAGTCTAGAAAAAAGAGAGCTTAAATTAAGATTCTTTACTTTCCACAGGCAATTTTTTAAAAAGTGAAATAATATTTTAGGTATCTCCATCCATCAGTCCAATTTTCTTACACAAACGTGGGATGGATTGAAAAGTTCCTATGTACCCTAATAAAGCATCATGTCCACTGCCCCCCTTACATAGGGGAGTTAGTTGAATATTGCTACCTTCAAATAGCAGTTACTGCTGCACTTTTATGTGTCTGTGGCTGGCTTTGGCCCCCACTCTGATTAGACAGTTGGTACCCAGTGTTGGTACCCAATTTTGAAAAATTAATCAAATTTGTCAATCAAAATTAATAAATTCACATTTCCTTATTTTATTAATCAAGAACAAATACAACTGCTGGCCAGAAATTCTGATACAACTGAATCAGTGCTGGCTCAATAAATTCATATATTCCCAACTAAAGCTAAGACATTTGAGACTCTTAGCTCATACAGGTTTATCAAGGGGAAATTACAATTCCTTTTTGTTTTGAAACGACAACACTGTAGAAGAGATCAGCAGTTGTCGGGGGAAGGGGAAGCAGATGTGGCTAAAAGGGCGACCCGAGGGATCCTTGTGGGGATGGGCGTGTTCTGCGTCCTGACTCTGCCAACGACAACACCTGGAGGGTGCGGTGCCCTGGTCTTACAAGATGCTACCACTGGGGAAACTGGGTAGGGGGTCCACGGGATCTGTGTCATTTCTTATCATTGCCTGAGAATCCACAATTATCTCAAAATAAAAAAGCTTAATTAAAAAAAAATTCTGAATACGATGTGATTTACTAGCTTACGGTTGGTGTTTCAAAGGCTAATATTAAGTATTCTTAATGCAAATGCCCTGATTCAAAAATCAAGTGCCTAATAAAATAAATACTCAACAATTAGCTATACTTACAGAAATGATGACCTGAATCCGCTAAAATGGCATCATCTAGAAGTCACTTATTTTTGGTTTGCATTATTACTTGCAGTCTGTTTCTTTGCTATATTTCATTTACACTGAGGTGGAAATTGTAATAATTCTCATTCCCTAAGTGCACAAGAATTTTGTAGACCCCTGAGCACTGGCTGAGAGGAGCAGGGTTCCCCCTCAACTGCTCAGGGGGCCCAGGCTGCAGAGTCAAAATCGCCTGGGAGGGAGCGTTCTGGTCGGCCGGGACAGAAGCCCCTCATGTGCAGTGTCCCACGTGTTCCCTGGGGAAAGGGCCGGGCATGCTGGCAGGGGACCTCACAGGGCGTGAGCCCAGAGCGAGCAGAGGACACACCACCGTTCTACAAAGGGAAAGAGCGAGGACCTAGAAGAGCTAACCCATCTTCCCGCAGTCAAAACAGCCAGCACGCACCTGTGGCAGGATCAGAAGAGACCCTGCTCTGGATGCCACAGCCGTCAGCGTTTCCCTGCACAGTGAGAGCCCAGAGCGGAGACGAAGCTCCAGCCAGGAGAGCAGGTGAGCGTCTACTCCGCTGCCCAGCCTGCCTCTTCACAGCCAGGGACACGCACAGCCGGGCACACGCACAGCCAGCGACACACACAGCCGGGCACACGCACAGCCAGGGACACGCACAGCCGGGCACACGTACAGCCGGCGACACGCACAGCCAGGGACACGCACAGCCGGGCACACACATAGCCGGGCACACACACAGCCAGCGACACGCACAGCGAGACACGCACAGCCGGCGACACGCACAGCCAGGGACACGCACAGCCAGGCACACGCACAGACAGGGACCAGCAGACAGGTCCGCTGTCGAAACTCCGACAGCGCTTTACTACAGGGATTTGTCACTGTAATTAATCATCCTTTCTCATGAGTTTTCTAATTAAGCTCTGAAAGGTTTTTCGGCATCTTAAGCTCAATGCGTTATCTAAAATGTACACCCTTCTATCCAGCACATCTACTGCAGGGATTCATCCAAGAACATAAGTGATAAAGAGCATACGAATTTCCACCCTACTAATAACAAAACCCTGGATGCAACGTAGTGCCCCTCAGTAAACTCATCTATAAGACGAACGGTGGTACAGTCATTACAAACGTCTGCACTGCTAAAATCATTGATGGGAAGATATTCACAGTATGATTAACGAGAGGGGGAAAAGTTTACACTACACGATATACACGTGAGCTCATTTCTGTAAAAGTTAGAAAATACGCATCTGTACGTATGCATAGAAAGGTTTAGGAGGGTATACACGCTCAAACGTTAAGTGGAGTTCCGTTTGGGTAGGGATTTTTTAAAATGCTTTTCTGTATTGTCTGCATTTTCTTGTACTCCCCACTTTGCATTTAACAAATTACTTTTTCAATTTAATCAGAAAAAACCACTTCAGCTTTGAAAGAGTGTATTCAGAACACACACTCAGGAAAGCGATAAGTTCAGTTCCCCGGGACGACCCCGTGGGGCGGGGGGAACACAGGAACCCACCTGAGAAGCGATGTTGAGCGTGACCGTGTCCAGCCCCCCGGAGAGCAAACCCTGAGTGTCAGCCAGGGTCAGCGTGACGCTGGCCTCTCCCCCCACTCCCGATGAGGACATGACCAGGTTCTGGGCAGATGTGGCAGACGGGGACATGGGTGTCGTCAAAGGCAGGCTTCCAGCTGTGGCATTAAGTTCTACAGAAAAGGCAAAACGGGAAAGTAGGTAAGTCCAATGTTATTCGCACGGGAAGACAGTTTTCATAAAGGAACAAATCTGTCATAATCGGCATTCACATTGCCTAAGCTTGTGAAAGTGCATCAAGGAAATCACAGTATCTTTGATTCCAACGTTATGGCAAGGCTTTTGTAAATATCTACATGTCCTTACACGTAAATGTACTCTGCTTCTGAAGTGTAAACAGAGAAAAAAGCCGTGAAAGAGAGTGAAAAAGTGACCCTAAGGCCCAGTCACCGCTGCCAGTGCAGAAGGAGACTCAGACAAGAATTTCCAGGACACTGTCCTCATCCAGGACCAGAGACCAGCCTGGAGAGAAGAATGAAACGGGACCCACTGAGCGACGACCAGCTCCACAGTGTAACATCTGACAACTCTGCTTACATTCACCTATTCTGAAACACAGGCAATCAAAATCAACCTCATGCAATCCTTTAAATACTAATTTATCCTGCAGGACACCTTAATTTTCTTTGGAGAACAAAACAAAACACTATAATATTTTCCCCTTGTAGCTAATGATATAACAGAAAGGAAGACATCTGGGACAGATTGGGCAAAGAAAGGAAGGCCTTCTCTTCCACAAAACTGAAACTCATGCACCTACTGGAAAACGAATGGGCTTAGCATGGTATTATCAAAGTCCTGTGGCGGGCACCAACAAAACACATTTTTAAGTTTTTACTTGTAAGCATAACACACATGCACATGCACGTGTACACACACACACACACACACACACAATTCTCACAAGCTGTCCTTCCATTCATCTAGCAAACGTGACTTATCACCCACTTGCGTCAGCCACGGTGCCAGGTGCTAGCGACCCCAAGATGACACCTGAAGCAGAAATTCCGAACACTAGTCCCTAATTAGGTCTGAACACAAAACACCACGAGACTCCCGCGGTCCTCTGCTGAGACCTGGGTCTGCCCGAGTCGGGCACAGGGAACCAGGCTACTTACTTGTAACTGGCGTCCTCCACAGATCCACACTCCCGGAGTCCCACACTGTGCTGCACACACCTGGAACCTTCAAAAGCAGTACAACCATTAGGAGGCTGGGAGTCTCCGCTCTGAAGCAGCCACGCGGCTCCCGAGAACCTCGCCAGCCCCCCCTCGCTCGCGTCTGCACAGCGCGCGTGCCCGGCCGCCAGGACGGGAGGGGAGTGTGGATCTGCGGAGGTACCCGGGCCACCTCCTCACCAGGCATCCCCTCCACACACCCGAACTCTCGCAAACGCATGCAGGTGTGACTCTATCGGGAGGGGTGAAGATGAACAAGAAGGACCCTGCAGGACCTGGCGAGGAGCAGCTACACGAGCCGCCGTCCAATCAGAATCCCTAAGGAGAGGATGGGGTCGGCCGGCAGGGCGCCGGGCTGAGAGAAGCGCGGTGGTGTGAGGGCCACGTTGGCAAAGAGCACAGCCACAAGCTGGCAGGGCTCACCCCGGAGTAGCCACCAGGACTCCAGACCTCACCACAACTCCTGCAACTAAGGGGCCGCAGATCTTCTCCCCTTCCAACCAGCGAACTGCGTCCGACGTTCTGAGGATGCTTAAGGTAGTGGAAGGTTCCAGGACGAGCAGCACACGGAACGCAAAGAGAG
Organism: Eubalaena glacialis; assembly: GCF_028564815.1. Taxonomy (NCBI): domain Eukaryota; kingdom Metazoa; phylum Chordata; class Mammalia; order Artiodactyla; family Balaenidae; genus Eubalaena; species Eubalaena glacialis. The sequence continues at coordinate 2,904,614 of NC_083730.1, forward strand.
AACAGAAGCCTGCGAGTTCACTAACCGAGGGGAACCCTGACACAAAGTTCAGAGAAAAGGTTGAACAACTTCACGGAAGGCCAGAGCTCATGTTTCAACTCAAACAGTGTGGTGAAGCAACCTTTAATAATGTTCTTAATTCAAGAGACTTCCCACAAGAAGGATGATCCTAGTTCAGGCAGAACTAGTCTCAACATGGTTGAAAAGAACCTGTGTTTAAAAATTTTCTTACGCATGCAATTAAATGATTAAAATAATTAAAAGCTGTAATTATACTTAATATAGAGCTCTTAGCCATATGAAAGTATTTGCTTAAAGCTCTAGAAGCCATAATTTAAAATTCAAATTAAATACTCTTAACAGGAAAATTAAGATTCAATACTGAAGTAAAGACTGTAGACTCTTACTTTTAGTTCCCACTTATTTTTTCTTATTTCTTCTATTCCCCTAGGACACATCACAGCCATCTAAGCCCTACTTCACTTCATGACTCTAACTCAAAAAGAGTAACCTTTAAAGGATAAACAAGTTCTGTACGTTCATCAAACCCACTCTGTTTTCAGTCTTTGTTGGGATAAGTTTTCATAGCCTCTAAGAAAACTTAATGATAATTTTGGAGGGTTTCATAACAAGTTGACAAGGTGCGAGATCACTTTTTTCTTGAGATTAACAAAAAAGTGGTGAGAGGAGGCGGGGAGTCGGGATCGGGAAAGATGCCCTGACTGGCCTCACCCCCAGGCAGAGTGGGAATAGCGTCTGATTTTAAAGTGCATCCACAGGCGGGGACCGTTAACATTTCTGAGCTGTTGGGAAATAAGTAACTGATTGTACTTAAATCTAGGAGAAATGGAGGCCAAAATAACCTCACAAAGAACTAGCAAACAAAAAATTGATCTTTTCTCTCACTGAAAGCAGAACTCAATTTATTCATCAAAATTATCTTAAAAAGGGACTCAGATGACAATGAAAACATGGCGACCCAAAACCTATGGGATGCAGCAAAAGCAGTTCCAAGAGGGAAGTCTGTAGCAACACAATCCTACCTCAAGAAACAAGAAACATCTCAAACAAACAACCTAAACTTACACCTAAAGGAATTAGAGAAAGAAGAACAAAAAAACCCCCAAAGTTAGCAGAAGGAAAGAAATCACAAAGATCAGATCAGAAATAAACGAAAAAGAAATCAAGGAAACAATAGCAAAGATCAATAAAACTAAAAGCTGATTCTTTGAGAAGATAAACAAAATTGATAAACCATTAGCCAGACTCATCAAGAAAAAAAGGGAGAAGACTCAAATCAACAGAATTAGAAAAGAAAAAGCAGAAGTAACAACTGACACTGCGGAAATACAAAGGATCATGAGAGATTACTACAAGCAACTCTATGCCAATAAAATGGACAACCTGGAAGAAATGCACACATTCTTAGAAAAGCACAACCTTCCGAGACTGAACCAGGAAGAAATAGAAAATATAAACAGACCAATCACAAGCACTGAAATTGAAACTGTGATTAAAAATCTTCCACCAAACAAAAGCCCAGGACCAGATGGCTTCACAGGCAAATTCTATCAAACATGTAGAGAAGAGCTAACACCTATCCTTCTCAAACTCTTCCAAAATATAGCAGAGGGAGGAACACTCCCAAACTCATTCTACGAGGCCACCATCACCCTGATACCAAAACCAGACAAAGATGTCACAAAGAAAGAAAACTACAGGCCAATATCACTGATGAACATAGATGCAAAAATCCTCCACAAAATACTAGCAAACAGAATCCAACAGCACACCAAAAGGATCATACACCATGATCAAGTGGGGTTTATCCCAGCAATGCAAGGATTCTTCAATATATGCAAATCAATCAATGTGATACACCATATTAACAAATTGAAGGAGAAAAACCATATGATCATCTCAATAGATGCAGAAAAAGCTTTCGACAAAATTCAACACCCATTGATGATAAAACCTCTCCAGAAAGTAGGCATAGAGGGAACTTACCTCAACATAATAAAGGCCGTATATGACAAACTCACAGCCAACATCATTCTTAATGGTGAAAAACTGAAACCATCTCCACTGAGATCAGGAACAAGACGAGGTTGCCCACCCTCACCACTATTATTCAACATAGTTTTGGAAGTTTTAGCCACAGCCATCAGAGATGAAAAAGAAATCAAAGGAATCCAAATCGGAAAAGAAGAAGTAAAGCTGTCACTGTTTGCAGATGACATGATACTATACATAGAGAATCCTAAAGACGCTACCAAAAAACTACTAGAGCTAATCAATGAATTTTGTAAAGTAGCAGGATACAAAATTAATGCACAGAAATCTCTTGCATTCCTACACACCAATGATGAAAAATCTGAAAGAGAAATTAAGGAAACACTCCCATTTACCACTGCCACAAAAAGAATAAAATACCTAGGAATAAACCTACCCAAGGAGACAAAAGACCTGTATGCAGAAAACTATAAGACACTGATCAAAGAAATTAAAGATGATACAAACAGATGGAGAGATATACCATGTCCTTGGATGGGAAGAATCAACATTGTGAAAATGACTATACTACCCAAAGCAATCTACAGATTCTGTGCAATCCCTATCAAACTACCGATGGCATTTTTCACAGAACTAGAACAAAAAACTGCACAATTTGTATGGAAACACAAAAGACCCCGAAGAGCCAAAGCAATCTCGAGAAAGAAAAACGGAGCTGGAGGAATCAGACTCCCTGACTTCAGGATATACTACAAAGCTACAGTAATCAAGACAGTATGGTACTGGCACAAAAACAGAAATACAGATCAGTGGAACAGGATAGGAAGCCCAGAGATAAACCCACGCACATATGGTCACTTTACCTTTGATAAAGGAGGCAAGAATATACAATGGAGAAAAGACAGCCTCTTCAATAAGTGGTGCTGGGAAAACTGGACAGCTACATGTAAAAGAATGAAATTAGAACACTCCCTAACACCATACACAAAAATAAACTCAAAATGGATTAAAGACCTAAACATAAGGCCAGACACTATAAAACTCTTAGAGGAAAACCTAGGCAGAACACTCTATGACATAAATCACAGCAAGATCCTTATTGACCCACCTCCTAGAGAAATGGAACCTAATGAAACTTCAAAGCTTTTGCACAGCAAAGGAAACCATAAACAAGACGAAAAGACAACCCTCAGAATGGGAGAAAATATTTGCAAACGAAGCAACTGACAAAGGACTAATCTCCAAAATTTACAAGCAGCTCATGCAGCTCAATATCAAAAAAACAAACAACCCAATCCAAAAAATGGGCAGAAGACCTAAATAGACATTTCTTCAAAGATATACAGACAGCTAACAAACACATGAAAGAATGCTCAACATCACTAATCATTAGAGAAATGCAAATCAAAACTATAATGAGGTATCACCTCACACCAGTCAGAATGGCCATAATGAAAAAATCTACAAACAGTATGGAGGTTCCTTAAAAAAATAAAAATAGAACTACCATATGACCCAGCAATCCCACTACTGGGCATATACCCTGAGAAAACCATAATTCAAAAAGAGTCATGTACCACAATGTTCACTGCAGCTCTATTTACAACAGCCAGGACATGGAAGCAACCTAAGTGTCCATCGACAGATGAATGGATAAAGAAGATGTGGCACATATATATAATGGAATATTACTCAGCCATAAAAAGAAACGAAACTGAGTTATTGGTAGTGAGGTGGATGGACCCAGACATCCACAGACAGACCTCTGTCTATCACAGAGAGTGAAGTAAGTCAGAAAGAGAAAAAATACCGTATGCTAATACATATATATGGAATCTAAAAAAAAAAAAAAAAAAAGGTTCTGAAGAACCTAGGGGCAGGACAGGAATAAAGATGCAGATGTAGAGAATGGACCTGAGGACACGGGGAGGAGGGAAGGGTAAGCTGGGACGAAGTGAGAGAGTGGCATGGACTTATATATACTACCAAATGTAAAATAGATAGCTAGTGGGAAGCAGCCGCATAGCCCAGGGAGATCAGCTCGGTGCTTTGTGACCACCTAGAGGGGTGGGATAGGGAGGGTGGGAGGGAGACGCAAGAGGGAGGAGGTATGGGGATATATGTATATGTACAGCTGACTCACTCTGTTATACAGCAGAAACTAACACACCATTGTAAAGCAATTATACTCCAATAAAGATGTTTAAAAATAAATAAATAAATAAATAAAGTATTCCAAAATCAAAAAAACAGAGGGACTCAGGTAAGAACAAAAAGACAATGTTAAATTCCTTAAAAAGCTGTGCTAAATTTCAAGCCTCTACTAATAATAACTTTCTGCCTCTGAAAGGGTACTTATAGCATACTTGCCCATTTTCTAGGAAAACCCTTTGTCATGGGTGTTACCTGGATCGGATCTGGAAATGGCCTTCAAACCCATATCACACACCTGAACAAAAGCACATGTTTTCGTTCTGGATGTGAAATTCTGACTCATCGGGGCACATCGATTTATTTGTAAATCCCTAAATGGTAACAGCCTACCTCCAACTAAGGCGCAAAGAGCCCAAAAGCTGCCCTAGAAGCTGCAGCCCCCCACATCCTGCTCACACAGAGAGTTAACGACGACAACCACGCACACAGTCACCATGCTCTGATCAAGGGCCTGCAACATGACTTTTACGGGGTGACACCGAAAGTTTGTATTTTGGTGCTCATCTTAGAAGAGGCATGTTCAGTCTCAAAGTCATTTCAATTTCAGTTCTTATTGGTGTAGCCTGAAGCTCGGCCTGGGGCTGACTGATTCTAAGATAAATGTTGCCCACTAAGATGCAATCTCTTGACAATAGGATATAGATGAAATCAGCCACCTAATTATAACTAGCACTAGTGGAATACGCAAACCTCTCTAAAAACATCTGCCTAGAGTCAAGGACCGAGTGGTTCAGTGTATGAAGAACCGTTTCCTATATTCAGGGTTATTCAAAGACCCCAAAGGTATCTGAGATGGTAATACAACTGAGTTGCTAATATAAAATTAATCCTGTATTTATAATAACTGATACTACATTATTAAACAAATGTTCTTTAATTATGAGCACATCCTTTATTTTCTAATATCATCAAACTCCTGAAAAAAAATTTTTTTAATAAGGTACCAAATTAAGCTAAAGTGGCGTCAAAAAAGAAAACAAGAGAAAAGTTCTCAGCTGGCTCTACAACAATAAGTCTAAAGAGAAAAAAAAAAATTATATCAGAAGAAAGGGGCATGCATGTTGTTTTTAAAGAAACATCAGTGCATGGCATACAGGAGCCCTGTACACAACTGACCGCTCTTCCCCTGCCCGTGAGACCATCACTCTGTATCTGTGGAGGCAGATGTACAAGGTGGAACACCTAATGTCTGACTCACAGAAGACAGAGGTTTAACGAAATACAGGCGGCCAGAACAGAGCCCTCTGCGTTCCTGGGCTCTCCCTCCATCCCCTTCTCCATTCTGATCAGAACATCATCAACTTTAAGTAATCTGCTGTACCAGCGAACGTCCAGGGTCACCGAGTAGTGCAAAACACCCCTCCATTTAAAGGGAAACACCTAAAACTCTCCTTGTCCTTCCGTCGATTTGCCCAGGATTCACTACAGACATGAAGCAGGGCTTCCAAGGAGACGTAAGATTCCACCACCTACAGCCAGTTTACTCCTCAGGGAAGCAGGAGGCGGGGAGAGCCTGACCTCTCAACATTCCAGGACAGAGATCCCCACCAGAGCGTGACACCACTCATTCGGGCCAAACACAAGAGACACATCTTCACGTCGCAACACGCACCGTGCACCACGCAGGGTGGCAGAGGTGATCAGAACCCTAGAGGTGATAAGAAAGAACGCAGTGTCTAGTCCTTTACAAAAAGACACAAACTAAGACTTTCAGGAAACAGCTGCAGAAACAAGTTTGCTATGTAACTTGAGTAGTACATGATATACTGTAGATGTCTTACCTATTACAGGCTAAATTATAACCTGAAAGTACTAGCTTTCACAGCCAATTAGAATATAAAACAAAGTTCCCCTTAATTGCAAACAAAACAAAAAGACTCTCATTTCAAATTAATAAGTAAAAGAATTCAGTTCTGGGATACAATTTTCTTAGAGCCCCAAGATTAAACAAGCAAACCGACACAGGAGGGACAGAGTTAAGACCAAAGTAGAGACAGGAAAACACGGAGAGCAGTGGTACAGTGGAAACGATCATCGGCCAGAAGTCCAGATTTTGGATCTGCCCAGATCCGCCAACACGAGATTCCAACAAGGCTCTTAACCACCTGGGTGTCAGTTTACCCTTTAGCAAAGGAGAGGGGTGGACAGAAAGTCCCTCAGGGTCCTGAGTGGAACCTGACTGTGTGCAGCTGCCTCAGCTCACCGCCTGCTTCAGTTCAGCAAGTCCCCACCCTGCAGCACCGGCAGCTCCATCGAGCCCTCGCTCGCGGGGGAGAAATGCCCCCCCACGGCCAGAGCTCCCGCCTCGGGAGGCCGCCCCGACCGGGTCAACCCCCCACCCCGGAGACGTGCTCCCTGGACGCCCTTCTCCCCTTTATGTATCGCTACTGCCGTAATTCTACACTGACTTACGGGTTCTTCAATGAACGTCTGCTCTATTCGTTTCTAGGATCCAAAATGCAAGGGGACCATAGTTGCCTTGTTCAACATTACACACCCAGATTTAGTATACTTCTTACCATATAGTATGCACCACAATCTTTTGTGAATAGAAGAATTACTGGATAAGAAAGTATTTCAATTAAGCACGAAAAAAAGTCTAGCTGGGGGTACAAACATATCTAAAGATTAAATTTTTTTTCTCAAAAAATGATATACAGAGTTGGAAAATAAAGAGGGCTAAGAAAGTAATGAAATCTCTACAAGGTAAGGAAAACAGGTATGTCATCCTCAACTGTTAATGTTTACTTATGAAGCTGTGACTTATTTTACTGGAGCTCTTTTACTTTTATTTTTTATTAAAGCCTGTATTTCAAAACCTTAGTAAGATGCCTTCTTTTAATTCTGCCATCCTACATTCAGCTGGCGCCCAAACATTCCCACCGCAGGGCACAAAGTAACGAGCCAGAGGCACTTTCAGCCTGGGTGACACGGGGACAGCTTTGTGACTTGCAGACATACACAATGCCTTGCATATTTGAATAAGATTATTTACCTTTGTTCTTTAGAAGGTGGAAACAACCTTAAAAGGTTAATAACACTCGAGAGAGCTCTGTGTCCTAGAATTATACATAAGCCACTAATCATCACAGAATCACATCAAACGTATTAGAACATGCAGTTGACACACTCGTCACGTGAGAAGACAGGTGACTTCTCTCCGCTGACCAGGTGCAGAGCCCTATAACTATGAAACGTTATGGAGCCTCTCGTGGCTCGATCATTAGCTGCATACCTGAAGCGTTTAATGTTGCACTCTGTGAGAGAAGTTGATCATTGCTTATGGTCAAGGTGGCACCCGTAGATTGATTATTGATTGCAGGTGCTGATAATCTTATGCTTCCGTTCAGTTCACTACTTCCATTAGAACTGTGCTGTATAAGATCTTGACCTAAACAGAAATTAATACTGTGATATCTGAAAGTAACACGTTAATTCACATACTGGCAAGTATGTTAAACATATAATAACATCCTTTAAAAGTGAAAAGATATTTCATTTTTAATACTATTTAAAGAGAAAAAAAAATGAAAATAAGACCAAGAAATACATTTCCCAAAATGAAACTATTTGTTCACACTTTTTAAGCTATAAAGTTTTTAAGTGCTTCTTAAGAGTTCTACTTTAACTCAGCATTTAGGCACTTAGAGCTACACACTTTGTTGAATTAAATTTAAACCGAATTGGAAATACTTCCAAACATGGTGGACTCCCAGCTGCAGCATCGAGGGGCACGAGGGAGGGTACCAAGGCCTCCCTTGCGGCAGCAGTGGCCGCTACAGGTCTCCTGCAGGAGGGTCACTGCCCCACAGCGTTCTGGACGCGCACAGCAGGCTCAAACACGCCGTGATGTTTGTACTCCCACCGAGAGACATGGGCTTCTGTCAGCTTCATTAGCTTGTAACCTTTACATTACAGCATAATTGTACAAGGTAATCAGATAGTATGGAAACAGAGGAACATGAAAATTAAAAACCCGAGCTGTTTCAATGAAAACCAAAAGACAAAAGGATGCTGCACTCAGCTTCATGATCACCAACACCCTCATGCCACGCTAGAGAAACAGAACTGGGGAATGAGGCTGTGCAACAGGGGTGGAAGTGTGGGCAAAATAAAACGTGCAGAACTCCTACCAGCAGAGCAGACCCATTTTCAAAGACCTGCGGATAAATGCTCAAAATCGTGTAGGCATCGTTTTTCTGACTCTCTGCTTGATGTGGCTTTTTATTAATAACTAGACTAAAGACATCAGGTAAGAGGACTTTTACTGTACAAGATAACTGGGGGAGACTGAGGACTCTCCTCACCTTTTACCCAATGTCTAACTTTTTTCCCAAACAGCTTATGAATTGCTAAAGGTCTGTACACCTTAATTGAAGTAATATTTGCACTCTAGCATTCATAAGCATTTATAATTCTGTGCATTCATGGAAAAAAGAGCATTCTACAAAATAACCGAAAATTTCTATAGCATAGCTAGATGCTTTCCACAGGTGACCACAAATTAAAAGTTTTTCTAGACTTCTCAGAATGGGATAAGAAAATGTTGAGTTAGGAGTCCCCACAGCCAATTCTCATTACACACAATAATGAGAAGTGAAGGAATAAGAAATCTTAAGCCCAGAGTTTGGGCAACCCTTATTTCATCAACTGACAAAGATTTCTCCTAGGATAACCCTTTTAAGCTATTTTTTTTTTAATTGCAGTTATATTCACCTAATACACTAAAAATTAACAATAAAATAACTAAATGATCGATAATAGGAAAACACAGGAGAAACAGAAGTACAAGCCACAAACACAAAAACACATTTGCCGAACTATAAACAAGAATCCCACATTATGTGCTTTTTGTGTAGGACTAGCACAACCCCTCAAATATTGAGATTACGCAAAAAAAGTTAATTCGATCAACAAAACAGCTTTCTGAAAATAACTCTTCCATGCTTCCAACATTAAAATTCAAATATATATATATATATAAATACACATATATTAAATAAAAAAGAAGAAAGTTAGTGAATTAGATAAAATTCAAAGCTAATTTCTGCTGCCTGTTAGCATCTAAAAACCACCGCGTGTCATTGAGAAGCAAAGCTCCATCCAGGAATAGTTCCTCAAACTTCTCACGTAAATTGAAAGGAATAAAGACACCCCTTAAGAAAGAAAGCTTTTGGTTTTCTTCTCAATAACTACGCTTTCTTTTCCAATAATGGTTTTTGCAGAAATCTCAGGCAACAGAAGTAATAACTACACAGACCGCTCACACGGCTATCAGCCCAGTGTTCCAGCCGCCGCCATACCGTGTCTCCAGGGAGGTTATTTTGACCCCAGCAAAATGTTTTTCTTTTCTTTTTTTTTTTAAATAAACCAACAGTCTCATAAGGTTGTTGTGAGACTTAAATGAGTTACTATTTGTCAGTCACTAGAATAGGACCTGGTGCACTGCCAGGGTCAGAAAGACTGTCGCTGAATTTCAGAACCACTCAGTTAACATGAAGAGCTCACAGCTAAGAGCCGCGTGGGCAAAGCGCACCTGTGAAATATGCTTCAAGCTAACTCAGATGAGAACATATTGTGAGAATTAATGCTCTATAAGGGGAAGAACTGACCGTGAACATCACAGGCCTGGAACAGGAAACACATTAGCTGGTGACTCACACGGAGGATCAGCTTGCCAACCTCGGTGGCCTGAGCTGCCAAAGGGTGTCTTCCACCCACTTATCTAGTTGTCGATGTTCTACCATAATTTTCTACATAATCTGAGAAGAATTCTGAAAAGGTCAGGGGGGTAGGTATCTGTAATCTCCTAGTGTAACCACTTACACCGATTCAACTCCTTTAGCTCAAAGGAGCATGGTAAGAATTATGAAGCCATGGTTTTCTACTCTTGGCTAAACAAAATATATTTGACAAAGCTAACTGGCTCAAACTGGACGCGCCATGAGGAACCACCACGTTTAATCCCTGGTATCAGATGGGAACTGCAGGATATCATTCTCACTAAACTGGAGTTTCTCACATAAATTACAAACACTTCCTGAGGCACTGGATTTAGGCAAAGCTCAGTCTTGCAGGAAAAAGATACAAAAAAGAGTTACCTAAACTGCAGGTGAAAGGATTTAAAAAATTTTAAGACTAACCGGAGATGGTCAGGGTAATTTCCTGCGGCGACCCCGAGGACGACGCAGCGGTGGGCCCAGCAGCCTGCGCCAGCACCTGGCTCAGGCTCGAGTTGTTAATGGTCAGGGTGATCTCGTGGGGGCCACTGGAGGTGGACACCAGGCCTTGTGATGTCATCACCTGAGAGAGGTCTTGCGTCCCTGGTCATCGTTATAAAACAGAACAAAGCTGGGCTTAAAAAAATAATCATTTCCTCCTTTTTCATATTAAAATATTTTAGTGCAACTGTTACTTTAAAAAGAGAAGGATTCAAAATACAGTGTCATCTCTAATTCCTTCATCTAAAATGATTTAAAAACAAACAAACAAACAAACAAAAAGCCTTATGATGAAATAGGAAGCCGGTTCCATGAATGTAATAATCTCTGTGCATATACTGACTAAACATCACTTATCGTCAGAAAAGCTTACTTTATTCTTAGGACATTTATTCGTTAAGCTTTATAAAGAGAAGAAAACAGCATGCCAGTGTCCCCAAACCAAATCTGTGACTGTCAGCAGCGAGCCGAAACTCCAGCTGTCACACTCAACCGAAGCGGCAGCTCTCACCACTGCTGCTGGTGGTCAGCACGGAATCCTGCTCCGAGAGCGGGCCTATGGTCAGGTTGGCAGACGTCACCGTGGGCTGCAAGGACAGGCCTGAGATGGGCTGGAGGACCACGCTGGCCGGTACTGTACTGTCTGGTGTCTGAAGGGAGCTGTGCTGCGGGGCCAGGCCAGGCTCCGAGGTCGGCTGCGGAGCAAGCAGGTTACCCTGCTGTAGTGTCTGCTGCAGGACGCTTGGGTCAATCTGAAAGCACAGAGGTTGTTGTGATGGAAATTTCACGCTGAGTGTGACTCAAACCACCTGAAAACACAGAAAAGCCTGGCGGGCGTCGCACCTGTAGCGTGATGTTATTAATGCTGGAAGCGTCGATCCCAGAGATTTGAACACTGGGCGCAACCAAGTTAGCAGCCAACTGTAACTGTATGCCCTCGAGGGTGGCCAGGCTCCCATCTGTCAAAGACACTGTCCAGTCGCCACCAGCTGCAGAGGAAGAACAGGAATGGCTGCGTACCAGACACTTTCTCAAACAGGAAAAACGCACTGGGTTTCTAAATACAGAAGTTCTTAATACATATCGACATGACCTAGTTAACAAATACGAATGTTTACTTTACACAGGCACGTACATATCTAATTTAATCGTCACAAAACAAACCTTGTGAAATAGAAAATAATATTATCCATTTTAAACACATCAGGAAACTAGGCTCAAAGAGATCACCCTGAGTAGCCCAGGATTTAAAACAACGCTATTATTTTGTCTTATGCTTTAATCGTGCCATGGGTCAAGAAACTGAAAGAAAGCCACTTAAGATGTCCAGTAGCTATTAACAGTTGCTACGTTAGTTGTGAGTGCACAAAAAACCCAACTGACTAAAATTTAATGCTTTTCAAATACTGTGTGACCCAAGAGCAATTGGATAACTCTCGTATATGAAAATCAAGGTTCACGGGTAGCTATAAATTACGTCTCGCTATTAAGTTTGTGAGAATACTAAAAAGGAAACAGGTTTAAGCCCAACAAACTAAACAAAGAGCTGAAGTGTGAAATGCAGAAGTGACGTTAGAAAGAATGGGAAACGGAAAGGCAGCTGCGTCTGGAAGTCAGGACTTCAACCTCCCGCGGCCCTGCGGGAAACCCTCAGGAAGGGCAGTGTCCTGAGGCTGAAGGTCACGCCCCCAGTCCCGGCATCGACAGCCCTGGTGCCTGTCAGCCCTACTCACCGGACACGGAGGCGGGAAGGACGGCCTGGCCCAGCAGGCCCTGCTGCAGCAGACTCTGGTCCAGCTGCCCCGCCAGCACGGGGCTGTTCATGATGAACACGCTGGGGTCGGAGGAGGGCGGAGGGGGCGCGCTCACGGGCTGCGGCCCTTCCGGCGGCCCCCGGGGCCCGGGCTTCCTGGCTTTCTTGGGGTCCGGTTTGTAGTGAAACTGCATGTGAGTCTTCCTCCGCCCAGACGTGCGGAAACGCAGCTCACAGTGGGGACACTTGAACGGCTTTGCTCCTGTGTGCAAACGCATGTGGACCTTCAGGCTCCCCTTGGTGGAGAAGGCGTTGCTGCAGACGTGGCAGCTGAAGAGCTTCTGACCTGGGAGAAGGAGCCGAGCGTCAGCGGGCCGGCCGAGCGCTCGCCCCCATCGGCCATCGGCCTGGCTGCCACCGCGCTGCGTCCACCGACCCCCGCGCTCCCCGGGGCCCCTCGCTCCGGAGGGCCAGTGGCTGGAAAACTTAAAAGTAAGCGAAGTTCACTGTCGAGGATCCGAATTCAGTCTTTCCACGACACAGAGGCACACCGAGCCCTGCCGTAAGCGGGGGCCCGCCCTGCATCTCGGGCTCCGCTCCCTCCCTGATTTTACGAAGCGTGAGCTCATGCCTCACAGGTCTTCTCCTCTGACAAAGGGGCGCCCGAGCCGCCGGCACAGGTGGAAGCCGCCTGGCAGACTGCACTCCGGGTGCACGTGCCCAGCTCCTGGGGCGTCAAGTCCTCTAACACACACGTGCCGCGGGTGGGAAGAAGGCCAGGCAGGCGGGGCTGGGCGCGGCATCAGAGCCCCGACCCTGCCCTGGAGCCTCTGCAAGGAGAGAGCCCGCCCGTCCCTGTCTCCCTCTCCTGCTCCCGGAAACCAACACGGACTGTGCCCAGGGGCGGGCTCGGCGAGTCGCCCTGGGACTGGCGGCGCCTGCTCGCCTCACACTGCTCGGGGCCTCAGAAGTCACCTGAGAGGGAGCCCTGGAAGGTGTCTTCCCAGAGACTTTCTTCCTAGTCCTGACACCCGGGAGCCGACACGGAGGCTTGGTGCGCAGGAGGCGGTCCTGAGTGTCGCCGGCACCTGCCACGTGAGCTACCACGTGAGACCCGGGACGCAAAGCCGCTAAGCGGGTCCCTCCCGACCCTCGGCAGCGCCCAGGGCTGCAGGGGAGGGTCAAGCACAGATCCTAAGGAAACAACAGAAGAACTGTCCATAGAATAGGCAGCTGAAGGACTTCGTGTATCTGTTTACTTAATTCCACACACGAACCCATCAGAAAAGAATCACAGGGCTTTACGCCTATGTGTGAAATTCCACTTGTACTCCCTTGGTCAATTCTGCTTACGGCCAAAACTTCAGAGTGTAAATTGGTTTGATAATCATAATCTTACACGTCCTAACAACGCTAACATTTACTCCGTGTTTACCAGGTGCTACTTTTACTTTTCTAGGCGATTTAAACTCCCAGCGGGGGGGAGTGGGGTGGGTGGGGTACTCGTGTTAGCCCCATTTTCCACACGAGGGATGGTCGGGTCAGAGAAGTGGCTCACAAGTGAGGACAGACTCCAACCGGGCAGAGGCCCAGGGCCCGCCTTCTCAACCACGAGGGCGCACCGTGCAGAATCAAGAAGCAAAGGTTGAGTACGTTTTACTTAGGATGATTAACCTTCAGTTCCTCACATTAGATGAAGAAAATGGCCATGAAATTTGGACGTTAATTGTTTTCCTTTATCAGATTTTCCCCCCACAGAAACAGAACTGCTACCCAGTAAGTGTAATCAGATTTGTGAAATCCCCAGTTTTCACAAAATTTCAACAAACTGAATCTCTGGCCTGAATGAGACTAAGAGTTAATCTTTCTAACACAGGTATTTAACTCTGAGTGAGACAACTTATAACACCAGATCTGAGACCTAGATCCTTTCCTTTGGTGTCAGAGATCACTTTCTCCATGTTGGGAATCACAAATCTTCTATATTCATTTCTTCATGGCTCCTGATTTTTAAGCTTCCTATCATCTTAAAAGTATGTGTGCAAAATACATAGGAACAAGTATAAAGTGCTGTCGGAAGGCATCTACCAACAGTGCAGGTGTTTGTTCTTACCTGTGTGAGTCTTCACATGGCAGTCTAGGGTAGATTTAACAGTGAAACTCTTCCCACATTCATCGCATTTATATGGCTTTTCTCCAGTGTGGATTCGAACATGCCTAGCCAGAAAGCATTTGCAATTAAGTGTCGTTCTTTTTAACTTTATACGCATTTACAAACAACTTCATGATTTAAAATTTATAGCTATCCATATAAATAAAAATTATGCGTGACTGTGTACTGAATAAATTTAGCAAAACTTTTAAGCTTCACTCTATATAAATAATACCATAAACAAATCCACAAGACAACAAAGTAATCTGCAAGACCAATGAAAACAAGGCTAACTTTCTTGAAAACCAAAGAGAATCTTACAAATCAGCAGTATGACAAGAAATATCACAGTAGAAAAACAGGCAACACACAGGCAGCGTAGAGAAGAACACACACACCCAAATGCCACATGAAAAGGTATTCCCTAGACTCAGAATTTAAAAGGAGCACGTTAAAATGACAAGCCACCCCTTTCCTATCAGTCTGATGATGACCCACCGTCGGCTGGGTGGCCTGGGAGCAGGTGTTCAGAGGCTGGGGGATGTAAGCGGCACAGCCCTCGGAGGCCAGTGGGTGTGTCCATCAGCACTGACCCCGGGCACCCACACAGGTGCACACAGAGCACAGGACAGTGGGGCTGGCCTAGTGATTCCACACTGAAAACTAGGCAGTCATCAACAGGGGTCTGGGATGCCCACACGACAGAACAAGACGTCGCCGTGAAGGATGAAAGAGGTGGGCGGGTACTGACAAAGTTGTCTGAGACCCCACGATATGTAAAAATTAAACCAAGACCAGAACTGCAGAAGTTAATGCTGACGTATGTGTAGACATTTCTGAAAAAACACACAGAAGAAATTGCTGATAGCGCTTGTCTCTGGGGAGGGGAAGGCTCTCCCTTCATCGCCTCCTCCGCTGTTTTCGGTCCTGGTTCGCTTCACCAGGACACCTGTCCAGTACACAGTGGGGGCAGCTGAGCCTTGAACGATTGTTAAATGAAGGACAGAAGGAGAAGGCAGCTGGGCTGCCAGGCGCAGCAGGCCTCTCGTTTCCAGGAGCACCTGCCGCCTCGCCCCCTCACGGAGGGTGCAGGCATCAGCAGTCCTGCCTCCGGGGCTCACCTCCTGGCCCGGCTGGCTGCTCGTCAGCACCACCCGCCGGCCACGCGCTGCAGGCCTTCACAGCGGCGAGAGGACGCCCCCGGGGCTGCCCAGCACGACGCCCTCATCCACGATTCGCACCCCTGCCTCCCGCTGGGGCCCTGGCCCTCCTCACAGCCAGCGCGCTGCTCCCCTGTGGCCCCCGCCCGGTCCTCTCCGTAGTTGAAGGTTCCAGCGTCTCACTCCCGGCCTCGGAGTCACGCTGTCATCTTCTTAGCTCGTTCCTCCTCCCCACCCACCGGGACACGACGCCGTTTCGGCCCCGCGACCCAGCTCCGGCCGGCCGTGCCCACGGCCCCTCGCCCGTCTACCCGTCCCTCTCTCGCTGGCACACGCCCCTTCCAGCCCGGCAGGAACACAAGGGCAGGGGTTGCTGGCTGCGCTCACGCGGTGAGCACTTCCAGCCTAGCAGCCTCTCGGCGGCCTGCCTGCCCTCCGGTCACGTGCAGGGCTCTGTGCGACAGAGGGGCAGGAAGAAGCCCGTTTGGCTTTCCGAAGCCGCCGGCTCTATTACTACCCGTCCTGAAATCCCGACGGCTCCTCCCTTCAGTCACCCTCTACCTCTCACCCAGCAGTTCCACCTCCTGAGGCAAAAGACGAGCCCCCCCCGGCCCCCCTGCACTGTAAACGAGACGCCTCCAAATGCTTTAAGAGAGCGCTGCACCTCGGCCTTCTTTCCTGGAGCCCGTCTGCCGGCTGCCCTCCGCCACTCCGCCAGACCGCACGTCATTCACCGCCTCGCGGCTGACGTGGCCTCGACCCCCAGCGCTCAGGCCACCTCCCCGTGTGAGCGAGCCCCGCGCCATACAGACCGGTCGCCCTGCGGGGCGGGCAGGAACCCGCTGCTGTTCTGTGCGCCTACAAGGCTGGGCTCAGCGCCGTGTCTGCCTCAGAAAATGATTTTTAATTCTCTCTTACTGCTATCACCGTCACACAGAAATAAGCACGAGCAACCCAGAGAGCAAGCAAGCTTCTAGCGAACGTGCTGAATGAGCCTCAAAGCGCACACAGGCCTGAAACCATAACTCAGGAAAGGAAGGAGCCACTCAAGAGGCACCAGGTTCAGACAGCGCAGCAAGGGCTGCAGAGGAGCGCACAGACCGCACGTCCACCCCGGGGCAGCGGGGCCTGCACCGCACCTGACCAGGTCGCTGGGCTTCTTGAAGCTCTTGGGGCAGTAGGAGCAGCAGTTGGCGTGCTTGGGCTCGGCCTCCAGCTCTGCCTGCCTGTCCTTCATCTCGCTGATGCGGTCCTTCTCGGCGGCCGACTGCACCAGCACCTGCTCTGAGACGGTGGCACTTTCCTGCGGCCGAATCTTGGCCAGCTGCGCCGTCTCCTCCTCTGTGAAGGTGATGACCTCGGGACGAGCCTTTCTAGACACATTTCTTTCAGAACTGTCTTCCTCTTCCTCCAGACCCATCTCTAAACAAAATGTAGGAAAAAGGATCAAATCCTAGTAAAAAACTAAGTTGTAACAGAACAACTAAAACTAAACATTTAACTTAAATATGGTAGGTTAAAATTAGCAACTCAATGAGGCTATATTTGGGATGGTAAAGGGTTTTTTCCCACCACTGTCTGTTGAGAAGCTGGTCAGGGTGGAAAGGCCATGCCTCGGGGGAGGGGTCACTGACAAGGGCAGATGCCGTGGCTGCCGGTCTCCTGCCAGCCCTGCCAGCAGGGCGGCAGTGGGCTCTGACAGGGTCAGTGTCCGCACGAGTCCGCAGTGTCCGTACTCATACACACAGACGTTCATTTATCAACATGGGCACAAAGTGAATTAGCGTAAGAAGATGAGCAGCCCAAAGGAAGAGACCAAACTGATAATTAGCCAACAGCCGCCAATTAAAAAGACTTACTGAAAGGAAAAAAAACACTTAAAAAATATGTATGTTTAAGTATTCTCTCAGTGAAATGTAAGGATATACTTACATCCATTAAAAAAAAGAATAAGCTGCTGTTAAAATGAAACCGAGAAGGAAAAAAAGGTTTGGCTGGGGACAGGGGATGGGGGACAGGGGGACTTTATTATTTCACAGATGGCTAAAAAATTTTTTTAAAAAACAGCAGAAACACTAAACAGCAAAACGGACGGCGGTCAGAGCCAAAACAGTGAACTAAAAACTGACGGATGGCCCTCTGAGTCGCGCCCCCACCTCAGCATGCTCACTCCGCCAGCATCAAGTGCCAAGGGCGTGGGGCGCACAGTGCTGGCCGCAGCACAGACAGGAGCCCAGGCCCCGGGTCACCGTGTAAACTATCAACAGCATAACTCACGCTGCGTATGGAACAAGGTCGTTTAAAAAATTTAAAACGCTGTGCACTGGCGCCATGTGTCAGAATATGCAAGGTGCACGTTCTGTCACCGTAATTTCACTCTGGAACTTGCTAAAAAGAAATCATCTCATAGGTACAAAAAGTATAAGCACAAAATAATCCTCCTGGGATTACTATACTTGGTGTGGGAACTGGGCCCATCAGCTCGTCTACCGTTTAAGTTAGCTTCATGGTATCTCGTGTCGATCAGATGAGAATGTGCGTGGTGAATAAGCACAGCGTCGAGGGTTAAACCCCCTGACCGCCAGCTCTTCCTGTTACACTGCAGCACTGGGCAGCCATTGTGTGTCCAGCAACAGGAAACTGTGTAATGAAACACAGTGGAATTCCATGCAGTTGTTAGAAATGATGTACATCCGTGCTAATATCAAATTCGCCTGTAATAAACACCCATGGACGACAACACTGCATTTAACGTGATTTGCTAATAGGGAATTCAGGTCCACCTACGCGGGCGTACGTGCGTGCGTGGGCGACAGCCTGCCCTGTGCGGGGATGCTGGTATTTTGGTGCCTGGTGACCAGTGAGGTAAGAAGTTTTCCTCTTCGTGCCTCCCTGAATCTTTCTTTCAAAGAGCAAATTATGATTGCTTTCATAATCAGAAAATGAAATAAGTTAATATACTGGTACAAATCACCTCTGAAATGAGTTAATCACTAAGTTTCAGCATCGGCTGATGATAAACCTGAATCAACAAAGGGACCACACCTCCTCCTTCTGCCTCTCCCGGTGCTGACCCAGCCGAGGGGACTGTCTGGTGCCTCTTCATGTGCTTTTTACAATGAACTGTGGTTCGGAAGCCCTGCTCGCAAAACGGACACTTGTAGGGCTTCATGCTCATGTGCGTGGCCGTGTGCCTGGTGAGGCTGCCGTTGGTTGTGAAGGAAGCGTTGCAGACGCTGCAGCTGAACGCCTTTTCTCCTGCGACAGCAGAGACGGGGTCAGAACACGTTCGTTACCTGAAAACCGTACGCAATCAAAGCAAAGATGCGCTCAACAAGCTGCAAAACCGAAGAGCATGAACTTGCTGTGGTCCCCAATTTTTAGGAATTGAGGGTCTTTCAAGAAGAGATTATTTTAAGAAGACGGACGGTCATAATGAAGCAGACAGACCATACTAAGCCCTGACAAGATGTGAAATCACTGCTGGTGGACAAGGAAAATGGTGTGGCCACTCTGGAAAGGCCACTCTGGTTTGGTAAACCCCAAGGTTTAAACAGCTAGCGTATGACCAAGCAAGTCCACTCCTAAACAGAGAAGCGAAAACTTGCATCCACACAGAGACGCACAAAACGTTCACGGCCAAGATTATTCCTGACGGCCGAAAAACGGCAACAGCGCAGCCGTCCCACAGCTGCGCAGCGGACAAGCAGAACGCGGCCTCTCCGCACAGCGGACTACCAGCTGGCCATGCAAAGAAGTGGGACCCGCGCCACACCGCGGGTGGGCCCCGAACACGTGCTGAGTGAGGGACGCCAGTGACAAAGGGCACCGTGTCGTATGGTTCCGTTTACAGGAAGAGCCCGGAACAGGCAAATCCACACAGATAGGAAACAGGTCAGTGGTTGCCTGGGGCTGGGGGCCCCGAGGGGTGTGACGAAAATGCGCTAGAATTCATATGCTCTAGAATCACGTATGGTTTTCCGTGTGTTTACATCCAGTGCGAGGCAGACAATGACCTGTGTGTGTCTTCTCGTGGGACTTGAGGACCCCAGAGGAAACGAAGCCACGTCCACAGAGCTTGCACTTGTAGGGCTTCTCCCCGGTGTGTGACCGCACGTGCTGCTTCAAGTGGCTGGACTTCTTAAAGCCTTTGTTGCAATAGTCACATCTATACACACAACACAGACCACGTTAATTCACAGCATGATCACAAATGCAACACCTGAGAAGGGAAGAAAAGCAAACACTCTTCACCAACAATCAGTAAACAATCAGGCATAACTGTTACAGAAACCAGGTATGCTCTCCAACATTTAAAACTCTGAAATACTAGCAAGAAAAACTTGTTAGATCAAATTCTGCTCAGACTGTACCCTTAAACATATTTTATTATTTCAAAGTTAGTAAAACCTATAGCAATCCTCCAGGAGAAATAAAATTTGACTAACTACAAACTATTCCTTTAAACATAACAGGGAATTTATTATGTGCTATTTTCTTTACCAAGTCATAAGACGCTGCGAACCCTTCTGCTGCATTAGGGTCAGAATCACCTCTGAGTCTAGACACTTGGAAATGTCAGTTCGTATATACCCTTTAGTTGACAAAATACTTTACCAAACAGATGTTACTAGAGCTATTTTGAATAATATATAAATATGTAGTGTTATTTTCCTCTCAGTTGCTATGAAATATATTAAAATTAAGGATGAAACAATTATAAATTTCAAAATTCCTATTCACATATTAAAAAATTTTTAAAAATTCTGAAAGCTTATTCCATTTTATTTCCCTATTTTTTCCATTTCCAGGTTTTAATCTGTGACAGGAAGGTACACAGAGCACACAGCTCGGCACACAGCAGCAAGTTCTTAATAAATGTTGAATGAACGAATGGGGAATGAATGAATGGCCAGAAGTCCAGGAACGCCCAAGCAGATGTCACAAAGGAATCACAAGAAAATATTATACTAATCTCACTTAAAAATACCGATGCAAAATCCCAAATTAAACATTATTCAACAAGTATGAATAATGGAATAAATGGAAGTGAATAAATGGAAGTGTGACTAAAGTATCAGGAGGTTATATATGAAACACACAAAGAGCCTTGGACAAAAAGGCACGCTATAAATCCAAGTTATCTCTGAAGACACGGTAACAGCGGCCTAGAGTGGGGACAGAAAGCTACAGCAGAGCAGTTCACGGGTACAGGCTGCTGCATCCAAACCCCACCCATGTCACTTACTAGCTGTAGAAGCTTTAGCAAGTGAGTCTCTTTTGTCTCAGATACTTTCTTTATAAAACGGGGGTGACCATAGACCCTGTTTCCCAGAGCTTTTGTGAAGCTGCAGGAACGGTGCAGGTGGGCGCTGGGCGCAGCAGGACGGGCTGCGGTCTGAGCGTGCGTACCCGGAGGAGCGCGCATACCCGGAGGAGCGCGCGTACCTGTAGGAGCGCCGGCTCTGCTCCTCGCTGTCCTCTAGGAACGGGGGACGTGGCGCCTGCAGCTCCAGCTCCTGCTGGGATGACTCCTGAATCAAACGACTTGCCTAAAACGTAGCAGAAGCACAGAGCGGACTGCTTGAACATCTATGAATGAATACAAACACCTAACAACTAAGGATAAGAACACTCATAAATGTGGATTTAAAAGGGAGAAACCCCAATTAGGTCGTTGCAATCATTTGGGCCAAATTAATAACAAAAATCATCTATACCAATTTTATTGAAGAAATACTTATTTTATTTTCCATTAACTTGCTTTAATATGAAGTTTTAACCAAGCATGAAACTGATCTTTCCATATTTTTTATGTATATTAACAGACTACTCTTTCATCTGCTCTACTCTTACTGAGAGTGAACAAAACGCCCTGCTTTCTTAAAATACTAAGTCCCCTCGCTTGTCACAAAATCACAGGGGGAGAAAGCATGTTCCCAGCCCAGGAGCAGCAGGCCTGGAGACAGCAGCCCCTTAACCCGACACTTTCCGGCCACAGGTGGTGCAGCCCAGGGACTGGGCAAAGATCTGCAGGAAACACCCATGTTCAGCGGACAGAGCGCAGGCTGACCTTCAGGACGTGGGGGACAGGCGCAGGAGGGGCCAGAACAGTGGAGAACCTGCCTGCGTGCATGCGTTTCCCCTGACTTCCGGGACCCGCCCCGAAAAGCCACGAGTGAGCGGGTGTGCAGTCTTGCTCAGAGGGCCGAGTGAAGGCAAGCCACAGAGAGGCATGCCCCCCACCACCCAGATTCAGCGCCTACTGTCAATTACGCAGCTTCGAGCTGGGAAAACATGCTCTGAAAATTTCACTGGAGGGTCCAGGTCCTCCACTTGGCAAAAGTTACCCACAGGGGCTTTTAAAGAGAGAAAACAAGGACTTCCCTGGTGGCGCAGTGGTTAAAAATTCTGCCTGCCAACGCAGGGGACACGGGTTCGAGCCCTGGTCCAGGAGGATCGCACATGCCGCGGAGCAACTAAGCCCCGTGCGCCACAACTACTGAGCCTGCGCCCTAGAGCCCGCGAGCCACAACTACTGAAGCCCGCGCGCCTAGAGCCCGTGCTCCGCAACAAGAGAAGCCACCGCAATGAGAAGCCCGCGCACCTCAACCAAGAGTAGCCCCCTCTCGCCGCAACCAGAGAAAGGCCACACGCAGCAACGAGGACCCAACGCAGCCCCCAAAAAATTTAAAAAGTAAATATTAAAAAAAAGAGAGAAAACAATTGATTTGCCAATCATTTTCACCACTACTGAAAGATTTCCAAAAATGGCAAAATCAATACCAAAACAAAAACTTAAATGCCTCCAACTTGAATAAGAGATGAAAATTTTAAATGATGCATTTAAATATGTATCTTTAGTATGTCAGCCTTCATTATATTTTCATTCTAACATGTTTCTTTTAAGATTCCACAAATTAAAATGCTTAGGTTTTCTCGCTAAAGCAACGTGATATCCTTCAGATGTTACTGAAGTCAGTTACACTCTCCTGACTTTCCTGACTTTTAACCAAAAAGGTAAAGCCACATCATGGGAATGGAATCTTAAAATGAAAATGTTTTAAGGGAATAGAAGCCCTATCTGATAAACATTGAGGTTTTCACAGGTGATGCAGCAATCTTAAAGTTGCAACAAGTTAGCATGCCCTCTTAAGTAAGCAAATTTTAAATAATTACAGTGAAGAATAAGATAGAATCTGCTCAATGATGAGACTTCTGCAATACTCACTACATTAATGGTATCAGAGCTAGGAACCGGAAGTAAGTTCTGCTGATGGAAGCTCGTGGACAGGGCTTGAGACTCCAGTGTGCTAGAATCTTGTAACTGTTGGACGGGTGGAAACTGAGTCTGTTGATTGTATGCATCAGTCACTGTAAAACCTGAAATAAATTAGAAGACATGAGTTCTACAAAAAATACTAAAGTTACACACACACACACACACAAAACCAAAAAAGGTTGGTTTTACAAATAAAGGTATTTAAAGGAACATGTCTACTTTCTGAACGGGCATCAGGATTATTAGTTTTTATCAGCAGGCTCTAAAGTGACCTGCTCACAGGCAAGAGGCTACGCTCAGCTCCCATCCTTGCAGGGCAGGCTGACACACCAGTCACAAATAAGTCCCAATTTCTACTCAATTACCTTTCTTTGGCTAGAAACCAGGCGTAGAATGGTCATTAAAGTCCCTTTCTGAAAAATCTGAACAGACTACAAAATAGCGTGTGCGTGCATGTGTACACACACACACACGCTACCCACGCAAGACGTTATCTGGTTCGATAACTGGTCACAAATTTCAGAAGAGCACTAAAACAAACACTCAAGGTTGCTGTGAAGTTAAACCCGACCAGGTGCAGCTCACTGGAGAGCCCGGGTGAGGCCCACCACTGGCCCTGTGACAGACCCGCCGGCTCGAAGGGCTGCGGCGGGGGGGCCTGCTGCTCGTCCTGGCCCACGTGCCCTTCCAGAGCGCGCTGCGGGACCACACGCCTGTCTGAAGACAAGAAGCACAGACGAGGGCGGGAAATTCGTAAACCCGGAAGCCGCTTCACAGCTACCAACCTGTCCAAAAGGATGCTTCGGTGAGTTTCCAAAAAGCAGCCTCCTTGTTTGGAAAAGACAGTAGGAAGACAATTCATACAGAGGGTACAAACTTACATATGTTGGGTTAAAAAGTACAAAACCCTGCTCACAGACCAAATACTTCTTGGGACGCCCATAAAGCAAACAGCAAGCTGACCGGCCAACCGTCTGTCAGGCCCGCAGGAGGCCGGAAGCCTGAGCCGACTCTGTCACTGAGCTCACCGTCCCCCCGGTGAGCCGGCATCTTTCTGCAGCGAGGCCTCCCCGCAGGAGGCAGCGCGCTGGCCGAGGGGCCTCAGCTCCCGCAGCCAGCAGCACCCAGCCCACGGCCTCACGCTGGCAAGTCCGGGAGCCGCGCACCAGGACACGCGTGATCACGCAGATGGGCGCTCAGTGAAAACCAAAGACTCTCTCGCGGTAGGCTCAGGGGTGAAAGTGCGTGACAAGCAGCGCGGATCGAAAGGTCCCATTTCTACCATTCTAAAGGCACCTCAGACTCTCTCACGCTCAGACACACAGCACAAACTGCGCTTTAAAAGGTCAGAGAGGAGAGGGCCAGCGGGGACTGGAGTACGAAGGGCTGCAAAACTCCTGAGAGTTAAAAGCCCTGAACCGCTCACCTTCATCTGCTTCCAAAGGCTGACCCGCCATCTGCTGGCCGAGCCCCGCCTCCACGCCGGCGGGCGGCCCCAGGTCCAGCACGGCCCCAGGGTGGTCGGCCACGGCCTCAGCGGTCGGCTGCAGCGCGGCGTTCTCAATCTCCACCTGCACCTGGGTGGGCACGTGCATGCCCTGCTGGTCCACGGCGCCGTCATCTATCGGGCAGGCCTGCTGGTGCTGCCGGAGCTGCTGGGCAAGCTCAAATCTTCAAAAAATGGACAACAGTCCGCAGCGTCAGCTGCTGTCAAACACCGCGGGCACGCGAGGTGCGATTTATTCAGTGACAGTTTTCATTTTAAACTGTTTCACTTTGAAGTCGCGGCAGCAATCCAGTTGAGAGTTAAACACTACAAATAATCTGAAAGAAAACCCACGTGCCCTTATCGCTAAGCGCTTTCACAGACTATAGGGGCCTGAAGGCAACAAGGATTTTTCAAAGTCTGAACGATACAAAAGGTGCCACATTTCAAAGCTCAACTCTCCCAATTCAAATTCTGAGATGAGCTGAGGTGTTCAAAACAAGAAGTGCACGAGATGAGGCAGCGCCTTGACAGGCTGCCTTCAGCGCTACACACACGCGCGGGAGAGACGGGACCCTCCTGCAGCCTGCCAGGCCGTGCGCGGCTCACTGGCCAGTGGGCCACAGGCTGCAGGACCTGGACCACGAGGCATGTGGCCGCGATGGTTTTCTGCAAGATCATTAGTCCTGTTAATATTACTTTTACGTGTACAAAACATACCCGGCATATTTTCATCAAGGCCAACAATTTCTCTTTCAAAGAGAAAAATGAACAATGAATTCAGTGAATGAATCAAAAAAACTGGGGAAAAAACAAACAAAAAAACCCCAGGTCAAACAATGATCTGATTAACAGGCTATGCAGTATCTCAGCCATGAAGGGGCTACTCCAGTCAGACTCACACAAGCTCTACCCCACGCTGGATGCCAGAATCACGTGAATCTGCCGATTCAGAATTCCATTCTGAGCTCCAAACAAAGTCTTTCCTCTTCATTTTCTGATATCAAAAACAGTCACTTCTCGACTACTTTTACTAAGGAGGGGGGTAACAAAAATGTACTGAAAAGCAGCAAAGGAAAGAACACGCACTGTCACACCTCCACCACAGGGTGACTGTACAGTGGTGCCATGGGTTCACGGGGTCCCCTCCGCCACCCCGAAGGAGAGGAAATGTGCCCTCTGTCATGACTGGTGGAGCCTTGTTTTCTGTTTGTTTGCCTGGGTGTTTTCACAACTCTTACTACAGAGACTTTTTATTTTTAATGTAAGTGTATATGGCATTTTAGGAATTCCCAAGACTTCAAACAAAGGGATCAAACGACTGGAGCTGCTGCCTGCTTGCAGGCAGGTTCAAAGTACACGCCATCTGTAAGATAAACCCCCAACTCTGCAATGACAGACCTACCCGTCCTTACGCTGCCACCTGAAAGTCACGCACACTCTCCCCTGGCGTAAGCGTGGCTCGCGTCCCTCAGCGGAACCCTGGACAAGCAGTGGCCAAGGCGACACTCCACCGACAGAGATGACCCGGCTGAAAGCAGCTGACCCTCTTCCCAGAAATCACACCACTGGCCTCTGAGCCTGTGAGCTGTACTCCCAACACTACCACAAAAGTACACTGTGAAGGCCGGGCGCCTTGCAGAGAGAGGCACTACTCACCATGCTCTGGGCAAGCCGTGACCACGCCCCACTTCTCTTAGCAGGGCACCGCTCTTAGGCGATCCTGCTACGGGGAGCAGGAGCACGCGCTCTGAGCGTCTCCGCCCCCATGAATTCCCCAGTTCCTGAATGCGTGTGAAGCACAGAACTTCCTCCATAAAATGCAGCCAAGGATAACTGGATATATAATTGGCAAGAGTCCCCCAACTGACACCACCAATCTCATATTCCCTAGATGGTCTCGAGAAGCACTTAAGCTCCTTGGCTACACGATCAACTGTGCCAAAATCGAGGACAGTCAATTCTGTCAAGTGTGCTTTGGCATCCAGAGGGATAAAACCAAAACACTATTTCTCAGAGTTACCTTATTCTAACAGTTGGGAGTTTTGTTCGGTAGGTAATACCTGGACAGAGACATCTGGGTTAAAATACGGCTCAAAGGTAAACACTCTAGGGCAGAAGGCTAATATTCTTTCCTGGTAAGCCTGGTAACTCTTGTTTTCAAAGTCTCCTAGGAGGTGGTCGTGGTCACCTTGTCCAGGCTTTCCGTTACAACACAGAATTCTGTGGCTTCACAGAAGCACCACTGAATAAGCTCCAGACACAGTCAGAAATGCATCTCTGTAAGGGCTCTTTGGGTCACCTCCGTTTACAGATGAGGCAGCCCTCTAAGCAAGCAGAAATCTAAGCTAGCTTTAATGATGTATTTACGTGTTAGCTAAAACATATTTTCTTTCTGTCAACAACCTACAATAATTACCATTCAGATAACACTAATGATACGCCTAGAGATCACAGAGTTGACCAAGATTTTCTTTTTTGAAATCTTCATTACCTCATTATAGTAGACACTGTCTATCTAGCATTTTATCTACTACTGATTATCAGTTTTAAGAGAGTTTAGAAAGCATTTAGGCCAACACTGACTACTTCAACACTACATTAAAAATACAAATGATGTGCTTTAGTCTATGGCTCTCAATAGGTCATTAAACACTGATACAGAAGTTTCTTTAGCTCATACACCTCCCGCTAGAAGTAATAATAAAGGAAACAAAGACAACTATTTCTTCAAAACGCTCCCCACCATCATCTGGGAATTATAAGGATTGTTAAAAAGTAACCATCAGAATTATACCTACCTATGGGTTTTCATGTGCTTTTTGCAATTTAGTGAGGTCTTAAATGTTTTCTGGCAATAGGGACACATATAGGGACGAAGGTCGTTATGGATGCCCATATGTCGCCGTAAGCTACCACCAGTAGTGAAAGCTCCATTACATATCAGACACTTGAAAGATTTAAGTCCAGTGTGCGTTCGGACGTGTGCTTTGAGCACTCCTGCAGAAACAAAGCCTCTTCCACACTGAGAACATTTAAAAGGCTTTTCACCTGTATGTGATCTAAAAAGAATAAAAATGGTAATGAATAAGCGTCTTACGCTTTCACACTGCTTTCTAATTTAGAACGCACTCTAGTAATTATCTCACTTGGCCACCCCTTTTCTGAGCTCAGCAGCAGAGACTCAGCTCTCACGTCCCCACAACGGGACCTGAGACTCAGCGCTCAGGTGACTCATCTGAAGTCCTGGGGCTCGCATACAACCGACACAAAACCAGACCCCACATCCTCTTCTACATTCTGTCCTCTTCTCATGACCCCTCACTGTCTCTCGTGATCAGGTTTCTATCAATACTTCCTTTTCACTGTTGCTAGCACCAAGAATTAACCTGATGAATACAGCCGAAAAACTGTGAAAGAGCATAATCCTAATGAAACAAACCAAATACTTCTCTGACATGTCCCAGAGATTGCAAATACTGAAATATAATAGGAGTGTAAATAAAATTCAGTGGCGGTTTGTGGGTAAAACATTTTGGTCAAGACACTGAAGAATGAAAATATCAATTATCAGTAAATATTCTGGGGTCAAAAGTGACATTTTAAATAACAAAAGCTAACACTACCATTCTTAGTATTTCCACAAGTCACCAGATCACTAAATCACTGTAACTATAAATTTCCATCTCTGAATCTACGTTACCTTACCTGATGTGTTGTTTAAGATGGCAAGATTTTTTATAGGCACGATGACAGTAAAAACACTTGTATGGTCTATCTGCTTCATTTACAAAATTATTATTAAAATAACTTTGAAAAAGCTGGTTTCTTGGAATGGGCTGGATAAGACCTACAAACCAAAAGAAAATCAGGAATAATTCACTGTCAATGCTACTAATAAATGTCAAACGGCATCTGCTTTACCCAGAAGATAAAAAATCCTGAGGAGCTAGAGTCCAATGTTGCGACTAATTGCTATTTTAATTGTGTTAGGAACTCGCTATTTAAAGAACACCTATCAGGAAACACTTATAGAGTTAATATAAGATAGATATTCTTTTCGACAGAAGGAACATTTATATTGTCACAATTACTTCTCTTTGTTCTAGAGCCAATTTTTCATGGATTTCTACATTTAACTTTCTATATGAGCATCTGTTGGCATGCAATTTATACAACTACATCAACATTTAGGTTAATCAGAGTTTTTAAGTCCCTTATTTGTTCAGTATGAAGACTGTACCCTAGGTACTATAACAAATTCAAGACAGAAATGATTCCAACATGATCTTTTGTTCTAAGAAAGTCAGGGTTTTCATAGAAATTTTATTAAAAGAAAATCTGTAAACAGCAAAATTACAACCTTAAATATTTCAGGCTTTACATACTTTCAATGAATAAAGAATGCCCTTACGTTGACCGTGTAATAAGTATGTCTTGATCAAGCAATTGAATTATTTATGAAATTCAGGACAAACATACATTTGAACCCTCTGAATTACTTAATGTTTACCTGGAACAACAAGAGGAAGACGTACACTGTCAGTTCTACCTGGGCTGTTCCTCCTCTCTCCCAGACAATGCAGCTATCAGCCAAGACTCTGGACTGGCCACACTCCCTGCTCCCTCGGCTGTGCCATTCACTTCCCTGCGATGATTACCAACAGGCACCTCCTCACACACTGTTGTCCAGACTGTCCCTAACAGTACGGGTTACGGCTCAATCCTGTCCCCTAAAACCTGCTTGTTCCTCCCAACTCTCCTAGTTGTACGTAAGGAACCCCATCCTCCTAGTCATGCAGGGGGCCAGGGATTTCAGACTCTTGGAGCCGCTCGTTACGTTTGTCATTTGCCAGTCCTGGAGATCCCACTTCTCCAGTGTTCTTAAACTTGTTTCCTCGTTTCTATTTCCACTGCCACCATTCTCGAACAACGGGGGGAAAGACGGCAAAGCTGGAGAGGATTCGACATAGAAATAGAAATTGCTTCACTCGCATGTGAGACGTAACTGAACGGACCCGCACCTCCCGATGCTGCATGAGAAGCTCATTTACTTTTCAAAGAGAATTCACAACCTCCCTTGTGGGACTTCCCTGGCGGTCCAGTGGTTAAGACTCTGCCCTCCCAAGGCAGGGGGCACAAGTTCGATCCTGGTTGGGGAGCTAAGATCCCACATGCTGTGTGACACGGCCAAAAAATAAAAAAATTTTAAAAAATAACAGAACCTCCCTTGTGATGTGTGTACAATCCACAGGGCACACACTCGAAGAGCTGCCAAACCTTCTCCCATTTCACAAGGATTCAGGACTGGGGAGCTGCGTGGGGACCACGCAAAGACCTCCCCTCCGGGCAGCTCCAGCATCGCTCTACCCTTCACGGCATCGGCCTGCTTTTTCCCAACAACTCCTCTCTCGCGCTCAAGAAGAGAAAACTTCAGTCCTCCAGTCCCCCCCACCACCTTCCCCAGGACACACGTGCTAAGTCTGCTGTAGACAGGCTGACACGCCTGGTGCTCAGAGGCAAGATGGCCGTACAAGGGCCGATTCCCGAACCCAGACGCACGTTCACTCTTCTGCGTGGTTCTGTGTCAGACACGCACCTAGACCAGCCTCCTGAACGTTCTGCTCTGCCTTCTCGTATCACCAACAGAAGAAGGTCCCTGCCACAGTGAGCTGGGACCCTAATGGCAATCTGCTCAACCGCCTCCCGTGGTCTGCCACCGAGGACGGGGCCACTGCGACCACCTGGCTCGGCCTCCTGGCACGGGTCCCCACCTCCCTCCACACCCGCCGCCAGCTCCTACCCAGGCAGCTTCATGCTGTGATCCTTAACGAGCCTCACTTTCCCACCTCCACACGCTGACTCATTTCTGTCCCAGCACTTGTCGCTGCTGGTTCTCTTTTCTCTTTCCCCACTCCCTGGGCTAGAGCTTCTGGAGCCTGGGGCCTGCCCCATGGTCACGGATGTAGCCCTGAGCCAAAGAGCACTGGCCAAGTAGGACACGTAGATATGATCAAATATATTAATGATCCTGTTCTCAGTGTTTACAAAATCAGAGAAAGAAGGGAAGGAAAGAAGCACGCACAAATTCCAACCAAGATCGTTGATTCACGGTCTGACCGTCAACCTTTATTGGACATCTACTTTCAGGGAATCATGTTAGATTCTATGAAGAGAACAGAAAACTCAAGTGAGTATTTTCCAAACTGGCAGCCAAAAAGGGTGGCGCCTCTGGTCACTGCGAAGCTTGTGAAACTGTGAACCTCAAATGCTCTGCAAGGAAGGTCCACAGGCAACACATAATAGCAACTGTTAGGCACAGTTCCCCGGTATCTTATGCAAACAGGTTCAGTAACTATTAGCATAAAGTACCACTTAATTAAAACTGTAAGCTCCAAGTAATATCTGATAAGCCATTTTCTTGTTCATTGCTGAACTTAACGGAATGAGTGATTTCTAAGAAAAACACCAATAAAAAAATTTAAAACTCTCCTCCCACAATTAAAATGAACTGTACAAATATACAAACGTGAGAAATTAATTTTATAGACTTCATCAGACAAGATATACATTAAAAAGCAACACAGGAAAGTGAAATAATTTTAAGCAATTAGTTATATAAATTATTTATATAAATTGTATAAATTCGTGAAAGTAGGTAAAGTAAATGAAATTCACAAGGTAATTTTTAAAAAGTAAAAAGCCCTCCTATAGTTGTCTTGTATCTGTTTCATAGGGAAAAAAATAAGATATTCACAAATAAGAAAACAAAGTATTGCTTTTGCCATTTCCCACATCAAAAAAAAAAAAAAAAAAGCCATATTGGGTGCTGGGGGCAGGGCTGTGCAGGGGTTCACTGCCTCCCAGTCAGACCTGAGGTTAGTTAGCAAAGCGGGGTTCCAGGTGAGCACCTCCTTAGCCTGCAGTGCAGACACAAAGCTTGTCAGACGGCAGAGCCGGGCTGCACCCCTAAGGCTCCAGGCTGCACCCGATTTAGCACCTTCAGAGAGCTCCCCACCCGTCTGCCACAACAGGCCCTGACTTCCAGCCTGCACTGAAGCAGCCTGACGCCAGAATCTACCAGGAGACTTCAGACTGGCTGTCCGTGCCAGGCCTTGAAGCTGTGAGCCCTGTAAGGCCCACAGACGTCCTTCCTCTCCAAGTCACCCCCATTCTGGTGCAGGGTCCCCCCTCCAGCCCCACTGTTCTTCCAGCTCTTTCTCCTGTGGCTTCTGGAACCTACGTTCCACAGCAAACAAGTTCTCCATCATAAACAGGTCCCATAAACAGAATGTTTAGTTACTCCTTTCTTTTCCGAAACAGTAGGTTTGTGGTTGAACGGCTTGCCTTGAAGCTCTGGCTCCTAAGGACCATTCTGAATCTGAGGCGCTCTAGCCTCCTGTCCCGGCCCATCTCTGTCTCCCAGTCTGTCTTCGCTTCCTCCCCAGTCCCACCTGCCCTCCACGAACCGAATCCCTTTATCCAATCCCTTGCCAATACGCTCTTGTGCAAGTCCTCTGGCCCTTTCTCAAATAATTCACAAGATCATAAAAAGAAAAACAAAAGAACGTGCCCAGTAACACCCCTCAGAGACAACCATAATGAACGGTTTAGTATCCGCTCTAAAAAAAGAGTTTGTAATGTGAAAACATAAGTGGGATCAACCATACACACTGTTCTGGAACTATCTGTTCATACTTCATACATATACTTAACTCTCCAAGTCATTACATATGACATCATTCCCATCACCCTTTGGATGCTGGCAAGGAATTCCACTGTACCAGTGTACCCAGTTCCCTTAATGCACTTCTGGCGGACATTCTGCCTGTTTCTAACTGTACACTACTGCAGGGCTGCAATAAACAATCTAGTATATACAACTGTTACCTTAGTGTCTCCCCGCCAGACACGGAATTACAGTCTCTGGGCAGCATCCAGGCATATTTATTTTTAAACAGAACCCCAGATGATTCTGAGATCTTTGGGGGTGAGGGTAGGGGTCCCACCTTGAGCTCCTCCGAAAGTGAAATAACAGGCTTCATCTTTCCGATGCTTTATTTTTCACGTCTAATAATTTTACAAAGTTCTGTTTAAAAGCTAGGCTAATTATAAGGTCGTAATCTTTGAAGAAAAAAATTAAAGGTGAATTAAACATACATAAAACCCCTAAGGTCTTGGCCTCATTATGTCATTTCTACTAGACCATCAGTCCCTTTATATATATATATATATATATATATATATATGTGTGTGTATTTTATTTTAAGGAAACTACTAATCTTAAAGAAAGGCATGGATAAATTTCAGCTAATATGCCTCAAAAACAAACTAGATATGTCCTTAAAACTTCCTAAAATTCCTTCTATACTAACAGAAGAAAAAGCTTTATCTTGTTATGGTGCTTGGGGAAAATACAACTTAGTCTTACAAGAGCTACCATAAACCACAAAAGAACAAAATGATGACAAACATAACACATATTATATATCACACATAACATATAAAATAAATTTGGTATACTAGGTTAGACAAATATGTGAAAGAAAAAGCAAGATAAATGCACTAATATCAATATGATTAAAACATGAATATAAACTTGGAAGATCAATCATTACAGCGCTGAGGTTTAAAATAATAGATAACCAGGGACTTCCCTGGTGGCGCAGTGGTCAAGGCTCTGCGCTCCCAACGCAGGGAGCCCGGGGTTCAGTCCCTGGTCAGGGAACTAGATCCTGCATGCCGCAACTAAGAGTTTGCATGCTGCAACTAAGGAGCTGGCGAGCTGCAACTAAGGAGCCCATGAGCCACAGCTAAGGAGCCCGCCTGCTGCAACTAAGACCCGGTGCAACCAAATAAGTAAGTAAATAATTAACTAATTAATTAATTAAAAACAAAACAAAAGCCCACTTTTAATTTAAAATAAATAAATTAAAAAAATAATAGATAACCAAAGCCTGGCTCACTTCGAAGAAGATATTTTCCAAACATCTATGCTCCGCAAAAATGGTGGCAGCATACACCATTACACACACTCACACATATGCACAGTCATATATAGAAAACACAGTGATTTCTTTTTTAAAAACATAGATATGTCATATACACATATGATTTGAAAATCCAGAAGCAGCTACAGATCAAAATATTACGATCACCCTGACTCCAATACTTCCCCAGTCTGCACACTGTTTTATTTAAACTTAGTTCTTGAATTTAGAAGAGAAAGCATTTAGAGTACAGTATACTGCATGTCTAGTGAAAACAGCCGCAAGTGCAATGAACTACTACACGGTATCCGTGTTCAGTAAAGACTAGTGGTGCTTGATGCCAAGATCCAGTGGCCACCTGGGCCCCTGGCGGCTCCTCCACACTCCTGCGCCGGGGGGCGCAAGGCTGACGGGTGTGGGAGGAAGTGAACTTTACTGACCACACCCTGACCCAGACGTCTGAAGACCCAGGTTCTAGTTCTACCATGAGCTCTAGTTGCAGAACCTAAAAGCAATGTTAGAACCCTCTCTAGGGCCCACTTTTTACATGTAAAAATGAAGAGTGAGGAATGTAGGCAAGTTTGGGAAAGACTATTTTTAAGTTCCCACGCAGCTCTGGAAGTTTTTAGAATTGCACAACTATACGGGACTATTCCATCCAACAATGCTCCCTTAATACGCAGAGATTAAGTTACTTGCTGTAGTATTTTCTGATGCATTCTAATACTTTCCTAAGTGACAGTAATTAGTGTAAAAGGTACTGAGCTTCAAGTAACCAGACTGGACTGGAACATCTCATCTCCCAGTTAAGTCAAATAATTGTAACCAATCTATGCTAAACCCTCTCTGGCATGTTTTTATCAAGATCTGTCCCCCAAACATAATTACAGTCACATTTTTTCTACATAGCCCCCAAGGAGCTCAGATTCTGAGAGAAGAGACAGACACAAATACAAATAACGACGAAGTGTAAAATAAATATTTAAATATTTTACATTTTACAATGTGAAGCCAGCTCTATGAATCACTTCCCCTATGTGTCCCACTCAGCCTAGAATGAAGGAGAATTCTGCTTCCACTAATTTAGTCTAAGATACAGGTGTCTGTGAAGCTAAAAGCACAACGTTCTCCATTTTAACCTCGGAAAGAGTCTGGAGAATCAGGGCTCCAGTTCAACTCAA
This sequence comes from Eubalaena glacialis, assembly GCF_028564815.1. Lineage (NCBI taxonomy): Eukaryota > Metazoa > Chordata > Mammalia > Artiodactyla > Balaenidae > Eubalaena > Eubalaena glacialis. Next base: position 2,939,066 of record NC_083730.1, read on the forward strand.
CTAAGGATTTGTAAACTTAAGGGCAAGAAACCCACAGGCGTGTAACCTGAGTCATGGCAACCTGAAAAAACTGGTAATTTGAGGGTTACCCTCAAGCATGAAGGATAATTCTAGGGCTGCTAAATAAGTTTTTAGTCTGTCCTAACTTTTAGAGATTTTTTTGCATTTCAAGAATAACACAAATCACTGAAAACCTAAAGACATTAAGTGAAATTGGTCTGTTGTTCTGTTTTGTGAGCTGCCACAACTGCACAAGGACATCAAAGTGTTCTAACCTACCATGGGAGTTCCGATCAGTGTCTATACCCTAAACAATTAAACACCCTAAGAATCACAGCTCCTAGGAAGCTTAGCAGAAATCATGCGTAAAATCACTGCAGGCTGGTATTTGGGGAGTATGCTCTTAAACTTGTTGTCTTTGGGGGTTTGCCCGTTTCTTCTAGAGTTAAGTCTGGTAAGTAAATTATTCTAGAAAAAATCCATTTCATCTAAATTTCCAAGTGTATGAGCAAAAAGTTGTAGAGTATCTGCAAACAATTTTTATCTCATCTGTATCTATGCTTACAGCTTGACTCTCATTCCTAATATTACAGATATTTTCTCGGTCTTTAGTTTACTAGAGACGTGTCAAGCTATCTATTTTACTGTTAACTTTTTAAAAATTGTAAAATTATGTTCACTAGAATTTTGTCTTCTATCTTAAATTATTATACTTATTAATTACTTTTTGCTACTTGCTTTTTTATTTTTCTACCTTTTTGAGTTATATATTTTATTTATTTTCATTCTTATTTTTTAGTAAGAAATACTTCTTAAAAGCTGTTATCAGTCTTTTCTGATAATAGCTTTGGTCCATCCAACTGTTTATAAAAATGTTCCCATTTCTAGGACGTAATTGCAGTTTTGAGTCTTATTTTTCCATATAATGAAACTTCAGATAGCTATTTTCTATTAATTTATGTTTTCACTGAACTGTAATCAAAGACTGTATTCTTCACAGTACCTATTTTTGAAAATCTGAAATTTCTCTATACCCTCGAATGTGATCAACTTCTATTTCATGCATATTTAAAAGAGTGTGTACTTTGGAGTACAAGGCTTTAAAGCCATTCAATCACCCTTTTTATATGTGTGCTTCAAACCCTCCTCAGTCTCGCTGTGTTTACACCAATCTAATTGAGGGTCTCTCACTATGGTTCAGAATTTGAATATTTCTCCTTTCTTCTGTGTTTGGTTTATATATTTTGATGCTATGCTCCTAGATACATAAAAGCTCATGACTACTGATCACCTTATTAGGGGACTACAGCTGACATTAGTCTACAGTATCTCTCTTTTTTACCATTTAAGCTTTATTTACATTAAATTATGTTTTGTTTGATATTAATTTCGTTCACAGACTAGATTATCTCGCCTAAGACGATGAAATACAGGAGAACTGCATAAAAATGTAAATTCTTACACAGAACTTAATGAGTTTCCTTTAATCTTGTTTTAGGACCTACAAAAATCATTTTTCTGAAGATTCTCATAAACAGTGTTTTCTTTTTAGTTAGCTAACAAAATCATAATTTACCTTGATCATAACAACACCAAGCCTAAAAAGAACTTGAAAGCTGGCAGATTTACCTTTTAATCCCAAGGTTAAAGCAGCCCAGATAATGATCTGTTACACAGCACGCGGGGCTTCTAATATGTAAGTGACACAGCATACTGTGTGCCCCACTCAGGACACCCGCCCACCCCACAGGTCCACTGAGGTACAGTCTTCCTCGGTGAGGACTCACATGTGAACATCTTCGCTTACACAGCACTTCCCCCTTGCCGAGAACGTAATCTGAGCAGCAGCTGAGCCAGAACTAGGATCTTAATTTAACTGTGAAACTTGCTGGCCCATAAAGCAAAACAATGCTTAACAACAACTCCACTGGCGCCACACATACAACTATCTCACTATGCAGACCATAATGTTCACACACCCTTCGCAAAGTACCGAGGGAGGACAATCTTACCTACGTCTGTTATGAGGATCGGCTCCTGCAAAGGAATGTCGGGGACTGGAACGTTCGCCTTGCCAACACGAACCTTTGCAGGTTTACGCTGGTGCCTCATCTTTCTTAACTCCGTGTGTTTAAAGTGAGAAGCAATGTGAGTCTTCCTGTGGCCTGAGGTTCGAAATTTCTTGTCACAGTGAGGACAAGCAAAAGGTCTGACTCCTGATAAAAAACAAAATAGACTGTAAAAGTATTCCAAAGAAATACATCTCAGTTAACGCCAACATAAAATTCTAGTCTTTTAATACTGATCTGAATTCTCAGTTTGTTGTTTCATGCCATATGTTTATAACTTCATGGACATTATAAATTAACAGTTATTTTCCCTTGCTTGCATACAGTGCACATTACAGATGTTAAGGCAGGTAGTAAGAGCATTTTAAGTAAAAAAAAAAGAGCATTTACTATTTTCAGGAGAAAGCCTAAAATTGTAAAACGGATGTTCAAACAACTAGTAGTCCTTAAGACACTAACGTGAGTAAGGCTGCTCTCCTCTCTGAAATCATCCTGTCTGTAACTGGAATAACGACGGGGCCCCAGGCTTGCTGCCGGGATTCTATACACTTGTGTTTGAATAGCACTTAGCGGTGCCCAGCATTTGGTAAACGAGCAGTAAATGGTGGTTGTTTGACTGTAAATAATAATGTCACTGCTGCTGCTGATGACAGTAATAACATCCTCTTAACAATCCTCTGCTATGACTTCCCTTTTCTGAAGGAAACTTCCTATTCTTACAATTTTATTGGCAAATGAAAATGCAGATTCCGAAGAAAGGCATATATCAAAACAGTCTCATTTCCGCTTTTTCAAATACTCATCCACATGCTCAGCTCAGCCCAGGAGCCTCAAAGGGTTAGGAGAAGTTACTGCTAATGGGTGCAGGGTTTCTTTTGGGGGTGATAAAAATGTTCGAAAATTAGATACTGGCATGGGTTGCACAATTCTGAACTGCACACTTTGAAAGAGTGAATTTTATGATTTGTGAATCATATCTCAATAAAACTGCTATAAACAGAACTGGAGTCTGAATATGAAAGTTCTTGTGCCTTAATACTGATGACAAAACATCTGAAAGGTAGAGTAGGTATTGATATTAAGGTCTCAGCACAGACACTCCCAGCCTGAAGTGTGCCAGCTAAAACCCAGAGGCCCCACGGGGGCGATGCCGGCCTCCTCCTCGGGAAAGCCCTCCCGGGCTGCATCTGAATCCCGTCACCCACAGCGGTCTCCCTCCTCACTCCCTGCACTCCTGCCCTCACTCGTAAGTGGTACAGTTTAATGCTCCCTCTTTAGGCCATCGGCTCCATGAGGACCAAGGTCACGTGGGTTTTGTTCAACAGCGTGTACCGTGTGCCCAGCCCATAAAAGGTCACTGTCACACTCATTAAAATGAAGAGCAACGAGTGCTCCACAGGCTCAGCCATGACCGCAGACCCCGCTGTGAACCACCTGCGGCGGGAGGGCCCCCCGTACCTGTGTGCAGGCGAATGTGCACCTTGAGGCTTCCCGAGGTGGAGAAGCTCTTCATGCAGCACTGGCACTTGAACGCCTTGATGCCCGTGTGCGTTTTGACGTGGGCCGTCAGCGTGCTCTTCACGGCGAAGGCCCGGAAGCACTGTGGGCACTTGAAGGGCTTCTCGTGGGTGTGGATGCGGATGTGGCGCACCAGGTCGCTGGGCTTGCGGAACTCCTTGGTGCAGTAGGGACACACGTGCCATCGCACACCGTTCTCCTCGCGGATCGACCCTGGAGGAAGATTACAACAAGAACGGTCCAGCTTGGCCTCGAAACCGCATTACACCAAATATTAATGTCCTTCTAGGCTTCAATTTAGACAGCACACCATACCTATAAAAAGCTATAGACCTTTTGCCATAGCAGAGGATATATGATCAACTGTGGAAAAAGCTGAAATTTCCATAATAACTGAAATGACTGATGACTATGATTGAATCTTGCAGAAAATCCTAACAGTCCCATATGAACACAAATCATAGCCTAAGAGAGACAAGAACGCTAACTAGACAGGTACTATGATATAAATCAAGAATTAGTAGGGCAGACTTAGTCTGCTATAAGTGTAAGTAACAGTAGGTGTGATCAAATGACTCCAAAATTAACTCAAAGAACATGAAAAGAAGGAATGAAGTTACAATAAGTATTGTCTGAGCTGATCTGTCATCACTAATTTAAAAATGCAAATAAAAATAATGAGGAAATGGTAAATTCTTATGCTATAGAAAGGAACTGATAGTTAAAACAAAGAAATAGCATATTTGATCATGAATGAGTTCATGATTTATGATCAAATATAGATTCTTTTGCAACACTAAATATTGCGTTTGGCCAAAAAGTGCCTTTGGTTTTTAAGTAAAAACAAAAGATGCATTTTTCATTTTCACCAAGAACTTTATTGAACAATGTATTTACCCTTTTGTTCCACTACCTTCTGCCATTTTTCAGGCAACTTCGTAATTCCATCTTCCCAAAACTTTTTATCTTTTTGAGCAAAGAACTGTTGCAGGTGCCTTTTACAGTCTTCCAGGGAATTGAAATTTTTTCCATTAAGAGAATTTTGTAAAGACCAAAATAAATGGAAACCTGAAGGTGCAACGTCTGGTGAATAGGGCGGATGAATCAGATCTTCCCAGCCAAGCTGTGACAGTTTTTGCCTGGTCATCAAAGCAACACGCGGTCTTGCGTTATCCTGATGCAAGACTATGCGTTCTCCGTTGACTAGTTCTGGATGCTTTTTGTCGAGTGCTGCTTTCAGTTGGTCTAAATGGGAGCAGTACTTGTTGGAATTGTTTGGTTTTCCGGAAGGAGCTCATAATAGAGGACTCCCTTCCAATCCCATCATATACACAACATCACCTTCTTTGGATGAAGACCAGCCTTTGGTGTGGTTGGTGGTGGTTCATTTCCCTTGCCCCACAATCTCTTCTGTTCCACATTATTGTACAGTATCCACTTTTCATCGCCCGTCACAATTTGTTTTAAAAACGGAACGTTTTCTCTTCATTACGTTTAAGTAGAGAATTGCATGCGGAAATACGGTCAAGGTTTTTTTCACTTAACTCATATAGAACCCAAACATCAAAGCGATTAACATAACCAAGCTGGTGCAAATGATTTTCAGCACTTGATTTGGATATCTGGAGTATGTCGGCTATCTCCCGTGTGGTATAACATTGACTGCTCTCAATTAATATCTCGATTTGATCACTATCGACTTCAACTGGTCTACCCGACCGTGGAGCATCGTCCAGCGAGAAATCTCCAGCACGAAACTTCACAGACCACTTTTGACACGTTCGATCAGCCACAGCACCTTCTCCATGCACTGCACAAATCTTTTTTTGCGTTTCGGTTGTGTCTTTACCTTTCTTGAAACAATAAAGCGTAATATGCTGAAAATGCTGCTTTTTTTCTTCTCTTCAATATTAAAATGGCTACACAAAAATTCACCAGTTCTGGTTAAGTCCTTTTTTAAATGCACGCTGATATGACAGCTGTCACATACAATCTAACAAAATTGTTTCGAATGAAGTTAAAGACAACTAAGTGCTACTAGAGCCACCGTACGGAAAAAACCGAACGAAACTTTTGGCCAACCCAATACTGCTATTCAACCTTGATCCAGGTTTGAAGCTATTCCTCTCAGAAGAAAAATCACAAGTGGAATTTATGGAAATATAATTAGTAAAATAATACCTAAATTGGCAAATTTCTAATTTGGCAGAATCAGCTTTTTAAACTTCAATTAGATGTATTCACCAGAAATTAAACAGACACCTACAATAAGGTAAGGAATCCACTTGAAATCAAAGAGATTTGGGCCATGCTGATGAAATTCATCAGAAAATTTTCACTCTTTATTTAACTGTGTCGTTACAGACATAGTTTTATTAGGGAAAAGAAAAGCTCTTGTTTCCTTCTCTTTGTTATCAGTAAATACAAGGAATTTTCCTTATGTGCCAGTGAATCCATAAGGAGAGAAAATGTATTTTCCTGAATATAACACTCTTTATGGGACTAATTAACATAGAGAAAGAGGTTAGGTAAAAGAATGAAAAGTAATATTTTTCTAAAAACAAGAACAAAGAGAGGAACATACACACACCATGGGGGGTGGGGGGAAAAGAGTAGAAAACAAAGGAAATGGTTTTTAAAGTGAGAGAAAGATATTTATTTTAGGTGATATTGCTTATACTAAGGAAGTCTAAAACTTAAGATTGCTTAAAACTAATAGGTAAAAATTAATTTAGAAAAAGTGCAATAATTACCTAAAGGTCTTATCATGATAAATCAGAAAAACAACGTACAAAAAGATAAGACAGAACCATAATATCTATCAGCTAAAATTTGGAAATCATCTCCCCAAATCAGATTTTTTTTTCAAACAAAAATGAAAATATGTCTTTAATTACGTAAGATGACATAAAACTGTCACCAGGTTCTAATTATTTCTGGGAATGAACTGGAAGAGAGATACAAACGGGCAGCTGAAGCTGAAGCTTCAAACCTGAAGCCGTCTCCAAATCTGGCCTGCATATATTTTGTTTGGCCCAGGCAGAGTTAGAAAAAGAAAACTGAATCCAGATTTCTGACCCTTTGACAAACTGAATGATCTGGAAAACCAGTTCTGCATTCTCACATGGCAATCTTTCCTGGTGCTGGGCAACAGCTTTTCTCTTCAAACACATTAATAAATTTTAAAAGAAAAAACATGCATAATCATCTTCAAGACGAAAAGGCATTTACTAAAATTCAACGTCTAGTTTTAAGTTTTAAAAAACTGCCTAAAAACAGGAGGAGGTGAATAAAACATATCAATACAACATTTGACTTGACAGGAAAATACTAAAAGCAATACTATTAAGGTGAGGAAGATGTCCACTATCACACTGCCATTAATTTATCATGTTTGAGAGATACTAGCCAATGTAACTAGATAAGATAAAGAAATACACAGTAATAACTAAAAAGGAAAAGGTAAAATCATTGTTTACAAATGATATGATTATACACCTAAAAAACTAAAACTCAGAAAGAGGCCCACATTTTAATACGTGAAAATCAACATCCTTCATACCTACCAACAAAATCCAGAAGAAGATTTTAAAATACTACTAAAATATGGGAAAAAAAAAAGATCTGAGTAAATGGAAATGCATACCCTATTCTTTTTTCTTAAGTTATTCTTTTTATTGAATGAAAGATTCTTTAAGTTCTATAGTGCTTTACAATTTTCAAAAGTTCCACACACACGATTTCATATAATACCCTATTAACCCTATTCTTTGGTATAAAGACAAAAATTTATAAAGGCATCAATTCTCTCTGATTAAATCACTCATATACAAATACCAATAGGAATTCTTTTAGAACTAGTTTTGGAAGTTTAGCAGTCGCTTTTAAAGTACATATGAAAAAATAAATATGTGAAAACAGTAAAAAATACACTTTAAAGAAAAGTGTAGTGAGAGAGGACTAGGCATCCTAGTTACAAAACACACAATAAAGCTAAAACCATTTGGTATCACAACACATGAATAAAAAGACAGATTACTGGAATAAAGTCTAGAAAAGACCCGTACAGGTTTGAGAGTATAATATATGATAAAGGCAGCATTGCTTTCCAGCGGGGAAAATGTGACTTATTCAATAAATGGTGTCTAGGCAGCTGGGTGCCCATCTGGAAACAAAAAATAAAACTGAGTCAAAGATTTGGTTTAAAATATGAGAGTAAACAGATAGTAACTGGACATATCATGGTGATCATTTTGTAATGATGTATAAAAAAACGAAAGTATAAGTGTTAGATAAAAGAGGCACTTTTTCCATAATGTCAGTGTTGAATTCTAAGTATTACACGAGTCCAAAAGTCATAAAACACTGACAAATTTGGCTACATAAAAACAAAACATTTCTCCCCCTTCTGCTATATAAAAAGAAAATACCTCTCCTTTTTAACTCAAAAGCCAAACAAATTAGAAAAGAATACGTGCCGTAGATACAGCTCACAGAACACTACTGGGTAAAGAGAAAACGAATGCAGCAGAACATTTAGCGCTTGGAGGATCTAGCTGACGGCAAAAGGCGATTCTCTGTATTCACTGTTCCCGCAACATTTCTGGTAAGCCTGCAATTATTTCAACATCAGTACTTTAAAACAATCTTTACAGAACTTACCCTCTGGGAGCTCTGACACTTCCAGAAATGTACCCTACAGATATACACGTATCCACGACAGCATTATCGGTACTGGCAAATACCTAAATATTATTTACCCATAAAAGGGAATACTATTCAGGCATCTTGTAAAACAAGCTATCAGGTGGAAAAAAGTGAACCACAAAATAATACGTACAGTATGCCATACATCCTGCTAAAAAACAATAATATATAATGTATAATAATATGCCTAAGCTCGTTTAAAAGACACAGAAGACCCCAGTGACGGCAGCTGCCTGAGGGAGGGGCGCATGGAGGACCAAGATGAGCAGGGAGGGGACTCCCCGCTTTCCACTGTACCCCATCGTGTACCTTTTGAATCGTGGGGCATAAGCAAGTTTCACCTGCTTTTAAAATAACTTAAAAACGTACGTATTCATTACGCACTTGGTATGTGTCAGGCGCTATTCAGTTCTCTTCCATTTATTCTATCCCTTTTATCTACCCCTTTTACAGATGAGGAAGCTGACATTTTAAAGGTTAACTGACTTTATTAAAGCTTCATAATGATTTATACGTCACAAGTTTTATGATAAATATAAAAGCATCTGCTAAACGTTTAACCGATACACAAAATACCTCTTAAAATAACAAAGCAAATTCTACTAAAAATATTCACTCTCACAAAACTGAATAAATCAAATAGTGATAGCTATAGATGGCAGAGTTCAATTTGGAAATGTAATTAAGGTTAATTTTAAGCTGTTAAGAAAATGTTACGACTTACGAGACAAGAATAGTTTGCTCAGGGTCTTCTTAGGGTATCAGATGGTATCAACTACCCCTGAAGAGGTATTTTCAGAAACAATCATTACATTAAACGTATACTGGTCCCTATAAAGTTTTAATCAAGAGGAATATCTTTATATAGAAACATGTCCCCATAATAATTTTCTCATCACAGTATCAGAGAGACGGTTAAAACAAAAAAAGCTGGCTCCAACCTGTAGTAAGGATCACATTTAATCTAAAATTTACTAGAACTACATAAACTTGCTAAGTGCTCTAAGTACTTCATTTATTCAAGTATTTCAAAAATTAGTTTGCATAATCTTTACAAACTCGATGAACACAACACTCCACATTAAAACAATGTACAATAAGGTTAACTGCAGTTCCATTTTGAAATCTCCATCTAATAATGCTCAGTGCAAAAGAGAAAGCTGTTTCTAACACCTAAAGATATGGGACGGCCCAGGATGAAGTCTCCCTTCCTCGGTACTTTCAGGAAGCCAGGTCTGGCCTTTCACCTGAAGACGTGTATGTTGCCTGCAGCCACATCAGAGCATGTTCATAGGCTCAGCATGACGACTAGCAGTTAACTCGTACGAAACGTTTTGCAAGGACTATGGGTTTCCATCAGTTTATCAGGGGCACATAAAGGAGACGTTCAAGAATGCACAGCTAACGTGTAACCTACAAGGCTATCATATAGCTATTAAAAATATGTGGCAATGGCCCTTTATTTCCTTCTTGCCTCTCTAGAGCCCAGGAAAACCCAGACAATAAACTGCTTAGATTCCATCGTCCTATTTTTCACTTGGGGAGGAGGGGCCAGATCAAAAGAAAAAGGAGAGTAGGGCCACAATGTTCTGTGGGTTGAGAAACGAGCATCTCACAATCGTACGTTAACAATGAGAAAATACATTTTCAGAAAGAAGTGTTAACAGAGATGACAGGGTTACTCCATGCTCTCCAGAAAGAAAGCACTTGCTCCCAAGACATCTGGGAGGGGCAGAGTAGTTATATTCACTGAGAAAATATTTTCAAAGGAATGCTTTTCCCAAAAGGCAGGAATCTATTTTCTTCAAGAAAGATGCAGTAATGCCTGCTCCCGTGCGATGAGCCATACTGAGCACCGCGGGGTGTTCGGAAATGAAGGGAATGTATTCTAGCTGTCCACAAGTGACATGAGGGACCGCGGGGGTCCTAAACATTCTAGTCTGTAGGACTGAGAGGAGGGAGACTTGTGCTCCTACGAGGAGGCGGCATGATCTGGCCTCAAATGACCACCCGGAGTCTGCACAGAGAACAGGAGAGGAGGGTGAGGAAGAAGACGTTCATGATGCAGAAAAGCCTGGGGAAACCCATGCCATTCAGAAGACGTGAGAATGTTGAGAGAACAGCAGGAATCCAAGTTTACCATAACAGAAGCTTGCATCCAGGTGACCCGGGAGAGAAGACCGAAATGCACGCTGGGGCACGCTGCGGAGGGCTTGTGGGCCGAGAAACGGAGCAGGTGCCGGAGCAGGTGCGGCGGGAAAGGGCCGAGGGTTTCGAGCAGAGGGGCTTTAGAAGCATCAGGCGGCAGCACTGGGGGACGAAGGGGCAGAGACTGGCGGGAAGGGCTGGAGGGGACGAGGGGCCTGACAGCGGCGGGACGAGTCAGGAGTGGCCCTAAACACAGGGACGTCGGTAAGTTTAACGAAGTTTACGATAAACAAATGCTATTAGGTAGACGCTATCAGAGTCTTCAACAAACATACCACCTTCAGAAGGAAAAAGGAGGGCGTGTTTCTTAAAAAGCAGCAATAGGCCACCCAAAGTGTCTAAACCTTAAAGCATACTAAAATTACCAGGTAGAAACGGCGATTTCTTCTTTATAATCTTTTTTTCTTTTTTATCCAACTTCTCTGGGGTCTCCTGTTCTTCTTCTCGCTCTGCGGCCGTAGGGTCAGCTGGCTCCCTTGAAACGTTGGGAGCGTCTGGAGTCTGGCCCTGAGCGGCCGCGGCCTTGGCGTGGCTGGGGTCGCTGGGATGCGCTGCAACTGGAATTGAAGACAGCCCACTGTTTTCTAAGGCTTGCTGAGACAGAACAGAACTAGGAGGTTAGGAGGCACGATGCCCACACCTGCCCGCCAAAGTCAATTACAAAGACGCGACCAAGCTTGACCTACGGAACTCTGACTCCACCCCACGGGGCGTAAGAGCTACATCGCCAAGCAGTCATCTCTGAGCGAAACGCCCAGCCCTTGGAGGCTGAAACATCCCTCCTGATATCTGACATCTCACCTCCACCCAAAATCTGGTGTGGCAAGCATTTACAGTTCTAAATTCAAGGGCACTGAAATTAATTCACTTGCCTTTTAGAAATTTTCTCTCAGACAACTCTAGTTGTCTGTAACACATTTAGGAATGAATCACTGGTTGAAACTACAGCGGGGTCACCCTCACGACATCAGCCGTCATGACAACCTGAGATTCTTCACACCCCGGGCAACTTGTCACCACAAAGGTAGAGGGGAGAGGTTAGGGTTCACGTCAGCAAGTAAACAGAGGGAGAGGAGAGAGAAGGCCGTCTCTGCTTGGGAATGAAGGCGGTGACTACGGAGCTGGGCTGGGAAGAAGACTCAGAAGAGCCCTCTGCCCTCCGCGCGCTCCAGCGCCACACGAGCAGGGACGCTCACACACTGTCAAGACAGGCAGTGCTATCCCCAAGGAGCGCGGCGGGAAAGGATGAAATATTCCTTACCCTCTGTCAACAAGGACAGATACAAGGAAGTTCTGAAAAGCCTATACTTTTCAAGAAAATTCACTTACAGAGAAGAAATTAGAGTTCTAAACTTTTTATTTATCGAGTAATAAATCATTTCAAATACTGCACTGTCCATAAGTAATCAAACAAGCATATTTTGTTTCAATGTAATTTTTTCAATTACGACACATTTTTAAGGAAGATCCCTTTCCTTTGACAAGACCTGAATATTTCGTTTTCAGTGATGATACCCAGTCCCTGACAAACACAGACAGGAGCAGGTAAGTGTGTCTCACCTGCAGGATGTCCTGGCTGACCCCCACCGTGATGCTCAGCTGCTGGCCAGCCTGAGGCGGCTGGCTGGACCCCGCAGGCCCCGGCTCTGACAGCTCCAGCAGCTGCTGGATGACATCGGCCACCGCCTGGGAACTCTGCTGACTCGGAGCAGACGCGACCTGGGCTTCCGTCTGCTGAAGAGGTAAAGTCTGAAACAGCGTGGCCTGAAACACAGCAACATTTCGTTAAAAATATAAACAATTACGTTAATTTGTACACCAATTTTTTTAAAAAAGGAAAGAAACAGGCATATCTCCCTTATGAGCATTAAAATCCCAAAATCAGTATCCCAAACAAATTTTTTTTTAACATCTTTATTGGAGTATAATTGCTTTACAATGGTGTGTTAGTTTCTGCTGTATAACAAAGTGAATCAGCGATACATATCCAAACATAAATTTTAAATAAAATGCCTCACTGATTTTTAAGTTAGACACAAAACTGGCCCTTAAAAAAATATACTTAATGAATGTTTCTAGCACAATTCACGTCGTGTAAGTGGTGGCAGAGACCATTCCTTCCAGATGGGGTGAGGCACATAGACCTCATCTCCCTCTTAGTCCGTTAAAATGAAGGAGTAAAAGAGTTGCAAAATATAGAAAATAAGCAAGAAATCACTGTGGTTTAAAAAAATTTTTTTAATTCCCGAAAAATAGGGGCACTGGAGGAATAAATGCTCTGTAAAGCTACAGCCAAGAACATGTGAAGAGAGAGCTGATCTGATTCCTCAGAAACCCAGGAACGTGAAACGCATACACGGAAGAGGGCAGGGGCAGGGAACCACCCTGTGCGATGCTGTAACGGTGGGTAACAGGGCATTCTACACCGGCCCAACCGACGGGACATGCTCCACGGAGAGTGAGCCCTAACATAAACTGCGGGCTTTAGCTAATAATAATGCACCGGTGCTCATCCCTCAGTTGTAACAAATGCACCACACCAAGGCAAGGTGTAATAATGGGGGTAATAACTTATGTGAGTTGCTGGAGAGGAGTCTACAGGAGTTTCTGTACTTTCCGCTCACTTTTACTATTAACCTAAAACTGCTCCAAAAAAGAAAGTCTATTAATTAAAATACTTAACACTGACAATGAATCCCCTGTCTTCCTCCATAGAACAGATGGCAATTAGGCACTTACCTTCAGGCAAAAAAATGGGGGATTGCCTCTAAAAGAGATAAAAATGAAAAAACTATTTGGGGAGAGCTAGGGCACCTTTTGTGGCCCTTAGTTCCCTAGATTAAAAAAAAATCTTTTACATTCTGCCACCAGGGACCCCAATTTTAAGAGCTGGTTCCCTGGCCAATTATAAGTAACCCTGGAGTTCAACCAGCTCTGTTCACGCATAAAAAGTTCAGAGGCAGGTTTCCTGATGCCCCCTTCTTAAATACAGGCAATCAAGAACTATAAGACATCTGAAAGAAGGAGGAGTGGGGACATGCACAAGACAGACAATTCAATGACTAGAAGAGAACTTTTAAAAGAAAATGCTGATTAGATTTCAAAGGAAAGTACATCAAACCAGAAAAGAGTATCTTGAAAAAGAAACAATCAGATCACAAGGAAAGATCTCAGAAATTAAAAACCTTACTAGCTTAAAAAAAATTCAAGGAAAGAATTATAAGATAAAGTTGAAAAAAACCCCCCAAAGTAAAGCAAAAAGGTCAAGATTTAGAAAATGGGAGAGGAAAAATAAGAGACAGTGTTCAGAAGGCTGAACACTGATCCCTAGACAGTCCTGAAAAACGGTACGTATAACCTGACACAGAGCACTCTTACACACGCAGATGAGGGTAAAAGGTGGCGTGGATCCCAGGTTTCCAAACCCCTATACTACATTTTCAGTTTTTTTACTGAGACTATAAATTTAAAAAATGATTTGCACTATCATTCCAGGTAATTCACTACATCTACATATTTGATTTGCATACTGCCAAAGGAAATGAATATTTGCTTGATTTATACATTGAAAATATTATTTAAAAAATACTCAGTCCAAAATAGAATTTAAGACATAATTATTAGACTCTAATTATTCTCCAGTTTTAGAACTTCTTTACAACATCCTCCCTGATCAAGAGTAAGTTGAGGAATCATCCTAAGCTGCAAATATTGTGAGAAAAGAAAAGAAAAAGTAAACACTAATGTGAACTTCATGCTTGGGAACTAAATACAAACTAGGCCTATCTTCTAGTTTGGTAGGAGGCGGCTGCTGACTTAACACAGACTATCGGCTGACGGCATTCACGAGCTACTTCAACACTCCTGAGACTTGTACGTCCAAAGTCTCTGCTGTTGGTTAGGACACCAAACTCTATGCTTAGATGCTGCCATTTCTGATCAACTGGGAGGGTAGTAGAAGTAGCACATCAAGGCTGAGCTATGAAAGTCGACAAAAAAGGAGTGAAAGGGGGTGTGTTTGGGGGTCATACAATTTTAAATACAGGTACTGAAAAATACAATTGAGTTTCCCAAAAGTCCAAGGTCTCAGGAAAAAGTATCACTGTCACGTTAGACCTGGAGAAATATTACTTGAAAGAGAGAAGTGATTCTTAAAATATAACATAAGGATAAAGAATATTCAATAATCATCATCAATAACACTGACTGTAGGAATTACAATTTCATAAATTAATGATTACATGATTACATTTTGTCTTATTTCTAACCGGTTCAGATGACAGTCCATAAATCAGAGTCACGTAATATTATTCTAAAGTTTTTAAAAATTTGATTTCCTTTCACTCATTTAACAAACAAATAAAAGTAGCACCATACTTCCATATAGGAAACTTTCATAGCACCTTTACGGTACTAAATACTATTCTAAATAATATTCAATTTCCAAGGTCATAATTAAGATGACAGATTTTGGTAAAAGAATACCTTCCATCAACCAGCGTACTAAGCTTACCGTTAACACGTGAGCAGTCTCTGCGGCACTTGTTGAATTCTGTGGCCCACCCATATGCATCTTGCTGATATGAGTGTTCAAGCTACCTAAACTTTTAAATACACAACTACATTCTGTACAATTATAGGTAGGGCCACTCTTGACCTTAAAAATTAAAAAGAAAAAATAAGTTTTTACAATTGTTAGATTAAAATATTTAAATTATGGCAAATCATAATTTACCATTCAATTAAAATGACAGAAATAATCTAACCCTTTATCATACCTTTTCTTATAAGTTAGATAGGTCTAGAATCAATGACCCAACTCTTTAAACAATATTGCCAGTATGAGATTAATTGAAATTTCAGTCTTTTCTATAAATCAGAACTGGTTCAAGTGAAAAATCATAGTTTTCAGTTATTGTGCTCTAGTAAAAAAATGTCTGACATGTTCTCAACTTCTTAAACGGTTAAGCACAGTGTTCAATAATGAAGGCCAGACAGTTAGATATAATTTTACTCTGAGCGTTGAACATACAAGTCAGGATGGATGGCCACGCAATGTATACATTTTCCATCACCAATTCCAATAGTCCACGGCAGTGACTACTTTTTTTTTCTTTTTTTTTTTTATAGTGACTACTTTTTAACACTAGGACAGAGCCAAGAGTGGACTACAGAGCAGTAACACGGACAGGGCCACCCAGGCACAGAGGAAGCACCTACAATATCCTCTCTGCACTACTCAACAAGCCCAGCCGGCTCTGAACTTGGCTAAGACCTCCCATTCCACCTAGCACCTTGCTAAGAATGAACTTTACGGCTTTAGACCCATCACAGGATTAGATAATGTTACAAACACTCTTTAGAGGTTGTTCCTGTCCCACCGCAGGTCCCAGGGTGTCCCCAGGCTGGGGGCAGGCGAGTCCCCGGCCTTCCCTGAAAGGGTTTCCTGAAGCCGGGAGCAGCAACGAGCACGCCCTGGGACTGTTCTAAGGTGCCATTTTCCAGGTGCTGTGCATTTAGACACACTGTTACTCCTCAGCAAGCAGCTTCACGCAGAGGGAGCTCCACAAGAGTCGCTTACGCGGCCCAAACCTACTCCTCTCAGATCGAAAGGCAACCTCACGAATATGTATACGCTCTTCCTAGCGTCTCTGGGTCTTAGATAACAAAACTTAGTCTTTAAAAGCAACTTCAATGCATATGAAGTTCTCAGTCTCTTTACAAACTATATGAAGTATGTAGGGTTTTCTTCATTTTAGCGTTACTTAAGGATTTACTCCAAGGAAAAAATTAAAAGATATACATATGCTTTTAGGAATGTGATACTTTTCATCCTCCAAAGTATTGTAGTTATATAAAATAAATGATCCATGATAAAAGTATTCGTGTTGCTTAAATATTTCTTCATAATCTACAATTAGACTAAATAAGACACCAAATCGTGACAATTAATAAGAGCAAAGGTGGGGACTTCCCTGGTGGTCCAGTGGCTAAGATTCCACCTTCCAATGCATGGGACATGGGTTCGATCCCTGGTCAGGGAACTAAGATCCCACATGCCGCAGGGCTACTGAGCCCGCACGCTGCAACTAGAGAGAGGCCCACAGGCCACCAGAGAGAAGCCTGCGCGCCGCAACGAAGAGCCCGACGCAGCCAAAAATAAATAAATAAATAAATATTTTAAAAAATAATAATAAGAGCAAAGCTGAACCAGTTTAAGAGAAATACTTCCAGAGTTTTCAAATCAGTATTACCTGGAGACAACAAAAAAATGAGGAGCATCAGTTTGGCTGAAATAGCTAGCTAACATGCAGCGGGGAGGGAAGTACACCGACCAGGACTCTACTTGGTAGAAAATGTGCATGAGCCCATATGCAAGGTCAGCAATACTAGCGCCAGAAAAATACTTTCTCCTCAATTTCCTTTCTTGTCTTTCAATTTCTTACACTTGGAAGTGTCTGTGTTTCAGGTTCACTAAAGGGATGACACAGGCTAGCACTCAGATTGATGGACCATAAGAATGGTATTATGATTATTTCCAAACATTTACTCATCAGAGCTATAATACTGTTGGTAAAAAGACAAAAATAGTATTTTATATTTCTCCCATGTATAATAAGCCAGAAAGGTTCAAACGTGTGTATATATATGTGTGTGTGCGTATATGTGCGTGTATGTGTGTATATATGTGCGTGTATATGTGTGTGTATATCTGTGAGTATATATGTGTGTGTATATCTGTGTGTGTACATGTGTGTATGTCTTGTGTGTATGTGTATATGTGTGTGTATGTGTGTATGTCTGTGTGCGTATGTGTACATATACATATATATGTATTTTTTTAAACAGGGTCTGCTCTGCACAAACTCTTCATCTACATTTAAAATGGAGAATTTCTCAGGTTCACTCTTAACTGAAGAGCCATCCGTGCAGCCCGTGACGTACTGCACACCTGTGAGGACCACACCCCCAAGTGTGACACTTACCTCTGAGTGAACTCTCTGTACGTGTGACTGGAGATTCCCTTTCTGAGAAAAAGCGGCAGGACAAAAGGCACAGGCGTGGGGTTTTTCACCTGTATGCTTAATCATGTGAGTTTGCAGCGCCCCCTTCTGGTTAAAAGCTTTTCCACATTCGCTACATTTAAATGGTCTTTCACCTAGAGAGGGAGAAAAATGATCAAAATATCATTCCATACTGTGCAAGCATCTGCTGGATTAAAAGAAAATACTTAAGTTACCCACACTCAAGACCCCGAACCTACCCCTCCAGGCAGAACGTTCCCCTGTGGCTGCAGACTCACACATCCCACTACCTACTCAAAATCTCACAAGTAACACCAAGGTTATCAGCAAACTATGGAAAAGGCAAGATTAAATTTCAGGTCTGGCTGGCTCTAAAGCACCTTTTCTTCCCTTAAGGTCCCACAGGAAATCACCCAAAAGTAAATGCATCTCGTACCTGTGTGTATCCTAATATGCCGAGTTAACTGACTTGGCTTTTGGAACGTCTTTCCACAGTGTGGGCATGAATACGTGAATCCACTCCTGTCGATGTTCCGATTATAAGACCTTGTACTTGACACTCTAGTATAAATAGAGGGAAAATACTCAGTAAGTCAAATCCCTTGTGTCACCACTTCTAAATCAAAATCCTATGGGAAAGGTTAGCTGACTGGACATCAGAATGTGCTTTAATGAGCAATCAATCACATATAAGTGTGTAGGACACACACACACATACATGTATTAGTTTTGTGTATCAATATCATAAAACTCATTTTTTTGGTTGGGGAGGAGGAGAGTCGGAATGTCTCTTCTAGATAAAGCTTTCCCTGTGATGATCAAACACAAAGACCTGTGCAGGTGTGATTTCTACGTCGACACGAGTGTGTGCTGCCTGCTCCAGGCTCCTCCTGGATGCTGATGATCTCCAAAATTCCATCTCCAACAACTCAGATCCCTCCTCTGAGCACCAGCCCTGGGCACCTAACTCTCTACTTGACATCTCCTGAAGGCTCCCTGGCGCCTCAAACCTAGCAAGTCCCAAATGAAACCCTGTTTATTCTCAGCCTGCTCCTTTCCACAACAGGAGACGGCAGCTCCCAGCTGTGAAGTTTAAACCTTAGAAGTTACACTGGATTCTTCCTTCTCCCTCACCCCGACTTCAAGTCCATCTCCAAAAGCTGCTGATCTCACCCCAAAACACCTCCAAAGAAGCTCCCGTCTCTCCACCCTGCAGCCACCAGCGTGGCCTTAGAGCGGCGCCGTCATTCTGTGGCCCTGATCCACGGGTCTCCCTGCTTCAACCTCACCCACACGGCAGCCAGGCTGCAGCCTGAAGGCTGGGCAGCCGGATCCGTGTGCAAAACCCTCCCAAGTTTTCCCACTGCCCTCGGGGTAACACCCGCGTTCCCGGATGGGCTCAGCGCCCTCCAGCTCCAAGACCCTGCCGCCCCGCACTCAGCCCCGTGAGCTGCACTCCACCCCGCAGCCGGCTCCCATCACACTGGCCTCCCCCTGCGGCTCAGACTGTGGCACGTGCTCCCCTCCCCGCCCACCAGGCCCGGAACGCCCCTCCCTAGACCTGCAGGCCCGCCTCCCCCTCCTCCTCACCTGGGTCCCACTTCAAATGGCCCTCCTAAGAAAAGCCTACCTCAGACAGGTGCCTCAGCAACTGCCCCATCCCTGGAGCATCACCCCAGATGAATCCAACCTTACTTCCTTCTCAACACGCCCACTGTCTGAAACCCGCACCGGCTAATCCGCTTGCTTGGTCACTGTCTGTCTCCCCTGCTAAACAGCAGCTCCGCGAGACGGAGGCGGCCGGCCCGGCCCCCAGAAGGCCCAGGGGCCAGTGCGCTCTAGCACACGGTGGCCACGTAAGTCCCTTCAATCACCTCTCCAAGACCTTTGGGGACAATCAACAGTGCCTGTGCTAGAACGTGACCAAAATAAAAATCTAGTGTGATAGGACACATGCATTATATTTTGGGAGTTTAAAAATCTCCGAAATAACGAAGCATCAGGTGGGAACCACATTAGTCAAGAACCAGAAATGTGAAGGGAGTGGGAAAGACAGGAGAACTTTGATCATATGGAGATGTTCAGTCCACGCTTCCAAAACACAATGCCGAAGAGAATACATAAAAATACTACAAAGCATTCAGGCACTTTACAAACTTTATTAACTGGTGTGGGACCTTTTGCTGTGGTGGTGCTGGTTGTTAAACAGTACAGATAGCTCCTAAATATTGGAGCTTGGAAGGGTGGCAAGTTAAACTGATGATACTGTCATTAAAAAGTTAATCAATACGGGCTTTTATAGTTTGTTGTAGAGATCAGTTCAACGAGTGTGACCACTGATCATCACCATTAGCTAACTTAGCACAAAGGGCCAGGAACAACTCTGCATTTCATATCATTAAGAAAAGGAAATATCAGTAAAAAATATATAAGCAGGAATAGGTCAAATACAAAATTTCGAAGCCATGTTAAGTTTTACTAGGAATAAATGTATATATGTATGTAAATATAGGCGTGGTTGCTAATATTATGAGCACTAAAGCCAGACTATTAGGGTTTAAATCCCTAACACTTGACTTATGGCTGTAAAACCTTGGGAAAGTTACTTGGTCTCTCTAGCCTACCTTTTCTCATCTGCAAAATGGGGACATAAAAGTATCAGGCCTGAAGGGTTGTTTGTAATGATTAAATGAAGTTTTACTTATATATTTATATACACACTAAGCACAGTAACTATTTAAACATGTAAGTTCTAAATAGGTAGTATAAATAAACCAATTCAGTAAAAAGGGTGCTAATGTGGCCTTTGTGAATCCACTCTACACACCTTGTTACCTGCCCATAAAAATGTATTGCCAATAATACTTTGTTCTATACCTTTTAACATTATAATATAGCTAAAAACATCTACCCATACAGTCTGACATTTAAATTTTCGACCTTTCCTGTCCTACTGCAGACACGACACATAATACATGCTATGAAAGACATCCCAACACCACATGAGATGATTTGCCCTGTTCTTGTTTCTAAAGCAGCCAAGACGTGTAACCAATCAACCAATCATAGCAAAGCATGCCCATTTTTAATGTACTGTATAATTTTTTTTAGCCCAAGAAAAGGCTCACACCTAATTTTATAATGAGTCTTCATGTGCTCCTTCAGCTGTGATGACGTCTCGAACTCCTTCCTGCAGGCCTTGCAGGCGTGAGTCCGGTTCGCAGCCAGCTCCTGGCGGTGCTCCTCCATGTGTATGGCCAGCTGGCTCTGCAGGGTGAACTCATCCCCACACTCAGAGCAGATGAGGTTCTGCAAAGGGAAAGACCGCCCATGAGCAGAGCCAACACTTCAGAGCCATCACCTCTTGAAAGAACTCATACTGTAAATGGCTGATACACAAAGTATGCTTTCCTCTGGAACAAACACTATTTCACCTCTCAACAAATACACCATCATGTCCAAATATAAACATATAAAAATGATTTCTTTCCTGATAGAAACATAGGGAAAAGGATGAGAGAACAATACAATATCTGAGCAAAGCGAATTGTTTCAAATTGGCTGCTGGGTAAACGGCATTTTGTCCATCTATGCTGTGAAAACTTTAAAGAGAAGCAGAATGACTTCAATACCACAAAAGGGTCAGGAAAGAATTTAAATTAAGATGACAGTTTAATAGACTACCTTAAAACAAAATGACAGCTGGTAAATTTTTAAATGGAAACACCTATCATTCTTTCCATCTGGTTTATGGGTAGTCGATTACGAAAAGTCCACGACTCTGTCCAGAAGTGCCTGGCTGAGCACCTGAACAGAGCTATGGAATAAGTATAAAATACACACAGGATTTCAAAGACTTACTGAAAAAAAAAGGAAGAATGTAAAATAGCTCAACTTTTAACATTTGAATTAGACTATTTTGGATATATTTTCATAAATATATTAAAATAAAATGTATTTCATCTGTTTTCTTTTAACTTTTGGAAATATAGCCACTATAAATTTTAAATTACTCAAATTTCAATGAGGATAGCACTGGTCCAGATGTTCTGGAGTTGGGTCTTGGTTCACGTGAAGGCTGCCAGTCACCAGCTGTGTGTATCTGGGGGTGCTGACTGCTCAAAGTCTGTGAAACAGTGGTGACAGCAATGCCGGCCCTCACGGGGTTGCTATAAAGTTAAGTACAGTGGTGCACGTGAGATGCTGAGCGGTGAGTGGTGAGAGCAATGCCTGCCCTCACGGGGTTGCTATAAAGTTAAGTACAGTGGTGCACGTGAGATGCTGAGCGGTGAGTGGTGAGAGCAATGCCTGCCCTCACGGGGTTGCTATAAAGTTAAGTACAGTGGTGCACGTGAGATGCTGAGCGGTGCCTGGCACAGAGGAAGTACTCAGTAAAGCACTGCTGACTCCGTACAAAGTTCAATGAGTTTACTCGTGTGACGTTCTACAATACAATTATTTATTTAAATGATCCAAACATGGAAAAGAATGAGTGTAACCTGTCAATGAGCATAAACTATTATTTCCAAACAACAAAATATATAGCTATTTCTTCCCATCAGACTTTCTTCTAATTACTGCACCTGACAGTCTTGTAAATGCATAGAAACAGCATTAACATGAGGTTGTTCACTGATACTACTCAGAGCATCCTTTGCAGAAAAGACAAGGATGAATGGAATACTTTGAGCAATCCAATAACGACGTCAACTTAAGTAACTTTAAATTAGTGTTACTATATAATAATTTAAGGAAATAATGAACTACTATCTTGTTAGTATCTTGCTGATAATAAAGAGATCTCTTTCTTGGGAACTGTCAAAAATTTAAAAACCACCTAACAAAATTTGCTGCCTATCTTGAGTGTGGCATTGGGGACATCCACACCCTGAATCTGTACAGCGAAGTATTCTCCTTTCACTAATGACTTACAATCACGAGATAAACCCTAACTTGTTACCCTCCCACCCGCACCGTGATTCTCTCATTGCTTTGGCTCAGACCCATCCTCTTTTCAGGTACTTTTTCACCAAATGAGCAGATTAGTATATTTCAGGAGACATCTACATGGATATTACTCAGAAGTTGATCAGAATTTTCTGAGTGGAAACTCTGGTTTATGTACAGTTTGCTCATACGGCGAAAGCAGGATCAAGTACATGCTGGGCCACAACCAAAACAGGCCTCATGATGGAAGGTTTCGTGCTGCCGCTGTGTTACACCCAGCCAGACCCAGGAGCCAGGATGGGCCTCCCTCCCTGCCCAGGACCTGGCACCTCGAGCAAGTCTTAGTGGGGAGTGCGAGGCCTGTGGGCAGCTGGCGGACGTCCACTTTACTGCGTTCCGCGCAGTCGGAGCTCCCGGCAGGCCCTCTAGGCAGAGGCAGTGGCTGGTGCCTGCCCCAGAAGCAGGTGGTCCTGGGGGAATTCCATTGATCGCTAAGTGGCCAGCAGATCATCCAGGGAAACATATGGCATTCTTATCAGCCCCCATCTGGCTGAAGATATAATAATTTTTTAAAGTCAAACAGAGTATAAAATACGATAAATACTAACCGCCTTTAGGCTACTCACCCCATAACACTTGCCCTTCCTGCCTCCCCTCCCCCGGGGCCACCCACGACCTTTCTCTGCACCCCCCTACCTTCTCTCAGAGCCCCCAGGCTCCAATGCCCAAGTGCTGCCCTTGCTCCTGCCGGGGCTTTCTCAGCAGCCATCCTTCCATTCCTACAGGAGTCTGCCTCAGAATGGCGCTCAGTGCAGGAGAGAAACCTTAGGCCACCCCACAGGACACCGCCCTCCTCTGAGCCCCGGCAGCACTGGTTTCCACCACAGTCCACTGGGCTCCTCTCTTGGCAGGTGCCACCCTGTTCAGAGGCAGGACCAGCTGGGGAGTGGAGGGCCACCTCACAGGGCCCCTCTGCCCTGTGAGGGGGGCGGGAAGCACCGTGCAGACCGGTCCATCCTGCATCACCTGGCTGAGTCTCGGTGCTGCCGGTGGAGAGACTACACAGGCAGGGAATCAGAACACGCCCTGCTTCTGCCCGGCAGAGGATGGAAGGCCAGCTTCCAGCCGGGCTCTCTAACACCATCGGAGGGGGGGATCTGGGTGCCACCTCCTTCTGCCAGGAGACGGATGCAAGATTAGCTCCCGACTGAATCCCGTGGGTCAGGGGAGCAGAGGGCCGTCTGCTTCCAGGGGACAGGGAGCCGGATGGGGTGGACGATCACTCTCCTCTCAGCCCTGCCGAGTTCTTCAGTGGGTATTTGGCTGGAATAGGGTTGGCAGTGTCAACAAGATTTTCTCTTGTGAGACCACCCTCTTCCCAGTTTGGGCTGTTGGCAACCAATCTTCTGGCGTGTTTCCATCTATGCCTGCTGGCAGAAGGCTACAGGCTCTTCCAGCACCCTGTCCAGATGTACAGCAGGCAAAAAAGCAGCTCAGGGGACTCACTGCCACACGTTCCTCAAGTCCCGAAAGCCCTCAGCTGCCCGCCTCCTTCTTCCCACCCTCAGGAGCCTCTAGATCTCTTGGCTGTGTGATCTCTAGGTATTTTCAGTTGTAAGAGGAGCACAAAGGGTCTACTTCATCTTAGCTGGATTCTTATCAGTTCATTTTAAGTGCAACTAAAGGTAAGGAATTATTCCTGTAGTCGATACTAATATACCACATTCAAATCAATTAACTAAGAAATAAAAACATACAAAACAGGCAAAGGTAGCTAAAATGCATTATTTAACATACACGGAAAAGACTGATAATTGTGTTCCGGTATCTGTTCTTCTTCTGTACAATGATGGGTTTCTTAGCTGAGCACGCGGCTGGGTGCCGACTTCCCTAACGCTAACCACCTGTGTGGCGACCATGCTCCTTCCACTCGACGGGATGGCAGCAGGCTTTCACTAATGACTTACAATCACGAGATAAACCCTGACTTGTTACCCTCCGCCTCTGGACCTGGCCTTCCCACAGCAGACGGGCCACCTCCCTCCCTCCCTCTCTCCACTGTAAGCCACGTGGTACAAGAAACACTCAAAGAGAGCAGAGCATGTGGGGTCCTGGACTACCTCGGCCACCCCACCAGCTCTGTACTGCACAACACCAGACTGCTAGGTGAGAGAGGAAAACTCTGAACCTGTACCCGAACACAACCCTTTTTCTTAAAAAGAGCACCCTATTTTTTACACATTGCCAACACATTTTCACATCACAAATAAGCACTGCAAACCTTTTCTGCTGTTGTTCTGCTCATGTGAAATCGTTAGTCCTGAATTCCTGTTCAGCATGGGGTTCCTAAGGTCAAGTTACTGAATATCACTTCTCAACTTCCAGAGCACAGTGGCGCAAGGGCAAGAAGGTAAAGCATTTTCACAGTTTCCATTCCCAGCTTCAAACCACAGTTACACAAAAGCCTCTCTTCTGACTATTCCAACCCTTTTCCTCTCCTGTGATTATTTATTGATCTAAGAGAGAATCTGTTATATTCCAAGAGAGAAAATAGAAGACAGGTTAGTAGTAATAGAAATGAAAGTCAACCGGTTTCAGAAAATACGCGCTTCTCAAAGGCCTTTTGGGGAAAAAAAACTGGGCGTCAGAAACTATGAACTGTTTACATTCCTCAAAGGCCTTTTGGAAAAAAAAAAAAAAATCTGGAGTCAGAAACTATGAACTGTTTACGTTCCTACAACAGTGAAAGACAAAAACAGCTGGAGCTTCACCAACGCAACGAGGATGCAGATGAGACCAGGCTGCACAAGCTGCCGTCACAGCTGCTGCGCGTGACGGGGCTGCCACCTCAGGAGACGACGTCACAGCAACGAGAAACCGACACAAGCACACGGGGTAAAAGCAGACATCAGAGACTGTGAGCTCCACTTGGGGGACAGTCTGGAAAAGAATCTGGACAAAGGGTGTGGAAGAGAAAATAGAATGAAGGGAAGGTTTTGAAAATAATGTATAAAAACCTAAGAGCGTCTGGAAATGATGCATTACCGTTATTTCTCTTTCCAGTTATGGAGGAAGTAGAGAAAAATTTTAAAGGTGTATCTGAAGAAGCATTAGGATGAGCATAGCAGTTTCGCTGGCCTGCATCGGTGGTGTGAGGCTGGCAGAGGTGCGGGGCCTCGGCTCAGGGGCACACCCGCCCTATACCATCACCCCAAGGGCTGGGTCCACCCAGGGCGCCGGGACAGGTGGAACCGCTTCAATCATCTCCACCCACCCCACCCGCCGCCGTGAGCCCCCTAGAGGATTGACACACACGCACACATGCACACACACACACCCCAGGCTTCACCCCCTTGCTGATCCGGCCTAGACCGCATGTTACATCATTTCAACCCTCTGCCAACACCTGACTCATTCGCTATCCCGTCACACATGCTTCGTAAACCGGAACCTTGATGCAAACAACCATCTGACCTCCTACCGGGCTGAAGGGCGCTGTGAGGAAGCCACATGCTTCCCTCCCACCCAACACACACAGATTCCTTCGCAGCCACGATCCCTGTATCACGTGTAACGCAACCCACGTAACACAACCCACATATCTGTCCCTGGTCAGGCTCTGCTCCCACTTCCCAAAAGCAGGCTTCCCATACCCATGCCTCTCTCCAACCACCTCACTCTTCCGTGAAGACAAGGCAACGTCTCCATTTCACAGAGAAAAATGAGGCTGTGCAGCCCCAATCCAGCCCGAGAGGGAGGCGGCAGTGACCATGACAAACTCGCAGGGGCCAAGGGACAGCAGACGCCCTCAAGGGAAGAAACACGACCCTCGACAACCGTCCCATGTCACACTGACGACTGGCTCACTGGCTCAATACCGTTCAGTTTCAATGACATCGTAACGTTGTGAAGCTGGCTTTCAGTAGTTGCTGTGGTTAAAAAGCAGGGAATGAGTGAAAATCAATGTGAAACAGGAAATTTCAGGGTTTAAAAAGCTACGCAGTACCTAATTTACATACGGTAGTTTTTCAAATGGCTACTAAGTTACTTAAGACATAAATACTTATTGGACCTCTTAGATTTAACTACTTCAGAAAAAGAACTCTTAGTGTTTGGCTCAGTGAAAAACTTGCTGAGACACAGAGGCTAAGGAAGCTGCAAACCGAGAAAGGGAAAGCTGCCCTAAGCCAGCAGGCAGGGCCTAGACTCCCACTGTCACACCTGCATCCCCTGTCCACCTGAACCTGTCCTCACGCTTTTCTTCCAGGGTCAAAGGCAGAGGTATCTCTTCTGCTCACAACTCCCTTCTCCACCTACTCTCATAGGAAGTCAGTCCTTGCCCCTCCCAATGGAGACGTCTGAAGATGGATTATTAGAGCAATGTTAAATTCTTGAGTGTGATAACTGTTTTGTGATAATGAGGAAAAGTGTCTTTGTTTTTAGGGGATACAACTGAAGTATTTAGAGGTGCAGTAGTAACATGATGCCTGCAACTATTTCAAAAATGTTCGAAAATTCGAGGGGTGAGATCTGGTTTACTTTAAAACCCCCCACGTACTAGGTGAAAACAAAACAAAACCAAAAATCTGATCACCTAATTATTACTTATAGATGAGGTTGTACACCTGAAAACTCAAGAGAATCTGGTAGAATAGCAGGCTACAAAACTAATATACAAAAATGCACTGCTTTCCTATAGACAGATAACAAATAATACATATTTGAAAGACCCGTTAAATGATATTTTAAAAAAATATTAAAACATTTAAGAACAAATTTAAATAATGTGCTGAACCCATGTGAACAAAACATTACTGAATGTTTTGACAATAAAGATTCAATATTTTAAACATGTTCAATTCTCCCCTTTAACAATCTAAAAATTTAATGCAATCAAAATTAAAATACCAATTAATTTTTAATTAGGCAAAATTCTAAAGTCCACATTAATAATAAACCAGAAAAGTAAAATAAGAAACATACAAACATTTGTTTATCATTACAAAGAGAAATACAGCAAAGTTAAACTGGAAACCAAGAACGTGGTCCCAGGAATGGGGTGGGGTTACAGAAAGGAGCCAGTCTCCTGAGTGCCCCTTGTTTCTATCTTTTTGACGGCTACTACTTACTACCCTAATGTTCAAAGACTAACTCCCTGGCCCTCAATCCCTACTCTGCCTGCATGGGGCTGTCTCTGGTCGTACGAGCCCAACCCTAACTGAGGGCAGTAAACTGAGGGCCGCAGATCGTAAGAATGGGAAGGGGGCCTAAAAGAGAAAGCAAACGAATGCAACAACCCTGTACTGACTTCAAATCCGAAACGCGCTTCACGTACAGTGGTTTGGGCCAAGCAACTGTGAAACGACTTCCAGTGTTAACACAGGACCACCGAGCGCGTGAGGGGAGGGACGTGCGCGCTGCTGGGAGCCGCGTCCCGTTGTGGAGGAAGGGACACACAGCCAGGAACTGCGGGGCAGGTGGGCGCCCTGTGCAGAGGGACTGCGGTGGAGGAATGAGCGTGAACTCAGGATTTCTGAAATACAGGTGCGCCCTACACCTTGTGGACCTGCATTAGAAGACACGGTGGGAGTTTAAAAGATAGTGATTGTACACTTGGGAAGCATTTCTAAGCAAATCACAAGACCCAGAACCTGTCAATGAATAGACTGCTCACTGCGGCTACACACAAAGGGCAGAAACAACCCACACAGAGACCTGTTGAGTATGACACAGGTGTACACAATGCATACAATGTAACACCATGCGGCTGCTGGAACGATACCTAAGATAGAGTCACCTGAAGAAAAAGCACAGAATACTGCTATTGGGTGGTATTACTGGGGATGCAGAGATGTGTACGCGCACTGAAAGCCCCTGGGAGGACGCAGAAGAGACTGCTGTGCAGGCAGTTCCTGGGAGGAGGACTGAAAGTCGGGCCTGATGGAGACTTAAGTCTCACTCTCTAACCCTTTCTCTGCTGTCTGAGTCTCACTGTGTGAACTTATTCCAAAATTAAACACTTTCTGCCTTTTAATACGAAAACAATGGCCATTTCTGGACAGCGCTACAGCTGAGTGAGACAGGCAGGCCTGCAGTCTGCAGGAGAAGGTATAAAGCAGCTTGCGCTCTCGAAAACATAGCGTGGCATTCTATAAAGAACTTGAAAAAGCCTTGTTAATTCAGTAAATCCAACTCTAGGAATCTATCCTAATGAAACAATTAAAGATACATGCAAAGATGTATTATTTATAATACTGAAAAAGTATAAACAACTTAAAGGTTAAATAAAAAGGAAATGGTAAAAATATCATGATGTTATATCCAGATGCTGAAGATTTTAATAAAGCAATTGAAAATAGTGACATGGAGAAAACACTCATGATTCAGTAAGTGAAAGAGGAAAAGATGTATTCACAATGTATTAAAGGAAAAGAGTGGGTTACAAAACAGTATGTGTTTGCACTAAAAAAACTATCCTTAAGTATATGAACTATTATGGAAAGTATATGTATAGCCAAAAAAAAAAAAAAGCCTGAAAGACTACACAGCTGACCCTCGAACAACACAAGGGTCTAGAGCACCGAGCCCGCGCAGTTGAAAATTCGAGCATAACTTCAGGGCGGCCCTCCACGTCCACGGTTCCCCATCCTTGGAGCCAGCCGACTTTGCACCACGTAGTACTGTCATACACGCTGACTGAAAAACTCCACGCTTACGTGGACCCGCACAGTGCAGACCCGCGTCGTTCACAGGTCAACTGCATATGCGTTCTCTCCCACTGGTGTGGTTATTGGTTCTTTTATGTTACTTTTGTTAATCTTTCGTTTCTAACTTTTTCCAAAATAAACATGGATTACTTATACAATAAGATTTTAAAAGATAAAAATAAATTATTTTATATAAAAAATTAAAGACATAAAAAGAGGACACAAACCGATATACAAAGTATAATAAACTCAATTTTCAGGATGCAAATTTTATATATGCAATTTAAACACTGTATGTTTTTCTGTCTCAGGAGGAAACTATACCAAATAGTTATCTGTAATTATCCCTGGGTGACTGCTTTTTACATTTGCATTTCCCTAGCTTTCTATGGTAACAATGGGGGGTAATACTTTAAGCAACAGCCGTGTATACGTCACAGTGAGCCCGCCCGTCCCAAGAGCAGGCAGGCCTCTCTGGTGCACACCAGCGGCACGTCCCTGTCATCCTTCACTCTGTCCCAAGACTGGGCCTGTGGCCCTTTCAGGACTATTCACTGTGGTGCATAAACTGCTTTGGGTCATCATGAATTTCCTCTCTTCTCCCAAATTCCCATGTGTCAGGGGATCCAGGAGCCAAGCAAGGAGATTCTACCATCTTCAGAGGCAGAAAATTTACTTTTGGCCACTCAGAATCCTAAAAAAGTTAATTTTTATTAAGAAAAAAAGAGTGGGGGGCACCTCTGCCAGCCACTGTGGACATATTTTGATCCCCCAAATATACTACACACTAAAATGTCTCTGCCCCAAGGTGCTGACATGACCCCGAAATAAACACTTTACCAGTGACCTGGAGACTAGCCAAGGCAAATTTAATGATAACTGACTCCTTGAAACCTATACGAAAGGCTTTTTAAAACTAGTTTAACCCTAACATCCTCCTGACTAAGGATCAGATGCATTTTAAAAATCAGTGAACAAAGTATAGGCTGAAATAATTACCTCTTCCTTCTCATGCAGCATAACATGTGCTTTGAGACTAGCCACTCTGGAGAATTTCTTGTTACACACGGGACAGGTGGGATCCTCCCCATTGTGGGTACATTTGTGAAGTGTCAAGTTGAACTCAACATTAAAGGTTTGGGGGCACTGGTCACATCGATGTGGCTAGGTGGAGAAAAAAGTCGAGAAGCCACTGAAACACAATCTTTCCACAATCAATGTCATTCAAATATTAACAAGCACCATAATCCACAGATAAGCTTTCTAAGGAACTTCTGAAGTCCTTCTGGACCTGAAGTCAATAAATCCAAAACGCACACAGTAAAGCTCCTTACAGAATTTCTCAAAGGAGTATAAGGAGACACCACATCTATATAGAAAATATTTCTAATAAGAAATGCTGCATACAAATGTATCAGAATGTAGCCGCTATGAAAATAAAAGTGAGACACTTCAACGCATTCGGTGGGATTTCTTCCCTTCTTTTACGACAACTCCACTGCTGTAAACAAAATCACTTCAAGTAAACTAAGTAATTGTGAAAACTTTCACTAGATTTTAACAGAGTTGCTTATCCCCATCTAAAATTTCCCCCAAATGGAAGGTATTCTGCCACTTACTAGTAGAAAGATAAAGTAATCACTGGTATTTCTCTTGTAAATATCAAGACCCTAATGGGTCAGTCTTTTCAGATTTTTCAGCTTGGGAGAGTAACGCCAGTGGGTACTGGTGTCAGTACCACATTATCATAGTTACAGCAGCATCATTCATGCCGAAAGTAAGGCTGGAGTTGGTCAGATCCCGTCCTCCAGAAAAGAGATCCCTGGTGTTTTTCTGGTCTCAGATGGCTCACTAGCTTACATCCTCCTAACCTAGAGAAAAGTCAGCAATCACTCTTTTCACTGTAGTTTTAACTGCCACTTTCCAACCAACAGGCAGCTCATTCCATTAGGACACTAACACTCTTGACACACCCCACCAGGGGCACCGCAAGGGAGTTCAAATACCTATTTAAGGGGGTGCTGCTCCCTGCGGAAATAAGATCTAAAACATCTCAAATACCTTCTTAAAATGCAAGACCACTTAAAGGTACCACTCCCTGCTGGAGAAAGACACATCAAGATAAGGGAAATTGAAACTACTGAACAAAGTCATATTTTAAGATTATTTCTTTGTCCATTCATAAATAACTTCATTAGATTCACCAGACTAGCTCTCACTTTCTCTCATTATCTAATGATGGGTAGAAATACAACTACAACTAAAAACAAAACATCAAAATATTTATTTACATAATATGGAATGTTCCACAATTTAGGAATAAGAAAAATGTTTACATGTTGATTTTCACAATTCCTCCAGTTTCAACGCTCACATTTCTGACATCCCTTTTTAGAATACATACCTTGTCATTTCGCTCGTGATCCCTCATGTGGCGTTGAAACTGGGACTCTTTTGGAAAAGATAGCAGACAGATTTCACATTTATGGAAGTTTGGAACTTGATAGGCATAATTAGTGTTCTCCGCATTCAATGTTAAAACTCCATCTATAAAATTGCATAAGTATAAACAATAAATACCAGTTGTTATTCTCAGCACATAAATGAAACTAAATTATCTGGTTATTGTTTCGAAACCAAATTATGTCAGATTTATGAGAGATTTCAGATGAAATGAATGGTACCTTAAATTTTTTTAATGGACATGTTTTTAAGTTAGAAATGAGAAATGTTGAGATGACTGAGACATGGGGCTACAGGATTCTAACACCTGTGAACAGGATTGTTAGAAACCTGAAACTAAACTCCTGAGGCTTAATACCCACTCAACGACACACAAAAGCCATCGTGTTTCTTAACCTTGCCTGCCTGCTCAATACTATTTCTAAGTCACAACAAATCACAGAGGCACTTCTCCTCTAAGTCACTTTGAGCGTTCATCAATAACCCAGTTTCCTAAATCACTCAGTAAACAAAACTCTAGTAGAAATATAAAAGCTGATTCACAAATTCAATCTACCTCTGAAAACTGCTGCAAAGCAAGATAAAGTCAAAAAGGCAAAAACTTTTGTTCTCTCACACAGTTATGGTTTTAGGAAGGTAAAGGATTGCAGTGCTTTGAACAATCCTCAGGTTTTACAGTGTGCTTTCTAGTGTACAGTGTGCTTACATTTAGGTAAATGGCTATAAACTTAAAAGTATTTGCAAACAAGAATATGCAATAATCACAAAAATTTACCAAGAACGTCATAAAATAAAGACGTCCTAAACGTCTTCAATTCTTGAAAATAATACTCTAAGTCTTATAATTTCGGCACAAATAGACAATCCATATTAACTAGACAAAGACAGAAATATGTCACGTACAACTCTTTGTATCCAGCTTGACCCCAAAATATTAGAAATTTGGAAGTAGGGTGAGGGGTTAATTTTAAGACTCAATAAAACTCAGGAATGTCTTCTATTTCTCAAACGTCCATGTGGTGAACACAGCATTCCAGCATTTTCTCTAGACCTTTACATGCCTGTTCTGAGCAAATGGCCTGCAGTCCCCTGTTTGGCCAACAGTCCTCCTGGTCTACAGCAGAATCTGCTTAAAAGCAAGAGCTGTGAAATTCCAACGATGGGAGGTGGGGTGAAACCATGCTGGAGACAGAGCAGAAGGGGATGGAGAAAGCCGACAAGAGCGCCAAAAAATCCTCCCGGCAGATCCTCCAGTGAAGCGATTCCAGTTTTGAGAAATACTGATGTAATTCAAAAGACTGTAACTTCATTCAGAAACAAAGTGGATCTACTAAGGGAAAGATATACATAATTTTTATTCTATTTATTCTTAACTCTATCCACATTCAAAGCCCATACATTCAAAATCTCTACACCAAACTAATAACAAAATGTTGTATGACTCCCCAGGGCCAAATAAAATGATTGCTGGGACCACATTAATTGATATATTATTCCCTTTGGAAAAGTCTGTACTATGGGAAGAAACACTAAAGGCACAAGTAAAATATCTGTTGACAACTGTGTTTTAAGAACTCAGTAGTAAGTGTTTTAACCTAAAGCCGGAATACAATAAGAAAAGAGCCTCTCAACTTAATTTCTAAAACGCAAAATTAAAATGCTATTTCAGGATGCAGAATGAAACAATTTTCATAGCCTCTATGTTGAAACTACTTAATATGTTATCTAAAAATGAGAATTAATTTGATTTAATTAACTGCAATTGATAGATAAACCCCTGAGATAAAAAATTGTACATTTAAAACTGAAAAATGATGTCATTTTGCTTATGAATTAAGACTTTTCTAGAAAATAGTTTTATCCTAAGCAGCAAGACTTCGCTCTTTAACAAAGCTCCAAATGTAATAAAATGACTTTTTCAGTAGGTCCCTTCCTGCTGTTGATAACATAATATTAATTTGGTTCAAAGACACACTTAAAACAACAACAATTCAAATTACAGTGTAACTGGGAAGGAAAAAAACAAAACAAAACATGTTTTAGTTTCCACATTGAGTCTAATTTTAAAGTCCACAGCATCTCTAGACTTTCACTTTGCTTCGCGGCTGTTTCTCTCGGCACTGAGAGAGCAAAGTCTTTCTCCAGGGCTGGGGGGTGCTATCCCCACACTCGGTTTTCTTTCTGCTCAGAGTTGACCCTTTCTGGGAGAGTCCTAGGCCTCAAAACAACCCCTATTATGCACCAGCTCTTCAAGTTCGTTCTCATGTCTGGTCCCCAGAGTACTTGTTCAGAAAGAGGTCTATGAAATTCACGTATCCTTAGGATGGGCTTCAGGAGAGCCACCAACGCCAAGAAAACTACACGCCAACATACACGCGTGTGCACGTGTCCACTGTCGGGGGTGAGCGGTCTCTGCAGCCACAGGGCCCCCGGATCTCTAAGGGGCTAGGGACCTAAGTTAAGGTGTGATCAATTCACATCAGTCCTCCTGAGTATGGCTGCATTTTTAAGAGGCAGCTACAACTTCACATGAGACACTGGGCCGCACATATTCCTACTGCTTCCCCAGACAGAATGGGAATAAGCACAGAGCCGCCTGCATCTGGCAGGGCTCAAATCTAAGAGCTCATCCAGAACAGTACTTTTCACCTATGTGCTTCTGCCCTCCGAGAGGACGGGGAGGAATCGTCATGAGATCTCACTGGTGCAAGGAAGCCTCAGGAGGTAGGACCCCAGGCAGGACCCAGACTGTCCCCATACACACGTCCCCTCACACACATGTTCCCTCACACACAGACAGGCCCACCGCTCTCCTCAACTGCTCACCCTTCCTGCCACCAGGAACTCCACTTCACTATCAAAATTAAACAAAAACCGGTTTACGAAGATCAGAAATTGAGCACCTTTGCTTCCTTGAGAAAAACTTGAAGACCAGTTTCAAAATCAGTTTAACTCTTTACGTAGAGATTCTAAACAGTCTACAATAATAGTTGTGTCTCTACCACCCCAAAATGATAAAGCCTATCACAGAGTTGTGCAGATCAAACAAGATGACACTTCCTGGTGCTATGGGGACAAAAGCCTATCAACCGTCTCGGAGCACGGCCACCTCTTTAATGCTCGTCCTTGCTACTCAGTACCCTACCCATCACTCCAGACTGCGCTCTCCCATGGTAACTACCCGCAGGCAGGCCTGGCGTGTAACGGCGGGGACCAGATGAGCTGGCTTTCCAACTGCTCTTCCCAGACGGGCCCAGCACGTCAGGCCGGCCAGCTTATCTGCACGGCAAAGGTCGTCCACATCCCCAGTCGGAAGAACCTAGGTGTATCTCTTCTGCGCAAAATACCTACGATGTGACACCAAGTTCCAGCAAAACCTACTGCGTTTATAGCATTCAGGGATTTAACTCAAATTCGCATCTCTCGACTGAAACTCTTAAGCACTGTGCGTTTAAGATCTCAGCTACCCATAAATCCTGATGAGGCATTTTCAATTAAACCCCAAACTTTTAACCTGTTTTTATTTTTTGAATAAAAGTCGTTCCAAAATAGAGTTGCTCTCCCCATCCTCTGCCCTCAACAGGCACTAGCCTCACTTCCCTCTGTCCATCATTCCCTACATTCCTCCAAGAACCCAGCTCTGTAACCATCAACCACCTGCTCCCACTCTGTCACCCTCTGACACCACAATGCTCTCTGAAGTCACCAAGCAGGCCTCTGGGAAGTCTGACAGTCATCCCCCCTACTTCAAATCGGTACCACCTTGCCTCATCTCCACCATTCTTTCCCCTCATTTCTACTTTTTTTTAATTCCTTTCTACTTTCTTTTCTCCCATTTTCTACTGCTCCTCCCACACTTGTCAGCATTCAGGTTTTAGCACAGCTGAGCTTTTTTAGGTAAAACTCTGAAGTGAAATGGGCAAAACTAATCTAGGCTGTGAGATATCAGGACAGCGGTTAGTCTTACGAGGGTGCTGATTGGATGGAGCATAATGGGGATTTCTAGGGTGCTGTTAACGTCCCATTTCTTAATCTAAGAAATTATATAAATACTTATATGAATTATTAATATAACCCATATAATCTGGGTGATGATTATATGAGAAAGTTCTCCTTGTGAAAATTCACCAAACTGAACATAATTTCTATTCTTCTCTGTATATTGTATGTCTGCTTTGTCCCTGTATCTCCAAAGCGTCGTATGAGGCCTGGCATAGAATGGGTGCCTAACAAATATTTGCTAAACATGTGGAGATAAGACACAAGCTAATGACTTTTTGGGTCTCTTCCCAGCTGTTTGAGGCTCCAAGACCAGAATGTCTACTTCTACTTTTAGCCTCACTGACTCATGCTCTCCACCTCGAAATTACCTAACTTCGCTTTAATATTCTTCCAGCTTGTTATATATGCACTAACTGTTCTTATTTTGTACATATACTGTTGACCCCTGAACACCACAGGGGTTGGGCACAGATCCTCCAACAGGCAAAAATCCAAGAAACTTACAGTTGGCCGTCCATCTCCACAGTTCCTCCGAATCTACAGATCCAACCCACCACAAATATGTGGTACTGTAGTATTTACTACAGAAGACAATCTACATGTAAGTGGACCCATGCGGTTCAGACCCGTGTTGTTCAAGGGCCAACTGTATACCTTAGCCATTTGGTGGCTCCTAAGAGCCAGATGAAATGCACCTACGTTATTTTCTTTGTAGAATCTCTCTCAGAAAACTAAATACTCTGGGTTAACAGCACCAGCCATAAGCATCTGCTTTCCTCTAGGAAAGAACAAACATATGTCAACTCAAAAGTGTCTGCACCAAGAGAGGTGGGTAGTGTCAGGAAAGACCCTTGTACTTTTTGAATTTTACCTGTTATCTATTCAAATGCATTTATTTATACTATTAAGTAGGTACTCATTTGGAAATGAAATATACTCATATGGGAAAGTAATCCTCAAAATACAGACCATGGAAAAAGCAGTATGTTCTAGATGCTACCATTTCTTTAAAAAAGAAAGGAAGGGGCAGAGATATACTGTGCATTTGCTTACATGTGCATAAAATATCCCTGTAAAACTACAGGAAAAAAAAAAATATAGCATCAGTTGCCCATATAAAAGGCAACTATCTGACTAGGGAATGGAGCTGGGAAATGGCACTTCCTTATTTTTAAATTCTGAAACATTATAATGTATTAGCTATTCAAAAAGATTTAAATTAAAAAGTAAGAAATAAAATTTACTTGGGGGAAAAGGTGAGTTATATAGTCCATACCCTTGTTTTATAGCTAAGGAAAACAAGACCCCAGAGAAGTTAAGCTGCTTGGTCAAAAATCACACAATTAGCCAGTGACAGAACTAGGAGTAATTTTCAGCTTGTAATTAAGCATGCTTCCACGACTCTTAAGGTCATGGTGTCTGAGATGAGACCCCACTTTCTACCTTGTGCCTAGTGCAAAAACAGCAGATGAACTTGGATTTTATCAACAGAATCTCATACCAATTGTAAGCCTAAGCCTGTTTATGTTCTTTCAGTATAAAATATATTCAACTGAGAGCCTAGCCACAGTCCCTAGTTGTCAAAACCATGAGTAGTTTCAATGAGACAAAACACTGGTACTGGTGCCATGGTAAACGATATGAAATATATCCGTGACAGTTAAAGACAAATAGTTGGTCAGAAACTCATGAACAGTCCCTAATAGGGCCAGGTTGCTCCTATTCTTACAGCCAAGGCTTCCCAGGAACAAGTTCAGCTTTACTTAGATGTGCTTTCAATGCCTGTTCTGGCAGTATCTGTATGTGTGACGTCTTCTTTTCATGCCTCAGTTGACTGTATTTTCTCTTATTATTTTTAAAAGGAATATCAACCCTCTTTCACATATTTGCTTTTATCACCTATAAATTTTTATTTTTAAAGAAAGACTTTAAACTCATGTAGATGTACATTCAGACTTACACATACATTACCCAAATTTAACAAAACTAAGTATGTTAAAATTATAACAAAATAAAACCCTAGTTATCTATAGCCTCACCTTCTGGCTAAAACACAGAATTCTAGGCTCAAGGTCTGAACGTAACAGAGCTTTTCTGAGAATGATCCAGCGGTGCACTGCTGAGTATGATGCAAAAAATTAATTTTCTATACATATGTAGGATAATTCCTTGTCGATCTGTTTGCTGTCACTATTCTGTTTTTCATCTCCACAAACATACAATTTATGGCAGCACCGCAACAGCAATAAGCAGAGCTAGACAGTGCCGTGGAGAACTGTGGAGAGTTCATTCCGAGAAGCAGTCCCAATTTCCAATAAAATATGCATGCGCCTTACATGCTATTATTAATGTATGTATCTTAATACAGAGGTATCTACAGATTAAAATATGGGTCACAGGTCACAGACCAGGGAGACAGTGAAGTCTCAAGAGTGGTCTCAGTCCTGCCGACGGTTAGTGAGGGGGTCTCTGCAACCCAGACGACCGCTCAGTTCAAAGATGAGCGTGATTTCCGTGTTGCCTACTCGACAGGGTTGTTGTGAAGATCCAAGTTACAATAAATGTGAAGGAAAAATATTTTTTAAAAAGGTAAAATGCACGCCCAAGAGGATGGTTAAAATTAAAGACAGACAAAACCAAGGATTTATGAGGATATGGAGCGACTGGAAGTTTCATATACTGCTAGAAAGAGTGAAAACTGACCAAAAGAAGTCAGACATGAGAAAACATTCCATATGATTTCACCTTATAAAGTTCAATAAATGGGCAAAACTAATCTAGGCTGTGAGATATCAGGACAGCGGTTAGTCTTACGAGGGTGCTGATTGGATGGAGCATAATGGGGATTTCTAGGGTGCTGTTAACGTCCCATTTCTTAATCTAAGAAATTATATAAATACTTATATGAATTATTAATATAACCCATATAATCTGGGTGCTGATTATATGAGAAAGTTCTTGCTGTGAAAATTCACTGAACTGAACATAATTTCTATTCTTCTCTGTATGTTATATATCAATAGAAGGTTTACCCCAACGTAAAGTGCTATAATATGCAACTTTCCTTTTTATTCCTGTTTTTTCTTCCAGATTGGGGTCAACTAACTAGGGTCTAGCCTTTCTGGTAAGCAGAGTCTCATGGAACACAGCCACGCTCACTGGTTTACGTATTACCGTGGCAGTTTTGGGGCTGCGACAGCAATTCAGAGTTACAGCAGAGACCTTAACACCCACAAAGTCTAAAACATTTACCATCTGGCCCTACAGAAGAAGCCTGCTACCCCTGCCCCAGAGGGTAAACCGGGGTTCCATACCAGCCAGCCAGCACTACTGCAATCCCTGCAATGTCTGTTACCCTCCAAGCTCCGTGGCACCCCAGGGACATCCCAGAGTGATAAAGGCATAAAGGGCTGACATACACCATGCTTTACCTTCTACAATAAATAGCCTTAATATTTACTTAGGCATCATCTCCTTAAAACTAAGACCTTTGTCTTAGTCATGGGATAGAAAGACTGGACATTCCCCTAAATAATAATTTTCAGAAAATTAATACAATAAAGGCAGCTATCTCTGTATTTCACCATTCTGCCCGATACCTATGTACTTCACTCCATGTCTTCTTACCCCACCCGCTAAAGGCCTTCTGCCAAGCATTTTCAATAAATGCAACAATGAGCATCAGGGCCTTGGTTTGCTACACAATGATTAGCAATCACATATTTCCTAAAAATGTGCAGAGATAGTGTTTTCTAAGCGTGACAAGTGTACCACCAGCAGTCTGTGAGGCGATTTTAGGCAGCACAAGAAGAACTCTACATATTTATTGTAAAATGTCTTAGTATAAAGTATACTTGAAATTTAGTATGAGGTGCTAGCACATGGATAGACATACAGACCAATGGAATAGAACTGAGAGTCCAGAAACAAACCCATACTTCCATCGTGAACTGATTTTTCAACAAGGGGGCCAAGACCATTCACTGAAAGAGCAGTCTCTTCAGCGAATGGTTCTGGGACAAGCGGATATCCACGTGCAAAAGAATGAAGGTGGACCCTCACTCCACACCACACACAAAAAATAGCTCACAATGGATCAAAGACATCAATTTAAGAACTAAAGCTATAAAACTCTCAGAAGAAGACAAAAGGAAAAAGCTTAATGACTGTGGAGTGGCGACAGTTTCTTAAATATGACACCAAAGAAAAAGTAGATAAATTGGACTTCATCAAAATTTAAAACCTTTGTGCATCAAAGGATGCTATCAAGAAAGTAAAAAGACAAGCTACAGAATGGAATAAAATATTTGTAAGTCATATATCTGATAAGGGCCTAGTATCCAGAATATATAAAGAATTCTTACAAAAGCCACAAAAAACAAACAACCCAATTAAAAAATGAACATAGGATTTGAACAGACATTTCTCCAAAGATACACAAATGGCCAACATGAAGAGATGCTCAGTGTCATTAATCATTACGGAACTGACAAGCTGATTCTAAAATCTAGATGAGGGACTTCCCAGGTGGTCCAGTGGGTACGACTCCGTGCTCCCAACGCAGGGGGCCCTTGTTCGATTGCTGCTCGGGGAACTAGATCCCACATGCATGCTGCAACTAAGAGTTCACATGCCACAACTAAGAAGCCCGCATGCTGCAATTAAAAGATCCCGCATGCCGCAGCTAAGACCCGGCACAGCCTAAATAAATATTTTTTAAAACCTCTCAAATCATATCAAAAAAAATTTTTTAAATAAAATCTAGATGAAACTGAGAAGTACCAAAAATTATCAGGATAACCATGAAAATGAAAACCAAAGTAGAGGACTTACATTTACACTACCAGATACCAAAACTTGGACTAAAAGTAATTAAGACAATAAGAAATTGAATAGGCAGAAACCAAAAAACAATGGAAGAGAACTGAATGCAAAAACAATTCTTCACCTCCATAGTCACCTGATTTACAACAAAGGTGATACTACAGTACAACAAAGGATGATCTTTTCAATAAATAGTGCAGATTAATTAGACATCCACATGTAAAAAGTCTTGACCTTTCCACCATAAACAAAAATCAACTTCGGTTGGTGTATCAATCTAAACAAAAATCAACTTCGGTTGGTGTATCAATCTAAAGGTGAGAAGTAAAACAATAAAGCTTCTAGATGAAAACATAGGAAAACGTCTTCATGATTATAATTGTCAAAAATTGCTTAAACAGGTCCCAAAAGTACTATGCATAAAGGAAAGGACTGATAAATTGGACAACATTAAGGTTAAAAACTTCTTTCATGAAAAGATTATCCCTGAAAGAGTGAACACAAAAGTACAAAGAACTCATATGCAGTATACATAAAGAACTCCTATGGATCAATAATAAAAATACATGTTAACTCTTCACCAAAAATATACAGATGACAAGCATATGAAAAGTTGCTCAATATCAT
Organism: Eubalaena glacialis; assembly: GCF_028564815.1. Lineage (NCBI taxonomy): Eukaryota > Metazoa > Chordata > Mammalia > Artiodactyla > Balaenidae > Eubalaena > Eubalaena glacialis. The sequence continues at coordinate 2,980,163 of NC_083730.1, forward strand.
AAGTCATAAGGGAAATGCAAATTAAAACAATGAGATACCCAATAACACACACCTATTAGAAAGGCTAAAAATCCAAAATAATCAATAATACCAAATGCTGACAAGGATGTAGAACAACAGGAACTCCCATTCATTGCTTGTGAGAACACAAAATGGTGCAGCCACTGTGGAGAAGTTTGGCAATTTCTCACAAAGCTGTTTATAGTCTTACCGTTTGATCTAGCAATCATGCTTCTTGGCATTTACTCAAATGAGCTAAAATCTTATGCCCTCACAAAAACCTGCACATGAATGTTTACACCAATTTTATTCATAATTACCAAAAACTGGAAGCAACCAAGATGTCCTTCAAAGTGTAAACAAATATACTGTGGTACGTCCACATAATGAATATTACTCAGCAATAAAAAGAAATGAGCTATATCAAGCCATCAAGAGACATGGAGAAATCTAAAAGAAATGAGCTATATCAAGCCATCAAGAGACATGGAGCAATCTCAAATGCACACTGCTTAGTAAAAGCCAGTCTGAAACGGCTACATACTATATGATTCCAACTATATGCCGTTCTGGAGCAGGCAAAACTATGAAGACAGTGAATCCTAATGTAAACTATAGACTTTATCTATAATAATGAATCAAAATTGGTTCATTCACTAAAACAAGATGTTAATAACGGGAGGCTGTGAGGAGAAAAATAAGGAGCATAGTATACAGGAACTCCAAACTATCGGCTGAACTCTGAGCAAGCCTAAAAACTGCTCTAAAAAGTCTACTAACTAAAGACAAACAAACATTCAACTCAGTAGGAAAATGGGAAAAGACTTAAACAAGAGCTTCACGAAAGAGAACAAATGGTTAATAAACATAAAAACCTTATTAGCACAGAACTGCAAATTAAAAATCAAAATGAGATAACACTACACATACCAGGAGGGCTAAGATATTAAAAGGACAGACAATGCCAAGTGCAAAGACAAAGACTACAGAGCAAATGGAAGGTTAATCCCCTGCTGGTGGGAGAGTAAACTGGTACAATCACTCACCACTGCCCACCATGACCCAGAAATGCATAAAGGTTCCTAGCAGCATTTATTTGTAATAACCCAAAACTGGAAACAACCCAAATATCTATAGTAGAGAGGATAAATTAAATGATAGTATGTTCATACAACAGAATACTATATAACTATGAAAAATGAACAAATTTCTGCTATATAATAACAAGGATAATCTCATAAAAACAAATACTGAATGAATGAAGCCAGAAACAAAAGGGTACATACTATGAACTCAATTTAGTTCAAAAACAGCTAAACCTAATCTACGGTATCAAAAGAGGACAGTGGGGGTGAGCAGGTAATAGAGAGAACAATGGGAACTTTTAAGGTACTGCTAATGTTCTGGCTACATATGGAAATTCATGAAGTTTTTCACTTAAAATCTACACACTTTTCTACACAGATGTTCTATTCAATTAAATTAGGCACCCAAATACAATAATAAAGGGGTTTCAAAAAACACATTTCTGGCTTCTCCTGAAAAAAAATCATTAGCTATGGCAATAATTAAATGGAGCAAAGTAGGAGCCTGCCCCTGTGGAAAAAACAGGAACTCTAATTCTCCGAAACCCCAGAGCCAGCTATTAACTGCTATCACCCACTACCTTTAACTGCCTCGCTAGCTTGCATTAGTGTCTGAGGTTTTGAATTCAGTTAAAGAATTGAGGTATTAAGAGAGCACAGTCTGTTCCTGCAGTTTATTAGATTACATACATTTTTCATTTTAACCCAGAAAAGCAACAGGTTTCACGTTCGCTGAGAGAAATGCTAGGGGAAGGCACCCAGCCTCCCTCCCTCCCTCCTTCCGAGCAGAGTGGCCTCAGCCTTGACCACACAGTGGAGTCTCCTGTGAGCTTTAAAAGCCGTGATGCACCCATAGGCTCGGATGTCACTGGATGAGGCCCGGTCATCGAGAGCTTTAAAAGCTCCCCACATGACTCCATAATGCGCTCCAAGGGTGAACACCACCACCCGAGGCCTTGCTGCGATATTTCACGTGAGAGAGTTCTACCACAAAAAAGAAGTTTGAAAAATACTGCTAATTCCTTGAGCACTGTCTTTGCGTATGGAGACAATGTAAAAACGCTAATATACATTAAGCATTTTAAAACTGCTGAATTGACCCTATCTAACGAAGAATTAGGTTTACTATGGTTTTCCCAGGCTAGGTTTGTGTCAAAGACCAAGATTTTGAACCCATGTTAACTCATTACTTGATGCCAGGATCATAAAATCTTTAGATTTTGTGTCTTATCTAATCACACTTTCTTCAAAATACTAAACACTCCAAGTTTCTGTCTACCTAAAAAGTTCGATTATGGAGAGTACAGGTTGCTCCTTTCTGAAGAAATCTTTTCATCCTTCAATACCTGATATTGATAGAAAGTAATTATTTAAAGCAGAATCTATCTCTCCTTAACTGTTACCCACCAATGACACCTAGTTTTACCAGGGAAGCAGAGTCCCCTTAAAGCCTCAGAGCACTTTCCCTGCTGCCCTGTAAGAAGTTCAAGCTCCACTTCTGTTAGCTATGCTAGCAGTCTCCTCCCCTTGAAGGAAGATTACAGAGTTCCTGAATTCATCAGAGAAAATATAAAATGGCCTGAATTGGTAATCTGAGCAAGAAAGGAATTGTTTATTCGTTTGGCTCAAGGTCTGCCTGTCTCAGCTCTCTGGAAATGAGGTATTACAAATATCCCTTCAACAGAAAACAGAAACTTAGCAGGAGGCCAACTAAAGGTTCAAGCTAGGGAGAAAAGGTTTGCACCATTCTATTGGAAAAACAGAAGCCATACAAGATCCCAAGATGTAGTTTCCATCCAGATCACATTATGGCTTATCAAGAGTAAACTAAAATAACAATGATAAAAAAAATCCTATCTCACTCATCTTTATATTCCCAGGACAGTGCCAGGCACAAAGGCAAGTGCTCAACAAACGTTCCCCCATCAATTTATGTAATAGACGAGGCTTACTTCTTTACTTATGTCCTAAAGCTAATTATTACTTTAAGAAACGTTTTTATGCTACTGACAAGGGATTAATCTCCAAAATATACAAACAGCTCATACAGCTTAATATCAAAAAAACATACAACCCAATCAAAAAATGGTCAGAAGACCTAAATAGACATTTCTCCAAAGAAGACCTAGAGACAGCCAACAGGCACATGAAAAGATGCTCAGTATCGCTAATGATTAGAGAAATGCAAATCGAAACTACAATGAGGTATCACCTCACACCAGACAGAACGGCCATCATCAAAAAGTCTACAAATAACAAATGCTAGAGAGGGTGTGGAGAAAAGGGAACCCTCCTGCACTGTTGGTGAGAATGTAAATTGATACAGCCACTATGGAAAACAGTATGGAGGTTTCTTAGAAAACTAAAAATAGAGTTGCTATATGATCCTGCAATCCCACTTCTGGGCATGTATCCAGAGAAACTCTTAATTCGAAAAGATACATGCACCACAATGTTCATAGCAGTTCTATTTACAATAGCCAGGACATGGAAGCAACCTAAATGTCCATCAACAGAGGAATGGATAAAGAAGATGTGGTACATATATACAACGGAATATTACTCAGCCACACACACAAAAAAAAAAGAATGAAAGAATGCCATCTGCAGCAACGTGGATGGACCAAGAGATTATCATACTAAGTGAAGTTAAGTTAGAGAAGGACAAATATCACATGATATCATTTATATGTAGAATCTACAAAAAAAAATGATGCAAATGAACTCATTTACAAAACAGAAATAGACTCACATACATAGAAAACAAACTTATGGTTACCAAAGGGGATTGGGGGTGAGGGGGAGAGATAAACTAGGAGTTTGAGATTAACATATTCACACTACTATATATAAAACAGATAAACAACAAGGACCTAACTGTACAGCACAGGGAACTCCACTCGATATCTTATAATAACCTATAATGGAAAAGAATCTGGAAAAGAATATATGTATATGTATAACAATCACTTTGCTAAGTTGCATTAAAAAAAAAAAAAGGAAATGTTTTTGAGCAGGCCTCCTCCTCCTCATTTCTGGGGGTTCCAGTCTTGACATCATTTTCCTTGGGAAGCCTAGACCACCAGTGCCTGTTATCTGCTGCCATCAACAGTGTTCCTGCCGTCAGAGGACACACACTGTCCTGAGACCCAAGGCAGAGACCTCGTCTCTCTTCTTAAACCCTGCACCCTCAGCCCCTAGCACAGTGCCCACCTATGACAAGAAGTGCTTCAAAATGCTAGCTGAATAAATGAATTAACCCACATGTAGGGCTTTATAGTTATGAAGGCAGAGCAACGCAATGGACCCTTTGGACTCAAAGGTAGATTCAAATCCAATTCTGACACTTACTAGCTGGGTAGACCTTCCCTATCACTTAACCTCTCTGAGCCTCATTTCCCCTATAAAAATACAGGGGAAATATAGGTGTTGTGTAAAAATCCCCACCTCCTACCTTCCACGTTTTTCTTAGAATAAAATTCATAATGAGTGACACAGAAAAACAAACAAAATAATTTCAGATTATGAGAAACATCAAAATCGTAAACTGTTAGAGCAACAGTCCCCAAACCTTTTGGTTTCAGAACCCCTTTATATTCTTAAACATCACTGAGGACCCCAAGACCTTAACTTTCTACAGGTTAGACCTACTGACAACTGCCCTGTTAGAAATTAAAACTGAGCAACTTTCAAAACACTTATTCACTGAGAAATAAATCTATTACATGTTAACATAAATACATATCTTTGTGAAAAACATACTCTCCAAAAAAATAGTAAGAGGAGTTTTCACTTTTGTACATCTGTTCAAGGTCTCCTTGAACAGAAGACAGGTGGATGCTCCTATCTGCTTCTGCTTTCTCTCTGTTGCAATACGTTGTTTTGAGTGAAATACACGAGCACAGCGCAGCCTCACAGGGTTGGGCGTCGCCACCATGGCTCCTGCTAAAGAGTCAGCAGTTTCACCCCTAATGGCCTGTGTATGATCAGTGCAATTGTGAACCAAGTGAAAAAGCCCAACGGACTTACTATCACTACAAGAGCATTTACCTTGCAGATGCCTGAAACTGTCTCCAGAACTCCCAGGGGTCCATGAACCAACTCTGAGAACCACTGTGGTAGAGAATGACTGGGGTAAGGCAGGGAAAGCAACGTTCAGAAAGGTCTGAGGAAGGAGGCCTCTCTCAGGAAGCTGAAGCCCAGAAAGAGCGAGGGGTGGATTCTCAGAATAGAGAACAGCAAAGGCCCTGAGGCAGAAACAAACGTGGCCTCGTCCAGGAACAAAGGACTGGGGGCCAGGAAAGAGAATGGAGGCAGACGAAGGCCAGATCAATCAGGATCCCGCAAGGAGTGGGGCTGTAAGTTAAAGGGATGAAGGATCCTTCGGACAGTTCGGACCGGGGTGTGGCCATCTTATTTACATTTGAGAGAGAGGCCTCCGGCTGACAGGTGATGGAGACCAGTCAGCAGGCTCCCACCGAGGCCCGCCTCGCAGTCACACTGGAGAGGGAGTGAGTAGGGCCGACTGAAAACACGCCTCTGAGGGAGAAGCTACAAAATTACGAAACGCCTTGGGGAGTAAGGCAAAGAATTATTTTTCAGTTTGGGACCTGAAAAAGCAGGTGAACGGTGATGCCATTTGGTCAGACGGGAAAGACGGGGGGAAGAAGAGGTCCCAGCTGTATTCCAATGTAAAGTTCACATTCTTCCTCTACCCTAAGCCTCTTCCAAGTAACTAAGAACTGGGGGACACTGCACTTTACGTTATTTTGTGCATAAATCATACTGACGAAAAAAAAATTAACGCTGACCAAAATAAGGCCCGATCAGGCAGCGAGGCCTTTAAGACCTCCTTCCAGACACCATCAGCCACTAACGAGAACTCTGAGCAGCCACGAGCCAACTACAAACGTGCACACCTGGACTGTTCTCCAGCGACACCTCTTCCGCGGAAACTCGCGGGCGCTGCACCCCGGCTCCCATGCCCGTGAACTTCAGCAACTGCAGTCAGAGCACTGACAACGCCGCTAAGCTGACACCTAGTCTCTCCCCTCTCTTCCCAAACGCCGCAGCGGCAAAATGGAACGGACGCAACGGCCTTCCTTTCCAGACACGACCTCTTTCTCTTCCGAAACCCGGGGCGCCCGCCCGCCTGGGTCCCGAGCCTCAGGGGAGGGTGACGCTGGGCCACCGAGCCCGGCCCGGAAGACGGTGCACCTGGACGCGAGCCCCGCACGGTCTCGGCCCACGTGTCACCGCGGGGGGACCCGCTCCCGAGCCCCCCGCGGGCGCCCCCCCGGGGCCGCGGCAGCTCGCGGTCGGGCCGGGCCCGCCACCCCCGGGGACGCACACCGGGCCGGCGCCTTCTCGTCAGAAAGGCCTCCCACGACCTGCGGCAGCCGGGCCGGGAGGGCGGCGGGCGGGGGAGCGGGAGGAAGACGCCGAGGACGGGGGAGGAGGACGGGGTGGGGAGGGGGGAGGAGGAACGGGGGGGAGGAGAAGAGAGAAGTGAGGAGAGAGAAGAGGAGGGCGGCGGCGCGCGCCTCGCCCCCGGCCCCGCCGCCCGCCCGCGCGGCCCAGGAAAGTAGGCCCAGCCCGGCGGAGGGGCCGGCCGCGCCGCGCCGGTATCATTCCGCCCGCACCCTGCGACCCGGCAGTCGGGCGGCGGCGGCGGTGGCGGCGGCGGTGGCGACGGTGGCGGCGGCGGGGCACCCACCCCGGCCCGGGCCTGGCCCCCGGCCCCCGACCCAGGCCCGCTCCGCCGCCCCCGGCCCGGCCCGCTCCCGGCTCCCCCCGCGCCGCATCGGGGGACTATATTCGCGCGGAGCGGCACAGCGCGGCCGGCCCGGGGCCGCTTACCGGTGTCGCCGCGCGCCTTGCTCTCCTTGGGCTTCGGGGGGCGGCCCCGCGGCATCGTCGGCGGCGGCGGCGGCGGCCCACCCCTCGGCCGCACACACACTCACACACATACACTCGGCGGAGCGCGCACGCGCGGGGACCGGGCGCGGGGGCGCGGCGCGCACCCGGCCGAGCGGCGGAGGCGGGCGGAGCGGCTCGGGCGGCCGCCGAGCCCCGGCCGAGCGCCCGCGGGCCTCACGGGGGGAAGGCGCCCAAGCGAGCGAACAGGAGAGCTCGAACCGCGCCAACTTCGGCGGGTTCCATGGCCCGGCGGGCCGTGTTACGGGCGTTGGGCGCGGGCGCGCGGTGGGGGCGGGGAGCGGCGCCGTGCGCATGCGCGGTCGGCCGTTCGGGCCTGGGCGGACGGAGGGCGAGCGGCCGCGGTCACCTAGCGGCGGGGCCTCCCGAGGTGTTGGGCAGCCGAAGTCAACGCAGCCGGTAAGGTCGTCGGGAGAGTAAGTAGGAAAAGTGTCCTTGTAACGCGCAGAGGTGGTGAGAAGGAGCTTTCCAGGTGGAGGCAGGTAAAAGAAACAACCCAGCCAGGGGTCCTTCCTGTGCCGCGTGCGTAGTCTGCGTCCTGTGTGTGTATGTGCTCGTGTAATTCCAGGAAAACTGAGCGCTGCGTCTCCCCGGGTTGCTTCTGGAAGGCCTTTGAGAGCACCCCTGTGAAAACCACAGGGCCAAAAAGACTGGGAGCCTAAATTTACCCAAAACATCGACCTTGGACTGAGGAGGACCCACCCAGAAGTCACTTATGTTCCTATCCTCTGATGTAATGCATTAAAATGTACAATTTCACATGTGTCCATCTGTTATTTTTGTTGTTGCCCATACTGACTTAACCCAAAACCCGAACAGGAACATGACAGCAGAGTGTTAGGTGAGGTCAAGCAAAGCCAATAGCAAGTAGTCTAACATCGTCTTAGTATCCTCAGAAAAATTAATGCAAAGCCATAAATAATGACCACCAACTACACGCAGGGTATTATGAGGGAATACAAAGGTTAACAAGACAATCTGTCCCCCCGAAAAATTTGGAACCATGGAGCAAGAAACACAAAACTAGTCAAAAATCCACAGAGAACCTTGAGAAGGACAAGATTAATTATAGTTAGAAAAATAAATACAAAAGACCCCTTTCTTAACTGAAACTTAGTAAGTGGTTGGGTGCTAACAGATGGGAAAGGGTTTTCTACATGGAGGCAACAGGGTAAAGAAGGAAAAACTAAAATGAAGAGTCTTATCTGTTATGGGCTTTATATACATCCAATTCCTGAAAAAACTAAACACGCTCAGGTTATTCAACCTCCCGACATCAGGCAGCCAGTGAATGGCAAATGGGATTTAGCAGTTAACATTTCCTGTTCTTTAACTTCTTAGTATGTTTTAGTGCCTTACATAAAATACTTCTAATCTGTACAACATTCCTTCAAGGTACTCTTTTACAAATGAGATTCAGAGAGGTTAAGTAATTTGCTTAAGGCTACATAGCCTGTAAGCAAATCCAAGACCCAAACCAAATCTGCTTACCTGTTAATCCCATGCTCCTAGTTGCATCAAAGCAGAAGTCTACATTAAGTTTAGACAAAATATGACAGTACTACCATATGCATGTTAGGGCTGGAGTACCTTGTAAGGCTGAGAAAATAGATTGGAGGCAGATAATAAGAATCCTTGGTCATCTATAAATCAATTTGGATGATGGTGATGTGTTTGTGAATGTATACCCTATTTTGTTCTGAAAAGGATTTGAAGCAATTTATATCAGGGTAAAATAAATACATGAGGAAATCAGGACAATGGAAAAAATAGAAAAAGTGAGTAAGCACCCAAACTAATAAAATCCTTATAAAAGGCAAATAGAAAATCAAACTCCAGGTTTCTTAGCCCAAGCAGAAAAGTAGACATGATTAGTTACAAGATTCTCACTTTATCCATGAAAGAGAGCTGCACCTCTATCACTGTACCCCCTATGTAGTTTCATAGGATTCTTTTTTCACCATACATGCATACCTACACATAATCTACAGAGACATTTTTACTTCTTCCCTTCTGATTTGGATGACTTTTATTTCTTTTTCTTGCCTGATTGTTCTGGCTAGGACTTTTCAGTGCAATGCTGAATAGAAGTGGTGAGAGTGGGCACCCTTGTCTTGTACCTAGTCATAGTGGGAAAGCTTTGAACATTTCACCATGAGTAAGATGTTAGCTGTGGTTTTGTCATATATGGCCTTTATTATGTTGAGGTACATCCTTTCTCTACACAATTTGTTGAGAGTTTCTATCACGAAAGGATGTTGAATTTTGTGAAGTGCATTTTGTGCATCTATTGACATGAACATATGATTTCTATCTTTCTATTAATGTGGTATATCACGTTTATTGTTTTTCATTGCTTCCCAGGAATAATTCTGCTTGATCATGGTGTATGAGCCTCTTAATGTGCTGTTGAAATCAGTTTGCTGATATTTTGTTGAAAATGTTTAAATCCATGTTCATGAGAGGTATTGGCCTATAGTTTTCTTTTTTTGCTGTATCTTTATTTGGCTTCGGTATCAGGATAATTCTGGCCTTGTAAAATGAGTTTGGGAGTGTTCCTCTCTTCAGTTTTTGAAAGGGTTTGAGAAGGATTGGTGTTAATTCTTTAAATGTTTGGTAGAATTTACTGGTGAAACCATCTAGTCTTGGGCTTTTCTTTGGTGGGAGGTTTTTGATTACTGTTTCAATCTCCTTACTCATTACTGGTTTATCCAGATTTTCTGTTTCTTCATGATTCAGCCTTGGTAGGTTGTATATAGGTTGGTTTTCTCTACTCACCCTCCTGGGTGTGTCAGAGGGTTCCATGGAGGACTGCTCTTTTCCTCCTTTTCATTTTGAAGTTGATGACTATATCAGACATTTAAAAAGGGGGCATAAAACATATCCTCCCCAGAATCACCACACAGGGCACAGCTAGAAAACAGGACCAACACCGCGGAAGCTCCATGTGTGATCCTGACTGAGAATGTCCTCCCCCTAGAGATACCTGCTCTCCTGATACTATAATAATCATCCCCTTGCCTTTATGGTTGTTCAGTCTATTTAGATGTCTTTAAATAAATGAAGTATTGGTCCGTTGGCCCAGCTTTGGAACTTTTTCTTAAAGTTCTTCCAAATTCTGTTTCTTGCTTCTTTGCTCAGTATTGCGTTTGTGAGATTCAATGATGCTGATGCATATTAGCTGCAGTTCATTTATTTTCACTGTTGTATTTCATTGTAAGACTACGCCATGGAGTATTCATTCAATCCATGGTGGACTTTTGGGTTATGTCAAGTTCTGTTTTGTTTTGTTTTTAATTTTTACTGGAGTAGAGTTGATTTACAATGTTGTGTTAGTTTCAGGTGTACAGCAAAGTGGATCAGTTATACATATGGCCACTCTTTTTTAGATTCTTTTCCCATATAGGCCATTACAGAGTATTGAGTAGAGTTCCCTGTGCTATACAGCAGGTTCTTATTAGTTATCTGTTTTATATATAGTAGTGTGTATATGTCAGTCCCAATCTCCCAATGTATCCCTCCACCCCATCCCCTGGTAACCATAAGTTTGTTATTTACATCTGTGACTCTACTTCTGCTTTGTAAATAAGTTCATTTGTGCCCTTTTTTTAGATTCCACATGTAACTGATATGATATTTGTCTTTCTGTGTCTGACTTACTCCACTCAGTATGGCAATCTCTAGGTCCATCCATGTTGCTGCAAATGGCATTATTTTGCTCTTTTTTATGGCTGAGTAATATTCCATTGTATATATGTGCCACATCTTCTTTATCCATTCCTCGGTCGATGGACATTTAGGTTGCTTCCATGTCCTGGCTATTGTAAATAGTGCTGCAGTGAACATTGGGGTGCATGTGTCTTTTTGAATTATGGTTTTCTCCAGGTATATGCCCAGGAGTGGCATTGCTGGGTCATATGGTTTTGTTTTTAAATGAACATGCTGCTATGAGTAGTCTTGTACTTGCCTTCTGGTGTTGATTTTTTAAATACAGTATGAAAAATATTTGTGCCTATTATTTTATTTTTTGCTTTCAGTTTGTTCCGTCATCTAAGTTTACTTTTCTCTACTTTCTTGCCTTCTTTTGGATTGACATTTTTTTCTCGTTCTACTCTTTCCCCTTTCTAATTTGAAAGTTATATGCTGTATTCTGTAAGGGAACCCTAGAAACTTCAAGATGATACTTATAGAAGTTGACTGTTAATAAATATCTTTACCCTTCTCCTAATTTATATACCATGTAGTTCTGTGTTTTAATTCTACTTTTAAGCTTCAGAAGATATTATTATATTATTTTATTTAGTCTAATTTGTCTAAATATACCTACATGTTCCAATTTTTTTGTCCTCCACATTCCTTGTATCTCTGACCTTCATCTGCTACCTCTTTCCCTCTGTCTCATACACGTACTGTACAACTTCACTTAGTAAGCATGACTAGTGCCAAACACTCTCATTTTTTGTTCACCTGAAAATTACTTTATTTTGCCCTCATTCTTAAAAGTACTTTTTATGGTTAAATAATTCTAGGTTGACAATCATTTTCTTTCAATCCACTGAAAGTGTTCCATTTTTTAGCTTGGCTTCTGTCATGGGTGATGAAGAGTCTTATGAGTCTTTGTTCTTTGGAGGTTATCATCTTCACTGGAAGTTTTTAAGGCCTCTCTCAGCCATTCGTGTCTTGCAGATTCATCATGGTATGCCTAAGTATGGATTCTTTTTATTTACACTTTCAAGAATTCATTGAAAAGTATAAGTGAAATTTCTCTTTCTCTTGGAATCCCAACCAGATTTATGATAGGCCTTCTCATTTTATTTGCCATGTTTCTTAACTTTTCTTTCATATTTTCTGCCTCTTTATCTCTCTGTAGTGCATTATGGATACTTTTTTAAGATTTATTTTGCAGTTTACTGATTTTATCTTCTGCCATGTCTTCAGTTAAACCTATTCATTGAGTTTGATAATTCAGTTATTTTCTGTTGTATCTCTTGTAATTTGGTTCTTTTTCAAATCCATTTGGTAAATTTTTCCAACTTTTTAATGAGAAAATTATCAAACAAACCTTTCAAAAAGTTGAAAGAATAGTCAAATGAACACCTGTATACTGATACCTAGATTCAAGCGTCTTACTATTTTTGCCATATTTGCTTTATTTATTTTTTTCTTTCTTTTTTTCAAACTATTTTAAATAAGTTGTAGACATCCCATTTTACCCCTAAATAGTTCAGCATGAATCTCCTAAGAATACTGGAATTTTCTTACATATCCACAATACCATTATTATACCTACAAAAATTACCAATAATCTCCTAATATGGTTAATACCTAGTCCATATTCACATGCTCCCAATTGTCACTGAAATTTGTTTTCCCAATCAGGATCCAATAAGGATTAATGTCTTTAAGTTTTTATTGTGCCTCATTTTATTTTTTACAGCTTTATTTAGATGTAATTTACATAGAATAAACTGTACATACTAAAGAGTGAAGTTTAATAAGTTTGACACATACAGATGTGAAACCATCAGCACAGTCAAGGTGTGAATATATCCCATCACCCCTGAAACTTCCTTATTCCCCTTTGTATTCCTTCCTTCCCCCTACTTCCTACTCCTCATTTCCCTGGCACCCACTGATCTTCTTTTTGTCACTATAGATTAATTGCATTTTCTAAAATTTTGTATAAATGGAATTCATATAATATGTATTCTTTTTGTCTAACTTCTTTCACTCTGAATAATTGTTTTGAAATTTATCCATGTTGTTGCATGAATCAATAATTGATTACTTTTTATTGCTGAATATTATTTCTTTTCTTTTTGTTCTGAGATATGATTGACATATAACATTGTATTAGTTTCAGGTGTACGACATAATGATTTGATAATTGTAAATATTGTGAAATGATCACAGTAAGTCTAGTTAACATCCATCACCACACACAGTTACAGTTTTTTCCTCATGCTGAGAACTTTTAAGATCTATTCTCTTAGCAACTTTCAGATATACAATACAGTATTACTAACTATAGTTACCATGAGTAACTATGGTTACGTGACATTCCTAGGACTTATTTATTTTATAAAAATACGGAATGCTTCACAAAATTGCAGTCGTCACCGTGTAGGGACCATGCTCATCTTCTCTGTATTGTCCCATTTTTTGCGCTGTTGAAATAAGCACGGAATAGTGTTTCGGTGTGTGGAGGGACCACGGCGTCTCTAACCACCCACCTTAGATGGAGGTTTAGATTGTTTGCAGGTTTTGACTGTTATAAACAGGATCCGGACTAGGGTGAGAGAAGCAGGGCACCTTGTGTGCAAACTTAAGGAGGTGCTGACTGTCAGGTTTCTGCAAGTGTCCCACTTGCCTTGCCCTCATACCAGCCCTGATTGCAGATAAAACTGCTATGAACATTTGTGTCAAGTCTCGGCATGGACATACACTTTCATTTCTCTTGGGTAGATACCTAGGAGTGGCATGGCAGGGTGATATGGTAGTCGTATCTTTTTCTAGAAGCTACTAAACTGTTTTCCAAAGTGGTTGTACTGTCTCACATTTCTACCCACAATGCATGACCTTCCAGTTGGTTCACTTCCTCACCACCACTTGGAATGGTCAGCCTTTTGAATTTTAGTCTTTCTAGTGGGTGTGTAATGGTATCTCATTGTGGTTTTAATTTGCCTTTCTTTTAATAACTAATGATGTTGAGCATTTTCATCTGCTTCTTTGCTGTCCGTGTATTGTCCTTGATGTATTGTCTGTTCAAATCTTTTGCCCATTTTTAATTCGATTGTCATCTTATTATTAAATTGTAGAGTTTTTAAAATATTCCAAGTATAATTTATTTGTCAGATATATGTTTTGCAACATATCCTGGTATGTGGCTTGCCTTTTTATTTCCATAACAGTGTTTTTTGAATAGCGTAAGTTTTTATTTTTTTGAAGTCCAAACTACCAGTTGTTCCATGACTTTTATCATTTTTAATAAACTTTGCCAAAGTCACTAAGATTTTCTTTGTTTTCTTCTGGAAGTTTTAGCTCTTATTTTTAGGTCTTTCTCCATCTTGAGTTAATTTTTGTATACGGAATGAGGTAAGGGTTGAGTTTTATTTTTTTCAATATACTATCCAGTTGTTCCAGCACCTTTTATTTAAAAGATTATCATTTCTCCATTGAAATGCCATGCCAACACTGTTTAAAATTAAATGATCATATATGTATTGGTCTATTTTAAACTCTGTTCTATTACTTTTTTGCTTATTTTTTCTCCAGCGCTACACTGTCTTTAATACTGTAGCTTTATAATAAGTCTTGAAACCAAGTAGTGTTAAGTTCTCTAAATTTGTTCTTTTGCAAAGCTGTTTTGCCTATTCTAAGTCATTTTGACATTTCCTGAATTTTAAAATCAGCTTGTCAATTTCTTTTTTTAAAAAAAATCTGAGTTTTTGAGTAGAATTACTTTGAATCCTTAGATTGATTTGGAGTAAATTCACACCTTAACAATATTAAGTCCTCCAATCTATGACCACAGTATCTTTATTTGTTCAAGTCTTCTTTAATTTCTCTTTGCTACAATTTGTAGTTTTCAGTGATCAAGTCTTGCCCATCTTTTGTCAAATGTATTCCTCCCATTTTGTATTTTTGAGGTTTTATTAAATATATTGTTTATCTAGCTTCAACTTGATTGTTCAGTTGATTTTTCAATATTGTCTCTTTATCCAGAAACCTTGTTAAACTTATTTATAAGTCAGTCTAGCTTTTTCTGTAGATTCCCAAGGGTTTTTAAAATAAATGATTATGATTTCTACAAATTAAGTATTTTACTTATTTTCCAACATGGAGCCTTTTTTTCTTTTTCTTGCTTTGTTGCACTGGGTAGAACCTCTAATAATAGTTCTAGTACTAATGGATAGACACGACAACAGCAATTTTTTTTTCCTCTTTCATATTAGAAAGAATTCAGTCTTTCCCCATTAATTATATTTTTGCTATAGGTTTTTTATAGTTGAGGACATTCCCTTCTTTCCCTAGATGGTGAGAGTTTCTATCATGAATGAATGTTTGATTTGCTAAAATTTTGTTAAGAACTTTCACATCTGTGTTCATGAGGGTTATTAGTCTGTAGTTTTCTTTGTAATGTGTTTTTCTGGTCTTACTATCAGAGTAATACTGGTCTCATAGATTGAATTGTGAGGTATTCCTTCCTCTTGAGTTTTATGGAAGAGTTTAGCATTAGCACAGTTTTCAAGTCATAGAAATAATGTTTAGGTTTTTTGATTTGTTGTTGTTTGTTTCTCATCTGTCAAGAATTAAATACCAGCATCCAGTTTTCAAGTTAAAATGAAGATGGAAGCAAAACCATTGGGTATTAATTTGCCACCAGGCACATTTACACGTTTAATCTCTTTCAGTTGTCCCAGGAATAGAAGTGTAGACTCCCATTTTACAAAAGTCTGTCGAAAGAGGTTAAATAACTTGCCTAAGGTCACACAGTAGGTCTTGGAGTTCAGATTGGAAAGCAGGGCTCTAGGTATCCAGAGCCCTGTGCCCCTTCCCACACCAGCTGAGCAAGTTAAAGTACATACCTCGCCGCTCGAGAAGCTGAGATCTGGGAGTGGGAATCTGAGTTCACTCCAGAGTTGCTTGAATTCACAGATTCCAAACTGAACTAGACTCTGAAATCTGCCTGAAGCTGAAACTGCCTGGAGTACTTTCAGAAGTAAACCGACTCAGTTTGGCACCTAAGAAAATCGAAATATTCTGATAATAGAAATAATAATAACTTATGATAAGTAGATAAATAAAATGGTTACTAGGTGTATAGTTCGGCACCTAAGAAAATTGAAATAATATGATAATAGAAATAATAACTTATGATAAGTAAATAAAATGGTTACTAGGTGTATAGTTTGGCACCTAAGAAAATTGAAATATCATGATAATAGAAATAATAATTTATAAGTAGATAAATAAAATGGTTACTAGGTATGAACTAGAACTGTAGTAACACCGATCAGCCTGTCTCACGACTTTCTCAAGAAGCACTCAGTAGCCCAAGAAAACAGGCACAGGCCCATACGGACGGGATGGTGTGAGCACAGGCAAGGAAGCGACTGGCGGTGGGTTAGGGGTAAACTAGGGAGCTACCGAGAGCATGATTTCTAAAAGCACAGTCAGCTGACGTGAAGTAAGGAATGACGTTATTCAAACACCACTCAAGCAAGGAAGCAGACGATGCGTGCAGGGGGAGAGTGTCCTGGACAATAAGGAAAGCGGCTGTGGTTCCTGATCAGCAGCAATGATGGGCTGGCACAGCGGGAAAATCAAGTTTGCCGTCAGTGAGGAGACTAAGACACCGGAAGAAAGAACAATGGCTTAAAAACTTCCAACACATTTTCTCCCATAGATTCCTCAGAGTTGCTGACAGAAAACAGAGGTGTCAGGCTGTGTGAGCCCAGGAAAATCGCCTTACCTTTCCAGGTCTCAGACCGTAAAATGAGAAAGCTGAACTAGTGTCTCTCTGAGGTACCGAGCAGTTTTAACTCTGTGACTGCTCTGTACTTCAACCAAAAACCATCAAACACTATTTTTTTTTTCCCCCCCAGGGAGAGTCTGTTGGATAACAGTTAAAAGTCGGTGGCCCTTGAGCAGGACACTTCCAGGGGTCAGGGGTCGGGGTGTCCTGCTTGCCCACTGATCACAGGTGTGAGCGTTACTCTGGGCTGTAAGAAAAATGAAAATGTACTCGTGATTCACTAGCAAACTCAGACCCCAGCTTCACGATGCGGCTCAGTGGCCGCCCCTCCCTGGGAGGCGGGGCCCACAGAACCAGCCACGTTTAAAGGGAGGGCACATCCCACCCCATTTGCCCTGAGCCCTAAACACAGCCAGCCCCAGTGCCTGTGAATATATGTATCTTTATGCATCTATTTTCTCTTTCTGTATTGTGATGAGATATGTATCTTGTTCCTTTTCACTGCTGTAAACAGTTCTGTTATATAACTATATTAAATTTTCTTATCTATCCTGTTGGTGAAATTTAGGCTATTTCTTTTTGTTTTATGATTACAAATAAAATTGCTCTGAACTTTCTTGTACATGTGGACGTAAGTATGGTGGGCTGTAGGAGTGGAGTTACTGAGATTAAAACGATTCCCGGTGTGACTGCGATAACCTGCATTCCTACCAGCGGCGTCTGAAAACACCCACATAACCATCCGGTATGACCAGACTGCTTAATTTTTGTCAACCTGTGGGGTCTTATTTGAGTTTTCCTAATTTCTAGTGAGGTTGAACTTTTCTTCCTTTGTTTTTCCTCTTCACTGATTTGCCTGTTTTTATTTTTGCTTATTTTAAGCATTAGGTTTATGTTTTTTACTATAAGATCTATGGTAATTCTTTATATATTCTGAATACTAATATTTTATCAGATAAATGTGGTATAAACGTCTTTCCATTCTGTGGCCCATTTTGGTTTGTCATGTGAGAAATGCACGTTTTAATTCTAACATAATTTCGTGGACCAGCCTTTTTCCCTATCGCAAGAAGAATCCAAGTTGTTCATTGTGAGCCTTTCTAATTCCCCCGAGACCCCTCCCCAGCCCCGAGCCTGTGTCCCCCGCGCTGCGGTGACCTGACCTGGGCGTCCCCGTTCTGGGCCCGCTGGCTGCCCTCCCTCTGTCGCATCCAGCGCGCCGTCCCCACCCCGCCCCCAGCCACACAGTCACACCATCACTTTGATGCTGTCCGGTCTCTTAGCGCAGGGTCGGTCTCCCCCGCTAGGTTTTGGATTGTCGAATCCGCTTTCCCAGGCGGGGAGATCTGTAGGGGAGGCAAGGCCCGTGAGGCTGGGGACCAGCCCGGGGTGGTCCGGGTGTGAACGCCCCACCCTGGGCTGGGGAGCCGGGGGCGAGGCCGGGTCTCAGCGGGTGAGCTGCAGGGACACAGGCAGAGGCCGGGTGGGAGCAACAGGGAAGGGGACCCGGGCCCGGGACAGATGCAGGTGGAGCAGGCTCGCGCGCTCACCCAGCGCCCTGGCCGGTCACCATCAGTTCCCACCGGCGCCGGGACCCAGAGGCTGCGAAGTGCCGCCCAGGGCACCTGAGCTCCCCGCGCCCCCCGCCAAGGTGGAGGCCGCCCTCGTGGAAACGGCGGGGCTGGGTTCCATCCCCAGGTGACTAGATCCAGGGATGGCAGTGTACACACGGAAGGGAAAGAAGGAAAAGACAGGAGCAGAATGGAGAAAAGAAATCAGAGAGACAGAGTCGGGGAGGAGGAGCGCCACCTGGTGGCAGATCCCGCCGCCTGCACTCTCCCCGCCGCAGCGCAGACGCGGGCAGTTCATGATACGGGCCTGACCTCCAGCGCTGAAGCGGTGATTGGCACGTACTGGACGCTTGTAATAACGATATTCATTGAGCAACAACTCTGAGGAGTTTTGTTTGTTTGTTTTTAATATGGAACGCTTCAGGAATTTGCGTGTCATCCTTACTCAGGGGCCATGCTAATCTTCTCTGTATCGCTCCAGTTTTAGTACATGTGCTGCGGAGGCGAGCACCTGAGGGTTTTTTAAATTAATAGTTGATTTTTGAACAGTTTTACATTTTCAGAAAAATTGAGCATCTGGTACAGGGAGTTCCCACGTACCCTCCCCCCAATATACACACTTTCTCCTATTAATAAGACCTTGCATTAGTATGTTACACTGGATGCAATTAATGAACCAATATTGATACATTAGTATTAACCAAATTTCATAATTTAAGGTTCATTTCTGTACAGTTCTATGGGTTTTAACAAATGTCTGTTATGTATCCACCATTACAGTATCACAGAGATTAGTTTCACTGCCCTCAAATTTCTCTGTGTTCTACCTAATCACCCCTCTCCCCACCCACCTCGAACCCCTGGCCGACACTGCTCTTTTTACCGTCTCTATATTGCCTTTTCCAGAATGTCATAGAGTCAGAATCATACAGTATGTATCCTGTTCAGACTGGCTTCTTTCTGTTAGCCATGTGCATTTAAGATTCCTCCATGTCTTTTCTGTGGCTTGATAGCCCATTTCTTTTTAGTGCTGAGTTAACACTCCATTGTCTGGATGAACCACAGTTTACGTATCCATTCACCTGCTGAAGGACATCTTGTTTGTTTCCAAGTTTTCACGACTATGAATAAAGCTGCTATAAACATCCATATGCAGATTTTTGTGTGAACATAAGTTTTCACCTCCTTTGGGTAAATACCAAGGAGTGTGCTTGCTGGATCACATGATAAGCCTATATTTAGTTTGATAAGGAACTGCCAAACTGTCTTCCAAAGTGGCGGCACCCTTGTGCCTCCCCACCAGCAGTGAATGGAGTTCCTGTTGCTCCACATCCTCGCCAGCATTTGATGCTGTCAGTGTTCCGATTGGTGTGTCCTGGTATCTCTCTGCTGTTTTGATTTGCAATTCTCTAATGACATATGATTCAGAGCATCTTTTCATATGCTTACTTGCCATCTGCATATCTTCCTTCATGAGGCAACTATTCAGATCTTTGCCCATTTTAAAAATTGGGCTGTTTGTTTTCTTGGTGTTGAGTTTTAACTTTATTTTGGGTACCAGTTTTTTAATCAATATGTGTTGTGCAATACATTTTAATACATATGAAATAAATACAGAGATATTTAAATAAAACACATATTTGTTGGGGTGTTGCCTAAAATTATTTCCTATACCATCTGTTGTATGCATACAACATTTTGGGGTATATTATTTAAATCTCCCAATTAAAGTGAAATAGCAGCCATAACATAGAATCATTTCTGTGGACATATGATTAAACAACCCTCATAGTATCCATGGATGCTCACGTCTCATAGGCTGCAGCCTCGGTTAGATGTCTGTACTTTCAAACAGATGGACTATTATGACCCATGGTGCAGGAGGCTTAACACACACCAACATTCATTCAGCACTGTCTGCCTGGGGAACTCAACATGCAGACTTCAATTATATTTATTTCCCAGTTTTTTTCATACCTCAGTCCCTTCAGGCTGCTATAACAAAGTACCATAGGCTGCATGTCTCATAAACAGCAGACATTTATTTCTCATGGTTCCGGAGGCTGAAAGCCTGAGGTCAGGTGAGAGCATGGGCGGGCTCTGGGGAAGCTCTCCTCTGAGTTGCAGACGGCCATCCTCTTGCTGTGTCCTCACGTGACAGAGGGGCGAGGGAGCTCTCTGGGGCCTCATTTACAAGGGCACTAATCCCACCACGAGGGCTCCACCTTCATGACCTAATCTCCTCCAACAGGCCTCACCTCCTAACACCATCACACGGGGGGTTGGGTTTCAACACACGAATTTTGGGGGGACACACATGTTCAGTCCATAACAATACCTTAACATACATAACATACATAATGTAAACAAAGAAGAACAGAGAGCTTTGTGCAATTCTGCAAGGGTTAACCCACTACAGCCGCTGACCAGCAGTCTGCCTCAGACGGAGGGAATGATGGTAACAGGATGCTCTGGGCCTGGACAAGCAGGCCCCTTAGACAGGCAGAAGTGTATTTCAGCAAGAATTTTAATGAACTCAGATTCTTGCATCTTCCCGTATATGGAAAAGCACTAAAATCATTAACTTGAGATGCCTGTTCTTTGTGACTAGCAGTAAGTAGTGTTTCACCAAGATGTGTACTTGATGCTTGAGCCCAAGCACCGGACTCTCCCCCAGCCTCTTCAGAGCAGTTTACTGAGAGCTCCTGAGAGGCTGTCTCCCAGGCTATAGTCCTCAGTAAGACCCTGAATAAAACTTAAACTCACAGCTCTTATGCTGTGAGTTTTTTCTTTCAGTTGACAGTAACAATACCTACTGCTCCCAGAGATAGGTCTTGTTAATAGCATAACTTTAGACGTGCTGACTATACCAAAGGTGAATTTTAATTTCCAATGATGTGTAGCAAAGACGATGCAACTTTCTATTGCATACCAGATCTTTCCAAGAGATGTTCTGTATAGTGACACCAATGAATGGGAGACAGGAGGCCAGAGTTCTTATGGTGACTTATATTTACTCATGGTGTAAGGCACTTAACTTCTTTGAGACTCTGTTTATTAACATAAAGCAAGTGGTTGCTAATGTTCTCGCTAGTTCTAACACTTTTATGATTCAAAGATTTTTTTGAAACTTACCTTTTTCTTATAAATTTATTTATTTTATTTATTTTTTAAATTTTTGGCTGTGTTGGGTCTTCGTTGCTGCATGCCGGCTTTCTCTAGTTGTGGCGAGTGGGGGCTACTCTTCGTTGTGGTGCGCGGGCTTCTCATTGTGGCTTCTCTTGTTGCGGAGCATGGGCTCTAGGTGCACGGGCTTCAGTAGTTGTGGCACGTGGGCTCAGTAGTTGTGGCTCGCGGGCTCTAGAGCACAGGCTCAGTAGTTGTGGCTCACGGGCTCAGTAGTTGTGGCACGTGGGCTCAGTAGTTGTGGCTCGCGGGATCTAGAGTGGAGGCTCGCGGGCTTAGCTGCTCCACGGCATGTGGGATCTTCCCGGACCAGGGCTCAAACCCGTGTCCCCTGCATTGGCAGGCGGATTCTTAACCACCGCGCCACCAGGGAAGTCCTGAAACTTACCTTTAAGACACAGGAAATGGCTACATTAACAAGTCCACAAAAGTTGAGGGATATGTCTGACATTTCACCACTAGAGGAAGGAAATTGAAGCTTTCGCTTTATCCTCAGCTAAGGTCTGAAGCAGACAGCAAAGTTGTAGGTAGAAAATCACAAGCCCATCCGAGGCGATTGTGACAACCTTGCACTTTGTGTGTTGGTGTTGGGCTGAACACGCTTAGGAACAGAAGTGAATACGAATAAAACGCGATGAAAAAGCTTCAGTGAAAAGTCCAGTCTAGAATGAGACAATCGCCGTCCCTTTAGACAGTTAATGTCAACAGCCCCAGGTTGACCTGAGAGCCCAGCCCCGGAGCTGGACCGCCAAGCTCTGCGTGTTGGAAAAGCCAACGGGCTGAAGGATCGCCCTTGCCTTGCTTCCCGTCTGCCTCCCTCAGAGGTTGTTGTGAAGTGTAAACGGTGTGTGTAAGAGCCTTACACAGCACTGGGCACGTGGACGGCCTTCAGCGAAGGTCAGCCCTTGTTGCGCCCGACAGGCCACTTTCTAAGCCTCTGGGCTCTGAGCTGCTGAGCGAGTTCCGACCTGGCTCCGGCTCACCCCTCCCCGCTTCCTGGACACGCCCCTGGCCTGCCTGGAAGCCTGCCTTCCTTCTCGTTTCTCTCCCTTCTTCAGAGGCTTATGCTCTTCGACTCTCCAGAGGACCTCATCCTTTCAGTGACTGGCAATTTCCCTGGTGGTAAAAGGAGAGTGTCAAAAAAGTAAGCGAGGCGCATAACGCCGTATAGCCTTTGAAATTTCAGATCAGGCCGGGAAAGGCTAATGGGAGAATTTGTTTTCCTCAGTCAGTGATGCACAAGAGGACTCCTCCTATCACATCCTCATTTTCATATACTGAGCATCTGGGGAGTAGAGGGGTCCTGGCCCGGTTCTACCAAAAGCAGAGCCCTGTGTGCTGGGGGCGTATTTGGGAACGGGGCCCCAGGGAGCAGAACAGAGAAGGGAGGCCAACGCGGGGATGTAGTCTCCAGCTGGGGCCACCGTGGACCCCCCTGGGGACCTTCCCAGAACCCCCTGCCCGGCTGAGGGGAGGAAAGCTCATGGGGACATCACCGCACCTGCCCTTCTAGGTGTGGGAGCATGCCTCAGCATGAGTGGGCTCCTCAGAAGCCCTAGGGCGGCACCGTGCGGAACTGGAGTCCATTCCTGTCCCTTGGGGTCCAGGAGGGTGTCCCTTCCCGCTGTCCCTGCCAGGCGGGAAGGAGTCCGGTCTGCCCAAGCTGCCGCCGGGAGGCCACGGGATGCCCTGTGGCTGGTCCCTCAGTGGGGTCTCAGCGTGGACCCTGTGAGCGGCCAGGTGGGTGCCCTGCAGTGGCAGGAACAGCCCTGCAGAGGGAGCCGGGCTGTCCTGCTTCGCCGTCGCCGTGGCTACTCCGGGCCTGGCCCACTGCGCGGGCGCCCGTGGCTGACAGGAGAGGCGGGGTCACAATCCCCGAGACTGTGAGCTTCACCACGGTCGTCCGCAATCCCTCACCACAATACACCTGGTGCTTTGTTTTGTTTCGTTTCCTTGTTTGTTTGTTTTTGCAGGACAAACGATTTGAACAGAGATGTGAGGGGACACATCGCCTGCATCCCGTCCTCGGCGGGGACCCTGACCTTGGGCGGCCCTTCCAGGAACGCAGCTTTGCTCCAGAGTCACTGGGTTGGGGGCTGAAAGGAAACTGGGTCCGTTTGGGGCACTTCTACTTGGCCCTTCCTACCAGAAATGTCTCTTGCTCCTTAGGACAAGCAGCCAATCTGAGGACCTGCCAGTCACTTAGAGCACGGATGCCACTCGTACTGGGTGGACTTGATCAACAAGCCCGGTGTCTGGCCTCTGACACCCACACTGCTGGGTTGTGAACGTGGGAGGGTGTGTGGTTTGCCCCTGAGGCAGGGCGCCATCCGACTGCAGCTCCGCAGAGCGTGACGGAGCCCGCATGCGGCCCGGCAGCTGGAGTGAAGTGGGGCAGGGAGGATGCTGAGGAGGAGGGCAGAGGAGCCCGTACGAGAGGGGCTCAAGCTTCAGGGGCATCGGCACCACAGAGAGACACCAGACATGCTTATTAGCACCGGGTACGGGGTGACACCAAACAACAGACTGGAGATGAGGAGCCAAAGAGAGAGCGTGTGTAGGTGGCACTGTTGGCCTGGAGTAGGGCTCTGCGGGATGGGCCCACTCCGGTGCGGGGGGACCAGGCTGCAGCCGGAGGCTGTAACTTAGAGAGAGGGCACAGGGAGGACACAAGCTGGACTCAGACCCTGGGGGACGGGACACCAGGGGACAGTCAGGGTAAGTGGTTGCAAACGTACTGGAACCAGGAAGGCATAGCTCCAAATGGGCAAAGCAGAGAAGTCAAGAGGGAACCCAGGCTTCCCTGGTGGCGCAGTGGTTAAGAATCTGCCTGCCAATGCAGGGGACACGGGTTGGAGCCCTGGTCCAGGAGGATCCCACATGCCGCGGAGCAGCTAAGCCCGTGCGCCACAACTACTGAGCCCGTGCGCCACAACTACTGAGCCCGTGCACCACAACTACTGAGCCCACGTGCCACAACTACTGAGTCCACGTGCCACAACTACTGAAGCCTGCGCACCTAGAGCCCGTGCTCCACAACGAGAAGCCACCGCAGTGAGAAGCCCACACGTCACAATGAAGAGTAGCCCCCGCTCACCGCAACTAGAGAAAGCCCGCATGCAGCAACAAAGACCCAACACAGCCAAAAATAAATAAATAAATTTATTTTTTTAAAAAAAAGAAGAGGGAACCCAGGAAGCCTCAGATGGATGAGATGCTGGATTCTGCCTGAACACCTTTAGCCAGAAGTTTCACATATGCCTTGTGCTGTGGCAAAAATAAAAGTTAGGGCTTGTCGGCCTGGGGCCACGACAGAGGTCAGAAGTGCTGAAAGGTGAAGACGGAAGGTGAATCCTGTAGCCAGTGAACAGTGTTTTATTTTAACCGAGTAAAGCCTGGCATAAACCGAGCACTGCTGTGGATATAGCATGACTCTTTCTGTTGACCGCCGTCATCTGAAACGGGACCTCAAACATGGAAATAAAAACACAAAACTCCCAACAGCAGCAAAAGCGGGGCGTCTGGGCATCTAGCAGTCGTCGCCCTGGAGGGCAGGCTTTTCACTCTATGAGAGGGACCCAGCTTCCTTCACCTCGCAGCCACACAGGGGAAGAGAAGTAGCAGGACAGACAGACAAGCAGCGCTGGCTGCGGAGAGAGGAGCTGGGCCAGCTGGAGGGGGAGCTGGCAGCTGCTTCAGGGGCCACGGGGGCATCACTGATCCAGCAGCAGCAGCGTTGCCAAGGCGACTCAGCTCCCAGGACCATCATTTACTACTGTGCATGGGCTCAGCCACGTCTTAGCTCTGCAGGATCTGGGGCGGGTGGGATGGCCCCTCTAAGACTATTTCTTCAACTGTGAAGCCGAGGTTTGGTATCTGGGCTCGTGCAGTTGAGATAGCTGATGTGATTTGTGGGAAATGCTCCCGTGGCCGGATGCAGAAGGCAGACGGTGAGTGCTCTCTTCCTCTGTCTGATGGAGCGCGTCCCCCAGGCTCGTATCCTGGTCCCGGGCCTGAGCCACCTGGGCTGTGATCAGGCCAGGCTGGAGAACCCCTGCCCTCTGCCCCGCGGGGGCCTTCAAGCCTAGACCACCTCCCTCCTCCAGCTCAGGGCTTTCCCTGCCGGGTGTCTGGACACTGAGAGGGGCTGCAGGTTTCCCCCGAACTTTATTCTACAAACACGGGGAGGGTTTAGGATGGTGGTGGGGCAGGCCAAGCTCCCCGGGAGACTCCGGACCTGAGTGACCAACACCAACCGAGGCCTCGCTTCAGGTGTCTTTCCTCCCCCTGCATTTTCTCCTCACGCCCCGCTGGTGTAACACGTGCAAAACAGGAAAGAAGGAAGTCATAGCTGCTTATGTGCACCAGAAGGAGATACTCTTGCAAATAAAATGAAGTTTATATCCATTTATGACTGCATTGGAAACACCAGTTGGAGGGCTTGTCCAGATTGGGTGGGTGCATGTACTTGAACTTGGGCGGTGCCGGGGTGGTTCTCATCTAGATGGGCGGCTGTCCTCCTGGGCGGCTGAACCTGAGGGGCAGTGCCAGGCATGTCCCTGCTACTCTAAAGAGAAATGCCGCACATACGAAGCTGCTGTGGGCAGGGAAACACAAGCAGTGGTATTGATCTGAGGCCCTAATTAAAAGTCAGGGGGGCAGGCGCTCCACCCACTAAGCATGGATTTGCTCCTGCAGCCGCTGGTTTAATGACAAGCAGGTCCGCGCAGCACCCCTGGGGGAGGGGCAACAGATTTGCTTATATATTTATTTGCTTACTTAGTATGTATGGCAAACAATTCTTCCAAAAAGATATAAACAAACATGGGGGGAAATAAATTCCCTTTTAAATCCTAAACGCTAACATTTTGCAAAAGGCTAGCACAACAGTCACAACCAGAATATGCCATGCAGCGATCTTACTCAGATGCCCCAGTTTTACTTACATTCGTTTGCGTGTGTACTGAGTTCCATACGATTTTATCACGTCATAGTCTGTATATCCGCCAACCCCACACTGAATAGACCCAATACCACAAGGATCCCTTTTCTAGCCCACCTACCTTCCCCTCCCCCATCTCTCACCCCTGACAACCACTAATCTGTTCTCCATTTCTAAAACGTTGTCAACTAAAAAATGTTATATAAATGGAATCACAGATCGCCAGGAACCCCCAGAAGTTGGGAGAGACAAGGAAGGATCCTTCCTCCCATCGGGCATGGCCCGGCCAACGCCTTGACTTCAGGCTTCTGACCTCCGGACCGTGAGATAATAAATTTCTGTTGCTTTATGCAGCCCAGTTTGTGGTACTTTGTTATGACAGCCCCAGGAAACGAACACAACAGAGAAAAACTGCAAAGGTACACCACCAGCAGATGTACATGGGAATGCTGCGTTTGCTCTCAGGAGCAGAAACCTGGGAAGGTTTCACATACTCATCAATAGGCACATGGATTAATAAATTATGGTATCATAAGAAAACAGAAGCAGTGAAAAGGAAGACATTACAGCAACATGCCACGACATGGATGAATCTCGGCAGTAAATATTCAGTGAGTAAAATAAGTTTCAAAGATGTCATGAGCATGGCACATTTTCTGCAAAGTTAGAAATCTATTTTCTGGAATATTATATACATCCATATATAGTATAATGTGATGTAATATAATGTAAAAAGGAGCACAAGGGAAGAAGAACGGGGGGTCTAGCCAGCCAGGAGCGGGGAGGGACTCACATAGACGCAGTTATTGCCAAGTTCAAGCGTTCATGTGGTGGGCTCCTAGGTGTTTATTACATTATCACAAAGGCACAAATTTATAAAAGCGCCAGGCATGGGCTAACCATGACAATGTTTCATGAAGCCGGGATAATGATTAATTCCGTTTGGTGCACAGGAATCCAGAAAGAAAAAGTCAACTACAAGCATAACCAAGTCCCATTCCCGTGGGCGGAAGGGAGATGAGACAGAGCCACCAGTGCCTGGGAGTCCTGTCCTCCAGCATCGAGGTTATTTCTGAGTTTCCACCTCCCGGAAAGCGTGGTGATGGCGGAATGCCATGTCACACTTACGCACGAATCCTCCTAAGGGTGAGCGGCGACGCGGACGTGACCTCGCTGGAGCCGAGCCCCTGTCTGTACACGAGGGCGAATGACACTCCAGAAAGCACGGCCCACTTGTGTTCCCACCAGCAGCACACCCGTGTGCCTGCTTCCGGAATCTTCAGGCACACAAAGCGTTACCATTTAGGGGAGAAAAATCCTTCCCATCCTGTGCAGCCGCAAGGCGCACGTTACCATGTTCTTATTTCGCATTTCTTTAGCAATTTGTGAGGCTGGACCTCTTATATTTGTTCATTGTCCTTTCCAGTTTTTCTTTTGTGAATACTTGCTTGGATCTTTGACCATTTTGTTGTTGTTGGGGTGGAGACATCGGGCTGCCTTCTCATTGATCTGTAAGGGTATTTTATACTTGAATCATGAGCACATTGCTATGGTGATTAATCAGTAACTGAACCAAAGCACTCCATGGTCTCTGACTGTGAACTTGGTAGCCCGTCTCTGGCCCCTGGAGGATGCTGGGCCCGGCGCCCTGGCTCTGGAACCTGCTCTGCGGCGGCGTGTGTGCCCGGCAAGCTCCAGGGGCCGCAGGGCAAACACGCGGGCGGGAGGGGCTCTGAACAGACGCCCCCTCTCACTGTCCCCTGCTCCAACGGCCTCTTCCTCAGCGCACAAAAGCATGAAGACGTTCACGGGGGTTAACAAGCTACACATTATGCTTCCAGAATTATTTGACATTTGGATTGCCCTCAAGTGTGAAAGGCTCCCATTGTGTCCAGACTCACATGCGCCACGAGCTCTCACGGTGTCCTGGTTAGAAGGCTGCTTTTCCTTTCCATCCTTCCATCACAAGCACTTTCCTCTTGGAGTCGGAGGACAACGTTTCAGTTATACAACCAGAAAAGAGCAATTTGCGCACGGGCGTCAAGTCAATGGATCATTAATCCTCCTACACCATACTTGGAACCTATGTGAGGATTCCGCAGAGGCTTCTTTCCCCACACATGGGCTAACGGGAGGCTCCGCGTGTTAACAGCGGAAAGGAGGCCTCACGTCGAAAGGATGGACGGGCAGAGGGAGCACAGAGCAGAGCAGGACAGAGAGGAAAGGGAGAAGCGCAGGGAACGGTCCTGCCCTCCTTGGAGGTCAACGCATGACCCCTTCTAACAGAGGAAGCCATACATTTTCATTTCTACCCAAGTCATTTTATAACATCCTATTAAAGAGGTATTTGGTTAAATCACTTGTTTTTCAAGGTATATTTATAAATAGAGGAGAGATTCCACACTGTTGCTCCAATGGAGACATGACCTCATCCTTAAAACGTGCTTCCCGTGGGCACCTGTCGGCCGCCAGAGATGTAACTAGTCTCCTGCAGGTGGTTCCTTCTCCCCTTGTGACGAAGTATCTTCTCCGTTTTACTCCTTCCTGTACTGACTGATTCACTGAGCGAAACAGGAAAGCGGTTTTCTCCTACATGCTAACCCAGCCCTGGGTGAAAGGACCTCTCCGGGGAAGACACCTGAAGGGTGGGCGGGACTGAGGACGCTAGGGAAGAAGACGGTGGGCGGGTGGGGGGGACTCTGGTGTGGGTGCAGGACCTGGGGGGGCAGCAGGGCAGCAGTCCCCCCCAGCCCCGGCGCCCCGGCGCGACTGGAGCACGAGGCGTAGCTGGCAAGGGCACACCGATGGGTGTTTGCTTGCCCAGGCCCACAGCCGACCGTGACGCAAGATTCTAAGCAACCCCGCTCCCCTCCGACAGGTGCGTCGCACCTGTGCCGACCCTGCACCTCGAGGAGTGCTCGGCTGTCTGCGGCCACTGCCAAAATCGGGTCCAGCTGGCACCCACGTGCTCCGGCATCTTCCTGGCTCCAGATGCATTTGCATATCCGTACGCTTTACCGTATCTTCCAAGCAAGAGTAAACAAGAGCAGAGAGGATCGGAAATCACCGTTCACCCGGCTCCCTCTCGCTGGCCTGCGTGGCTCCCAAAGGCGCCCGGGGCATGTTCTTGTTTCTTCCTCCTTTTGTGAGACGCCTCGTTTTAGAGGCAGCTTCTGTTCTGGGGCTCAGAACAGACACCTGCTTCTTTGCTCTTGTGCTCGGCCAGCATCTGGCCTCTGCTTTGCGCTCACGGTAAGCTGTTGAGATCTTCCGCTCTGTGAGCAGACCTGGGCCTGGGTTCACGGCCCCTAAAACGTCAGTCTCGGCCACCCCGTGCACACTCAGGCCCCGTTACCAGCCCCTCTGGTGGCCCGTCTTCTTATTGCCCGCACACTACATGACAGGCCACCTGCTGGACTAGGGGTCAGGGCTGGGATGCTCTGTGTCTGTGCCGGTGGAAAGTCGGCAAGTGAGGGGAGAAATACCACTGCGAGTGGGCATTTGATACGAACATCAGGAGGGTGGAGAACGGCGTGAACCACTGACCTCGCTGATGCCACACTGTCCTTGGCGGACAGAGGTTACAGCCTCTTGATTCAAAGAGCTCATCTTCCCATAGGGATTCTAGACTAGATTAAGGAGAAAACACATTTTTCACTTCATTTGGCTTTCAGTAGCATCAATAGATTGATGGATAAAACACAATTTACAACAAAATGGAAAGAAATGTAAATGTAACAACAGGTGCCTTTCGTGAATTCTTAGCAACCATGGCAATCAATTCCACCTACTTTCTCACAGCTGATGCTTGAAGGTTAATCCATTTCATAAGCTCAGAGCTGTAAGAGAGGACAAGGCTTGTCTGCAGAGCATCTGCGTGTCAGGAGCATGAGATCACCCTGCCGTCACTTCTGGTTAGAAGAGAGTAACTTTCCCGCTCTGCTCCCTGGCAAACGTGCTCTGTTCACCCAGCCGGTTTTCACTGGTTCATCCATTCATTCATCATTACAAGTATTTGTTAAGGGTCTACTAGGTGCCGGCACGATTCCAGATGCTGGGATAAAGCATCGAACAAACAGGCATGATGACCCTGCTATCAAGTAGCTTGCATTCCAGTGGACAAAGACGGAGCAGAAGCAACCAAAAATACAAGTAAATAAGGAAAGCACCGTGCAGTGGTAGGTACCACACGAGAGGTAAAATAGACGGAGACGGTTAAGCGCTGAAATCTGAGTAAACAGGAGAAGCCGGCCTTGTGAAAATCAGGGGGACTGGAAAACTTGAAATTGTTAAGACACTGTTCTGATGTTAGCATCAGCAGAGTGATGTAAGATTCAGTGCAGCCCCTATCAACATCCCGGTGGATTCTTCGCTATGAAACCAAAAGCTTGAGCAACAAAAGAAAAAATAGATAAACTGGACTTGATCGAAATCAAAACATTTGTGCATCCGAGGACAGTACTGAGAAAATGAAAAGCCAGCCTACAGAATGGAAGGAAATATTTGCAAATCACATATCTGATAAGGATCTAACATTTAGTATATACAAAGAACTCTTACAACTTAAAAACGAAAAGACAAACAACCCAAGTAAAAAATAGGTAAAGGATTAAAATGGACATTTCTCCAAAGAAGATATACAAATTGCCAAGAAGCACATGAACAAAATGCTTAACATCATTAGTCAATAAGGAAATGTATATCAAAACTGCAACGAGATACAACTTCATACCTCCTCAGATGGCTATCAACAAAGACTGGGAAATTAGTGTTGAGAAGGATGTGGAGAAACTGACACCTCTGTACACTTCTGGTGGGAAGGGAAAATGGTGTAGCTTCTGTGGAAAACAGCTTGGTGGTTCCTCAAAAAGTCATAAGACCCAGCAACTCGACTTCTAGGAATATACCCAAAAGAATTGAAAACAGGGACTCAAGCAAAAACGTGTACACAAATGCTCTAGCAGCACTATTTACAGTAGCTGAAAGGGGGAAACAACCCAAACACCCAGCAACTGATGCATGGATAAACAAAATGCAGTAATCCATGCAATGAAGTATTATTCAGCCACAAAAAGGAATGACGGACGTTCTGACACCTGCTACACCATGGTCGAAACTCAAAAGCATTCAGACACCAAAGGCCACGTACTGTAAAACTCTACTTACGTGAAATACCCAGGATAGGTAGATCCATGGAGAGAGGAAGCAGATCAGTGGGTGCTGGGGGTTGGAGGGCAGGGAGGATGGGAGTGACTGCTTAATGGGTGTGGGGTTTCCATTCGGGATGATGAAAAGGTTCTGGAACTAGACAGTGGTGATGGTCGCAGAACATTACAAATCCACCGAATGCCACCAAATGGCGCAGTTTGAGATGGTTATGGGATGTGAATTTTATGTGATGTGAATTTTCTTTAATAGAAAACAATCAGAGGGCAGCTCAAGGGGTAGGAAAAAATGGACTTTGAGAATCGGAAACATCCATGAGGCTGAAACACATGGCACAGAACAAGGAAAGGAGAGGCTGGGTCACACTGAGCTTCTTAAGGTTAGGACCAGGAGTTACAGCGGTGCGTTGTGAAGTCGCTGTGTGTGTGAGCAGGGCAGTTACACGCCTCACTGGTGTTTGGAGCGGTGCTCCGGCGTGTGGCCGGAGGGGGGCGCCGGGGAGCGTGGACCTGCAGGCGGCTGTGGGCCGAGTGGTGGCATTAGGACGCTGCACATTTCGGGGCCGATTCTGCCTATTTGGGGTGAGGGGTGATGGACTGAACATGGTGCTGAAGAGAGAAGACCAACAGTTCGATGAACAGTTTGAAATCTGCACAGAATAGTAAGTGTGTTAATGAAGAAACCAAAGGGGAAACATTCCTGTAACTTACATAACCTGGCCTCCAAAGGCGTTTTCTTTCTTTTAAAAAGTCTGTGTCCTGTTTCACAGAACATCCTTTAAAAGAACAACAGAAAGCACTAAGTTCATAGGCGAGAAGCACGTGAATTAGGGAGCTGCGGAGCTGAGGGGCGTCTTTGCGGTGACCTGACCCCACCTCCTCACGGAGCCCATGAGGCCACGGACCCACCACGTGGGCGGCAGAGGCGCGCCTGGCACCCGCCGTCCTGCCTCAGCCACGGTCGGCTCTGTGGCCGCGCAAAGCTGCCAGGGCAGCCTCGCCGCGTACGGTGGGGCTCAGACCCCTCTCCCCAACTTTCCAGGCCGACCTCGAGCCAGTTGCCCAGCGCCTCTGCTTCCAGGGATCTCAGCTACCAAACAGCGGGCGGGTTTGGGCTCGAGGACGGCCTGAGCCGGTGCCTGCCGTCACCCGGGCCTCCTGGCACAGCCAGCCGCCGCGGCGGTCGGTCTGAACTCCTTCCCTGACAACCAGGAGCCTGTGTGCGACCGTGAGGCTGGGGGACGCCCCGGGCCGGCCTGCCCTGCCCTGTCCTGCTGGCTCTCACCTGGGGAAGGCGGGCGGTTCTGAGCTCCTGGCTCCAGTGTCCCTCCTCGGCCAGTTTTCCGATACGCTGACACTCTCAGCTAGTTCTCTGATACATCAACTAACGGAACTTTGTGCAGGTTTGGGGGTGCACGTGTGCGAGCGCGGTGTCTGCCCGTGTGTGACGGAGGAGAGGAGGACACGGGGGTGGCATGATGCTCTGCCGTTGTTTCTAAACATTATTATTTTCTCCTTTTCCTCTAAAGAGCAGACTTTAAAAAGCAATTATCTAATTCTGAGAGAGCCTCATGGCATTTTAACTCTATAAAATTAGTCACGATGACATGAAATCTTGATTTGGAAACCTTTCAGAGGAAACCACCGTGCTGCTCCTCAGTGGCTGGAATAATAATGCCACCTTGGCTGATGA
Organism: Eubalaena glacialis; assembly: GCF_028564815.1. Classification (NCBI taxonomy): domain Eukaryota; kingdom Metazoa; phylum Chordata; class Mammalia; order Artiodactyla; family Balaenidae; genus Eubalaena; species Eubalaena glacialis. The sequence goes on from NC_083730.1 coordinate 3,013,220, forward strand.
CTTCAGTGATTAACACCTTGGTCATGCTGAAGCCATGCTTACTTTACATCTGATCTCAGCGTGATGCCTGCCCTAGAATTTCCCAGGGAAGAGAAAAAAAGACTGCAGTATTGTCAGAAACAGTACTATTGTCAGAAGTTACGGTCTCCGAAGGTCGTATTTCATATTCAGTATAATTTGGGGGGTTTCCTCTGAATGAGTGAGTTAGAGAAACCTCTCTGCATTTCAGCTCCAGTCTCTAAGGCAAATGTACCTTTCAAGGCTATTTATTCTTTCATTTCTTACTGTTTTTTTTTTTTTTTTAATGTTGAGAGAATAAAGGCTAAAGTAAAAAAGGCTTTAATATTTCATTTCTCTGTTTAGAGGAAAAAACCCAAAACGTAAATGTTTTACTTTCTGGCCTCAGTCCTCTCTTCTTTCCCATTTTGTTTTCCCTTCTTTTGAAATGCTTCCTTCTCCTGACCTCACCCTCCCCATGGCCTTCATCAGCATGGCCTTTGTGTGAAAACTTCCCAGGAGGACTTTGGTTAAACACGGCAAACAGAACATACATGATGTGTTGGCATCCTCCTGAAACCCTACCAAAATGACCATAAAGGGGAAAAAGAGTTACAAACTCATAAGAACAAAGAAAATAGAAACTAAATTGGTAACAGTTTTGGGAGATGGAAAGTAAATGAATGAGCGGTACTTGTCTTAGTAACTGGAGAAAGTTTAAGCTAAGTTTGCTTAATGGGAGTCGACCAGAAGAAGCCCCCCGATGTGTGAAAGCCTGTTTCTCCCTCTGGAAGGAGGTCAAAGGCTGAAGGTGAAAACAGGCTGTGTGTTCACAGGAGCCCCCAGCCCTGCCCCCTCAACTTCGGTGCCAGTAGCAGCGACTCACCCAGCATCCTCCTCCTCGCCCTGCGCCCCACGGAAGACCCAAGAGCTTTCTCCGGGGAAGGTGACTCGCGGAGGCTCTGGTCCCAAGGACTCTGGTGCAGCCGAGGGCAGCGGCCAGGCCCCCACCAGGAGGTGACCCAGTGCCCGTTCTTGTGAAGCGAGTTTTCCTGGAACACAGACACATTCATTCCTGGTCACGGTGGCTTCTTTCGAATCACCACGCCCTGCAGCAGCGTAGAGGGGGTGGAGTAGCTGCGACACAGACCTAATGGCCCACAAAGCCTAAAAGACGCGCCGTCCTAACTTTACAGAACACGCTGCCACTCCTGCCTGAGAGCAAGAACCACCGGTCAACCACGGCACTTCCATCAGCTTTAACCTTCCCACCTCTGATCAGGACTTACTCTTGTTAAACACGGACAACTACAGATGGCTGGACACATAAAAAAGAACGAAATAGTGCCATCTGCAACACCATGGACGGACCTAGAGACTGTCGTGCTGAGTGATGTAAATCAGACACAGAAAGACAAACATCCTGTGATATCGCTTGTGTGTGGCATCTTACAAAAGGGTACAAATGAACTTATTTACAAACCTGGGGTCAGAAATAGAGTCACAGACTTAGAGAACAAACTTATGGTTACCAGGGGGGACGGGGAGGAGGGACAAATTGGGAGATTGGGACTGACATATACACACCTCTATACACAAAGCAGATAACCAATAAGGGCTTACTCTACAGCACAGGGAACTGTACTCAGTACTCTGTAATGGCCTATATGGGAAAAGAATCTAAAAAAGAGTGGACCTGTGTATATGTGTAACTGATTCACTGTGCTGCACATCTGAAACTAACACAACATTGTAAACCAACTATACTCCAATCAAAATTAAAAACAAAAAAAAAGATGGCTGGACATTTCAGGAAATATTCCATCATGAAAGACAGAGACAAAACAGGCAGAGAAAAGGAACTCTGCGGAAAGAAAAGACAGTGCAGGGAGCTGAAGAAAATTTCAAAAAATATTTCTTTAATTAACATCCTTGCAGATATAGGAAAATATATTTTTTCCATGCAACATGAACAAGATGTTTAAAAGGAACATAGATGAGTAAAAAGAAAAAAGGGGGTTCTTGGAAATTCAAATAAAAAAGCAGAAATAAGCTGATTCACTTTGTTATAAAGCAGAAACTAACACACCATTGTAAAGCAGTTATACTCCAATAAAGATGTTTTTAAAAAAGCAGAAATAAAATAATTGATTGAAATATTGGAAGATACAATTGAAGAAATCTCTCAGAAACTAGAACAAGAAAATAGACATAAAAAGAGAAGAAATTTCAGGATGTCCAACTGCTGATAAACAGAAGTTCCAAAAAGAAAAAAACATGGAGGAAACCACAAAAGAAACAATACCAGACAAGTTCCCCAAACCTAAGGACATAGAGCTCCAGATTGAGAGGACCGCCAAGTATCTACGCAACAAATGGACATCCAGTACATCACTGTGCAATTTAAGAGCAGTGGGGATGAAGACAGGGTCCCAGGATTTCCCCAAAGAAAGGGAAAGAGGGAAAAACACAAGTGACTTTTGGAAAGTTCAGAAATTAGTGGCACAGGACTTCTCACAAGCAAAGTCAGACGCTAGAGGATGATGGAGCAACGTCCTGACAATTCTCAGCAGAAACGATGCCCTCACAGAATTCGATTTCCATGAGAACTGTTGACTGAGCACAAGAATAAAGATGTTGTTGAACATTCCAGTCTCCCGCTGTCTGCGAGTTTCCCAAAGATGTTCTGGCAAAGAGTAAACAGCCAAAATTATGGGGGAAAAAAAGATGTGAGTGAAAACGGAATGATGTTAAGGAAGCTGTATCCTCACCTTCTATTTAGAAATAGTGGGATAAATAGAAGAAAGAGCTACCTGCACACTTTGCTCACACACACTCACGCTCAGTCTCTCAGAAGCCCTTACCTCCTCTCACACACGCATGTTCTCCCACACGACTTTCACACGGTCTCTTTCACGCTCTCTCCCTGGGACACATTCCCTTACATACTTTCACATGTTCCCGCACAGTCCCTTACACACATTTGCTCACACACAGCATGACAACCACTCTCATTCACACCTGCCCACACGTTCTCTCACACAAGCTTTCACACGCACTCGCAAACACATTTTGTCCCGTCTTCACGTAGTCTCACCCACACTGACACTCTCGCACACAGACTCTGTCAAAAAGGCCTCCCATTCTCTCAACACAACTTTTCTCACAAATTTTCAGGCACAAACACTCACACGCATTCTCACAGAAGCACTCTCACACACACTCTGTCCTGACCACACGCACACACTCACGTAATGCTCGCTCACACGCTTACACATTGCCTCACACTCTCCTGCACAAAGCCTCACACACACACACACACGCTCTCACACAAACACGCACTCACACACTCTCACACACTCACACACATTAACACTCTCACACACCCACTCTCTCACGCTCACACACACCCATACACACACACACCCACTCATACACTCTCACACCCCCCCACTCTCTCACACACACTCACTCAGTCACACACACATCCTCTCACACACTCAAACACGCACTCACACACACACTCTCACACACTCTCACACACCCTCAAATGCATTCTTTTACATGCACATTCTGACACACACTCTCTCCCACACACACAGACCTTTTTTCCCCCTCTCATCTCATCCCAGATTCCCACAGTGGCTGATTTTTTATGGACTCCATAGCTTTTCAGTTCAAATGTTTCATTTCCTGTCACCACCAGAACTATTTTGACTCTTCTGTCCTCAATTAAGGTCTTGCAGAGTGACTTTAATGGGTCCTTCTTGGGCCGGGGGCCCAGCGCTGGTCCAGGCAGCTGCAGCCGGAGAGCTGAGGCAGACTTTCCTTAACAGGGACTCGAGAACGGGGAAGCTGCTCTCTGCAAAGGAGAGGCTGCCGAGAGCCGAGCGGGTTCCCTGAAGATGCAAACCATACGCATCAAATACTTGCTGGGCTCCTGTCACGTACGGGACACGTGCGGGACCCGTGGAGACTTTATCCTGTTCTCAAGAGATTTACAATCTGTTCATCAGGACAAAGTGGGACAAAAGAAATATTCAATAATTCAAGGTGGTCAAGAGTTTCGGTTTGGGAAGGCGAGGAAGTTCTGGAGGCTAATGGTGGTGACAGTGGCACCTCTGTGGGACAGCAAGGCCCCTGAACCGCACGCGTGAAACGGCCAGCAGGATACAGTTCACGTGTGTATGCTTTACCGCAGTAACTGACGCTGCAGCCAGAAGTGCTGCTGGTGTTTAGAGGCAAGGGAGCCATCACGGTGGTGACGAGGCGACGACCCGCCCTTTTAAGGGCGGTTTCATCTCTAAAAGGGTGTCCAGGGCCGGAGGACGCACCACCGACGGGGCCCGTGTCCCGTGGGGACGGGCTCCTGTCCACAGGGACTGGCCGCTCCTGGGCTGCTTGAACGTCACCACGCGAGCAGCCCCTCCCACTAGGCAAGTCTTACGTCCCCCAAATATGTTCCATCTTCCTTTCAAATTTCAAAAGTGGAGTGACATTATTTTATCATTTCTGAGGTTGTCATTTATGTTCATAGCGACCTGGAGAAGAAAACCTAACTTATTCAAAAGATCACAATCACTCCTGGCTCTGTTGGAATCTCCTCCCTCACCTAATTGATTCTGCCCAGCCCTCCTGTGTAGTAGTGTCAGAGGCTCATCAGGAGAAGCTATCAATTAAATTCAGCGATTTTCAGTTACCATAGTCCTTGCTGTTGCCACACTAGTGGGTCATTACTCGCTGCTCTGCCTGGAAATGGGCGGGACCGGAACCACGCCATGAGTACAGCTTGGAGCAAACACTGCAGGTCTGTACTGGGAAACGGGGCTTTAAATGTATTGAAGAAAGCGGATCTAACGTCTGAAGGCTGTTGTATCCGTGATAACTCAACACTAAAGAGGTTTCCAGGCAGGTAGCTCAATGAGATGGAGGACTACCTGCTATCCAGGTGGCTCCTAGCTGGCAGGACCACTAGCATCTACTGGCGTAAGTCTCCCCCTGTGGGTGGAACTAATTCAGCTGCACACCTGCACGTGAAGTATTTTGTATTTGTTTAAGGCTTGGTTTTCACATGAAGTTAAACCTTTTTCCAAATACAAGAGATGAATGACTATTTAAAGAATTTTTTAAACTTACGACAAAATATATATTATCTTGAAATAAACCAGGTTAGCAAACATTTCTAGTGTCTGTATTGTCCGTAACGTTTTCAAATGGAGAAGAAATCACACCTATGAAGCTGTGAGTGAACTCATCGCGGAGCATTATCCTACAGGTGTGGTCCTAGGAGGGCATGACGGAGATGTCACCATGTGTCTGTGACCACCGCGTGACCCCCACGGGGCGTGCTGCCCCAGGTAGCTGCCAAGGCACCTCCACCTGCACTGGTACCAGGATCTCAGCGGAGAAAACTCGTTGCAAGGACTAGCATCCCTTTCAGCCTGTGTGTTACCTCCGGGGAGTGAAAATCCCTCATGAACGTTCAGCTCTGACAAGCTGAGGCTCACACACCCCGGGAGAGTGTCTTACGGGCGGCGCGGCTTGGCTTCCACGCACCACCGACGGGCTGGGCGAAGCCGCGCGGCTGGGTTTCGGGCCCAGGGCCGGCTGGCTGGGTGAGGTCAGAGCCAGGAGGATCCAGGACCCCCTTTGGTACCAGCGAGAGCAGCTCCATCCCCGCCCCCCGCACCCATGCAAACGCATTTCATAAAGTGGCGGGAGTGCCTGAGTGCCACGGAGCTCCACGAGGGTGAGACGTAGGGGCGAGAAGTACCGCCAAGGGGCCGTGCCTCTCCACATGGATGGCTGCCGGGCCTGGGGAGGGAAGGGCTCGCACAGAGGCGCAGGGATGGGGGTCCACATTTATAATTCTGAGGTCAGATCTGAAACACCCCCCTCCATTTTCATGGTGAAAAAGAAGCACTGGTTATGGCGATACTAGAAACCTTACTTCGAATGGCAAAGGTTCTGTCAGCCATGTCTCTCCGACCCGAGCACTGCATGGCTGAGACTCCATCAGGACCAGGTCCACGAGGAACATTTCCAGAACCGGGGTTTCCGCGGATGCACGCCACAGTGGACCTCCTTCCCGGATCCAGGAGCAGTTGTTTATATGTTTATGTGCACAATTTTCCATTTTAGATGAATTCTTTCCTAATGTTGAGCTCGTTGAAATATAAATACTTCACGGTTCTATAAACAATTTAAGCTTCTTTTTGATCTTTTAGAAGATTGTAAGTTTTTCCTTATTACAAATTAATACATTTCATCGAAGAAAATTCACATGAGCAAAAAGAAGAAATAAATAAGCCCTGTGATCTCACCAGCCATAAAAGGCTGAGCATATGGGGACAATTTTTTTAAAATTCAGGACTTACTATGTACACTGTTATCGTGTACTTTTCCATTTACTACTTGATTATGAATATTTTGGTAGGTTTTCCCACCCTTTTCTAAACTATCCAAAAAATTTTTTAAGTAAATAAATGAATCATCATTACCCTTAGCCACTTGAAAGATGTTCCAAAGGAAAGCGCCGAGCGTTCTGATCTTCCCTGGACCATTAAAGCTGGTGCCGGTTGGCCTAGACACAGGCAGAAGGGACCAGTCAGCTAGTAAACGACAGCCCTGGGGCTCGTGGTGCCCTACGCGGAGGGAAGCACCTTTTAAGGCCTCAGAACGGCGGGCTCCCCCTTTCTCATCCTCCGGCGCCTCCCGATGGCCACGTTCAGTAAGTACTTCCTGCACTGTGCTTGCATTTTGTTGGTCTGTTTATGCATTTTATCAGGCAGGCCCGCTGCATCTAACGTGCTAACCGTGTCCTCTTTCCAACTGATATACCTGCTGTTCCTCCTCGTTTTGAGGGCTTTTCCTTGGAAACTCTCCATGAACGTTGCAGCCACTCACTGCTTTCTGGCAGCCTCTTCTCATGACCACCACAGGCCAAAGACGAGAGTGGTTGTGCAGATCTCCACCAACTCTGCCCTCGGTGGGCAGGGCGACTTGGTGCTTGGATGATCGTGTTTTCAACAGGAGAGTTTCAGCAGCAGCCCCGGCCCTCTATCCAGGTCCTAGGTGTATGCGGGGGGAGCGCCTGTGAACTGCAGGAAGGAAAAGACACGATGGGTGTCATTGGTTGGTGCTAAGAGGTCCTAGCACACAAAACGTATTTTTTAATATACTTTTTTTTTAAAAAACATGTTGCTTTTTAACACCTTTCCTTTTAATCCAATCATTTAAATTTATACCTTCATTTTGGGTTGAGGAAATAGAGCTACATTTAAGACCGATCAAGATGATGTGCGTATTGACCAGAGTAGAGAAACAGGACCAACAGGATGTGTGTATCGAGAGAGATTTAAGGAATTGGCTCACATGATTATGGAGGCCCGGAAGGTCCAAAAATCTACGATGTAGGATGGCGGGCTGGGGACCCAGGGGAGCTGTCAGGTGGCAGAATATCTTCCTCTCAGAAGGGCAGTCTTTTTCTATTAAGGCCTTCAACTGATTGGATGAGACCCACCACATAATGGAGGATAATCTGCTTTACTCAAAGTCCATTTAATGTTAAATGATTTAAATGTAAATCCCATCCAAAAAACACGCTCACAGAACACCCAGAATAAAGTCTGACACCCTCACCCGGCCAAGTTGACACATACAACTAACCATCACAACGTGCTAGAGATCTTCTTCAATCGTAACTTGTATGACTTTCGAAAAGTGGCCTCGGGATTTCCCTGGCGGTCCAGTGGTTAAGATTCTGAGCTTCCACTCTGGGGGCGTGGGTTCAATCCCTAGTCAGGGAACCAAGATCCCACATGCCACACGGCGCACCCCAAAAAAAGGCCTCAAAACACAGAGCTGGGACTTCCCTGGTGGCGCAGTGGTTAAGAATCCACCTGCCAACGCGGGGGACACAGGTTCGATCCCTGGTCCTGGAAGATCCCACATGCCGCGGAGCAACTAAGCCCACGAGTCACAACTACTGAGCCCGCATGCCGCAACTACTGAAGCCCGTGCTCCTAGAGTCCGTGCACCGCAACAATGAGTAGCCCCCGCTCGCCACAACTAGAGAAGGCCAAAAAAAAAAACAAAAAAAACCACAGAACTTCCAGGGACATTAAACCAAGTCGTAAAACTGCTGGCGCACCTCTGCCCGAGCAAGCCCACGTCACAACACCCCTTCTCCAGAGGACTCGGGAGCAGCGTGAGCGGGGAGCCCGCTGGGACCACTGCAGCCTGTATCTCGTCTCCTCCTGGGCCCCTCCAGGCCTACGCGGTGAGTTATCAATCTGGTTCCAGCTCTCAACCACCTCAGTGACCCGTCTACAGCTTATACTCATGTGTCCCTTCTTCTCTGTACTTCAAGACTGTTCCACCAGCCCTTCCTGGGAACCCTTGGACACCTAATCTCTGGACCACCCACTTTCCCCACCTTTGGTCCTGGCCTCAGAGAGACCACGACAGACACTTCTTCATTACTTACGTTAACATCTCCATGCAGTCATCTGACGGGTTACCATGCTCTATCAACTCCCTTTTAAAATCTCTGAAAAGTTGTCCCTTCTCTTTCTATTCCTACTGCAGCAGCCCATGTCTGGACCTCCAGCACCCGGGGTCCGTCCTGTTACGTATGCTGCCCCCTGCTCCAGCTTCATCTGCCCAGGACAGGGCTATGCTCTAAAACATAGATGTAATCATGTCATTCTTCTGCTTAAAAGCTTTCACTGGTTTCCAGAGCCTTCACTACAGACGCTAAACTCCTCAGCATTGTATATGAAGCCATAACTCCAGTCTTTTCTTGCACATTCCAAACTCTTCTTAAATTCCTATTATGAGTTTGTGTCCCCCAGAAGGAAACATTGTCGTCCTAACTCCCAGGACCTCAGAATGTGACCTTATTTGGAGACAGGGTCTTTAGAGAGGTAATCAAGTTTAAATGGGGTCATCAGGGTGGGCTCTAATCCAATAGGACTGGTGTCCTTCCAAAATAGGGAAATTTGGACACAGAGACAGATACGCACAGAGGGAAGACGATGTGAAGAAGAAGGCAGAGATCAGGGTGATACATCTATAAGCCTAGGATCATCAGAGATTGTCAGGAAACCAGCAGAAGCTAAGAGAGAGGCATGAAACAGATTCTCTTTCATAGCCCTCAAAAGGAACCAACCCTTCTGACACCTTGATCTTGAACTTCCAGCCTCCAGAACTGTGACAGAATAGATTTGTTGTTTAAGCCCCCAACCTGTGGCTCTTTGTTATGGCAGCCCTAGGAAGTGAAAACAAATAGTGTTATTTTGGCCGCTTTTCATTTCTCAAATGCCCACACAGCATCATGGCTCCAAGACGGTACTCATGTCACTTCTTGGGCTTGGATGTCCTTTTCTTCTTGACCCTTTAGCAAACTCCTACTCCTTTATCCTCCATTTCCTACCAAGCACCAATTTCACGTCGACTTCTGCCAACCACAGAGGAGGCAGGCTGCTCACCTGGTTGGTCAGAACTCCATGATGCTGCATTTTCTATATAGAAGCCAGGTTACAGGACACCGAGAAGCACAGCCCTGCACTGCTACCTCTCCCTTTCTCCAAGGGGACAAGTCGGTGGGCTTGGGACCCCGGCCAGCTTCTTCTCTCCATGTGCGCCTAAAGCTGCCAGCTAGTGCCTGCAGACTCGGGCCATGTTAATAACTGGACTTTGGCAAGACTTCAGGACGTGGATGTAGATGCCGGGGGAAGGTTGACCCCTCAGCTTCATCATATGGGGCTACTGTGCGCAGCTAAGAACACAGGTCACTGGCAACTCTCCCAGAAGACCGAGCGTGAATGGATGAAAATAACAAAACAGAGTCTCCGAAATTATGACTGTCCCAGAAAATAAGAGTCATCTAGTCATAGCACCCAGGAGAAAATTCCGCCTGGGATCTTGGCCTCAGGAACATCCTACCCTAAGCAGCAAAAAGGAGCGAGTTGGTGATGACTCACTTTCCTTCTTGCCTTGTTTCTTCTGCAGCAGTAGGAACGGTCCAGAATTACTGCCATCGCAATAGTAGCAAGACGAGCCATAGTAATAGTTATTGTTTGCATTTATTTTATAACCGTTTGCAAATTCCATCAACCATAATATCATCACCACTTGGCTGTTAATATGAAGAAAAAATCCCAAAGCAAAGAAATATAAAAGATACTGTCATTGTATTGAAAGGAAAGGGATCCTTGTCGAAACAGATTATTTTAAATTTCCACCGTTTAAGGACTGCCCTCTCACTTCAACTTGAAAGGTCACAGGCGGTAAGTGCTGCCAGCAGTGTGGATCCGATGCCTCCGAGGGGCCGGCCTTCGAGGACGGACTTGAAGCGGCGGAAGAAGGTGCAGGTGGCGAGTCAGTGGTGAGCGACCCTGTGCAGCTCCCCATCCTGCCTCATCGGCAGCAGCGAAGTGGCCGTTTCCGTCTTGCTTCTCTTTCCCTGAGGGACCTCAGCACGAATCGTGGTGGACAGTCTGCATTCACATAGAAAGCTCTGGACCCGAATGAACACAACTCCTCTTCAACTTCTCAGAAGACCCTTTCAAATGCCTGGCAGGCAGTTAATTTGGGTGTTTGTTGGTCCCGGACCCACAACCCGGAAGGGACCGGGGAACAGCTGAGAGGCAGCAACCGGAAGGGTGCGTGTGGAGCCCAGCAGTGAGCTCTGGGTTCCCCGTCTAAGAGTCTCTGAGGGTCCATCTCATGCCCTCGGCCGGTCACCTGCTGGAGTCTCAACCCAGAGAGAAGCAAACCCGGCCTGGATGCTCCTCCCCGACTTGGCCCAGGCCACGCTGTCACACTCTCCACGGCTGCCTCTTCCCGGCCCACACAGACCCCTACTTCTGGGACGTCACCCCTGCCCCTCCCCCGGCCACCTCTTTGGTGCCATCTCCACACTGAAGGGAAATGAGAAGTACCTGAACATCACAGGGGTGCTGGGAATCACTGTCTCTGCCCTCGATGGGGTCAAGAATGCAGACTCTCAGGCTCACCCCAGACCTCTTGAGACAAGATCTGCATTTTGGCCAGATGCACGGGTCATTTTGGGGGCACATGGACGTTTGAGAAGGGCTGGGCTGGGTGACTCTCCCTACCCTTGAGTTGCCAGTGGGATAAGACATGTCAATGACTGCACCACTGTGGGAAGGCCTAAGTGTAACTCTGGAAGAAAAGGCAAATTGAAGAAGAATAGAATTGAGAGAAAATGGAGAAAGAAGGAAGGAAGAATGGAAGGAAGGAAGGGTTATGGAAAGGGAGAAAGAAAAGAGAGCTGGAGAGAGACATTTATATGAATATAATTTATATGAATTTGATTCACTTAAATGAATATGATTCTGAGTGGCCAAGGCCTGTGGACAGTGGATAGGACTTCAGGTCTAATCAAAAGATACAATTAGCATTAACCTGTTTCTGGTATTCAATCTAATAAGGAGCTAAGAAGCTTAACAACTGGAAGGTTCCTATTGACGTGAATTTCCTTTCTGCCTCTGCAAGAATCTGGGTTGTTACCCAAACAACAGGCCATCACCCTAGGATTTTTATTGCTGTTTTCAGAGACTATTTTTCCTAATATAACCTCAGGTTTGTAACCATATCTTTCTTTTTTATTTGATTGAAAACAAAGGGCATGATATCTCAAAATATTGGAGTGTATTTAGAAATATGGCTCCCCCATCATCTCACTCCAAATGTCTGAGACAAAAGAACCAATTAGAAATTCACTCTACTTGAGCCTTTCATTCTCAGAGCTGCTATTTCAATGGGCCCAGTATTTCCAAAGAAATATATTTTGTATTCTCAAATATATGAATTGATATTTTTTAAAAATTATTATTTTAGGGCATTTGTGTGTGTGTGTGTGTGGCCACGGGCGACCAAACCACAAATGTCAGTAATTGGGAGATCTGTCAAAGAACACCTCTTATCACTGGTTTTTCTATTACTATTGAATGAAGTTCATTAGGGGAAATGCTGAAAACCCACTGAGGCCAAGGGCTGTATTTCACGCGCTGCTGTACCCTCCGCACTTTGCCAAGCAAAATGGCAGGCACACAGGAAGCTTTTGATAAAGGTTTACAGAATGATTCTGTACAATATTAGCACCAGAAATTGTTCCGCGCCTCAACCAAGGACAGGAAGGCAAGTCCTTTCCACCACTGCATTTGCTGCACAGGGTGTCCTACAGCTGGAGGGGCAGAGCCTGCCACCGCCATCCCCCCTCTGCCTGGGAGCCGTGTGTGCTCCAAATGCACAGCACCCAGAACCTCAGGACGTGACCTTATTTGGAAATAGGGTCTCTAAAGATACAGTCAAGTGAAGACCAGGTCCCACTGGATTAGGATGAGCCCTAATCCAAAGACTGGTGTCCTCATGAGAAGAGGGAAGTTTGGACACAGACGCAGAGAGGAGAGGTCCATGAGAAGACACAGACACGCAGGGAGAGGTCCACGGGAAGACACAGACTTCACGGGGAAGAAGGAGGCAGAGACCACAGTGATGCGGCCACGAGACAAGGGACACCGAGGACGGCCAGCAACCACCAGAGGCTGGAAGACGCCGGGATGGATCCTCCCCGAGAGCCTCTGGGGGGAGCATGGCCCCACTGCTGCCTTGTTTTTGAGCTCTGGCCACCAGAACTGGGAGAGAATAAACTTCTGCTCTTTTACACCAACAAGTTTGTGTAATCTGATGCAGCAGCCATAGGGAATGAATCTACATTGCAACCTTTGTTTCGGAGGCCTCCAGGCCACTGGGTCTTTGTAAGAGGCCTGTGGAGCATGGACTTGATTGTGGGGCTGGCCCACTGCAGCCCTGGGAGCCTCTGCGGGCCTGGCAGCAGGGGGCACCTCAGCCACAAGCAGCGGTCACACAGCTTCTCGCTCGTGGGCAGATGGACGGGTAATAAAACAGGCCAGCAGGGCACTACTTCAGCAGGAGTTCAAAGGACATCCAAAAAGGTTGTTTGCTTCCTTTTAAAAGATTGGTAGGATTTCTGTCTTTTTTTCCCCTGAGGGTTGGAGAGGGAGGGAGGAAGTAAACTTTATCAGATCTTCTCAACTGCTGCAGGGTAACTGGACTCAGTAAATTAAAAAATATTAAAGTCCCGGGTGGCACCATCCGTCCCAAGTGAGGCCAGGCACCCAGGGCTGCAAATATGTCAGTTCAGGAGTATTCTGGAAGAACACACACTGACTCTGAGCCCTTTTTAGGCTCCACTGGACGAGCTTACATCAAACATAAATGGTCCAAATATACCAGTTAAAAGGCAAGACCAAGAGAGTGGATTAAATAAATGTGACCCAACCATACGCAAAGGGCATTATGCTGATTAAAAAAGGATGTCAAAAATTCACATCATAGGATCCCGTTTACATAACACTCTTGAAGTAACAACAGTTCAGAGATGGAGAACAGATTACTGTCTGCCAGGGGTTGGGCATGGTGGGAGCAGGCTCGCAGGTGGGACTCCATAGCAACAGCCAGAGGGGCCCCTGCAATGGACCAGCTCTGCGTGTTGACTGTGCAGGTGGTGACATGAAAACGCACATGTGAGAAGGTGGGTTAGAAGTACACACATGTTGTACAAGTGTTACTTTCCTGGCCTTGACCCTGTACCATAGTTAGGCACGATGTAAGCACTGAGGGAACTGAGTGGTGAGTACAGCTCTCTGTACCATGTTTACAGCTTCCCATGAGCCTCCCATTATTTCAAAATAAAAATCTTAGAAACACTACAGAATTTTATATATGGTATGAGTTCCATCACACAAACAGTTGTATTTGGACAGAATGAGATATAAGAAATAAATGCATATTTAAAAATTTTTTTACAAAAATGTTAATGCCATAGCTTTCCGTTGAGGCATCAACGTCAGGGTATTACGACTTTCACAGGCATCACTCTTCAGCATAAATGGAACCTGTTTCCTTCTCTGGTTCATAAGATAATAACCTGGCGAGAAAATGTGAGTGATCAGTAAGCAGTGAAGTTACAGAAGATGCTCTGTTTCGGTGAACTGCTTTTGTTTTCCCCTTCATAAACCGAGCACTCATCCTTATTTTAAAGCACGTCCTGGAATCACCACTGGACTAGTACAGAAACACGCGTCGTGTCTGGTGCAGATCGTGTTCTGAAGAAGTGGTGGTGTTGCAGTCAGATACAGAGTAGGTCAGCATCACCCATGAGGTCACAACTCCACAGGGTCAAGAAAGACTCCAGTCAGGTTTGTTTCTTACGGGGAAAAGTATTACAAGTACGTCTTGGGGGATATGAAATTTCAGGTTTTCCAAGAGAAGTAATTTTTTTTCCTTGCACCATAAACAGTTCTTTTCTGGAACACATGATCAATAAGGATGAAATGTGTTATAGCTGACAATGTGGATTCAGCCTAATTCTCAGGCCAGTGTCTTAAAGTATTGCTCTAATGCACTGTTGGTTTATCCATATTGTGTTTTTTTTTCTAATTGGAAACTCAATGTATTTAAACACATAACCCGTATAAAAGTCATCTTTTCTGAAAATATTACCTTGAAGTTTAGCACTTTGTTTTGAAGGTTGAGATTTTCGACACATCATGAAGTCAGCCACCTTGCAGAGTCCCTGCTTGCTGTTCCCAGGAGGTGATTTAACATAGAAAAAGAACATTCCACTTGGTGGTCTTCATTGGTTGGGATTGCTTCATCCATTGTTCAATGTTTATCAGGTCTTCACCTTACTCCAGGCACTAGCCCAGGTGTCTCAAGGTTTTTTTTTAAATGATAAATATTGAGAACTTATTTTGTCTACAGTGAGAAATTTATACAGGTGAACTAGATAGGATCCTGTTCTTCCATGAACTGAGTGCGAGGGATGTAAGGAACTAGGAGAAACCCACCGCAGTCTTGCTAGCCCACTTGTTCTCAGCGCTCTTTGGGTATTAATTCGCTAGGTACCAAGGATAACTACGACACTGTTCAGGCCCTCGATGGTATCCCAGTTTAGTTCAGGGTCAAGAGGAAATAGGTACCAGGTGCAAGTGCTACAGAGACAGAGAAACGGGGAAGGACTTTGCAGGCAGAGAGGAAAGCACAGGAAAGAAGTGGAGGTGTGAGGGCTGTGCCTCTCCCAGGAAACCATTGGAGGCTTGGTGTGATGGGGAAGCAGGTGAGAGTGAGAACTGACACGGAGAGGTGAGAACCCAGAGAGGCCGTGAGTGCTGAGCGAAGGGGTCAGGCAGCAGCAAACAGGTCATCAGACATCTCAGTCGTCAGAGCTGAGGTGTCCAAGGAAGGTCCAGGCAATGGCCAGTGGTCACAAGGAGATACTGGGCTTGAGCACTTAGAATTTTCTTTTCAAATATGACTCATTAAACCAATTATCTGCTTCTTTTGTCCTATTCACTCTATTTCTCTAACACACATGCATAGTCACACACACATGTATGTGGCACAGTCTTACAGATTTACCTGCTGGTTCAAATATGGTCCTTGTCCATTCCTTTAAATAGTTTTATGGAAACCCAAGATAAGTAAAATAATACAATTCTCTCTAAACAGATTATCTGTACAATGCTAAACAGTGGTGAGACTACATTCTCCAGCCACACAAAACTGTTACATTATTTTATCACCACCTCTCTCTACCTCAGAAGAGAGTAATTAGGACCCAGACAAGGGAACTAACCTAAGGGGTCTGTGATCCAAAATCTGCACAACTCTTCCAGTGCCAGCAAAGATGCTTGCGAGGGTTTTTGTTTGTTTCTTAATAATATAATTATTAAGATAATTATATAAAATATAATTATATATTATTTATATTATAAATATATTTGTACTTATATAAAATATAATTATATATATTATATAAAATATAATTATATTATAATTATATAATATATAAAATATAAGATTATTATTATCATTTTTTTAAACTTTGGGTTTATTTATTTATTTATTTATCCATTTATGGCTGTGTTGCGTCTTCGTTTCTTGTGCGAGGGCTTCCTCTAGTTGTGGCAAGTGGGGCCACTCTTCATCGCGGTGCGCAGGCCTCTCATTATCGCGGCCTCTCCTGTTGTGGAGCACAGGCTCCAGACGCGCAGGCTCAGCAATTGTGGCTCATGGGCCCAGTTGCTCCGCGGCATGTGGGATCTTCCCAGACCAGGGCTCGAACCCGTGTCTCCTGCACTGGCAGGCAGACTCTCAACCAATGCGCCACCAGGGAAGCCCCTATCATTATTACTTTTTGCTTGCAAGTTTTAATTACAGTTCTGCATGGAGGTCTGACTACAGCTGTTATGTATTTTCAGCAGCATAAGCAAACAACCTCATTATTTTATTTACAAATAAACTCCCAATGCACTGAGCATCTAATCCTTGGTCAGCAGCTGTTCTTCTAGCAAAACGTGTCCAGTGCATCTAATGCTTGGTCCACAGGTATCTCAACTACAGCAGGGTTCCAAGGCTACACCCAATCCTGCCCTGCAAATAAACCCTTTGAAATGCTACATTTTGAATGTTATAAAACCTCACAATAATGCAGACATGTCTATGTTGGATCACCTTCTGGAAGGCGCCAGCCATTTACTTTAAAGAGCTTTCCATTTAAATAAAATACTCGTGACTGATGGTTTTCCGCCTTGGATCCCTGGATCCAGGAAACAGGACGCTGGTTCAGTCTTGTCCTGTCTCTCGCGGTGCCTGAAGGCTTCCTCCCCCTTGTGCTCTCTTAGCTCCTGTCACAACAAAGAACACCGCCTTCCGTGCTGCAGGCACTGCCCTCAACACAGCACCTCATTTAACGCTCGCTAAGTCTCAGTGGGGTTAGCGCTGTTTTTACCTCTGACCCCCGACCCTTTCATGAAGAAAGCGAGGTTCAGAAGGGTTCAATAGTTTTCTCAGAAGCATACAGCTATTAAGTGGATTTAAATCTCAGGAGATCAGATTTAAATCCTGTTGGGCATCTCGGTGATTAACGGCCAGTTTCAGCCAATTAGCACCTTCTGAAGGCCCCAGTGGTGCTAGCCAACCCTTTCCTCCCATCCCCCCTCCCTACCCCTCCCAACTCCCCACCAGCGGGAGTAAATGTCGCAGGTCTTCACTCCATAGCAATGCAAGCGCTTTCAGAAACACACAGGAAACAGAAGAACAGGACCCAGCACTGCTTTCATTTTCCTTGACTCTGCAGCCAAGGGCTCAGTTCTTCGCGTGCCACGTTGCACTGGTGGCGAAGACCATGTGCTATTTTTACAGCTGCCTCGGCAGCTCTCCCCATGTCAGTCTCCCCATAAACAGCCTGAAGACTCCCCTCCCTCAAGCTGGGTCTTTACTTTGTCTTTGCCCCTCACAGACTTAAGGAGGCAGAGAGCTGCACGAAAGGCACCGGCCTGGGAGACAGACGGGTCTGGCATCACCGTGTGCCCTCATTTCTCTTTGTGGAGGCTTTTTTTTTTTCTTTGTTCATAAAATGGGATAATGACAACCACCCCACAGTGCGGCTATTTTGGCAAATCAGGTGTCAACCACTGCCCCCTAGCCCCTGCCGGGTCTCCTCTCTCTGGACGGTGTTACGGAACTTTCTCTCAAGCCCCTCTGAGCGGTGCCTTGGAGCCTGCTTCCCCGGGAGGGGTCTCCTGCGCCCACGCCCCAGCTGGCTGGACCCCACTCACTTGGCGGTGGCTTCTGGCCTGGGAGCCCTGGACCCTTGTCAGGCTGTGGCCCTCTCTCTTCAGGCATCAGGACAGAGTCTGCAAAAGGGTCCTCAAGCAGCAGCATCATCACCTGGTCTTTCCCGTGCCGTCATTCCTGCCTTCTCTCTGTCTTAAGGCCTGGCTTTCAAACTCATTGTGCCGTGCAGAATCAGTCTAAATTAACGTGAAAAGTGAGCAGTGACGGGGTTCTGCGGGCACCCATCTCCTCCTGAAGCTCTAAACCAGCACAGCGAGGTTTAGAATGCATGGAAATACTACTGACAATTGTTTCAGAGTTCTGATGGTTCCTCTTCTTACAGCAAACCCCTCCCGACCCTCTCCTCCAACTCCAGCTTTACAACTGTGCCTTTCAGCCCACCAAGGATAAGAAGGCAATCTCAGCCACCTCCTCTCAATGGTTTCTTCCTTTGGCTCCCCAGTGCTTGGAAATTAAGTGCTCGGGAGCATTCAGTTAATTCTTGGCCAAGACCTTGGGCCCGGTTACTGTCTGTGAGGAGGGAAGTAGGTGAATTCCATTCTCCGGTTTTTGTGCAGAAACCACTGGCACATGGTACCTGCTCAGCAAGTGTAGCAGTTTTCACTATTCTACCCAGTGAAACGCTGCCCGCCACCTTCTCGTGCAGAGTCACCATCTAACTACTGCCCGTCCGGACTGCCGACACTCTTTACCGGTTTCCCTAGGTGTAAAATTGAGATGATAATTCTATGACCTCATAGAATTACTGCAATAACTACACAGGTACTATATGTAAATCACGTTATGCAGGTCCTATTACGGATTGTTTTAAAAAAGCACTTATTGCTCTCAGTCAATAGTTTTAAAAAATGTTTGAAGCAAAATTCACAACAACATAAAATCATGCATTTTAAAGTAAACAATTCAGTGGCATTTAGACATTCGCAGTGTTGTGCAGCCACCAGCTCTTCTAGTTCCACAGCATTCTCATCACTTCAAAGCAAAACCCACGCCCATTACGCAGTCAACCCCCCTCCCCCTCCCCCAGCCCCTGACGACCAGCAGTCTGCCATCTGTCTCTAGGGATTTACCTATTCTAGATGTTTCACATACATGGAATCATATCAATACAATATGCAGCCTTCTGTGAGCGGCTCTTCTCACTTAGTACAATGTTTTTGAGGTTTATCTGCGTTGTAGAATGAATCCATACTTATTTCTTTTTTGGCTGAATGCTATTCTGTAGTATGTATGTAATCTGATTTCTTTACCCATTCTCAGCCGATGGATAATTGGGCTGTTCCCGCCTTCCTGACTATCGCGGCCAGTGTTGCTACGAGCATGCGTGTACATATATTTGTTTGAGTTCCTGTTTTCAATTCCTTTGGTTATATACCTAGGAGAGTAATTGCTGTTCATATGGTAATTCTATGTTTAACTTGTGTGTGTGTATTTTTTTACCGAGGTAAAATATACATAAATAAAATGTACCACGTTAGCCATGTTTAAGCCCGCAGCTCAGTGGCATTTAGTACATTCACACTGCTGTGTAACCGTCACCACCATCCCTCTCTAGAAGCTATTCATGTTCCCAACTGAAGCTGTGTGCCTATTAAACAATGACTCCCCCGGCCACAGCCCTGGTAGTCGCCTTCCTACTCCCTGTCTCTGTGAATCTTGACTGCTGTAGGTGCCTCATACAACTGGGAGCATAAAAGATCTGTCCTTTGGTGACTGGCTTATCTCACGCAGCATGTCCTCAAGGTTCACCCATGTTGCAGCAAGTGTCAGAATTTCATTCCTTTTTAAGGCTGAATATTCCATCGTACGGATGGACCATATTTTGTATATCCATTCATCAACTGATGAACATTTGGGTTGGTTCCACCTTGTAGCTATTGTGAATAATACTGTTATGAACATGGGTGTACAAATACCTGTGTGAGCCCCTGCTTTCAATGACTTTGCACATATACTCAGAAGTGGAATTGCTGGATCGTATGGTAATTCTATTGTTAACTTTTTGAGGATCTTCTATACTGTTTCTCCCACAGTGGCTGTACTAATTTACATTCCAACCAGCAATACACGTGGATTCCAACCTACATCCTCACCAACACTTGTTATTTTTATTATTATTAAAAATGGGCATGAAGTGGTACCTCATTGTGCTTTTGAGTTTCATTTCCTGGATGATTAATGATTTTGAGCTTTTCATGTGCTTGTTGGCCATTTGTATATTTTCTTTGGAAAAATGCCTATTCAAGTCCTTTGCCCATTCTTAAAACCAGGTTGTTTGACTTGCTGTTGGGTTGAAGGAGCTTTTTTTAAAATTTATTTATTTCTGGATATTAATCCCTTATCAGGTATATGATTTTCAAATATTTTCTCCCATTCTGTAGGTTTTCTTTTCACTTTCATAGTAATGGCCTTTGTTGTACAAGTTTTTAATTTTGATCAAGTCTAATTTATCTGTTTTCTTTTATTGCTCATGCTTTTGTGTCACATCTAAGAATCAATTGCCAAATCCAAGGTAATGGATTTTTTTTTTAAATTTTTTTGGCTGTGTCGGGTCTTCATTGCTGCGCACAGGCTTTCTCTAGTTGCGGCGAGTGGGGGCCACTCTTCGTTGCAGTGCGTGGCCTTCTCACTGCGGTGGCTTCTCTTGTTGCGAAGCATGAGCTCTAGGCATGTGGGCTTCAGTAGTTGCAGCACACGGGCTCAGCAGCTGCAGCGCGTGGGCTCTAGGGGACGCAGGCTTCAGTAGTTGTGGCTCGCAGGCTCTAGAGCACAGGCTCAGTAGTTGTGGCACACAGGCTCAGCTGCTCCGCGGCATGTGGGATCTTCCCAGGCCAGGGATCGAACTTGTGTCCCCTGCATTGGCAGGCGGATTCTTAACCACTGGGCCACCACGGAAGTCCAAAGTTATGAATGTTAATCCCTGCATTTTCTTCTAAGAGTTTTATGGTTTAGCCCTTATATTTAGATCACTGATTCACTTTGGGTAAATTCTTGTATATAGTGGGAGGTAGGGGTCCAAATTCACTCTTTTGCATGTGGATGTCCAGTTGTCCCAGCACCATTTGTTGAAGAGACCATTTTTTCTCCACTGAATGATCTTGATGCCCTTGTTGAAAGTCACTTGGTCATTTCTGGATTCCTAAGCCCATTCTGTTGACCCATATGTCTATCCTTATGCCAATACCACACTGGTTTTGATTACTGTAGCTTTGTAGTAGGTTTTGAAATCATAAAATGTGAGTCCTCCAACTCTGTTCTTCTTTTTTAAGATTGCTTTGGCTCTTCAGAGTCCCTTGAAATGCTATTCAAATTTTATTAGGGATTTCATTTGAATTTGTAGATAGCTTTCTCATCTTAACAATACTGAGCCTTTCAATCCATGATATGCAATCTATTTCAATTTATTTAGGTCTTCCTAAATTTCTTTCAGCAATGTTTTGTAGTTTTCAGTGTACAAGTCTGTCACCTCGTTGATTAAATTTATTCCTAAGTTTTGTATTCTTTTTGATGCTATTGTAAATGGAATTTTTTTCTCAAATTCCTTTTTGAATTGCTCATTGCTGGTGTACAGAAATACAACTGGTTTCTGTGTGTTGTCTTGTACCCTGCAACTTTGCTGAATTTGTTTATTATCTGTAGTAGGATTTGTGTGTGTGTGTGTGTATTCTTTAGGATTTTATGTATAGGATCATGTAAACTGCAGTAGAAATAGTTTTACTTCTTCCTGTCCAATTTGGATGTCTTTTATTTCATTTTTTCTTGTCTAATTGCTCTGGCTAGAACTTCTAATACTATGTTGAATAGCAGAGGTGAAAGCAGGCATCCTTGACTTGTTCCTTATCTTAGGGGCAAAGCTTTCAGTCTTTTTAGCTATTTTTTTAAAAAAAACTTTATTCTTCCTTTTCTAATTACATACAAGATTCATGAGAGCTTTGAAACCAGTTCCACACAGCTTTAATCATCCCTGTACTAGTTTTTTACTTATCAAGGACAAAGGTTTTGATTTTAAAATAGCCTTGTCTTCCTCTTATTCTGGTTTATAAATATTTATCAACAATGTTCATAACTGTCCCATCTCTATTTCCTGAGCCTTGCAGTACATAACATGGCATGCCTCACACAGCTCCCGCTCATCGCATGTTACGAACTTGCCCTGACAGAGACCAAAGCAGCAAGTTGGCCCCAGTTCATGTTCTAAATAACTAAGTACTGATCAGTGTCACAGTTAAGAGTTCTACCCATGTGAATACTATCTAATTATTTTCCACCTAAATTCTCATTTCTCAGATCCATGACATCTTCCAAACACAGATATTTCAGTGAAAAGTTGAGCCATAAATTTAGTCAGTTGTTTCAGTTATCCATGCCTTCCAAATTTTCTTTGACACAAATTGCCGAAATTGCAGTGTTTAGAACATGCTGGGATCTTTTACTGCCTGGCTCTTATCACAAATGTCTGCCCAAAAACGTGCATATGAAGGGCATTCCCAAGCAACAAATTAATGTTACTGTAGCCCTCCCCAGATTTGGTACATCTGTTTTGGATTCCATTATAATTTTTAAATGTTAGGGTAGGCAACATTCTGGTGCAGTGAAATTGCCAGGGACTCCACACAGCCCTGAATACTGCCAGACAGTCTGAAATAACGTCAGTGAGTTTGGAAAGACCTACTTTTAGAATACAAACGGAGTGAAAGACACTTCATTCACTCTGAGTCAGGTCCAACAAATGAGGCAAAAGATAACCACCAAAGACTATGAGGGCAACACAGCATGAGAGCGTTTATAGCCAATCTACCCCAAGAACTGTCGGTATTACAATGGGAAGCCTGATGTTTATTGCACACCCACTCTGTGCCATGTGGTGTGCTAGGAGCTTTGCATACATTATCACAACTCTGAGAGGCAGATACTGTTAACCCCTTTTTACTAATGAGGAAACGGGCTCAAGATATAATTTGTGTAAGGTCATGGATCTGTGTGTGGCAGAACAGGGATTAGGTTTGGGGTCTTATGGCGACGTCTCTCCTCCTTCCCCTACCACAGGGGTCAGCAAACAAGGCCTGAAGGCCAAATCTGGCCCACCATCGTTTTCTGCAATTAAAGTTTTACTGGAACACAGCCAGGCCTACTCATTCAGTCATGGTGTGTGAGACTTCTATGCCATGGGGAAGCTGAGTAGTTGAAACAGGCTAAGTCCACAAAGCCTAAAATGTTTACTACCTGGCCCTTTTCAGAAAAAAAAAAAAAAATTTGCAGGCCCTGCCCTGCACAGTGAAACCTACTCTTACTTCTGAGGGTCTCCTCCATTTACCTCGCCCCTATCCAACAGGAAGCCTAGAAACGTCTGCCACCTGTGCTAAGAGAGAGGCTCTCCCAGCCCCAGAACCGACAGAAACAGGCTCTGTCTCTGCCTTGCACACAACCCGTCTCCAGCTCCCGAGGGCACTGCCCGGCGACTGCAACCTCATCACAGCCACCCTCCGAGGACCTGTTGTCAGGGACACCTGCACTGTGGAAGCATCTAGACCAAGGGCAGGCCCACAGCACTAGGCAGTTCTGTCCCATCAGACCTCCCTTTTCACCAAGGTCTCCATGATCAGCAAGTGTGGCCCTCTGCCTCGGATGCCCAGGGCCATTGCTGCATCTGGGTGGACTTGAACAGCTGAGGCCTAAACGTGTGCCTTATTTAAGGGTCACTTGCTCCTTGGCTTTGTTCTGGCAGCAAACTCACCACTGGTGTGCAGGACCGTTTATGTGTGAGTTTGGAGACCAGCAGTCTGGAGATTTATGGCACTTAGTAGATAGAAGAGGAGGCTGTAAAGTGCCTGACAGTGCAGCTCTAAAAATTAAGACGTCTGCTTCCTGAATCCACGGGCTGAAAATCCTTAAATCCCACCGCCTGGCTTAGCTTTCCTCCTCCTGAACCAAGCTTATTCATGCATAATACAGGGAAAAAAGAAGAGAATGAGTTTAATGCAATCTTGTCTGAGAACGTTCCTCACTCTTAGTTCCTGAGATGAAGTAGACTATTCCAGTTTCCCAGGAAGTTTATCAAGAACCCATTTGAGAGGGAGCAGGCTTGCAGGGAAGATGTCTGGACAGCAGCCCAGCATCTCAACAGGCTGGGGCCATGCTTTGTAAGGGCCTGTTCTCTTCATTCAGAGAGATCTAAGGTCACATTTTGTCCTGGCCATGTACTTGCTGTTAACTTGGGCCACATAAATTCTCTCCATCTTGGTTTTTCACTCCAGAGAATTTAATGGAGGAACTTTTATAAATCAAAGAGCATTAGGCCAAACCTACAACAGACACAGTTCCTTTTCTTTCTTCACCTTTGTCCTTCTCTTCCCCTAAACTGGCTTAGCAAAGGGTGAGGCCAAAGGCCTTGAGAAATCTGAAGTAATAAAGTATAAACCGGGGAGTGCAAAACCCTGAAGAGCAAAAGGACATTTATTTAGAGACACCACTGGCTCTCCAGCTCCATTAATCATTGTCTAACCTGGTTCTCTGAAGCACAGACGACACTGGTGTGGAGGACTGTTATTTTCCAGAGTCAGAGGGAATATTACGTTCTTTGCTGGGTTATTTCTACTGAGCTGGGCTCCCTCCAGATTTTTTCTGAGCTCAAGGGTGGACGTGTGGAATCAGGTCATGGTCATCTGCACTTTATTTTATTTATTTATTTTTTTTGGCCGCGCCATGCGGGATCTTAGTTCCCTGACCAGGGATGGAACCCGTGCCCCCTGCAGTGGAAGCTCCGAGTCTTAACCACTGGACCGCCAGGGAAGTGCCTCATCTGCACTTTAGACTCAATAAACGGGCTCATTGAAAGCAACCTGACATCTGAATGGAGAGAAAGAGTAAAACAGACAACCCCAAATGTATGTAATACAAATCGAAATCTTGACTTGTGGTGCTTACCTTGTGGTGCTTTCATTTTGAGTGCACCTGATACTGTGGGAATTCCAAACATTTCAAAGAAGTGACTGCCACTCCTCTGAAGCCCACAATCAGTAAGCTCTGGAAACGGTCCAACTTCCCCATCCTGACCCGACATTCACGGCTTCCTCTCTCTGCCCACGGGTTCTGATGCTTCGGAACTGAAGGTGCCCATCTTCAACTTCAGCGGAGATTTCCTTCATCCTTCCAAAAAAACAGAACCAGAAAAATAAACCCTGGAGTTAGAACTCGGGTGTGTCTCCACCAGGTGGCAGTGGTGCCTAATTCACAGGCTCCTGGCTCCACGGCTAAATCCGACGGTGGGTAGGGCCCCCCACCTGGTGTTTACGCATCGTTGTACAGATGCCACAATGCCTTTATGAGGGAGCTGAGACTCGAGAGTGTAAGCCATGTGTTCAGAGTCACGTGGATCAGGATGCAGACCCGGCCCGTCGCTGCGCAGGCTCGGGCTACCGAAGTCCACCCTGTCCCCTCCGCGCACGACTCCGGCCCGAACGCCGAGTTCTCACCCGGATCGGATCGCTACACGTGTGGTGCATCTCGAAACTGCCGACTTGTTCTTCCCTCTGCCCGTGGGACCGGGTCTCCCGCCCGCCCTTTCTGTTCAGTAACAGGATGGACAGCGGACGCCCGGTGACCGCGGGTTTCGGACACAAGAAAGGACCCAGTCGGAGGGAAAAGCTCATGTTATCTGAACGAAGTATTAGTAGTACTATTAGCCCTAGAGACACTAATTTTCCTGGAGCTCGGCGCGTACACAAATTCTAGCAGAAGGCTCCATCCACCAGCTCCTGTTGCCCTGGGCACCGCTGTCCACCCTGGGCGGATCCTAAGAAATAACCCTGTTACTTACTTCTCCGCCCCGGTGCGCCCTACACATCGGCGGGGAGTGGGGGAGACATAGTTTCTCCGCCGGCTCGCGAGTCCCCCCGGGCCGGGTCTGCATCCGCCACAACCACTCGGGCCGGTCGGGCCAGGCGGGCTGGTCCCCGCATCGCTTCCCAAGCTCGCCGCAGCGAAGGAGCCACGGGGGTCTCGGGCCAGCCGGCCTCGCGCCTCTGCTGGGCCCTCCCCATGCAGCTCGCTGATTGGAGGACATGAACTCTCACGTGATCAATGTCAACCAGTCACTCGGCAGCGTCGGTCAGTCACGTGGCTGCACGTCCAGCAGTCACGTGGCCGCCCAGAGCACAGGGGCGGGTAAATGTGGCTCCTGCCTCCAGCCGTTTTGGAGCGGCGAGTCACCTGTTGGCTTTTGTTTCAAAGAATTTTCCCACCAGTTTCTCCCCGGGCAGCCTCGAATGGAGTCGGGGTGAACAGGGTGTTGCTGCCCAGCAGGTTCGAATGGACAAAGGAGCATATCAGTGCCGTCTGTTATAAATAAAGCGTGTTCGTGCAGTAAAGAGAAATGGCAGACGAACACATGAGAGAAGAATGATGTGGCGGTCAGCACTCCTGCCTGATGCTCAGGTGGAGGAAGGGGATGGGGGAAGGAATGGATCTGTAACTTTTCAAAAATAAAATCCCTTTTGGGCATTCCCACTTTGTACCACGTTTAAGTCGACACTTCACCTTTTTATTAACTCTTTCTTCGAGTACATCCCCCTACCTCCTTCCTGCATTTCAGTGTTCTCAGAGCCATAAATGTCCTCTATTATCCGAAGCCTTTTCTTGGGTTTTCCGTTGCCATCTTACATTGAAAACAATGCCTTAAAAGGGAGCCAGCTGAGATTTCTGTTAAGACCAGTTTCATCTCACATTTCTTGCCCTCAAGGAATAAGGGGATATGGGCCCCCCTTAACAGGCAGAAGCTGACAGTGTGACTTACTTTAGTTTGTCCTGACTGTTCTTTACCGAAAAGCTATACATCCTCCTCCTCAAGCCCTGAACACAGCTATACTGAGACCACAGCGCTTAGTTTGAGGAGGGAAGAGAAAAGAAGACAGCCAGGGTGAATGGCTGTGATGTTATCTAAACATTTCATCTCCGGTCCTTATCAGCTCCAGACCTCCGAGTTCACTGCGCTGCAGAGATTGCTCGATTGCTCTTTAAACGCTTTAGCACAGAAAGCAGGATTTTCTAAAAGTGAAGGCCCATCGAAGAGGACCCAAGCAGGGAAGGAAATTTAAATTCCAGTCCACTGAGCAACCTTTTGCAAAGAAGCCCTCTTTCCCAAGCCTGCTCGTTTCCAGGAGCAGCCCAAGCCTGCTGAAGTGCGTCTCCCAACTCTTTGCTGGAGGTGCTGGGTCCCTGGCGCGGTTCTCATCCACCGCCCTGGGAGGGCCCTAGCTTCGTGTTCCTAAGGTCACAGAGTTTGTAAAAGATGCAAAACTAAGGTTTGTGTTCTGTTTTGTTGGTATTCTTTTACTTAGAGTTTCTTCTCCGTATAAATTGGAACAGCCCCAAGTTCCACAAAATCTGGATCTGAGCTTGCTCGAGTTTTACATGATGCATACAGGTCAGTGAATGCACCCCCAAGATAATAAACTGGGGTACAGGAAGAAACCATTATAACTTCTTTATCTTTTTCTTTTTGTAATCAGATAAAAAGATCAGAGTTTACTAACATTGGTCAGACTGATCCCTTCCCCTCCGCCTCTCTCTCTGTGCTCTGACGGGCATGGGCACCCCTGGAGAGAGAGAGAGCACCTAGCGTGAAGGGTGAGGGCAGGACGTGCTCACTGGCTTTTTTATCTCAGCATTTGGCGTATGTATGTAGTTTACATATGAGAAGCATATTCATTCTCACTACTTGCACTCAAAAGACAAGTTGGAGTGAGAACAAAAAGATATGTTTTTAAAGTTACGATAAAGTAGTTTAAAATATTATCGCACCGTGTATGCTTATAGTAAATAAAGCATATCAGTGCAGTAATTGTACACATCTATGTGGAATCAATAAATTATTTGAAAAGGTGCTCATTTTTTTAAAAAAATCTGGCAGAGGTGCACTATCAAAAGTTTGGAAATTATAGCTTTAAAGTATTGCATTAACAATACCATCTCCACGCAGAAGAAAGAGAACTAGGGCAGAAAAGGTATGCTATCAACTTGTCCGTAGATGTGCCTAAATAAGGAATGCAACTCTGATCCTTAAGTACTTTCGGATTCACCAGCCACTCTTAGAATGCAGAGTTGCCTGGGAGACAATCACAAGCTGAGTCAGCAGTGGACCATTCACACCTTAGTATGTAGGATTCCGGTTACTTCCTTGTCTGCTGGCACCACTGGAAATGGAAGATGGGAAGAATGAAAGAAAAGGAATCAGAATTTATTGCTTGTAGAGAAAGCCAGCTGTACCAGGGACCTGGTGAACCCAGCGGCAGGCAGTGGAATCTCACCTCCGCATCTGGCTCGGGCTCTCAGGGCCCCCTGCCTTCCAAGTGAGGCTGCTGGAGTCGAGCCTCCAGAGCTGACTCCACTTCTTCTGAAATAGACAGTCACAGCTTTAAAATATGGCTCAAGTCCTAGTCTTTTGTTACAACGGTGTTGTATTTATTTAGGTGTGACTTTTTTTTTTGGAATTTTGTAATTAACTTAAAATAACTTTAGCTGTACAGATAAGTGTCATTCATGTTACATTTGGTTGTGTATTCTGCCAGATATTATTTTTAAACATACAATACACTTCTTTTTTTCCTTCTTATTTGAGACCACCTAGATTTTTTTTCACTAAAATGTGTCATGTCTTCAAGGAGCCCTGGTTCCTTTCGTTGGAGACTGGCATTGGAAACCAAGACCTGGGCACTGGGTGTGCTCATTCATTGCTACAAGAGTCTCATTATTATTTTAATATGCCTTTCCTTGAGCAGAGAATTCAAAATTGCTCATATATTTGTTGACTCTTTTTTCTTCTTCCTCTATATATTGTTTCTTATGTTTTTTGCGTGTTTTTCTATGAGGATGTTTAATCATTCTTGATTCAAAAGGAATCGTTAAAATTTAATAGACATAATTTTAGTACATATTTATCCTATTTGATCATTGGCTTTTAAATTTTACTTATGTATTTTTCTGGCATATTGAAGTTTTTTTTTAATAATTAATTTACTTTTTTATTTATTTATTTTGGCTGTGTTGGATCTTCATTGCTGCGGCGGGCTTTCTCTAGCTGCGGTGAGCGGGGGCTACTCTTCATTGCGGTGCGCGGGCTTCTCATTGTGGTGGCTTCTCTTGTTGTGGAGCACAGGCTCTAGGCACGCGAGCTTCAGTAATTGTGGCACTCAGGCTCAGTAGTTGTGGCTCACAGGCTCTAGAACACAGGCTCAGTAGTTGTGGCGCATGGGCTTAGTAGTTCCGTGGCATGTGGGATCTTCCCGGACCAGGGCTCGAACCTGTGTCCCCTGCATTGGCAGGCGGATTCTTAACCAATGTGCCACCAGGGAAGTCCCTGGCATATAGAAGTTTAAAGTTTTTAGGGGTCAAATACCTTTACCTTTTACTGTATATTTTTCTTTTACTATTATGCCAAACACAGAGGTATATTCATCTATATATTTACTTCCTTGTCTTATAGCTCTTCCTTTTTTCTTTCCTTTTCATCTCTAAGTATTCTTGGATTTGCTTTGTGAAGTAGTGCTCTAAATTTGTTTGACTTTATTTGCAAAGTGTTAACAATTGTGCCACTGATTTAAAATGTTATTTTTATCTTTAATTCTTATAGAAACTCTGGGCTTCTATTTTGTCCATTAATATGTCTGCCTATTGCTGTGCAGCTCAATGCAGCAGACATTCTTTTTTATATCTTAAAGTACATCTTTTTATATTTTTAATCATAGTAGTGCAGACAGAGGGTTAGGTAAAAGTTTGGGACTTATATGAAAAACAGCAGCCTCTGTTTCACCCTTCCCCCACCCCATTCTTATGCATCAGAAGAAGTATTTTAAATGATTTTAGTGGATTTTTTTCCTGCCAATTTTCTTGGCTGTTCTTATTATTTCTCCAAATAACCTTTAGAATTATTTTGATAAAAAAGTTCCTTTTCAAATTTTATTGAAATTTGTTAAATTAAACTTGAGATCATTTATTTATAATACTGATGCTTTCTTTCCTGAAGTGTCTTCCCATTTATTTAAATCTTCCATGCCCCTTGGTGAATCTATGAAATCCTCCCACATCGTCCACGTCATCTTTGATAATTCTTCTTCCAGGTATCCCTGAGTATTGTGTGTGTGTATATTATTCAAATAACAAAGATACACACACCAACATACCTTTGCTATTTTAATAATATGGTTTTCGATGTGTTTTTGATAAAAGAATAAATTTGTTTCTTCTACTCATTTGTTTCATAGCCACTCACCTTAGCTGATATACGGTAAAAACTGATAATAATGCAGTGTTGAGGTTGACTTTTTTTCCAGGCCACCACCTTGTCAGAGCAATACTCAAGTGTCATTGGCACCAATTGCAAAGAAATAAGGCATTGGTATTGGCATCCAAAATATAGAACTTCGGGCAATAATTTATTTTTCATGTATCAAAATCTTAACGGACATGTGATTCCTTCAAAGCACTGTGGTCCAGTAATTCAGTATTTAGGATGCTATATTTATGAGACAACCAGAAATGTGGGCAGAGTTAGGTACGTAGGTTTTCATAAGGGGGTGATGATTTGTATTCACTCCAGCCCAGCTCAGGTCTTGTTCTCGATGCCAGCGGACATGCCCGACGCCAACACAGATGTGTCCACCCACGGGTCTCTCTCTCTCTCTCTCTCTCTCTCACACACACACACACACACACACCTTCAATTAGCCACCTCTGTTCATCCTTGACTCCAGCCTGAATCTCTCTCCTCCTGGTGCAAGTCTTCCCTAACTCATGTGACTATTTTTCTACCTCCCTGTGATAATTGTTTTATCTTTGGCTTATTCTTTACAGTACAAATCACAATGGTAATCATGTAATCATCTGTACAGTTTTTGTTTTTTGGTTAATGTTCTGTGAAGGATACAATCTCGTCTCTGTTACTATGGCACTTTTTTTGTTGTTGTTGTTTTTTGTGGGGTTTTTTTGGCACTTTCTACACCTAATATGAGCACAGAACAGGTGCTCCTGAACATTCGTTAAGTGGAATACAGTGAAATACTGGAAGTACCTAAATGCCTAACAGTTGGAGCCCAGGAAGGAATGTGTTTCAATCATTAAAAGTTTGTTTTCAAAGAATTTTAAGGGCGAGGGAGATTGCTTCTTTTGATAGCATTAGGTTTGTGTAAATCAAAAGTAATATAAAAGTACAGGAAAATTGCTGGAAAGAAATGCACCAAAATGTTCACGGTGGTTATTGCTGGAGTGGAGAACTATACTTTTGTGTGTTTACTTTAAAATGGGCATGAATTAGTTTTATAGTCAGAAAAAAAATAGTTTTTTTTTTAAGTTGATTTAGAATATTTATGGCTAAGTTACCGGAACAAGTGCTTCTGAGGAATAGGGAAACAAAACTAGGTTTAAAAACAGAGATTTCAATAAAATAACATTTTAAATATTTGTTTAGAGAGAATCTTGATCAGGAGAATGGATAGTAAATGAAATGTGATATTTCTACCCAGTGGACCACATCCAACAGAGAAATGAATGAAAGAAACACATATTCACATGGATAAAACCTGCAGGGAAATGTTGAGGTAACAATATATACCATTTATAAAATAAAGTCAACATATCATATTAATTCTATAAATATTTAAAACACATAAAATATATATACAGATGAACTGCACTGGCTTACGACTTTCCAATAACCTGAACTGTGTCTGCTAGATCCCTCCTGTGTAAAAGCAGCAGAATGCCATCCTCAGAGAGTGGCCCTGCCGTGGGGACACTCCAGAGACAACACAGTGCAGGCCCTTCCCTCTGGAGCATCACACGGGGGGGGGGGGGGGGGCGGGGGGGGGGGGGGGGCAGGGCTACTCCCAGGGGACCAAGCATCTCCATTCTCTCTGCAAAGCGCTTTCCCATAACAGCCTGCCATTTTCACTAGCGCTGAGTCTAATGTTGTCTCTTATGTTAGAAGAAAATAGTAATTGCTTAAATATAGAGAAAATGCATTTATTTGACAAACATTGGTGCTGGAGAAACAGGAAAGACAGGAGTCTTGACCTAGTGCAGGAGTGAAGCCGGTCACTTAAGCGCCTTACTTGTATGCGGATCCACTGATAATCTTCTCACCTAATTTTAGCCAAAAGGTTCAGCTTCTGCCCCCGTCCCCCCCACCCCATCTTACTCAAGAAATCACTTCTCCCGTCGACATACCTGTGAAGAGACCAAATAGAAGCAAAATTGCTGAAAGGCAGATGGAGCCAGGGGCGAATGACCCTGGTCATCTGCTACCTGGGGGGTCCAGACCCAGATAACTGAGGGGCGGGTGAAGAGCCATCCCCATAGTGGGAACTCTGTGCCACGGAACCCTTCCTGCTGAAGGCCCACCTCCCCACCGCATCTCCCTCCTGGAGAGCATTCGGGCACACTCACACCCTGCACACTCCCACGTTCACACACGTCCACATTCATACACACAGTCTCACACTCATCCATGCACACGTGTAAGCACACTCTCACACTTGCACATGCAGCCCTCCCGTGCTCTGCCCCGTGAGTCTGGAGCAAATGATAAGACTTGATTTCCATGTCCCATGGCTGAGAACTGACCCACTTAAGCTGTGTTTACAAAGGTTAGTCACTGAGGCAAAGAAACGGTCCAGACGTAGAAAACCTACCATAAGGAACAAGATCCTCCTGCCCCAGATTCCTGACGGCCAGCCTCCACGGAGGGGAGGGGTCCAGCCGTAGATTCTTTCTCCGTTTCACCCTAATGGGGCTGATCGGGATATCTTGGCTGTCTTGAAAACTGATATTGATCACTTTAGAAGGCACCATCAGACAGTGATTCAACTTGGTGGTTAAAATGGGCAAAATGATTGGCTTGGGCTCCCCCGTGTACAGCTGCATTCCACACTCTGGGTCTGATCTTGCCCTTGGATTTAAAGGTCAAATTAAAACTGGTCATCCAGGAGGCAGCTTAAGTGCCCACATTTATAACGCAAACTCTTGTCGTGTCGCTGCAGAGATCACCAACAGCAAATAAGCATCCTGTAGTTCGGGGGTAAAGCAAGAACTAATATTACTTTAAGAACTAGGATTAAATTGCAAATGCCCGGGACATGATTCCTATTATATGTAAAACCCATGTTATATTTAAACCCATAAACTGGTGTGGCATGAATTTGGATTATTTTAATTTTATTGTTTTTAAAAAAGTCTCATTTGCAGGTGGCAAAAGATAATCATTGTGAAAGATAACTTGGTCTTCTTGTTTATATTCAAGAACCAACCTCGATTAAAGTGTTCTTTTAAAAGGGCTTGAATAGGAGAATAAATCAGTATTGGTGTCAGTTTGTCTTATTTCAATAATAGTCACTATGGAAACAAATCACTGACCTATTTCTTTTCATACCTCCAAGTAAACAATAGGGTCTCCACTTTTCTGTGTATCCTGTTCCCTTTGGACGGGAGTTTCTGGTACAGAATGTCTCTACAGCACTTTTTAGTGAAACCTATAGTCCTTCCCTCCATGCTTATTTTAGTTGTTACAAACATTCTCAGCCTCATTGTGGATTTCTGCCACGGAAGGCGCCCGGGACACTCAGCTCCATCCTTTAGAATCCTGGGCACTCTTGGCAGATGTTCCCTCACCCTTGCTCAGAGGTGGGGATCCGCTGATGCAGGGATGCAGATGCTGGGCCAGCGTGCACGCACACACGTCACGAGACGCCCGGTGTAATAAGTCAGCAGAGTTCCACTTTAGCGTCTTTTCTTGCCACGCCAATCTGTAATTAAAGACAAATAAGAAGGTCACAGAAGGTCATTTTCCACACTAAGCTGCTGATTCAGGGAAGAACAAACGAAATATTAACATGTGTGTGTTCCCTTCCTTGTCCTCAACCCACATCCTAAATCCATTTTATATTTGGCTGAAGCCAGAAGTTTCTAAATATAGAACTGGCTCTCTCCCCAGCACTCACGAGTCCCCCGCGGGGCTGTCTGTGCAGCCACATGTCATGTTCGCCTGAGCCCCGTTAAACCAGCAAAGGGTGGCGTGTCGGCCCCAGTACCACATCCCACCCCTCATCTCCAAGGACACACTCTTGTTGAAATATCAGAAGGAAGTATACTGTGTTTAACTTTATTGATAGCCTGCTATTTTTATGACCTGTAAATCCCTCCTCTTCACTTGTTTATTGTGTGAGATGGAAAATTACAGAGACATAATAAAAGGGGGAAAAAGGCACACATACAAAAATAGGTTTAAAAAAAAGACAGAAAAGACACACACCCCAAACAGTGCTCTACACAGCTGCAACACTCTCCAAGAGAGCAATAAAGAAATAAAGAAGAGATAAATCTCCAACCTTCTGTATAACGTGTTATGAATAACGAGAGTAAAGTGGTCATAGTGATGAACTTTTCTTATCTGACAAATTTATTTTTTTTAATGGGAAAAGCTCTGACCTAATGTGGTAGTGCTCCAAATGTGCCCCAGGTATCTTGGGAGAAATTTTTGTGATTTCACTACAAACATTACTTTCTTTATGCTCTAACAGAGCCATGATATTAAAACAACCATGTCAAGATGATACCAAAGCAATTGTTTGGAAAGGGGGAAAATCTTCACCTGAAAACGTGGTGGATTGCGTGCAAACATGGCTCCCATTCTCCACATTTTCCTTGTCCTTGCCCTTTGCAATGTGACTCTGCAGCTTCTCCCGTTAAGAGGTAGAGTCCGTTTCACTGCCCTTCTCTTTGACCTTCAAGTATGGTAGAAGTGATGATCTGCTAGCTCTGAGCCTAAGCCTCACGAGGTCTTACACACTTTCACTCTCTTAGGGCCACTGCCATGCAAACAAGCCTGGGGTATTGTACTGCATGGTGAGAGTGCAGGAGGAGAACTGAGGCACCCCAGCTGACCCATAGCTGACTGCAGAGATGTGAAGATCGTCCTAGCAGAGCCCAGACTAAATTGCTGACCCATAGAATCATAACTATATACATGGCTCTTGTTTTAAACTACTAAGTTTGGGGCTACTTTGTTACACGGCAATAGCTATCTGGTACACCTTTTCTCTCTCACTTTACCAAACCCTCCATCCCCCAGTAAAGGCTTACTCTTATGCAAAAAGTCCGGGTCAAAGAATCAGGAGACCTAGATCCCAGTCCTGACTCTCAGACATTTAGCTGTATGACCTTGAACAAGTCCCATTACTCTTCTGAGCATCAGTTTCCTTGTCTGTATGACGGCATACAAGATACTTCTAGCTGGAACATCTATATGAAAGAAACTGATAAAGCAGCTTAAACTCTTATACACATTGGTGTGAATGCCTTTAAGAGGCATGTCTAACAAATCTAGTCACGTTACAAATATGCCACTTGACTCAGCAATCCCACTTCTTTGCCCTTATGCTATGGAAGTAAACACACGAATATACTAGCATTTATGTTCAAAGGTGTCTAGTGCAGGATTATTTGTATGGCAAAAATCAAAAAATAACCTGAACGCCTATCAAGGAAAATGGTTGGACAAATAATGGTATATTCATACATAACATATTACGTGCAGGTATTTAAAGAATTCTCTGGAAGAACTTTCATGATGTATTTTCTTAAGTGAGCAAAGTGAGTTTCATGATGTATTTTTTTAAGTGAGCAAAGAAACAAAACAAAACAAAACAAAAAACCTTTGTATGAATATGCAGTTTCTATATAATTGTTTGGCCACCAAGAATGGTTCAGAAGGATACAGACCAGGCTGATGGCCTGGGTTGCAGGCAGCAGTTTATAACAGCAAAAATGTTGAAACAACCTCAGTGTTTACGTTTAAGAGTTTAGTTAATTTAATTATGGCACATTCATATAGAGGCAGACTTTGGAGATACTGTGGCTTCAGTTCTAGACACCCCAATAAACCGAATATCACAACGAAGCAAGTCACATGAATTTTTTGATTTCCCAGTGCATATAAAACTTATGTTTACATTATACTGTAGCCCATGAAGTGTGCAATAGCATTATGTCTAAAAAACAATGTACATACTTAATTTTAAAAATACTTTATTGCTAAAAAATTCTAACCATCATCTCAGCCTTTAGTGAGTTGTAATCCTTTTGCAATAGTAACATCAAAGGTCAGTCACTAAACCCAGATCACCATAACAAATATAATAATAATGAAAAAGTTTGAAATATTGTGAGAATTACCAAAATGTGACACAGAGACAGGAAGTGAGCCAATGCAGTTGGACAATGGCGCCAATAGACTTGCTGAAGGCAGGGTTGCCACAAACCTTCAATTTGTTAAAAACATAGTATCTGCAAAGTGCAATCATGCAAAGCACAATAAAACAAGGTCTGCCTGTAGTGAAATAATATTCAGCTGTTAAAAATAATGGTATATAATACATGAAAATAAGTATATATGATATATTAAAAATAATGATATTAATAAACATGAAACAGTATTAAAGGAAATAAAGATGCATCTCACGCATTTAGAAACTCTTCAGGATAGATACACACCAAATATCCACAGGTAATTTTTTAATGATCATGAGCTTATGGGCAGCTTACCCTTATTTTTATGTATCTACATTTTC
This sequence comes from Eubalaena glacialis, assembly GCF_028564815.1. Taxonomy (NCBI): domain Eukaryota; kingdom Metazoa; phylum Chordata; class Mammalia; order Artiodactyla; family Balaenidae; genus Eubalaena; species Eubalaena glacialis. Next base: position 3,049,525 of record NC_083730.1, read on the forward strand.
TCATTTTGCGAAATTAACATGTGTGAAAGGGGAAAGAGATGCAGCAAAGGCAGAGATGTTTAGCAGTTCAAAAGGGTTGAGTAAGACAGACAGAAAGAACCAGAGGGGACTGAATCCTTCATAAACTCAATAACATCTCTGAATAACAGGGAGGCGATGGTATTTTGAACTGGAAATGGAGGCTTGAGATATTTAGTTTAGTGAGCTGGGTGACTGGACATCTATAATGTCTCTGGCTCATACAAAGTGATGAGAATGCATGAGATAATTAATATTTATAAAGTGCGTTAACATCCTGCAGGAAACGCGGCTCTGTAAGGTACTACCGTCTTTCTCAACTCAGATGGGCCCACGCAACCTCTTTCTGATCCCCGCCTTCAATGATCACCTGCTTTTTTCTAAGTTAGTAACTGTGGTCTTTGGTTTTTTTCCAAATAAGAAAACCTTGATGGGAGAAAGATGTTATATTTCTTTTTACTGTAAACTTTGTACATCAAAACAAGAAACTGTTTTTACCTTCTGAGAGTACACTTGAACTTGGATAGGTGCTTTTCATGAAAATATCAGCCTTGAATAACTCTTTCTCAGCCAAGCGTAAAGGACTCTGGACCTAATAGGGGCTTCTAATTAAGACGAAAGATTTAGCACGGATTGAGAGTGAAGGTAGCTTAGATCAGGTGTGCAGGGTGAGGACGGAAAGGAGGCCAAGCTGTTTCGGGCAGGCAGCTTCTGCTCTCCTGTGTCTACGGGCCAGCCAGCAAGCAACTCTCCCCAGAGCCTGGAACTTACACGAAGATCAAGTACCTGGACAGGAAACTCCTTGATATTCTGGCTACATCAACTGCGGGACAAGTTATAATGAAAAGGAACATTTCTGAGAGGACCTGGCCCTCTGGTGAAAGGCGCCATTGCCTCTTCCCGTCTGGCCTTGGAATTAATTAAGGGAACCTCCGCTGAAGCTGGAGTCAGAACAGGCCTGTAGGGGGAGCTCTCACTCCCGCCATCACCATCAGTTACTCCAAATAGGAAGAGACTTAGGCTCACATCTCGGACAGGAAGGCGCCTCCACTTCCCATCCAGCAGGAGGAAGACGCCATCGCTCCACTGGACGATGGCCCAGCCAATCAGAGGCCGCAGCGGCCCAACCAACGGGAAGCTTCATGCTTTGGACTCCCAGGTTCTCCAGTGAACTCTTTGGTCGTCCCACCTCTTCCTAATTCTCTCCTTTTCCCTATAAAAGCAAGTTTCCCTTCTTTGTTCCTTGGATTTGCCTATGGTCTGCTGTAGTTTACATATCCCGAATTGCCATTCCTCTGGCTGTTCCCAAAGAAACTCACTTTAGCTGAGAAAAATAACTGGCTATTATATTATTGAAGTTGACAGGCCTGTTCCTTAGTCTTTGGCAGATTTATAAAGGCTTGTGCGTGAATCACATGCATCCTACAGTCCAACTGAGTGCATTACTATCATTTTATTTTACTCTCGGAAAAGAAAATCATTGTTTCTTCTACTTAGACCCATCGCAAGTCTTAGCACATTGAAAACATTCCAACTACAAAACTTGTCGTTTCCGGGCATGAAGCCGTTGGGTCAAGTTCGGCGGACACTTGTTTCCTCCCTTAGCCTCTGGACGACTGAGTAGTGACCAGGTCTGTACGTGTCTCTGTGGGTCCCCATTGTTATATGTATTCATTCCTCAAGAGTCATCGGTGTGTGTGTAATTTCCTCGAAATAAAAGGCAGACGTCTAAAAGGGCCTTTCTTCCCCCTAATGTTGAAACTTGCCCCTCTGTCACGTCACTCTTGCTTATTCAAGCCTCAATCCCGGCTCCCTTGTTTTAATGTTTTATACATAGATTTTATCAATGTGAGCGGTAAGGCACCATACAATTGCCATAGGAATGAATCGCTGTTGTGAGAACAAAGCCTCAGAAATCGCTCTTTAAAACTGTACTTAAAAGCAGTTATTGTTTGGGGGATGGTTTGTGGCCAGAATTAGCATCTTCTCCCCCAGAAATTACATTCCAAAAACAATGAAAACAATCCCCGAGTTGAGAAGTGTTGCCTTTATACAACATCAAGCCTGTACTCACAATCCTCCAACTGGGAATGTTCCCTGTTTATGCGTGTGAAATATCTGGGTCAGTGGAAAAGTCGGTCCTGGATTTCGTCCGGAGAGGTCGTTTGTTATTAGAAGGCACAGCTTCCCTGCCAGGAGGCGAGTCTGAGAACTGGCAGGTCTGGAAACTGCCAGCGTTATAACCTGTGAAAAGCAGGTATCGGCTTTAAAAAATCCCCCTTATGAAATAGGCTGTGTGTATTTTGATATTAGCAGTGTGAGTAGAAGTACACTTTTTAAGAAGTCAAACTCTTAGTGCAAATGAGAAAATTACTCTCGACATCGTTCACTGGAAACTCTGTGCCCAGCGGCTGTGACAGCTGATTGAATGCAGCTGCCCACGGGGCTGTGGTTGACCCACCCTCTGAGTCAGATCCACGAAGCCCAGGGTCAGGTTAGACGCAAATGACAGAGTCTATTTTGAGGGTCAACTACTGAAAGGAACTTGCTGACCGAATGTTTCAATTTGAGAAACAGAATCCCGTCATTCAGGGCTCAGGAGCCAGACTGGCAAGACACAGTGTTTCCTGACTATGTGGTTTGTGCAAGGCGTCTCTGGGCCCTTCACCCAGGGACCGTCTCTGCAGGCCCTCCACGTGTTTGTGTGTTGTGTAGATGGTAGTGAGGAAAGAACAGAAAACCCTCAGCTCCTGGAGTCTGGCGACCAGAGGTGGAGGACTGTCTACCAGTGCAGCGTCCTGCAAATCACGCTCGTTGGGATTTGTGCTGGGTGCCATGAAAGAAAAGTAAAGGATTCTATGAAAGAGTGTGATGGGTGGGCCTGAGTCCCACAGGGGGAGGGGCACCACGAAGGCCCTCTGTCAGTGACATGTGAGCTGGGAACCCCTTGGCCCACACGGCTGTGCTCAGTCCGCCCACCCTTTCTGGTTGGAGGTGGCTCGTTTGATGGTTGTCATCAAATGGTTTCCCGTGGAGTAATACCTGCGTGCCAGACCACCTGCCCAGGTGTAATTCGAGAGTAGGCAGCTAATGATTAAAGACGGAAATGAGAGCTAAGATATCCCATGGGCAGTTTTCACGTGTCACCAGGCCTTGTGGATGGCACTGCTGGCACGGAGAGGAAACTCATCCAGGCTGCATTTGACTTGCTCTGCACAGGAATTCATTTATAAACAGAAGCAACCACTGCAGGCCACCTGCCGTTGAGGAGTCACGTGGGGTTGAACCCTGCATAACCGCGGATGTCCGAGGCACTTCTGAGGGAGCTCATGCTGGTCTTTAACAGAAACAGAGCTCGGAGTATCCTCTCTCCATCCTTAATTTACTCCAACCGGTGTTTCCATCAGGCTTCTGATTAGCAGTTGTATTCTAGGTAGTGGCAGCAGGTGGCGCTTCAGGTGAGTGAGCAACTTATTCAGCGTCTGTATCCGGTGCTGGGACACCCAGTGTCTGAGGATCTGGAGCCCGGACTGACCCGTCCCTTCACAAACCTCACATTAGCGTGCTGGTGGGGTAACGCCAGCCTCTACCTGGAAACTCCTGCTTGTCAGCCAGTGTTTGAAGAAGATGTGAGAGTAATTTTAACACACCCTTTCAAAATAGTCCACTTTAAACGTGGATCTTTTCTTTTCACTATAAATGAATCAGCACTTTTGCAGCATCATCGGATCAAGTATGACCTACATGAGAAATACAGGAGTTAGACCCTGAGGTTTAGTTTTATAACTAAACATGTTCTCCTCACCTTATGTGTGAGCCCCACTGTCTTTTTCTGTTTTGAAGTAGAGTTGATTTACAATGTTGTGTTAATTTCTGCTGTACAGCAAAGTGACTCAGTTATACATATATATATATATACATTCTTTTTTATATTCTTTTCCATTATTGAATATTGAATATAGTTCCCTGTGCTATACAGTAGGACCTTGTTGTTTATCCATGCTATATATAATAGTTTGCATCTACCAACCGCAAACTCCCAATCCTTCCTGCCCTACCCCCCCTTCCCCTTGGCAACCACAGGTCGGTTCTCTATGTCTGTGAGTCTGTTTCTGTTTTGTAGATAAGTTCATTTGTGTCATATTTTATTTTTTATTTTATTTTTTTTTAAAACATCTTTATTGAAGTATAATTGCTTTACAATGGTGTGTTACTTTCTGCTTTATAACAAAGTGAATCAGTTATACATATACATATGTTCCCATATCTCTTCCCTCTTGCATCTCCCTCCCTCCCACACTCCCTATCCCACTCCTCTAGGTGGTCACAAAGCACCGAGCTGATCTCCCTGTGCTATGCGGCTGCTTCCCACTAGCTATCTATTTTACATTTGGTAGTGTATATATGTCCATGACACTCTCTCACCCTGTCACATCTCACCCCTCCCCCTCCCCATATCCTCAAGTCCATTCTCTAGTAGGTCTGTGTCTTTATTCCCGTCTTGCCACTAGGTTCTTCATGACCTTTTTTTTTTCCCCTTAGATTCCATATATATGTGTTAGCATACTGTATTTGTTTTTCTCTTTCTGACTTACTTCACTCTGTATGACAGACTCTAACTCCATCCACCTCATTACAAATACCTCCATTTCATTTCTTTTTATGGCTGAGTAATATTCCATTGTATATATGTGCCACATCTTCTTTATCCATTCATCCGATGATGGACACCTAGGTTGCTTCCATGTCCTGGCTATTGTAAACAGAGCTGCAATGAATATTTTGGTACATGACTCTTTCTGAATTATGGTTTTCTCAGGGTATATGCCCAGTAGTGGGATTGCTGGGTCGTATGGTAGTTCTATTTTTAGTTTTTTAAGGAACCTCCATACTGTTCTCCATAGTGGCTGTATCAATTTACATTCCCACCAACAGTGCAAGAGTGCTCCCCTTTCTCCACACCCTTTCCAGCATTTATTGTTTCTAGATTTTTTGATGATGGCCATTCTGACTGGTGTGAGATGATTGTGTCATATTTTAGATGCCACATATAAGTGATATCATATGGTATTTGTCTTTCTCTGTCTGACTTACTTTACTTAGTATGATAATCTCTGACTGCATCCATGTAGCTGCAAATGGCATTATTTCATTCTTTATTGTGGCTGTGTAATATTCCATTGTATATAAATACCACATCTTCTTTATCCATTCATCTGTCAATGGATATTTCGGATGTTTCCACGTCTTGGCTATTGTAATCATGAATATAGGGGTGCATGTATCTTTTTGAATTGTAGTTTTGTCTGGATATATACCCAGAAGTGGGATTGCTTGAGCCCCACTGTCTTTTGCCACTTCTTCATGGGTGCCCATATTTAATCAAGATTTCCTTTCAGTTGGTATCAATACGTTGCTAGAAGCCCCTCCAGTGACAACACGCATATCAATGAAGTAACAAAGTAATTCCTAGATTACACATTTCTTTTTCACATTTGCTACTGTGAAGTGTGCTCTTGGTGAGAGGTATTTGGAATCCAGTTCATCTCGTTAGTATAATATGCAGCCATGTTCATTTCGTCGATTAGGTCTTTGTGAGCAAGGATGCAGATGACGTGCATCTGAGAATCTCCAAATAGGAGCAGGAAGCCCTCACCGGAGGGAGGGGCTGGGGAGTGGCGCTCCCTGGAGAGGGAGGGGGGAAAGCCTTTTCCAGTCGTTTCCATGGTGGGGCCTGATCTCCACGTTGGGAGAACTTTGAGGTGGGAGGTTGGGGATCAGGGAGCTAGGGGCTACTTGTTACGTGCACACACACACATGCACGGACACACACACCCAGGGAAGGGAACTCGGGGCTCAAGGCTGCCCCCCAGCCCATCAGCACCCGGGTGGACACACCGGCTTGGGGGTCCTGACAGTGTCCGCTCGCACAGGCTTGGATTTGGAGCAGGAAGAAAGGAAGCCGATGGGGATGGGAACCTCAGAGTTAGACAGACGCTCCTCGAGATTCACCTGATGTCTAGAGATTTCTACCACCCTCCAGCACCCACTATGCCACAGCCTGCAACCCTGCAAACTCCCAGACACTGACGCCAGCCCACCACCCTCTCTCCGAGCGTGCTCCCCGCCGCCCCGCAGGCCTGGCAGAAGGTGCCTGTCTGTGTGAGATGGGGGTTTCCAACCTGCTGCTCACACCCCTCCAGACTCTCCCGTCCATGTCCAGCACCCGGAGGGGACACAGGGGTCTGTGCAGCGTGGGTCCAGGCTGGATGGGCCGGAGCCCCCGCTTCTCCAGTGCTGGCCCCGTGCCGCCCGCTGCTGGCCGCAGAGGAGAAGTGGACAGCTGGAGGGTCACGTCCAGCTCTGGGGTGGAGGGACACAGGGTGCAGACAGACACTTCCTCTAGTGAGTTGTCTGTGAAGACCCCAAACTCTTCCCACACATCCGGCTCAGGCTGCTGGGAATTCAGAAAGGAGAAACTGGCCTCAGTGACAGCCTATAAAAGAAAGGGCTTCCCTCTGTCCTCCTGCGGGCCCCGGCGGCCCTCCGTGTGCCCAGCACCTTTAGCCTGAGAAAAGCGCTGAAGAATCGGGGTCCAGCTGAGTCACTCCTGGTTCCCACCAGCACCTCCCTCGCTTGCCTGCCAACCCCCGTTCAGGGCAGCGCCCCTCAGAATGCTCTTCCTGGGCATGCCGTTTCCCCGAGAGCCCTTTGCGGGAAGTTTGCATCTGGCATCTCTCTAACAATCAGAAAGTCAGGAGCCACATGTCCCTGGAGCTGGGCCCCAGACAAGGATGCATTCTGCCCTTGGAGGAGACCTGCTCTGGGTGAATTGCAAAGGCTGTGGTCCCACGCGGGGACCCCCACGTCACCTGCTGAACTGCTCTTGCGGTGCCATTGGTGCTGCTTGCTCTGTGTGTGTGTGTGTGTGTGTGGGTGGGTGGGTGGGTGACACCCACCATATTTTCCGGTAATAGCTCTGAGCAGACATGGTATCAGTGGCCATAAAACAGGGCCTCTCGTGGGAAGCCCAGGAAAGCGGCACAAATAACCACCAGTGATGCACCGTAACAGATGAGAGCTAATTAAAAATGACTTATTAAACACCGTGTTTCATTCTCTGGAACTCTTGAATGGGACCACGGACCCCTCCCCGCTTTGCCCTTTCTGGTCACCTGTACAAATCCACACACCGAGGTCCTCCTTTTGCCTTTAAGCCTGAGGTGTTTAGAAAGACGACGGATTGTACAATTTCATCTCAAAGACTTATTCTCGGAAAAATGACTCATATTTATAAAGGGTCTATTCACGTGAGAAAGGAATCACTCCTACCTGCTTGGCCTCCCTTTCCAGCGCGCGCTCACTGGTATTTGGGGGAGGACGGGGTCAGAGGTTAGTGAGAGAACAGAGAGTCTGCTGTCTGCAGCTGCCACGCACACTGGTACCTGCACAAAAAACTGGTTGTTAATGGATTTGCCCGACATTCAGTTTTCAAAAGTATCTTTTCCTGGACTTCTTGGCGTTTTCATGTTTTTAGGACAATGCAATCACAGTTGCAACCCCAAAGTCTGAGTTTATAAGCAACTTTGACACAATATGTAGCTCATGAAACTTGCATCCCGGCAACACAAAAACTTATCATGGCGAAGATCTGTTGACGTCAATGCCTTTTATAACTTATTTGTTGGCAAAAGGAGAGACATACTCTGCGTTATTGTTTTGCAAGTGTGGGATCTGGGTCAGTATGACCTACGAATTGATAGGTGGCCCTGGAATTACCCGTGTGCTCTGAAGAGGAAGAAACAAAACACACGGTTACTAAGGCCTTGCTTGGTTCCGGGGTCGGGCAGTTTCGCAGGCTCCCAGGAGATGGCATCTGCTTTTTGGACAATAATTTTCAAGATATTCCCATTTCCCTCTCCCGAGGCACACGGAGGGGGGAGTTTGCGAACCCTGGGGGCAGCTGTGGGAAAGTAGGAAGCTGGAAATGCTCCGGTTAACCCTGGTCTTGTCCTAAAAGCAGGCTGACCCACCCACCCCAGGGGCAGGAATAACAGGCAGCCACACAGTACAAGGTCTGCCCAGAAAACCGTGTGTGATTTTATTTTATTTTATTTTTCAGATTTGGTTTATTATTTTTTTTAATTTTTATTTTATACTGGAGTATAAGTTGTGTTTGTAGTATGTGATTTTTAAAAGTGGTCTTACGTACGAGTAGGGATCATCATATCCTTTTTCAAGCATTTTGGGGATCACTCAGGCTCTAAAAGCAATATTTAACCCTCTTTTGCCACCTCAAGAACAAAACAAAAGCCAGCAACCCAGATTTCAAAAACGAAGACTAAAAGGCAATGGCTCGGGGTGTCTGGGTGCCTGGCACCTCTGGGAGGCACGGCTGGCCTCGAGATCGTGGGAGGGCGGAGGTCACGTTCCTGAGCTCGTGATGGACCAGACAGTCTGCCGAGTTCAAGTTCATTCATGTCAGATAACCCAGAGGGGCTGTTATCCCGTTTCCTGGGTAAAGAGGCCAAGTCTCACCAAGTCAGTGCCAGCAAGTGTCAGGGAGCAGCCGGGACCTGGGCATCAACGCCACCGCCTGGGTGCCAGGTGAGGACCCTGCACACAGGGTCCCCAGTTAGGGCCCCGAGACCCCTGTTATCCGCGTGTCCCTCCGTGAAGTGCTGGTGAATGTTCTCACCCAGAGGGGCCCGGGGCCTCCAACCTGCTGCTCTGTTTTCTCAACACCAAACTTTTGGAAAATTAGCAAAACCATCCGGAGTTGGCAATCTCACTTTCTCCAGTTTTATTTCAAATACAGAAAACAGTCTAATGTTGAATGTCGAAGCTGGCACTGGTTGTAGGTTCCAGGACCATCGCCTGGTCTAACCCCAGAAATCCAGAGGTGCGATTCTCCCTCAGTCTTGTGGTCACGCGCCCTCCAGGGAGCTTCACAGGAGCAGGCGGGCACACGGTGGTGTCAGGGCGTGGACGGGCCATGGGGGGACCCAGCGGCAGGAGGGTCTCCAACGTGAGGCCGGATGGGTGTGGACAGGACAACACGGCTGGTATTCATTTACCTGGAGTGTTGGGACTGTCCTGGCAAAGCACACAGATCTTCTCATTCTCTAAGAAAAGCCTGCCAGTTCCACACGCTTCCATAACTTACTCCTGTGAAAATTATCTTTAAAAGTACAACCTCAGAAGGAACGACTACTCTGTAAATCACAGTCGAGTTGACAGAGAGCAAGTGCTTTCTCTCGATGTAAGTGATTCAGCAAAATGCCGTGACATGGCTTCCCTGGTGGCGCAGTGATTGAGAATCTGCCTGCCAATGCAGGGGACAAGGGTTCGAGCCCTGGTCTGGGAAGATCCCACATGCCACGGAGCAGCTAGGCCTGTGAGCCACAACTACTGAGCCTGCGCGTCTGGAGCCTGTGCTCTGCAACGAGAGGCCGTGATAGTGAGAGGCCCGCGCACCGCGATGAAGAGTGGCCCCCGCTCGCCGCAACTAGAGAAAGCCCTCGCACAGAAACGAAGACCCAACACAGCCAAAAATAAATACATAAATATTTTTTTTAAAAAGGAATATATATGAAAAAAAAATGGCGTGACTGGCACTTATGGCATCAAGAACTAGTAAATGGAGGCTTCATATCAGTTAGTGAGCAGAGCTGCATTCTCCCCCTTTCCTTCTCAGGCCTCCGGGAAACAACGGCCTGGCGAGGACAGAGAGAAGGGGTGCGTGGAGGACCCGTGGCGGGCCCTGCTGAGCCGCCGGGCACTGGCTTCACTGGAAACACATCTCGCTGGCCTCATGGGGTGTTGGGAAGATGCATGTTAAACCCTGGAAGTCTCCTGTGTTTGTGGGAGGAAAGCAGAGATTTGCGCATCCCAGAACTCAAAGGAACTGCGGAGATCATGCCATTTCATCAATCACTCAATCAGTAGTGTTTATGAGACGTGTGGTTTCCAGGAAGTCCACCTTGATGTCGGTCTCCTGCCCTGAATGGAGCAGGGGCGTCTGGGGAAAACTGCAGAGGAAGAGGGTTCGAGAGTCACCAAATGAAGGTGACAGGAGGGGAAGGACTCTCCTGCCTGCCCTGCCCCCTTAGCCCTGGGCGCCCCCTGCACCCCGACAGTCCCCCGTCGGGAGAGCATAGTGCCTGCTGCCGGGTCGGAGGGGAGGAGGTGTGGGAGGGGTGTGGGGGGGTGAAGATCCCCCCCAGGTCTCACTAAATAATACGGCCCCCAGGCCCCATGGGTCTAGGGTTCCCGTTCCCGCAGGGCCCTCGGGCCACCCGCAGGGAGGCTTCTGGCGGGCCCACGGCCTCACCCTCAGACACACCTGGCCAGGTCTGAGCTGCCAGGACAGCAGAGCTTGGGCCGGGAGAGGCGTCTGCACAGGCCCTCAGCCGAGAGCCCCGAAGGGTCCCACCCACGGCAGTACATTCTAGGGCTCTCTGCGAGAAAGCTACACAACTGACCTGTGATGAGAAGTCACCGAAGGTAACCCTCTCCCGCCTCAGGTTGTCAAAGTCAGGAACGTAAATGCGGATCCTGGGAAAGGATAGCAGACGGGAACTGGGGGAGGGCTGGAGCAGAGGCGGGCCCCGCGCTGGGATGCTCGGCAGCCCGCAGGGCAGGCGGACACGCGGGAGGGATCCAGTCGGGCCTTCCCGTGGGCGGCCTTGGACAGCAGCTGCAGACGAAGGCTCGTCACAGGACCACAGAGGTTAGAGCAAGAACGTCGGAGAGACCACCCTTCTCTCCTTGGCTGGTCAGGAGGAGACTCCAGACTCTGGCTGTCCTCCTCCTCGAACCCAAGGCCGTCCCAGCAGAGAACGGCCTCGTGGTCTCGACAGGGTCCTTGGAGGCTCTCCTTACTCTTCCCTGCTTCTTTGAAAGAGCCGGGATGCATCAGAGAAGAGAGACGGTGAGGCAGCTTAGCGCTGGGCTAAAGGAGTCACGGGCGCGGAGATAAACGGTGATTCAGACGCCCTTCTCTCCTCTGGGTCTTGATAGCTCATATCCACAAAATGTGTAACCAGTAAGTTCTAATTCCGGAGCCGTGCTTAATCTCTGTCTGGGACTGTAACGTAAGAAGAACACTACTTGTCTGCAGGTAACACGAGTGATCCACTTTAAGATCCTGATAAAAAAAATGTCAGTTGTATTTATCATCAGAACCAAGGCTGTAATGCGGGTTCCCAGCCGCTGATGTTACTGGCCGGCCTGCGGCCTGGACGTGGGGTGTGAAAGGCCCCCTGGGCAGTTCTCGCGGGCAGTCCCAGCCGGGGACCCCTGTGAGATGGAAAAATAAAGCTTGAGGAGTGTAGGTCTGCATTTCCTTGCATTTTTGATTTATTGTATATATAATTATAGAGATAGTTATCTTCTTTATGGGAAGTATACTAAAGTAAAAAAAAGTAGAAAAATAGTTAGGCATAATCTCATTACCCAGATATACCCACGGTTGATATTTTGCCATGTCTCCTCTGGGGTCATTATTATTGTTTTTTTAAGCATAATTGAAATCATACAGTATCTATGATTCTGGGAACTTTAAAAAATTTAACATAGCATAAAAATTTCCTCATGTATTACAATTTTGTAAACACAAAATGTAAACACAATTTTTAATGCTTGCATAAAACTGAAAATTTTTTCCCTCTTAAATTACGATTTTAATCATATTAATCTTGGCTCTGCTCACTGAGCCCTTACTATTTGTAGACACAGTGTTTAGTGCCATCTATAGATTATCAGTTTTTAATTCTCAGATCAATCCTATGGAGTGAATACGATTATTTTCCCAATATTACGGATGAAGAAACCAGAATCCGATAGGGGCTAACGGTCCTAATCAAGGTGCCAGGGCAGGTGACCCAACTGAGCATATTCACACCTCCATCTGAGTGGCCCCCGTAGCCTGTGTTCCACGCACGCACTCCTGGGGCCCCTCCCACGTGCCAGTTGAGGGCGCCCAGAACTCGGACTGGGGGCAGGACAGAGAGCTGGGCCTGCTGTCCAGGGTCTCACTGGCCTGCAGGGCACACAGACAGACGCTGACCCCCTGTTTCACTTTGGGGAACTTTCCAATGTGCCTCCTCTTTTATCCAGTAGGGACACTAGGACCTGTTGTGAGCATCACGAGGAATAGAGAGGATCAAAACGAGTGGGTGTCCTTCTCTGCAGGCTGTGCTGGGCGCCGGCAGCTGCTTCCAGGTGGGGAGGAGGGTTTGGAGGGAACAGGAGAGGTGGGTGAGGGCGTGCCCTGACCTGCATCTCAGAGCTGATGTGGGCAGCAGCCACCGTGCACCAGTGGTTGCAAACTTTGGTGTCTAAGAACCACCTGGACAACAGGATATTATTCTACCTTAGAAAGGAAGGAGATTCTGACACAGGCTACAACCTGGATTGATCTTGAGGTCGTTATGCTGCATGAAATAAGCCAGGCAAATACTGTATAATCCACTCATAGGAGGCACCTAGAGTCGTCAGAGGCATAGAGACAGAAAGCAGATGGTGGGGACCAGGGCCTGGGGCAGCGGGGTGACGAGTTAGTGTCTAATGGGTACAGTTTCAGTTTTACAAGATGAAAAAATGCGGGAGATGATTACTTGAATGTGAATGTTGTGTTGTGTGTGTTTTGTCACACACACACACACACACACACACACACACGAGCACCAGAGCTCTTCTCTATAGAACTGGGCTGTGGAATCACCTTTGAAGAACTGGAAGCACAGCCTTGGTGCTGATTTATCACAGGTGTGCCAAGACCCAGGGTCAAAAAAAAAAAAAAGAAAGAAAAGAATCACCTGGGCAGTGACATGAACCATCTCAGAGGACATGCTTTGCCACCTCTCGTGCGTCCTGCAAAGTCTGGGCTGAGCCCCAGGGTCCCGCTGGAATTGCTGGAGCCGTTCTGGGGCTGTATCGCCCTCTCCTGAACCAGAGCCTCTGCGACCTGCATCCCGGGCTCCCCCCTCACCAATCATGCTCCACCCTCGAGTTTCATTTCCACACTGGATTCCAGAAATTTACGACCACTGAAAACCACCAACCCAAAGGAATGAAGAGAATTCCAGGCAGGCCCCCATGAGATTTGGAGATGAGAGATTTGGAGGTGGGGTCCGCAGACCTCTCTCTCTCGGGGTAAGGACGGACTAGAGAGAAGGACCCATGGCGCTCAGCACGGCGGTGAACAATGTGGGCGGGAGGCGGAATGCCAGGAGGGTCTGTTTCTGAGGCTGGAGTTGCTGTAACAGCCCAGGAAGGCGGTGACAGCCTCTTAACCAGGGCTAACTCACTGGCAACCGCATTCAGCAGGGCCAGGATCCAGGATCAGGAAGCAATTTCCTAGAGACCTCTGAGCAGTCAGATTAAATGTTACAACGTCCCTGCGGTAAATCTTGTGCCTTTTGCTGATAATAGAGCCCTTGGGCTGTCACTTTACAACCATCTCACTCTTACAGACAATTCACCCAAGTCTGGTTACTTGATTTTCCAGCTCACGGTATATTAGAAATGAAAAATTCGGAGGAGGAACTGAGGGGGCTGCCTGAGACAGGTGAAGACAACGCCGTGACCCTGACAGCAAAGGAGGGACGAAGCATTACACAGGAGTAAAATAATTAACAGCTTTGTCATCTAGGTCATTTACTGCAGCAAACAATCTCATGCAACATTATTGGGGATCCAAGAGAAAATCAGAAATGGTGGCCCCAAAAAGGAATGAATTTTTCCTTCTCGTTGGAACTATTGTGACAGAGATTAAGGACATTTGCTCCCTGGAGGATGTTCCCACTTAGCTGTGCCTTTTTCTGGAAGACAGGCTGAAGGCTACTGACAGAAGAGCAATAGCTTTCAGCATCTGTTCTGTCACCCATGTGTGTTGGGGGGTGGAAATTGCTGCTTCCTCACAGCTGGAGTTTCCTAGGGGCTCCTATAATGAGTACCTCCACCGGATGGCTGAAAACAACAGGAATCTATTCTCTCACAGTTCTGGAGGCCAGAAGTCCAAAATCAAGGTGTCGGCAGGGCCACGCTCCCTCTGAAGGCTCTAGGGGATGGTCCTTCTTGGTGGTTCCCAGCATCCCTTGGCTTGTGGATGCATCACTCCAATCCCTGCCTCTCTCTGTCCAGAATTCCCACCTCTTATAAGGATACCAGACACTGGCCCACCCTACTCCAAATGACCTCCTCTTAACTAATTACATCTGCCAAGATCCTATTTCCAAATAAGGTCACATTCGGAAGTTCTGGGAAGGCATGAATTTGGGGGACCCTATAGGGTCCAGTACACCCATCCTTTACCCGTTCCTCTTCTTCTCCTTCCTACCAGCTCCCAGGTTTTCCTTTGGAGGAACACCCGCCTCCACCATTCTCCTGCTTCTGAGATGTGTTCAGCCAAATAGCACAGCCAGTAAGGGAGGAAATATACCCCTTGACCTTGGGTCGGACGAGGAATCGCCAGGTGCTGGAGCCACCATTTCACAGATAAAGTGGAGTCAGCCCAGGGTGGGGTCCCTGGGCTCCCAGACACCCCGTCAGAGCTGTCTCCCAAAGGCACCCCGTGCCTGGAGTGCTGCTGTGCCTGAGGTGGCCAATCCACCCTTCCCTGGTGTAGGGCTCCACTTGGGTCCCCTTTATCGCCCAAAGTGTCGTAGGCCTGCCTTCATGGGCCCATAGAGGAGAAGTGGGACCCTCTGTTTTCAAACATGAGGCAAAAGGAACTTTTCTGCTTTGGGAAAAAGTGATTAAAAAGGCACTTGGTTGTATGACCAAGCCCTCTGTCATTTGCCCGTCACCCAAGGGTGCAGGACAGTTAACCATGGCACCCAGGGCCTTTGGGGCAATTGAAGACTCCTACCTCTGGACAGAGGATGAAAGCAGTGTCTGTAAAGAATGAATAGGGCTGGGAATACAGGACATGTGAGACCCCTTGACAGGCTCCAGGCCCTGGGAGTCCTGATAGAGCCTCCGAAATGAAAAGAACTCAAGTAAGGTCTGATCTGGGGAGTAGAGGCTGCCCTGAACTGGGCAGATCCTAAGCAAGCCGTCAGTAGTTCTTGTGCTACGAATGCGTGCAAGTAATATGATCAATAAATGCTAGTGTTCGTAACAACAAATCATTAGGGGCAATAAGCCTCTAAAAGATAAGTATCTGTTTATTATTTTCATGAAAAAATGGTAGAAATTTTAAAAGTTGAGGACTTGAGTTATTTGAAAAATTTATTAGAACCTTCTTGAGAACATCAGATAAATTAAAAGTTGCTTAAAAGCATCTCTTTAAGTGTATGCATGTGTCTGCAAGCAAAGAAGAGCCCATTTGCGCTTTTTCAAATGAAGGAGAACAAATGTTAACAGAAATCTTTATTCAATACTTAAATGCCTGTTTATTTTTTCCAGTTCTCCTACAAAGAAACAAGAACTATATGAAGACTGAAATGCTGCTTACTGCTAATACACAAGTTTGCAAGAGTAACTAGATGAAGATTTCTCTCTCTAATTATAATTCTTTACTCTTAGGTATGTAGCCAAGAGAAACAAAAACATGTCCCCACAAAGACACGAATGTTCACTGAAGCATTAGTCATAATTGTGAGAAAGTAGAAACAACCCAAATGTCTGTCAAGGGATGAATGGATAAACAAACAGTGGTATATACATACAAGGGAATATTATCAGGCTAACAAAAGGAATAAAGTGTGACACATGTTAAGAGATGAACCTGGCTAATGTGAATGCTGAGTGAAAGAAGCCGGTCACAAAAGGCCACAGGTTGCATGGTTCCTTCTATGTGAAAGATCCAGAACAGGCAAATCCATGGAGACAGAACGTGCTTTGTTGGGACTGGGTTTGGGGTGAGAGAGTGGGGTGTGCCTGCTGATAGGTCAGGGTTTCTTTCAGGAGGGACAGAATGTTCTAAAAATTAGAGTGTGCTGATGGCTGTGCAACCCTGTGAATATATTTTTGAAAGCACTGAATTGTCCACTTTCAGTGGGTGACTTCAATGGTGCGCGAATGCCATGATGTATCTCAGTGAAGTTAAGCACCCCAGGTCCTACCTGCAAAGAGCTCAGAATCACTACATTTAAGAATCTTTTCCTTTAAGATATTTCCATGTTTTTTTTTTCTGATAATTATCCAAATAATTGGGTCCGGGACTCTGACAATTTAGGATGTTTTTTCTTTTTTTACAAAGTCAGACAGCTTCTGCTAGAGTTAAAATGAAAAAGTATTTCATGTTTCAGTAACAGTCTTCCTGAGATAAGAACCTTAACTGACAGCTGCTTTCACGACCTTCACTTTTCTCTCCTACGTCTCATCCGTACCCACAGTTATAAAAATGCTACTGTACTGACAACTCTTTTTAGAATTCTCCTAAATTAGGAAACACTATTTGTGACACAGTGGGAGTGTGATATTGACATTGGTAAATGGATATTGATGGGTAGGTGGATTCGGTAATTGCGAACATTTTAGATGTCAGGGTAGCAGGATCCCTTGCTTTTAAGCTTCATGAAAGCAAAATTTGCCTTCACTGAGCAATTTGGACACTACATGTAAAAAGCAGGGGAGGAAAATGTCTATATTATGTTGAAAGTAACATTACCACATGATGACAATTGGGTCTTTGAACTATTTATGGTAAAAAGAACATCTTGTGGCATACAACTCCGAGATGAGCTGCCCAAAAAGACACATTAGAGGAGCCCCAGTTGCAACCACAAAACTGTAGAGCGTGGAAATATAACGCCTGTTTCAAAGCAGTCCTCTCAGATCCATCAGCATCCCCGCTACCACCCCCAGGAGAACATTGGCTTACCTCACGCGAGCTGGTTCAGAATTAAATGAGCTAGCTTACGCAAGTTGCTTGGGACAGTGTCTGGGATACAAAAAGCACTTAATACGTGTCAACTATCATTATTATTGTTATTATTACTATCATTATTTTTACCTGCTCACCAAATAGCTCTTATAAGCGTCCTGGAACTGAGCCTCCTGACTGTCCCTGGCTTGTCTGGGTTTTGTGTCTACCCTCGAGGTGGTCCCGTTCCCGGGTGGGAAGTGAGTTGCCAGCCTTCAGTGCCACCCAAAGCACAAGGAGTGAGAAGGGGGGAGGATGAACCCCCCGAGTGAACTGGGGCCATTATCCGTGGTAGGCAATGAAGCTGGGTGGCCTGAAACAGCAAATGTCCACCCTGGGGGGCCGGACCAGGGGTAGGTAGGCTGGTGAACGCCGGGACGCGTTTCATCCCGGGAGACCAGCGCGTGCTGACTTGTTTTGACATGAGAACTGTAACAATGGAACTGCCGAGAGCCGGGCGTGCGCGAGACCAACTGCCAGCTCCTCCCTGAAGTCGTGTATCTGAGCCCGTCCTAGTCGCTGGAGAGACAGCGCTGGGCTAGGAGGGAGTCCTGCTACTATTAGGGGACATTCTGGTGGAAGCACACGGACAATAAACAGGGAAGCACTGGAGTCTTCTACAGAGAGGGAGGGGGCAGGAGGCCTCAGGAGGGGGCACATTTGGGCTCAGTCCTGAAGAATGACGTGGATGACATCCACCGGGGAAGAACTGCAGGGGTGGGATCCTGAGGCAGGAACAGGCGTGCCTGGCTGGAGCCCTAGGACACTAACAGTGTGTCTCCAGTGCATCACGGTGAGAATGTAAAATAGGCGTCGGCACAAGGATTGAAAGATAAAACTCAAAAAGTCTCCTATCCTTGTAGGATTATGAATGCTTTTAAACTTTTAAAAGTAAATGTTTATACACCACCATAAATCTATTTAAAAGGAAAAGCAGTTACTACCCAGCAAGCACCCACCCAGGACCGCACAGCAGGGCTGGACCACGACGCGGGGCAGGGGAGACACTGGGCTGGGGCTTCTGGACGAGGGGGCTGCATCTCTAGATAAAGTGGGACAGAATCTGACATGATAAGTTGCTTAATAAGAAAAGAGCCACCTTATGAGGATTTGAACCGAGAGGGAACAGCCTGGAGGGCTCGCTCTCGGGAGACCTGGGCTCTGGGTCCCTCAGTGTGGCCCTGGGCAGTGGGGTCTTCATCTGAGCAGCAGGGTGACTGCCCACTGCTCTCCATCCTCCCGGGACCATCAGGATGAGGAAATGAAACAGAACGTGGAGGTTCTTTGGAGACTGGAGAAGACAGCTCAAAACTCACATGGCATTGACAGCATGGACCAAAACTTACCTGCGAGTAGTAAAAACAAAGAAGAGTGTTTTTTTTTTTTTTTTTTTAATTTATTTATTTTATTTTTGGCTGCGTTGGGTCTTTGTTGCTGCGCGTGGGCTTTCTCTAGTTGCGGCGAGCGGGGGCTGCTCTTCATTGTGTGCACGGGCTTCTCACTGCAGTGGCTTCTCTTGTTGCGGAGCACGGGCTCTAGGCATGCGGGCTCAGTAGTTATGGCTCACGGGCTCTAGAGCGCAGGCTCAGTAGTTGTGGCACGTGGGCTCAGTAGTTGTGGTGCACGGGCTTAGTTGCTCCGCGACATGTGGGATCTTCCCGGACCAGGGCTCGAACCTGTGTTCCCTGCACTGGCAGGCGGATTCTTAACCACTGCGCCACCAGGGAAGCCCAAGAAGAGTGCTTTTAAGAATTCATTTTCCCTGAGCAAGCAAATAAACACATTCTCACCATGTTAATCAATCTTAAATCAGCTCTGTTTAAAACCTACAGACTCTCCAAGTATGGGTATATCCTACACATGGTTGCATTTTCCCTGATGATGGCATTAAATTGTAAATTTAAATAGAAATCGAGAATTTGAAGATGGGGGTTCATTTTTGGACGAATCACCCCGATAGTAGATATGGTTTGAATGTAGCCATGAGCAGGATGATGGCTTTTCTTTCAGCTTGGAGTCCCTGGATATTTTTCAAAAACTTAAGTAGCATATGTTTTCAAAGTTAATAAAAAGATGTTTACATTGCAGTTGAGAGCCTAGCAATAAGAAATTCAGTTCCAGCTCATTGGAAGCTCAGAGAGACGTCCCCGCCCCTTCCCCGGGGGATGGGGTAGGTAGGAAACTGTGGAAACCCCATTTCGGTTCCAGAACCACTCCGAGTAATGGGGAGAGGCCACCGCATCCAAGGGAATTTTGGCAAAACCAGTGGGAAACGATCCTTTGAAGACACAGTGTTTCTGAAGAGGGCGGTCCCTTCCCTGTTCCCACCCAACTCTGCTTTTAGCTTTAACATTTTTGTAATCGGAAGTTCTGATGGTGAACAAAATTTATAATGATGTTCAAAGGCTAAGGAAGCCGAAAGCTTGAAGTCTTGAGGAGATAAATATTAATGCCTATCGTGTTCCTAACTATGTTTCGTTAAAGTTTGGAGAAGAGGGCGGCTGAGAAAACATCAAAGAATATTGCTTTGTCTGGAGAGGAGAGGGGCAGGGGAGATGACAGCTCCTTTCTAGAACATGAGGAAGTGTTCTTAGGGCAGAAGCTGCCTGTCATTCCCTCCTGGGTCCCGAGGAGAGCAGGGAATTGAGGGGGGAGTTCTGGGCCCCTGGTCCTCAGGCCCCCCTCACCCTGTCTACAGATTCCTTGGTGGCCGGGGGGGGCCCACTGGGGGAAAGGAGACCCTGGGCTCCCCTCAGGGCAGCTCCCTGCTGGAGACAGGAGGTCACACGTGTGCTCCACGGCAGCCTGGAACCAAGATGGTGCCCCAGTGGACACCTTCCTCCTTGTGCACCCCCAGTTTGGGGGCTGCTTCTCCCTCCTGACCCTTCTGTTTCCTCTGTGACACTCAGCTCACCCTGCTAATTCAGTCAGCGGAATAGGAAAGGGAAACAGTAAAAAGTAGGGAAACGAGAACGTCAAAGATTAGACTCTAGGGAGACCTAAATCTACAGAAAACCCTTTGGACGACCTCACTGGGCTGAACTCCGATTCCCGACACCCTCGTGTTTCCAGCATTTCCGGACACGACTGCATCTGTGTCAGATATTTTTAGTTGATATAGTAGACTCTCTGTGGTGCTTATCATGTGACAGGCACTGTTCTCAGGGCTTTGCAGATATTCGCTTGTTTTCTGCTCTTAGGATAAAGGTAAGCACCCTTACCAACCCTACTTTGCAGATGAAGAAATAGGCACAGCCTGGAAAAGTAGCTCACGCAGACCACGTAGCTGGGAAGTGGGAGAGATGGATGGCAAATCTACCCGCTCTGCTGCTGTTGATGTAAAGTGTCATTAAGTCTACCTGCATAAATGCAAGAAAAAACCAAAATGACCCCCGTGCCCGGGTGTGAGTACACGGCAGTCATGTGCATCCACGCGGTAAGCAAGGATGTACTGTGGAGTCACCTCAACTGAGCCTAAATCAAACCCCAGCTCTGTTTGTGGGGATGCTGTATTACCTGCCTTGATAAATTCATGTTCCTCTAAACCGCACCAACTTTGACTGCTTCAGCCAGAGCCGGTTCGGTTAGAGGCCCCACTTCCTCACCTCCTCTTTCCCAATCTTGCAGCTCCCCGTCACCAGGGCTGAGTGGACAGCACCCTTTTCTCGGGTTGGTAAGAAGGCTGGGCTGTTGACTATGAAGTTGGCTTGAAACCTCGGGTGAGCATCTTACTTTAATCAGGGCCCCTGCACAGTTAAGCAACATCTGCCCACCTCCCAGCAAGGAGATGAAGCAGTGAAAGCACATTTGTGGTTGGGGAAAAATGAAGGAGCCCACGATTAAACAGGCATGCGCAATTTCCCAACCTCTTTTGGTCCTGCCAACTTCTTCTACAATAATATCTAATCTCGAGAGCCCTGGGAGAATTTTTTTAATCATATGATTATTTTTGCATGGTGCATAATGAAGAAGCAGTAAGTTAAAAAAGCATTTTTTGATTGGTATGTCACTAAAGATTTCATTATAATGTTCATTTTAACACAAATGTTGATCATTTTGATTATACATAAAGATGCATTTCAACTGTCCCTATGGCAACAGTGATATTCTCCATTTAATTTATTTTAAAATAATTACGTGGTAAAAGCATGATTTGTTGACAAATGCATTTTCAAATAAGATATTATATCCTGTTTGGTTTCAGCTCATTACATATCCTAAAATGTAGATGGACATATATCTTCATGTCATAATATCAAAAACAGCAAAAAGCACATAGTCTATTTGGAATTCTTGCATTTTGTTATTTAAAAGCCAATTGATATATGTCTATAATATTTATATTTTTATATGTCCACTATCACATGTACTTAGTTAATATGCTTTTAGATACATGACAGAAAATTATTCTATCTTAAATGGAAAATTTTTATATCATTATTTAATTCTCTGATATAAAAAATAAAATGTTCTTACCATTTAGCAATAGGAAGCCCTGCAAGGGGGTTGGAGTTGGAGTATGATCTTCCTGTCATGCAGTTTTGGGGTTTATACTGTTGGGGGTTCACTCTGCTTCTTGGATTTGTAGGTGTTTGTCTTTTGCTGCATTGGGGAACTTTTCATCCACATTTCTTGGAATGCCTTTTTGGGCCCACTTCTTTCTCCTCCTCCTGGGACTCTGATGACAGGATGTTCGCTCTTTTGTTCTAGGTGCACAGCTCCCTGAGGCTCTGCCCACGTTTTTTTTTCCAGTCTGTTTTCTCTCTGTTCCTCAGATGGGGAAATTTCTGCTGTTCATCCTCAAGTTCACTGGTTCTTTCCTCTGTCCTCTCCAGTCTGCTTTTGAGCCCATCCACTGAGGTTTTCATTTCAGTGATTGCATTTTTCAGTTATAAAATTTCCATTTGGTTCTTCTTTGTGTCTTTTATTTCTTTGCTGAGAGTTTCTATTTTTGTTGTTGTTCGTTTCAAGTGTGTTTGTCATGGTTTGTTGAAGCAGTTTATTTTGAGGGTGCTTTAAAATCCTTGTCAAATAACCAACATCTGGGTCATCTTGGTGTTGGTATCTGCTGAGCATCTCTTCTCGCTCCAGCTGAGATTTTCCTGGTGCTTGGTCTGATGAGTAACCTTTTTATTATAACCTGGATATTTGGATTATTCTGTTATGACGACTTCTGCTTCGGAAGGCTTCCTCTGATACCACACTAACAGGGCGAGGGGTGCTGTTCTTGCTGCCAGGTCAGGGGACGACCAGTTTCCCTGAGGAAGGGGTGCAAGGGTGGTACCCAGCCTTGCTCTGGGCCTCTCCAACCACCTGGCTGTGCTGGTGTCAGCCTTCTTCCCACTAGATGGTAGTAAACGTTCTGGCCCTAGGTCCCCGCTCAGCCTTTGCTGGGGTCGGGGGTGGGAGTGATGGTCGTGGATTTCTCCATGGAGTTCGGAAGGTGTAGGGCAGTAATTGAGTCAAAATCCTCTGTCCTGCTAGGCCGCCCCTCTGGCCAGAGACAGCAGACTCTTCTTGGGCCCTCTGGTCTGTGCCCACTGGGGCTCCTGGGCTGCTGGTTCCCTGTACCCAGTTCAGGGTCTAGGAGCGCACTCTCACGCCTGGCAGGTCTGTTCTCTTCACTTTTCAGAGTCTTTGCATGTTTGTTTCACATCACGTGCAGGGATTCTGGCTCTACTTAGAGGGGGGACAGGGTGATGTGTGTCCATCCCATCCAAGTCCTGAACTGCAAACCCCCTGCACTGTCTTATCATATCATTGTCTTTGGCTCCGTCAAATATTGCTCTTTCCCTGTTTATTCCCATTTTCCAGAGCTCAGCATGTCCTGTCTGAGACCTTCTACAGCAGAGTAGACCAGGACGAACGTGTGTTTCGCAATCAGATTCACGTTTCACTCCGGCTCTGTGACTTAGGTGCTGTGTGATCTGGGTAGACCGCCGGCCTCCTGCATGCCAACCGCTTCCTCTGTGAATGAGTACGACGCTCCCTGTCTCGTAAGGTTGGAGCACTCACAGCAACGCACAGTGCATGGAACCGAAGGCTCCCGGAGAGTGGGGGCTGGTATCATCAACACTCTCCCTTACGCTGGCATCAGATTTCACAGTTTAATATCGGGTCTGTAAAACACACACACACACACACACACACACACACAATCTTCAAAGGACAATTATTTGTGATTTGACACCTGCAGTAAAAGTTTCATACACAGGCCCCCTGCACCTGTGGGCCCACTCGCCCAGCCACCTACCGGTCTCAGCACAGAAGGCCGGCCACGGGCAGCGCGGACACGGTGGGATTTTCACAGCGGACGATGGCAGGCGTCGTCTCCATCCAGCACTAACTGCTCTGCGTGTTCCAGAAGCTTCCCTGTGTGACAAGAGCCCCGTGGAAGTGTGACATTGACCGAGGTGAGTGAGTGCCTTCTACATTTCCCATCAAGTTTTCTTGTAAAGTGTGGCAAACACAAAGGAGCCACATCTTACCCCGACGGGGTCTCTGCCACGGGCCTCAGAAGATCGCCTGTGGGTGTCCCCCAGTGGCTGCCCCTCCCAGGCTGGAGCACACGCACAGGGGCTCTTAGCTGGCGACCGTGGACAGTGCTGGCCGTGAGCTCGGAGCCGCTGCTGGGCGGCCGGGTTAGCAACTTGGGCACAAGTGGATGCACAGGGCAGCCCGCAGGGCACGCGGGGGACCTTGTGCTGGACCAGGGGGGAGGGCCTGGCCTCCCTCCCGCTGCTTCCATCATCTGCCTCTGTGTTCTGCCGGCCAGCAGCCCGCACGGACCCACGACTCCTTCGCCACCAGAGGATGTGAGGTGCAGACCGTGCTCGTCTCCGTCCTCAGGTTCAGATCTTTCAGGCTCTCTGCTTCCGTGGCACAAAGCCTGGCTCTGGGGCAGCCTGTCCTCCCGCTGAAATTGGAGCTGGCGGACGTCGCCTGTGTAGGAAAACACAAAGGTAATGGTTTGAATGTCTTTCATTTCTGTGTCTTTCTCCTACAAAAATGCCTTTTACTTTTCTCTGATACCTGTTGCTTTTTTACGCAGAGGTGAGTAAAAGCAAATGTACTATTTGATCTCACACAGAAAGTCATATTTAATGATACTTCGTTGGATAGGTTGACAGTCCACATGAACGAGTTTGAGAAACATTAAGGAACAGAAACTTCCACTGTGTTCTTGAGTTTCCAATAACGGTCTTCCTGTTGGCAACTTTTTAGCTGTGTGATCTCAGACATGTTGCTTTACTTCTCAAAGCCTCAATGTCCCTGTCTGTAAAATGGAGATAATAAGAGTCCCACCTTCAGGGGGTTACTGTCTGGATCACATGAGTTAGAAGATGAAGGCCCTTAGAACACTGTTTGGCAGAGAACGTGAACCATTTTCCCGCTGTGATTAAGGAGGATAATAAAGTGTTCAGGCAATTCTTCTCCAACATTCACGCCGCATCTTGCCTTCCCCCTCTTGGTTGCTACGGTTGGATTTTGATTTGTAGGGCCCTCTGGATTTGGGTAGAAAACAAATAGCTTCACGTCTGGAAACTGGTGCCCCCCGCGTGGCCCTAAAGCTTCTTGTCCCAAGCTGTCCAGGGTCAGCCTTGCCCGGATTTTGCCCTTTAAATTTCATACCCTATTATATACATGTGGCATTTCTCGTTCACATTTGGAAAGATTTGCTGAAACTGGTATCGTGTCTAAATACACTATTTGTACTCACTCAAGTGTGTCTCACAATACTCTGGGACAGTTTTTTTACATTAGCAGATTCCCTAGTCACCACAGTGCTCGACCCCCAGGCCCATCTCCCGGGGTCCCTTTGCACCCTGAAGACTTGGAGGGGGGCCTTGGATTTTGCCAATTACATTTGCTCTTCCAGAAACATTTGTTGTTCCTTCCCAGTGTCTTCTGCCCTCCTGGTGGGTGGCCAGCGGATTACTCAATGATTTGTTCCAGTAACTTCCCAGATACTGATTCCAAGATGAACAGTCTATAACTAGGTCCTAGGCCATCCCTTTTAAAAGGTGGCAATACTGTTCTTTTCGAGGCACCTCAGGAGACTTTTTCTGTCCTCTGGGACCCCTCACATGACAGCTCATGCCCCATTGTGACGCCTGCCAATGCCTAAAGTGGCCCAGAGACCCCTAAGGGAACCGATCCTCTGCTGGGTAATGGTCCATTATTCCTCTTCCTCTGCAACCTTTCCTTTCCATCCATCCATCTCTCACGGGGATTGTGCAAGACTGTTCACAGAAGCACTCTTCAGCAAAAATAATGAACTCAAACATGAAAAATACATATTCTGTTTTTTTGCTTTCCATTTTAGGGGAAGGCGTTTTCCTCTATTTTCCCCTTCATTTAATATATTTGAAAAATGTTGAGATTTCTTATCTCTCCTATGCTGTGGAATCGTCTAAAGCTTGTCACTCTATAACTACTGTTCACTAAGACCTGTCTTTATGATCTGGTGTGACTGTGACTTTATGAGGAAGCCGTTTTAATACCCGGGTTTGCAGTGCTGTTCTTCCAGATAACATGGGGGTACAGTCAGCTCTACAGGTGTCTAAACGCTGGTCCCTCCCGGGCACAGTATGAATTCTTCAGTGTGGATGCGCTGGGGGGAGGGGCAGGCCCACTGCTCAGGTCCCGGAGAGGCAAGTCCACGCCATCCCAGCCCCCTCCCGGTCCTGCGCCCCTGCCTGGGTCCGCACACCCCACGGCTCTTGCTGCCAGGCCTTCTTCACCCAGCAGGTAGCCTTTCTGGATGGGGCGCCACAAGGCGGCCCCTTCTGCCTACCGTCTGTGTAGTCTGCCAGTCGTAGGGAAAGGAACCATCTTCACCGCTGGGCCAGCGGGAGGGCAGGGGCTCTGGACGGCCTCTCCCTGCTCCTCTCTCCCGTTCAGGTCTCTCCCTCAAATACACCTGGGTTGGTTGATGGGCATCTTCCTAAGGAGCAAGCCTTCTACTCCCTGCTTGAAAACTGCCCCAATTCCCCGCTGGCTTAGCAATCCCATTACCTTGGTTTGGGGAAGGAGACACCACTGGGAGTCATGTGACGCCTGCCAGGCCAGTGACTCACACCCCATGCTTCCCCTACCCTCCCCGGCACGTTGGTGACGTCGTCGGGTGGGAGGAAGGTGGGGAGGCGACGAGAGGCCGGGTGAAGGGGCAGAGCAGTCTGGGTCTGACGACAGGTGAAGCCCTCCTGGGAGTTCCCTCCACTTCTGTCCCGGGTGGGACCCCTGTGTCCTCAGTCTCACGTCTTCCTCTTTCCTGGCTGCATCTTCTCCAAGAGGAAGCACGTCCTTCATGTGTCCTAAAGAGGGTGCAGAGAAGCACAGATTTTAGGTTCTGGCATGCCTAAAAATGTCTTTACTTTACCCTCATATTTTATGGTTTGGTCGGGGATAAAATTATAGGTTGAACATAATTTTCCTCTTGCAATTTCCCTCGTTTTTATTTTTGTCTTTTTGTTTTTATAAAGGGAAATCTCAAATGGCCTGATAACATGAACTGCCAGGGCCCTGACCCAACCGTGTGTCCCAGCCCCACGTGTAGCTGTTTCTTTGGCATTGATCATGGACGACACACTTTTAAATGATACATGCGTACTGGTAACTCTTGGTTCCTCAGCTTTCTCTTACTGTTGTCTTGCTGTTGGTTGGTTGATTTTCATGGCAGCTTGTAAAATTTCTATTTTTGAAAATTCTATAAACATAAATAAAAAAGAGTAGTATGTGAGACCCACAGGTATGCCCATCATCCAGCTTAGACAATGACCGGTTCATGGACCATCTTGTGTTTCACTCAGGATTTTGAAGGCTTTGTCTTCTCCCTTCCCTGTGCTGAGGAGTCCTATTCATTCTACCGTTTCTGTGTGTGAACTGTGTTTGCTTGCTGTTCCCGTTTCAAAGCCCTTCAGATCTTCTATTTGGTGATGGTATCCCCACATTTCATGATGATGGACCCAAATGTGGACCCAGTATTATTTTTTACATTTGTACATCCTTCAGTGCTGAGAAATTTCCCTTCACTTTATCCTTCAAACTGTTTATAGAAATTGTGTTTTATTTTAGCTCTCACACCTACAAATCCCAAGGCCTTTTATTTATTCCTTGCCCATACATATGTGTGTGGGTGCATGGGTGCCTGTATTCATCTGTTTCTGTTTCATGAATGCAGCCTCTGCTTATCTATCTAATATTAATATTGATTTTTTAAAGTTTATTTCTGCTTCCTTCATTTTCATTGACTATTTCCTCTAGGTTAATTTGTCCTATTGTATGTTTTCCCCATCAAATTTCTAGTAATGCTTGACTATCCTCTCATACTGATAACTGAGGTACTAAAACCCAGATTGGTTGAGCTCATGGTGGGGCTTGTGGATGGGTAAGGGTCGCCACACCTGGTTTCTGAAGGTCTGGGAGTACGTGGGGAAGGGGTTCAAAGAGCAAAGGGCCTTTCCCAAAATCTCCTGCCTGGATACCACTCCCCATGCTGACCTTTGGCGGTGTCTGGGGTCCCACATTCAGAGCACCTACTGTTCACTTTCTCCACTGAATAAACCTTCAGTTTCCTGCGAGACAGAAGCGAGGGACAGTGGTTCTCACCTGCTACTCAGAATGCTGGAGGGGACCCTTCTCAGTGGGTTCCTTGAGATAAACTACCTCTCTTCCGTCAACGTCTCCATCTATAGACACTTCCTCAGATCCTCAAAGCCTTTACCAGTTTTCACTCTGTCCTCTAAGTTCCATATACTTGTTGAAATACCTCACCTGCTGCTGTCTTTTCTCCCATTCTCTTTGTTACTGTGAATAAAACTTTTAAAATTCTTTTGCAGCGGGTTGGGTAGAGAGGAGATAAATGCATCTGTTCAATCTACCATGTTAAACAGAACATTTGTTTGTTTCCTAGAGTTCTTCTTATTTGTCTGATTTCACTTTTTTCCTTCCCTTGAAATATCGCATCTGGTTACGTGTGTGACTGATTCCTCCAAACCATCCACCTGCTTTATCTTTAAATCTCCCACTGTTTCTTCCCTGTTAAGGAGCAGTTACAGCCTCTGTGCTGTTCGATTCCTCCAACATTCTGAAAGAGGAAATTCTCTCCAGTGTAGTCCAAAAAGCTATTTGGTGGTCTGTGGTCAGCTGAATTGTTTTTCCAGAATGTAATGGAATTAAACGCCCCATCGTAAGTAGATGTAACTGAATGCTTTGGCAAGTTGACCAAAAAAGGTTTCCTCAACCTCTTCTCGGTGTGGATGCCTATAAATAGATTCCATCAAGCTGTGGCCCTCAATCTTAATCTCTTTGGCCTTAGCACTGTCTGGTTCATGGCCTCAGATGTCCTGAGAGA
This sequence comes from Eubalaena glacialis, assembly GCF_028564815.1. Taxonomy (NCBI): domain Eukaryota; kingdom Metazoa; phylum Chordata; class Mammalia; order Artiodactyla; family Balaenidae; genus Eubalaena; species Eubalaena glacialis. Next base: position 3,077,775 of record NC_083730.1, read on the forward strand.
TTTTACTCCGTGGATCATGGCGTTTATCCCCACTGTCGCGGAGCTTTCCTGCCATGATGGTAGAATGTGAGAATGTGCAGGATTTTCTCCCCAGCAAGGAAAGAACTGAATTTCTCATTAACTTGAAGAAATTTTTATGATCACCAAATTGTTCAGGTCTGGTCTTTTCAGAAAGCTACCAGAGGGGGCTTCCTTGGTGGTGCAGTGGTTAAGAATCCGCCTGCCAATGCAGGGGACACGGGTTCCAGCCCTGGTCCAGGAAGATCCCACATGCCGCGGAGCAACGAAGCCTGTGCGCCGCAACTACTGAGCCTTCGTTCTAGAGCCCGTGAGCCACAACTACTGAGCCTGCACTCTAGAGTCCGTGAGCCACAACTGCTGAGCCCGTGCGCCACAACTACTGAGCCTGCGCGCCTAGAGCCCATGCTCTGCAACAAAAGAAGCCACCGCAGTGAGAAGCCCCCGCATCACAACGAAGAGTAGCCCCGCTCGCCGCAACTAGAGAGAGCCCATGCGCAGCAACGAAGACCCAACGCAGCCAAAAACAAATAAATAAATAAAATTTTAAAAAAAGAAAAAGAAAGCTACCAGAGGGAGGAGAAGGGGCGGGCGGGGAGAAAAGAAATGATGACTATTAAAAAATGGTGTCTTTTGTTCAAGTTTCCAAACAAAAAAAAAATTTTTTTTTCAGGAAACAGGGAGGACGCTGATAAAACCCAAAACACTTTGAATGTCAGTGGTCGCTCTGCACGTGCTTCTCCTGGACATTGGCACCCCTTCCATCCTCACAGTCTTTTTCTTTCCGTCCTGGCACTAAAAGGGTTAAATACATACTGGGCCATGATTCAAACTTCCTTCAAGTACTTTAAACTCTCAAAAGCCCATGCAGGGATTATTATCACTTCCTGTTTTAGCCAGGCTCCTCATAATCTTTGGCAACTGTATTTCACTTGCTCTGTTTTCTCTGAGCCAGAAGGGCCCAGCCTCACCCTTTGAGCACCAATAAAGGCCGCGGTAAAGCAAACGACCCAGACCCAGATAACTGCACGGCCAGAACAAAGCGTTCCTGCCTGACACCGATGACAATAAATGGCAGCTACATTTAGGCCAAAAAACATCCTAGAGGTGCTGAAAGAAAGGTGCAGTAAGACTTTTAATCTTTTGGAATAAAAAAATTAAATATTACTTCTACTACATACATTTGGAACATGTTTGAAAAAGCAGTTGACCTACATTTTTAGGCAAATTCGTGGATCTGTGTCATCCTATTATATTTATTTTGTGCTCTATTTGGTCATAACAGTGTTTGAAGATCATTTGGTTAATCTGAAAAGTGAGAACGGAGTGTTTTTCAAACAAGCAAGGGGAGAAGTGAAAAGAAGATGTGAAAAGAGCAGGCTGGTGCATATGCTGGTCTCACCCGTTGACGGGCGACTGGCGGGGTCTCTGTTCTTCCTTGAGCAGAGAGGCTGGAACTAACCCGTGAAATCAACAGACTTCTGTGTCTGAGCATTTCCTGACTACAGGAAATACAGCTGAAGCCTGACGCGCTTATCAAACTGCAGTCCCAAAATAATTCAATCACCGACAAATTTCCCCTGTATAGATGTTTCAGTAGCAGTACACAGTCACAGTTTTAGTACATAGTTCACCCTTATGCCCAATGTATAATCAGTTGCTTCTAAAAATATATTGTAAGTGTTCAGGTAAGGGAGAAAGTTTATTTTCCTAAATGGAACGGAAAAGGATCAATTGCATTTAGAAGGAGAAAAATAGCATAGTTAAGTGATGTCTTTCTTGGAGCTGTAGGTCTTGCTATCATCTGGGATTTTTTTCTGTATATATGGGTATGGATCATTATTGAAATAAAAGCAATGGCTTTTTAATATTCAACTTTTAGAAACATAGGTATTTATGTCCTGCTGATGAGGGAATATTTTTTTAAACTGGGTCATTGGAGTTATTTTTTATTTTTTTATTGAAGTGAAGTTGATATACAATATTGTGTTAGTTTCATGTGTATAGCAAAGTGATTCGGTTACACATATACGTATATGTATATATCTATATTCTTTTTTTTCGATTCTTTTCCACTATATTTTATTACAATTTACTGAGTATAGTTCCCTGTGCGACACAGTAAATCCTTGTTGTTTATTAATTTTATATATGGTAGTGTGCATCTGTTAATCCCATACTCCCAATTTATCCCTCCCCCCTCTTTGGTAACCATAAGTTTGTTTTCTATGTCTGTGAATCTGTTTCTGTTTTGTAAATAAGTTCATTTGTCCTATTTTTTAGATTCCACATACAAGTGATATCAGGTATAAGTGTCTTTCTCTTTCTGACTGACTTCACTTAGCACGATCATCTCTAGGTCCATCCACGTTGCTGCAAATGGCATTATTTCATTCTTTTTCATGGCTGAGTAATATTCCCTTGTATATATGTGCCACATGTTCTTTATCCATTCCTCTGTTGATGGACACTTAGGTTGCTTCCATGTCTTGGCTATTGTAAATTAGTGCTGCTATAAACATTGGGATGCAGGTACCTTTTTGAATGAGAGCTTTCGTCTTTTCCGGATGTAGCTAAGGGAATATTGAAAACTTTTTCTTCCAGCTTCATTGAGATATAATAGGCACACAGTACAAGTTTAAGGTGTATGAATATTAAACTTATTCCAAATTTCACTCTACATGATCCCACTCATTTTGTATTGAGACTTTTCCGAGCCAGTATGGGAAGGACCCCAGAGCCTTGATTTGAGCAGGAGGCAGAATGGCACAGACTCTCCAGCGAGACGCCGAAGTTCAAACCATGGCCCAACCATCTGTTGGTTGTGTAGACACTCTTTCTCAAAGTTTAGGGTGAAATGGCGATAAACCTGTCCCGCCCCGGGGGGTTGTTGTGTGGATTAAGTGAGTGAACGTGTGCAAGATCACTTAACACAGCAACTGGTTGTTATTCCTACTTAGGGAAAACCTGGACTTACCCAGATAATTGTGATGGTTGAGGCTTTCGTGGTGGATATGGCCAGACAGCTGAGGCCCCTTTCTGCTTCCAAAAGTAAAGACATTTATGCCATAATTTGGGACATGAGCAAGTATAGTGGTGTCTGAGCTTCTGCTTCATTATCAGACATGAATCATACCATTTGTCCTCAAGTGATTTTGCATGGGTAGTATGGGCAGGGGTCTTGGAAAAGCTAATTTACAGATAGGAAGTGGCTTTGTCTCCTCAAGGAAAGTCCTTGCTAGTTACTGGTGCCATTTTCAGGGCTGAAATTCTTTTCCTTTTAAAGAAGTTTGAGACACCAGATGAAAGACATTGGAAAGTTGTAAAGTGGGGTTAGTGTTGAGTAGATTCCAACATTCTTCACTAACTGGGTGGTTTCAAATAGCTAAGATTCACACCTCCTTGCAGACAACAGCTTGAGAGAGGATGGAGAGAGGGGATGGATTTTGGAAGGAACAGGGTTAGGAAGACACAGTCATCTATGGGAAGAGCCCATGGAAAGGGTGTCCAGCCAGATTGCAAATCTTTCATTTTCCCTTTAGTCAGCTCATATTATACGTGGAAGATAACAGAGAGTTACAAAATGTAACTGATGTACTGCTGGCAGATTTTGGGAAGGCACAGCTTAATTCAGAGGAGATCAAGGGGGCCAAGGGCTGTGAAGTGGCTGGAAGGGAGCAGAGGCCAATTGGGGAGCTCTTTGGGGAGGTTGTCTCCACTGGGGGATTTTTAGAAACCCTCCCCAGCCTCTTGCCAAGGACACTTTTACCTGGTATTCTGTTATTTGCAACTGAAATGCCCTAACTGACATAGGCTTGCAAATCCAAACTATCTCAGATACAAGAATTATTGGAACACGATTGCCAGACAAAATACAGGCTAACCAATTATATTTAAATTTCAGGTAAAGAATGAATGATGTTCCAGTATAAGTATGCCCCAAATAGTGCATGGGACATACTTACATTAAAGATTATTTGTTGCCTATTTGAAATTCAAATTTAACTGGGGGTTCCGTATTTTTATTTGCTAAATCTGGCAACCTTGCATTGGAATGGGAGTGGATGTATATGGTAACTGAAAATTAGCATCACATATGCCTCAACTCCCAAGGAAGGGGTGAAATTAAGGACTTATCATTTAAGAAAAATATATTCTAACAGTCATAATGCCATATTTGTTGCATGTATAACAGTGTTAAAAATGGGAGTCTTTTATTCCAGTTTCCGCCGAGGCCTCAAGATCATAGGTGTCAGCTAGTCCTATACCCACGCAGGTGCAGGACCTCTGGGGCGCTTTCAAAGGAGGTGGTGAAAGTCAATTTCATGATTCTTGCCCCTCATCAACCTTCTTAGCAGAAGCTACAAATTCACTTTTAAGCCAGGATAAACTGGGGGAAGAGAGACACTGTCATTCTAAATGAAGTTTGGTACTTTACCATATAGGACTGGGCACTGTAATTTCTGATATAAGACTATTATTACTTTGAGAAGTGACCAGAAGACTGTGTAATTCAAGAGTGGTTGGAAAAGTTATGAGGACCAGCCTGAGATTTCACGCAGGAAAGAGACAGCTGGCAAAGCAGATTAAGAGGCACGTGACGGACGAGAAGAATATGGTTGTTTCCTGCTTGTGTCTTGAGTGTCCTGCTCTTCCATGCCATGCTGCATGTTCCTGAGATCCCAGCCCTGGTCTGAGGCCCCGACAAATATTAGTGCATTCAGTGCTCTCAACAGCCCAGTGAGGTACACGGGTATATTATCATTATCTCCAGTGTACTGGGAAGGAAACCCAGACACATAGAGGTCGAGTAAATCAGCCAAGATTACACATCTACGGTGAGGCAAGGCCAAGATTTGAACTCATGCATTCTGGCTCCAGGACCACCTCTTGTAACCATTTTTAAGTGATTATTATTAATTAATCACTTAATCACTATTAAGTGATTAAATATTATTGTAACTTCTCATTAAGTGAAGCAAATGCAACCAAATTTACATTAAAGGCTCCATATTTTCTATACCTCAATAATTTTATTATTGTCACCACCCCAACCACCATTGTCATCATCTCATCATCATCTCATCATCATCATCACCTCATCATCATCATCACCTCATCATCATCATGATGACATCATCATCACCTCATCACCATCACCTCATCATCATCACATCATCATCATCATCATCATCACCTCATCATCATCATCATCATCACCACCTCATCATCATCATCACCTCATCATCATCATGATGTCATCACCATCACCTCATCACCATCACCTCATCATCATCATCACCATCATCACCTCATCATCATCACCTCATCATCATCATGATGTCATCATCATCACCTCATCACCATCACCTCATCATCATCACCTCATCATCATCATCACCATCATCACCTCATCATCATCATCATCACCTCATCATCGTCATCACCTCATCATCATCATCATGTCACCATCATCACCTCATTATCATCACCTCATCATCACCTCATCATCATGATGTCATCATCATCATCATCATCATCTCATCATCATCATCTCATCATCATCATCATCTCATCATCATGTCATCATCACCTCATCATCATCTCATCATCATCAACATGATGTCATCATCACATCATCATCATCATCTCATCATCTTCATCATCATCATATCATCTCATCCTCATTAACATCGTCAATTCATTAATTCCAAATCCCCACCAAACACTCTCTATATACTGTACACCAACATACTTGCACTGTTTTGTATCACAGGAATTGATGATTTTTGAAATAATAGTGCCAAGACTAGCGATTCTCATTTACTGAGTGCATAATATGTACTGTACTGAATGCTTTACTTATTTAATCCTCCCAACAAGCCCTCGAAAGTTAAGAGAATAAACTGTCCACAACCAGTAAGAAAAAGATTTACAACCAGATCTTTCAGATCTGCTGCCTGGCCCTTGACCATCACAGCATCTGGCCTCCCTGACAGGGTTTCCTCTCTCCAAGTACAGAGCTAGACTAATGGACTTAGCCTGGGCAAGAGAAAATTCCTCTGGGACGCCGTGGCAATTGCTGACACTCTCTTGCATTCCAACCTTTGTCCTTGATATGTCCACTTATTGGGAGACGATGCTTCAATATTTGTAATTTATAGTGCAAATATCCTTTACCTTGCTCCCTGAAAAATACTTAAATAAAAATGATGATTGCCAGCTAGCACAAACAACAGGAGGGTACCCACCTTTCTAACATTTGGATAGTTAAGGAAGTCTGCAAATTTGGAAAACAATATAGCCATTACCAGGCAGCCGGCGTGCCCCTCCTGATGCATTGTGGGTCAGAGAGAGCACAGTGTTTTGTAACCATGGAAACAAACTGAGTTTGAGAAGCCTGAGAGCAAGCCTCCAGCATCCAGATTACCCTTCAAAGTTGGCAAAGGGGGAGAAAAGCTCTGAAGTCACTTAATGCATGGGAAACTAGTTCTAAAATATCTAGACCTTAATGAAACCAATTATTCTGGCTGACTCAGGAGACAGGGAGAGCTGTGACCTACAGAAGTGTCTGATAAGTCAGTCCCCAGCCTCTAACGGAAGAGCAGCAAGGAAGCCTTCTCCCCTCTCCCGAACTCACGTCACAGGTCTTGCGCTCACTCTCTCTTTCCAGAAGGATGTGCCCTTCCGGAACTCCACAGGAAAGAATCCACCCTCCCCGGCAGCTCTGCTCCCACAGCCCTCTCACCATAAGAGAGGACGTCCCCATCAACCTGACTGTCTCTCCCAGCAGACACCTCGGCAGGACAGGTCACACCGAGGGACGTCCCTGGAAAATGCAATCCTTCCTTCTCATGTTGGCAGCTTCCTGGGTGTTCCTGGGATTATGACTGAGAGTCATGGTCAAATCCAGTGGATCCTGGGAATCCTTTCTAGCCTCTGTGCCTTAGGGAAGCAGGGCTGGGGTCACATTTACTTGTGTCCATTTGCAAAAACAGCTGTTTTAGCTTCTACAGACTCCCCGAGGCCCAAGGAGCCACGGCCCTCACCCTGCGTTCTTGACTTTGGTCCTGGAGAGAGATGGATGGTGTCCTTACTGCCCTCGCACAGCCCCATCTGCTGCTCTGGTCTTAGCTGCATGTCCACCAAGATAAGAACTTTGGGCCAACACGTAGTTTTGTTTCTTGAGAGCAAAATCTTATTGGGTGACTTGGATTAACTGACTTGGGGTGTGGGGTGCCCAGAATCTCCACATCTCCGTTGGTGCTGAGGACACGTTGGGCGTAAGTGGGCAGTAAGCAGAGAGGATGGCAAGGGGGAGCACACCCCCATTCCTCCTGGCCCAGCAGCTGAGCCCCTGCCTCCTCATGGACAGAGGCAGCTAGACCTGACCTTGGCTCTTCCTGAGGACGCCGCCTGAACATCGATTCCATGAGAGTGTAGCTGGGGAAATAGCCCGTAATGCCGCAATTATGGTTCATCTGTTGCTATGGTATTTCTGTGGCCTGTTTGGCTTCATGAATGTCTTGATTATTTTCAATACCCATTTATAGAACACTCTGTTCATCACAATGGATTCTGAAACCATCTTCGTAGGGTACTCTGATAACAGACCCCATTAGTCATGGCACTACCACCTCACAGTGTGCACAGGAAGCGGGTGTTGTCTTAATAACTAAAGTCGGGGAAAGTGAAAGAAAAGACGTTACGAGAAATGACATTATCATTCTAAAAATGGAAACTCAGCTTCAGTTTAAATTACAGTTGACATAAATTGATGTTTTGATGTCAAAAGATACCATTTGATATCATTGAGGCTTTGACATCTAGTTGGTGGCACAGTTGAGAGGAAATATCATTTGAAGAACAGGTGACTGATTTTAAAGGGAGGCATAATGAGGCCGAAGGAGGAGATCGTCAATAACCCTGGCTCGCAAATCTCTGGTTTCCAAAGAAACTATGTCGAAAACTAACTAATTCACAGTTCAGTCTTTTATGTATTGGAGCCTATATTCGGAGAATGTTTACAACTTAGGAATAATAATGTATAATAATTATATGTATGTATAAATAATATTAATACTATAATAGTGTGAGCAATAAAAAAAGAGAAAAAATAATATCCTCCTATGGGTAAATGAATTACTGTGTATTTAGGCAACGGAATTCTGTATCACAGTGGAAATGAATGACTTAGAGCTACATACATCAACACCCACGGACAACATACCAAACAAACAGGCAGGAAAAAGCAGAATGCCTACAATATTATACCACTTGTGGAGACTTCAAAACTATGCAAGACTAAGCAATATATGATTTAAGGGTACATTGCTATGTGCAAAAATTACAAAGGAAATTAAGTGAATAAGGAACACAAAAGTAAGCAAATAAGGAACATAAAACACACACACACACACACATATATATGCATGAATATATCAACTATGACCTTTAACAATATTGGTCCAGTTCTAATGCTTAAGCTGAGTGGTTGGTCTGCGGTGTTTGTAATATTATTCCTTGTATCTTGTGTATACTTTTTAATATCTTCTTTTGTATTTACGAACCATAGTAATGGCCATCAACTTGCTTTTCTTTTTCTACCTACAAACGTTTATTTTCCCCTTGTCCAGGCAGGGCTGTCCCAGCACTTGCTCCTGCCAAGCAGGGATGTCCAGGCCTCCCATCTTCACAGAAAAAACTCGCTTGGGTCAGAGGACATGCTCTCTACTGCTCTGTACAACGGGATCAGAAATGATTCCTAACCCCCATGATTACAATCCAGTAATAATAAGTATAACTAAGCGGCTGAATTCACAAATATGTGAGTTTCTGTCTAAAAAAAGCAATTGTGAACCAAGATGATGATGATGATGATGTCTATATTTTTCAACAGAACGTGTTGGCAAAATCATACAAAATAAAGTAGATGATCTTTATTGACTCTCTTCCTTTATATGATTTTTCTGGAATACAACAAGATCAAATTAGAGAGTATCCTACAATTTCCCTTCCCCTCTGATTTGGAACTGAGGCAGAGGGAGGTAAAGAAACTTATTTAAGGTCGTAAAACACTGAGTGTCACCAGGGGCTCAGTCTAAGCCCCCGTCTCTCAGATAAGGGGCCGGCCCACACCATCCCCCCGCCTGTGTTCTCCCCTCTGATACGTTACTATGAGAGGGAGGACCACTTGGAGTCTGGCAACTGTTCTGACACAAAGAGCACTGATTTGGGAGGCAAGAGATCTAGGTTTAAGTGCTAAATCTATAATCCACAATCTCAGCCACCTGCCACAGAAGAACTGTCTCCATTTGTGGGATGGTATGTTTTAATACCCTGGTGAGTGGGCAAAATTCCCAACTGGATTCGACAACAAATACAAAGGTTTATGTGCAAAATCGAACGTGACCTAAGTGTAGCCCGATAAGCAACGGCAGATGCCCGCTTGGCTTTCGTCTCCAAAGGTGTACCTTTTAATACCATGATCTTTCCATCTTCCAATATTATTGGCAGCACCCTACTGGGTGCTAATCCTCCTACGAACACCTTGCAGCTTTTGACTGTCCAGGTGAGAAGGCCTTCAGTAGGTGTCTGGGGCGGAAGTACCAGAGGGCATACACTTTACACAAGGAAGAAACCAAGATGGTAGGGGTTAAGGGTGACCCCGAATCTTTAAAAAGAAGCAGCCTAGGAAAACAGCTCAAGCCCCATCTTGGCCAACAGTACACTTCTTCTAGTTGTGTCCTAGGAAGTAGAATAGCCAGGTCACTTCCAGGAAGCAAGCCTACCTTCTCTCACGATCAGACCCCCTTCTTCTGGTGCTTCCCTGCTGGGGGCTCCCACAGCCCCTAGTGCAAACCCATCTGCTGGTCGGCATTCTGGCTGCAACCAGAACAACTACGTCTGGCTATTTTAAGTACAAGAAATTTATTGGTGGGGTATGAATGCAGAGAGGGTCACAGAACTGACCCAGGACTCAGAAGGCTGCCAGGAACTCCGGATTTCTGGAAGGTCAAGGAGCAGGAAGCAGCAAGGCTCTCTGTCTTTGCATGAAAAGTCTGGCCAACAATACAGTGGACAACAATACAGTGACTGTGAATGGATTCTAAGTACCACTTCCCGTCAGTGAGTCAATGAGTTCCCGCGTGGGAGCATCCAGCAGGTCCCGCAGTGGGTCAATGCCAAGTTCAGATGCCACAGGGCTAAGAATGGGAGTTACTCCCCGTCCAGCTTTGGTGGGGACGGCCATGCACTGCATTCCACTAACACAGCACATCTTGGGGATTCTGCCAGGACACAAGGAGTGACAAATGCCCATTGAACTGACTCCTTCGACGCTTCTGGATTTATACATACACACACGCACACACACACACTTTTCTCCCTGGATGTTCACTTCCAACAACAAACCAGTTCTCTTTAACACACTGCTGCTCTCTTTATCTCACACGGAAGATACGCTCACTCCTTCACCAATGGGCAACAACCCAAAGCCTCGATGGTCACCCTCTGCGGCCAGCCTCAGCACCAGTGTTCCTCCTTCCCCACGTCCCACCGTGTGCTGTCTTGCTATTCTGAAATCTGCGCACTAAATTATGGCCAGCTACCAACAAACTGTGTATACAACAGTGAGGAGAGGAATGAAAAATGGAAATTAATTAACTCATAAATATCTACATGACACAGCGAGGAAGGGAATACCCATAGAGGCTCCAGCATGATCTCTGCAGCGGCCAGAGCTGACGTTTATGACCCTCTTTCTACCATCATGTTTGTTTTGCCTTCAGCCAGCATCTCGAATGGCTTGAGGTCCTTACACACGAGGGTTTCCCAAATATGTATTCTTGAGGAATCTGAGAGTTTGCTGGTCCTGTCTGTAGAGGATTGTATTAGTCAGAGTTTTCCAGAGAAAAAGAACCAATAGGATGTGTGTATATACAGAAAGAGATGTATTTTGGGGAATTGGCTCACACAATTGTGGAGGCTAGCAGGTCCACAATCTGCACGATGGACCATCAGCCAGAGACAGGTGATGCCGCAGTTCAGGTCCAAAGGCCTTCAGCTGATACTTCCCTTTTCGGAGGTTTTTTTAAAATTCCAGCCGTCCTCGTGGATGTGAAAGGGCATCTCATTGTGCTTTTCATATCAATTTCCCTAACCACTAATGATGCGAGCATCTTTCCAGGCGCTTACTGGCTCTCTGTACATCTCCTTTGAAAAAATATCTATCAGATCCTTTGGTCATATTTTAATTTGGTTCTTTGTCTTTTCGTTATTGAGTTGTAACACTTCTTTATATGTTCTGTATCCTATAACCTTATCAGATGTATGATTTGCAAATATTTTCTCCCATTCTGTGGGTTTATTTTTTCAATTTCTGAGAGTGTCCTTTGAGGCACAGTTTTTTTTAATTTTGAAGAAGGCCAGTTTATGTATTTTGGAGGTTGCCTGTGCTTGGTGTGTCATATCTCAGAAAGTGTTGCCTAATCTAAGGCCATGAGGGTCGACACCTATGACTCCTTTTAAATCTTCTATAGTTTTAGCTCTTTGATCCATTTTGAGTTAATTTTTGTATATGGTGTGAGGTAGGAATCCAAATTCATTCTTTTTCAGGTGTCCCAGCACCATTTGTTAAAACGACTATTCTTTCCTTATTGAATTGTCTTAGTTTCCTTGTTGAAAAATCAATCGGCCATAGATGGATGGCATTATTTCTGAACTCCCGGGGGCATTCTTTTGATCATTGTCTTGATTACTGTAGCTTTCTGTTAAGTTTTAACATCAAGATTTGTGAGTCCTCCACCTTTGCTTTAATTTGTCAAGATGATTTTGGCCGGTTTTGTCCCTTGCACTTCCACATGAACTTGAAGATAAGTTTGAGCTTCTTGGACACACTTGAATGTGTTAAAATGATAGCAGGGGCTCACAGGAGGTTGAAGAACAAGACTTGTAAAACTCACAGGAAGCCAGAGAAAAGGAGCTTGGGCTGCCCTGGACATGACGTGATGGCTTCACCTCAGCATCTGTGAACAAACTCCAATTGTTCCTTTGTTGTTGCTTTGCATTCTCCAGTTCCAAAGTCCTGGTGTGGGTGTCCAGCTGGCCAAGTCCAGTTCCCATGTCTGAGCTCTCGCTATCTGGGAAAAGGAGAGCAGGCTCACTTTTCCTTTCGACTTTGGTATCAGGAGCTGGGACTCTGCATCAGGTGACAGGTTTTCACTATATTTTTAACAATATTCACTACATCTAAATGGGGATAATTGTTTACTTGTCTGTAAGTTCCATAAAAGCAAGTATTACGCTTTGTCCAACATTTTTATCTGCAGTTCTCTGTAAGAAGCATTTTTCCCTAAGGGACTGTGTCTTTTATTTCGCAAAAAACCCCACATAAAATAAATATGTGTTGAAGCAAGAAGAGAATAACAATCCTATAGCCTAGGAGGCAGGTATAATTATTATCGTTCCCGTGGTACAAACAAGAAAAATGAATCTTTAAGAGTAAGTCATTTACTAAAGTTCACATAAAAAGTGAATGGTTGGGCGTAAACTCAGGTTTGCAGACTCCAGCACCCACAGTCCTGGGCACTATTGGACCAGACGGTCACGGGCCTGGACACTGGCCTTTAGTTTGTGGATCGGTTTCCTAGAGCTGGTTCACAAACTGGGTGACACCACAAACTGGGTGGTGGCTTAAAAACACCAAAATTTATGCTCTCACAGTGCTGGAGGCCAGAAGTCCAAAATCAAGGTGTGGGCAGAGTTGGTTCCTTCTTGCCCTGAGGGAGAATCTGCTCCAGGCTTCTCTCTGAGCCTGTGGTCGTTCTGGCGATCCTTGGGGTCCCTCAGCTTGTGGACCCACTGCCCCATGTGGGCCTCCATCATCCCTGCGTCTCTGCGTCTCTTCCTCTCTTCTTATAAGGATACTGGTCATTGGTATAGGGTCCACCCTAATCCAGGATGACCTCATCTTACCCAATGACATCTTTGAAGACCCTATTTCCAAATTAGATCACATTTTGAAGTTCCGGACGGACGTGAATTTGGGGGGAGACTATCCAACCCAGTTCAGAGTCACACAGACTTGAACTAGGGTACTGGCCCCTCCCTAGCTTCGCGACCTCATAATCCTCACTCCCTCGGCAGTTGTGATGTGTAACGCAGGTGACAGTGCATCCCGGTTTGCCCCAGACAGCCCCTGTTGCCCTGACATCACTTTAATATTGTCCCCATTTACTCCCCAAAAGTGTTTCCATTTGAACAATAAATGATGCCGTCGCTCCATGCGCAATGTGTGTGAATGTCTAATACACAGGAGGCCCTCAATAAGTAGCAACATCTATTATCAAAAAGAAGCAGCATTCAGTAATGGGGCCACAGGTTTTGGGTAAAGGCTTTCTGTCACCTGGGAGGCGAAGGCTGAGCCCACAGTTGACGGCTGTGGCTACAAACCAAAGAGGACCATTCATGTGTGGAGTGTGGAAAGGAGGATAAATCACACGCTGACTGGAGTTCACAGAGGCCTCGCCCATGAGTAGCTGCACCTTCAGCGCTGTGGCTATAGTCAAGGGGTGTATTTACGTCGTTGGTTAAAAGGCAGGGCTGAAGCTTGTTCACTGATTTCTCCCCTGGCTTAGCACAGTGAGGCAAATAGCACTGCTTCTAAAGTTTGCTGATGTCCTGAACGAGTTATACAGACATTTCCCAAATTGAGGTTCATTACACTCAAGTGGGGTAATTCCAGCTTTCCAAGATGCACAAGCGGAGTCGAAATCGCTTTTGTTTCTTCTTTGTAAAGCGACCTCATTAAACTCTTCCACTAGTTCTTAAGGCAGGGTCTTGAACTCTGTATCGGCCCCATGTCTGCCCCCAACCCAGACCTACTGAATACAAACATCCAGGGTACAGCCCAGGCCTCTGATGTTCCAAGACCAACCCTGGCGAGTCTCTGCTCATTCACTCAGGACGCGAAGCTGCTACCAGGGGTACCTGTGACCCAGCTCCAGCAGGAGGAAAGGAGGAACGAACGGCAAGGGCCCAGCACACCCTCTTTACCTATTTGTCACCAAATGTAAATTCGGAAACAATCCTGACACTCCCGAATACCTTTTTTCTCATCTCCTTAAACATTTCCCTCAGTGACGCCCTTGCATCTTCAAATCAACTCAAAGGAGGCTGTAACCTTTCTCTGCAGCTTTAGAATTGTGCTGTCCAGTACGGCAGCCACCTGTAGCTATTTAGATTTAAATTAATTAAATACAATTTGAATTCAGCTCCTTGGTTTCACTTCAGGTGCTCAGTGGCCGCGTGGCAGCTCCCACGTGGGACGGTGCTGACATTGGGAGCTTTTCATTGTTGCAGAAGCTTCTATTGGACGGGTGTCTATTGCACCCGTGCAAAAGCTTCTATTGCACACCTCTGGCTCTAGACGGGTGTCTGCTGACCTTGGATGCAGGAGAGTCACGGGGAGCTTTCAAAACCCCAACGCCCAGGCTGCACCCTCGGCCACTTCATCACGGCTTCTGGGGACGTGGCCCAGGCCTCTCTACAGGTGCCCGGGTCACCTGGAGGGTTGTTAAAGCAGAGATGGCCGGGGCCCGCCCGCAGAACTTCAGATTCAGTAAGTCAGGCGGGGGTGTGAGAACGTGCATTTCTAACACGTCTCCAGGGAGCTTGGAGCTTCTTTCACAGCCAGTGCCCTAGAAGGCAGGCGACCCAGGAGGCTGCATCCACCCCCCAGAGCACCACAGCGCCCCTTCTGGCAGGGCACCCACCACCCCGCACTGCATGTAGCCGCAGAAAGCAGGCCAAGCCCTGCTTCCACGGTGCTGCCCTGTGGCCCCAGGAGAGGGGCCCTAGAGGCCGCTGGAACTACCCAGGGCGGGGGCCAATGTCCAGCTCAAAAGGAAACTTCCCTCTTGCTCCCAACTCCGCTCCGTCATTTTTTCTCTGCGTCATTCCCTAGTTCCTGAGGCCACGGGGACATGGCACCCTCTCCAGCGCAGCCTGGCCCCAGGGTTCGTGAGAAGGAGGGGCTCGCCCTTTCCAGATGTCCCCGCCATGCCCGGGGGGGGATCTCTGCAAGTGCCCCGGTTCTGCAATCCATCCAGTGTTCTTTGTCTGCCCACTGGTCCCCCAGAAAATCATATTAATGGGAAGACAGTGGCCCTGGCCTTATGCAGCCTGAAACTTCTGGAAGCCAGAGCCACACGGGTCATATTTTAGGATCACACATTGAGACCCACAGTGAGACCCGCCCCAAAGGGATGCAGCCCAAACAGCCTGGGGCAGAGTCTGTCTAAAGGGCCCCAGGGTTTCACCTCCAATCTCTGCCTTGGTTCTATTCAAAGGGTTTTCCTCCAGGATCACACAGATTGCCTTCTTTCTTCTTCTTCTCATCCCACCTCATTTTAACGTGGGCTTCTCTTCACTCTAGATGAAGAAAAGCGTTTACAAGGTATGAGAGTCCATCCCTCATGTAGCCCATATTTTCCATTAAAAAACAATGAAGTTGCATGGACGGACCTAGAGATAGTCATACTGAGTGAGTCAGCCAGACAGAAAGACAAATACATGATATCGCTTATACGTGGCATCTAAAGAAATGGTACAAATGAACTTATTTACAAAACAGAAATAGAGTCACAGATGTAGGAAACAAACTTATGGTTACCAGGGGATGGGGGGGGAGGGATAAATTGGGAGATTGGCATTAACAGATACACACTACTATATATAAAATAGATAACTAATAAGAACTTACTGTATAGCACAGGGAACTCTCCTCAATACTTGGTAATGACCTATATGGAAACAGAATCTAAAAGAGTGGATATATGTATATGTATAGCTGATTCACTTTGCTGTACAGCAGAAACTAACACAACACTGTAAAGCAACTATACGCCAATAAAAATTAATTTTAAAATAAATAAATAATAAAAATAAATGCTAACAACAACAAAAATGAAGTTGCTCTAACCTAGTCCCAATTTCTGTGCCTTAAAGAAATAAAGGATAATGCTTATCCATCAGAGTGGCTTAACTTCACCAAACACCAGATCTTAAATGCCATTTTGAGGCCAAAAAAACCTTCACTCTTTCTTAATACTATGTTTCTATGGGTATATTAGAATACAAAATGAGGAAATTGAATTCTACCACAAACCTGAAGAAAAGTTACATCAAATCCTTGGAGAGAATGTGTGATAATAAAGGGTAAAGGTTTTTCAGACCCTGAAAACACTGATAAGCAGAGGATCAGCTCGTTGGTCTTGTTCCAAAGACTTCCAGAATAATAATTGTTAAAAACACAAAGAGCAAAATGTATAAAAGTGCAACAACACAGTGGTTCAGGTTTACCCACCGACATGCACATCCGTGGATTACTCCGGAAATCTGGCCCCCAGTTGAATTTATTTCACAGAATAACATAAAATGTTTACAAAGTCCGTCCTACATCTCCCCCAGAGATGTAAGTTTCAAATCACATGGTGCTTTTTTTAAGCACTTGAGGTCAAGCAGGAAGAGATTCCTTTTATGCTGGAAAGGAATCAGGGATTCTGGGCGTATTTTAGCTCATCTTTCATTTTCAAGCACTCCTCAGACGTTAATAAGCATAATCCCCTAATTTGGCGAAGAAACCCAGCCCCCCAATACCAGGCTTTTTCCTGGGCTCTAACAAAGAGAGCAGGTCTGCCCCAAAGTGGGGAAGGTCTGCGGACTCCCCAGACCTTTGACCACCCTTTTGCCCCAAGCTCCAGCTTTTCAGTTAGGAAGTTAAAGAGAAGGAAAGAAAAAAAATATTTAAAATTCAATCACAAGAGTGTCTATGCATCATTAAAGACAGACCTTTGTTCTGTCACTTTCCGAACTTTAAATGTGAATTCTTCTTCTCAAGATTACTGCTGGACTTTGTTCTTCTGGAAAAAAAAGAGAACGCTTTAAGCACCCTAAAATGAGGCTTTCACCTGATACTAATTTTCTTCTTAGTTATAAAGGCTATTGTTTGTTTGAACAAAGAGAAATAGGAGCTATTAGCAGCTGTTTACATTATAGGAATGAGGGCACAGAGGGGGGAGGGGAGGAAACCTCCTTCATTAACGAGCAGGGGACGTTGATAACTGGGGAACTGCAGGCCCGAAAAAGGAAAGACAATGCTCATATTTTCTAGTCCTTCCACCCATCCAAGACGCTATATTTACCATCTGTTAAATGCCACTAACACATTTTAGATAGATCTAGGTTTAGTGTGAAATTTTAGATTAAACAAGCAGGTAGAGTCTGATTTTTAAAACAAAAACAACACACCACCCTAGAACTCTGGGATCAGGCTTGTGTGGAAACACTGCAGGGCCAGGCTGAGCACACAGGGAGGCCGGGGGTCTGTGCCATGTCGGGGTTGCCCCCCGCCCAAGGAATCCTGGCCTTTCAGGAGGGGCCGCAAACCAGGCTCTCGATAAATATTTATAGAACAAATGAGTGAATGAATTTCACTTGAATTAAACATGACTCCTCTGTGCCCAGCATAATTCACTTTCATTTCAGTGATTGGAAGCTTGGCTGAAAAGTGTCCTTCTGAAACCTTAGAGCAGAAGTTTCCTGTACTGCCCAGCTCCCTGGAGAGCCTCCAACCTGGCCATAGGCAGAATGAAGCCCTAACTCACAGCCCTTCATCAGAATATTTTTATTAAGGAAAAAAAATCACAAGCGATGATATCCGGTGACTGGCTTCTGCCACCCACCCATCTCACGTTCCACCTGGTCATGTGCTGGTTTCAAACTCAGGGCACAAGCAACACAAGTCAGAATTGTTTCTTTTTTTTTAATCTTTGGGGAAGAAACAGAAATGGAGGAGAGGGAAGAGTAACAAGGGCGGATTAAACAGGAGGCAGGTCCAGGCTTTTAATATGACTGTACCAGACAATCAGAGCATTAAATGCAGGCGTAATTTGTCCACGGAGGTCCCTCCGTTGTTTCCTGAAGCATCAAGGGGGGTGGGAGTGGGATTCAGTGTTTACATCCACGAATCCTAAAGGCAAGGCTAATGCCCTTTGCCACTAAAGCTGGGGACCTTGCTGTATCTCTCTTGAATGGAACAAGCTACGTTTTGAAGGACCATTGCCTTTCATGTGGAAATATTTATTTGCTGGCCACTGCAGAGCTGCCAGGAAGGGATAAAACATCTCCTGCTGGAGTTTCAGAAGCCAGTCTCCAATCGCTGGATTATGCTGTGTTCTCTGCCTCTCCCTCACGACTTCATCAATCTTTTTTTTTTTTCTTTTTACTATAAGAGACTTTCATTTATTGCTTCTAGAAAGCCAGGTGCATTGCAGTGGATCTCTTCGGCAGAATCCTTGTTTCATCATGGAGCTCCTAAGGTGTGCTGGCTACTGGCAGCGGGATGCAGAGAGGAGGGGCCCCTGGCCCACCTCTTGGGGCCACCTTGAGCTGGGAGGGACTCGGCTTTTCCATGACACACACTGACTTAAATCCTTCAGAGATTTAAAAATCCCCTCTGTGAGCCCAAACTTTCCCGCTGTTGGCCAGAAAAAGAGAGTTCCCAGGAGTTTCGGTTCCTGATGCTCGGGGCAAACAGCATTTGCACAAAATGGGCGTGGGGGGGCTCTCTGAAGTGCCTGTTTTGCACGGTTTACAAACACGCTCAGGTTGCACTTAGCCCTTGTGCTTGCTTTTAAAAGTGAAATTTTGGCATTTTGCATTTAATCCAGACTAAAGCGCTTTGGTATCGGGACTTAAAAGGTCTTCCAATGGCCAAGACTTTACAGCTTGGATAACATCTTTGGAAAGGTTAGATGAGGCCATTTTCTAAAGCCGTTGAGGGCACAAACACAGGACTTTCTGCCCTGCTGAAAAAGCGGGGGGAAACGAGGTTCTCCCGGCCCAGCCTCTCCTCCCATCTGTCCGCCTCTGGGTCCGCGGGGAGCTGCGGGCGCTGCAAGGCTGCGGGCACTTGCACGAAGCATCCCGGCTGCACCGAGGAAGGCGGGACCACCTCAGTCCGCATGGCCGCGGCCTCCCAAGAAACCGGAGCCGGATCCGGAGCAGGCCGAGGAGGCACGGCCCAGACCTGCCAGCAGGGGGCGCCGCGGGCCCCGCCGAGACAAAGGCCCACAGCCCAGAGCCGGGAAATGGGGGCGGCGCCCGGGGCCGAGGTGGGCTGCCGGGGGGGCGGGGCCTAGTGGCCCCCACTCCCAGCGCCGCCCCTCCCCCCCTCGAACCCGCAGCCCAAGCCCGCCCGCGGCCCGGGGGCCTGACCCGGTGCAGCCCGGCGCCCCCCGGGAGGGGACGAGGGATGACCTGGTGTCTTTCCTAAGATGGTTCCCGTTGGCTGCGCGGTCGCGGGCATCTGTCCCCGTGTCACCGACGGGCTTCCCCCCGGCGCAGCGCGGCTGCACCGGGGGCCGCGAGGAGGGGACCCCGGGACTCCGTGGGCACGGCCGCCGAGGCCTGCGTGCTCCCTGCGGTGTCCGGTGGCACAAACCCCAGCGTCCCGACCCGGCGAGCAGGTCCTCCCTCCCCGGCCCTGCCCGCCCCGCCGGCCCCTCCCAGCGGTGACCTCATTCCCAGGCTGGGGAGCGGGGTGAGACCGCCGCCCGGGCCCAGGCATTTGCAGGCACGCGCAGCGCGGGCGGCCTCGGGTTGTCTTTAGAGACACCGTAGTTTTGTGTGGCCCAGGCCACCTTCCCGACACTGGAGCCCAGAGCATTGACAGACTCACTTCGGTGCTGTGTCGCGGGACGCCCAAGGCCCTCTCGCACTTTGCACCAGGCGAGAGCAAACCCTGGCCGCCGCGCAGAGACCCTCCCCGCCGTCTGCACACACGTCCCCAGCCCGCGGCCCGCGAGGGCTGAGGCTGCTGCCCGGCTCCAGTGCGAGTCGGGTCCAAACGGCTTGACCGGATCTGCTGAGGGAGACCAGGGCCTCGGGGGAAGCTGTGCAAAGTCTTCCGCTCCCACCGGGTGCTCGGAGGACAAAGAGGGGCCTGTGCGTCAGGCTTCCCTCCAGCCCGTGGGAGACACACCCGGAAGCATCTTCTCCCACGCAGGCCGCACCTGTGCCAGCCGCGATGCTCCCGGCGCTGCGGCCGCTCGGAGTGCCCGGCCCCTTTGTCACGCTGCCCCAAACACTGGGGAATCTAATCCAAACGTTACTTTCCCTGGCCGCATAGCCAGGTCTTTCCCAACTTTGAAAGGGTTAGCTGGGAAAAAAAAAAAAATCAAAGCCAAGTTTTGGGATTAAATTTCCTTTGTAGCTTCAATCCGTTACAACGGAAATCCAGAGGGGAAAAAAGATTTAGGAACAAGCTTCTTCGGTACTTTTCGCCTGTGCCCCAGTGAACCCGAGGCACCCCTCACCCTCCCCCCCAGAGCCAGGGAAGATCTGAATACTGTGATTATGACAGACTGCATTGGATACATTTTCTTTTTTAAGATAAAAGTTTTATTTCAGAGAGAAGCACAAAGCCGCCACTGTCGTGAACAAGCCAGGGCCTCGAAGGGACTCAAGGACCTTCCAGAGGGGAACAAAAGGCATTGGCTCTTGATTAAGGAAAGTCATTGGTGGCCCAGCCCCTGGGCCTCTCTGTCCCTCCTGCACTCCGGCCCCTGGGCTCTCACTGCAGAGTTCTCCTGGGGGCGACAGCCCTGCTCTTTCCCTTTCAGACCCCTTAACTCTTGCTAAATCACCCCCAGGCCTCAGCCTGCCCCTGCCCCCGGCCGTCATCCCCGTTACCCACCAGGGTCCTTGGCCTCCTTAATCGACAGAAATTGATCAGATGACAGACAAGAAATTCAGGCAAGGCTTTATTGGGGCCCCTGCTGCAGCACGAGGGAGCGAGAAAAAGTAACAGGTTCCCTCGCTGGCTCACTCAAGTGGGGCGGAGCTGGCTCCTTGCACGGGGTCAGAAGAGGGGTGTGTCCAGGGGTCGGGCTGGAGGGCTGGCTGAGGTGGTCCGCCCACCCCTTTGGCGGTGTTGAGGGCAGGGGGCATGCGCAGGACCCTGCTCTTGTGCCCAGCTCTTCAGAAGTGGCAGTTGAGCTTTTCTGGTCTTTTTGTATCTTGTTCGTAATTTGCCCCAGCTGCCCATGCACGCAGTTACTTTTAGTCCCTTATAGTTTCTCTGTATTTTGTTGCTGGAGGAGAAGTTTGTCCAGGTGCAAGCACTGCAGCAAAGGGTCCCAGGTCCCAGGTCCCAGGTCGCAGCCTGGCTCACCCCTGCAGGACTGGGTTCACCTCCTGGGTTCCCACGAGATTCTCCCCATCACCCCGTAGAGACCCAGCCTTGACCTTCCTCCATGCTTACTCTGGCCATTGCCAACTTGGGGGGACCCCACTCAAACATTCTGCCCTTTCTCTAGTTCACCCTCAGCTCAAGTCCCAGAGCCATGTAGCCTGCAGGGGAGGGCGTCCTGGACCCTGACGCTTCCAACTGTCCTGAGTCTCTGCGGCCGGGGGGGGTGGTCCTCCATCCTCACAGGTGGGCTCTACTGTCTGACCGTCTGACACCAGTCCTCCCCGATTTTCTCCAGGTTTCTGGAATCTCCAGTCCTGGGCAAAGGAGGCAGAGTTCTCTGACTGCTGGTTCAGGGAAGTGATTAAAGCCTGGCTCAAAATTCCTTCTCTTTTTTACCCCTCTCTCCACCAGTTATCCTCCAGAGATGTCGTTTTTAATTTCATCCCAGGCCCTCGTTCCTCTTCTTCCTACAAAGTGAGCACCGTCTCCAAGCCCTAAACAAACAAACAAACAAACAAGGACCTTCCCTTTCCCTTCACCACCAACATCTTGAAGGGAACAGTTTCCAACCTGCTTCGGCTCTGTTGACTTAGACCCCTAGAATCTGGCTTCTAACTGAATCCTTCCGTCCTTGTACAAAATTGCTGTCTCAGGGAATTCCCTGGCGGTCCAGTGGTTAGGACTCGGTGCTTGCACTGCTGAGGGTTCAATCCCTGGTCAGGGAACTAAGATCTCACAAGACAGGCGGCGCAGCCAAAAAAAAAAAAAAATTGCTGTCTCAAAGATTAGAGTGACCGAATAGCCTATGTTTAGTTTTAATTTGGGTTTAGTGTTCAATGGGCAAGTCACTGTGTCCATCCTTAACCACCCCTGTCACCTACAGGACACTCATCTGAAAGCAGCCTCCTTGTGGAAGGGGTGGTGTGTCCTGGAAATACCAAGGGCCTCCAAGGGGACAGAACCAGAAGTGGGGTTTAAATCCAGGTATAAAACCAGAAGTGTAGACTCTGGGACACCAAACCTCACAAGCCCAGGTACATTAGTTGTCTATTGCTGCATAACAAAATATCCCCAAACTTAGAGGCTTCAAACAATGAAAAACATTTATTGTCTCACACAGCTTCTATGGGTCAGGAATTCAGGACTGGCTGAGATGGTGTTCTGGCTCGGAGCTGCTGCAGAGATTGCGTCAAGATGTTGGTTGGGGCCATGGTCATCTGAAGGCCACGTCCAGGACCGTTGACTCACGTGGAGCAAGCTGGTCCCCCATGGTGTGAAGTCGGCACGGGGCTGTTCGTTCATCCCCACAACTGACGGCTGTCTCCCTCCAGAATTAGTGATCACAGAGGTCAAGGTAGAAGCTGCAGTGTCTTCAAATACCACACCAGGCACATCACAGGATGTCGTTTCTGCATTGCAATATCAGTTACACAGTGTGGGCGGGATTACCAAGGGCGTGGATACCTAGGGGCAAGGTAGGTCAAGGGCCATTTGGGGACCCAGCAGGTGAAATGAGCCTCTGGAAGGCGGAGGGAACACGGCTTTATAGGACTACCTAATTCATAGTTTTCAAACCTTTCGTTATCTCTTTTTTTAAAGCTGAACGCTTTTATCGAAATCCCTTATATCAGAATCACAGTTTATATACAAATAAAAATAGAGCCTCCCTAGCTCAAGCCACGCAGCTTCCCTCCCCAGCTGTCCCTTCTCTTCTCCCTTGCACTCCCCTCCCCACCACCATCAAGTGGTCCTTGAAGCTTCTCCAAAGGACACAGATTTCGACCCAGAGAGCGTGAGGAAATGGGTCCTGCCTGCACCGCTGGGGCCACTGGATGTTAGGAACAGTTTTTGGAAAGCAATTTGGTGACAGCTATTAAAATTTAAGTACACATGTCCTTTGTCTATCAGTTTTACTTCTAGGAATCCATCCCACACATAAACTTTCATACGTGCACAGAGACGTAAGTACAAGGCAAAATTGTAGAAGCACTCAAATGCCTGTTTATAGAGGACTGCTTACAGAAATGATAGTACATCAGGCTATTACGCGCCCATTAAAAAATTAGGGATTTTTACATGTATTAATGTGGAGACATCTATTGTTACATTAGAAAAGCAAGCTGCAGAATACTACTTGCAGTTTGATCCTCTATATGTGCACATATAGACTTCACGGTCAGAAAGAATTTCTGGAAGGTGGTAATGTGGTTTCCCTTTGGGAAGTGAGAACAAGGAATATGTAGGTCAGTGAAGGGATCAAGAGATTTCTTTTTTTTTTTTTCGGCCTCACCGTGTGGCATGCGGGATCTTAGTTCCCTGACTCAGGGATCGAACCTGGGCCCCCTGCAGTGGAAGCGCGGTCCTAATCGCTGTACTGCCAGGGAGTTCCAAGAGATTTCAATTTTAACTTTACACCATTTAATATTTTTTCAATTGCTTCTGACCACCTTATGATGATTCACTTTCTTCTGGTGAAATACAATTCATATACCATAAAATTCACCATTTCGAAGTGTAAAATTCAGCAGTTTTTAGTTCACTCATAAAGGTGTACAGCTATCACCACTACGAATTCCAGAATAAGATGGACTAATTTTACAATAAACATTGTTAAAGTAGAATGGGAAAATCTTCGATTATTATCTCCTGGTGTCCACGCTTGCTTTGGTGAGCAGGTCACTTAAAAGGACTGCCCGTGGAGGGGCAGTGGCCATCACATCCCCACTGGGACCTCTCCCCACACTTCAGACTTTTGAAACTCCTTCTGGAGGCCGCCCCACTACCTCATCACACACTTCCATCCACAGGTGCTCACATTGTGTATTTTGTTTGCCGGACAAATTTGCCGGACAAATTTGCCCATCACTGCAAATTTAGATGATACCTTTTCTTTTAACCTGATTCTGGGTTTCTCTCCACCAACGGCCGTCGCGCCGTTCATTACCGATGGTCACAGCCAGTGATTTTAACCAACCCCACCACTGACCATCCTTATGTATGTTCCTGGACATTGCTGATCCTCCTAGGGACCGCGCCACGGGTTTTCTCAGCCCTGAGTGCAGGGAAGCAGGGAACACTGCATAGATCCACAACAGGAGGAGGAGGAGGGATTCACCAACACAGCCCGGAACCTACCCTTCCTCCATCACTGCTGCGAGAGTGAGTAAGGATGACCCTCTCTCTTCTGTTTCACTCCTCAGGTCCCTCAGATCTTCGTGGCTGTGTCACCTTCCTTCACAAGTTCGGTCCTGAAACCGCTAGTACAGTGTTTGGGAACGCGGGCTGTCAGAAGGCCAGGTTATCCTTGGTCAGACCCTGGCCTTTTCTGTCTTGACTGAGTCTACCTTTGGTGTCTGGGTTCTCCCTGGTGACAGCCGCAAACCCCCCATGCCCGAGCTCTCCATATCGGAGCTCAACCCCTCCCACCAACCAACATCTTGGGTTTCCCCGAGGGACTGCTGCATTCACGTCTGTGGGTCCCTTCCCCGGGCCCAGCTCCAACACAAGCCCTGGACCAAGGCTCTGGACCTGTGGCTAAAGGCATTTTCCCCTCATTACCCTTTCACATCGTACATTGAGCCCCTAGTTTGGGAACTATTGGAGCATTAAACCCCTCCCTGGAATCACCAGATCCCAATCTTATTTCCACATTCCTACACCAAGTATATTAAGGTGCTTGGATTCGTAATCCTGGTGCATGCAGAGGCTGGCCTGACGTGTCACTAAACAAACCCAGAGAGACAGCGACCACTGCCTAGTGGTATCTGACACACAGAGAGACTGTGTGCCATTTATAAAAGCCACGCAGCATGTAATGAAATTGCAGAACCTATGAGGCTCAAGACACTTCAATGGGTTCTGACTCATCTTGGTGCCTGTTTGCAGAATCTTAGCAGAAAATGTACTTGAGGAAACAGAGAAAAAGGAACTCAGAACAAAATAAAATGTCAGTGAAACAAAATGTTTTTGCTGGTTCATCTTCCAGCCAGGAAGACCCCAGCAGGACTAACTGATTTCTTGTACGTTTTTGAGGGCATTTGTATAAATTCAAGGGTAGAGATCACTTTAGACAGAAGAGAAACCAGAATATATAACTACTAATGTTTCAGTACTATCAAATTAAGTTCAGATTGTTTTGATTAGTTTACTTCCTTATCTTCACACAAGGGAAATCAAGGGAAAACTTTCAAGGGAAAATTTGGGCCCCTAGACCTCATCATAGTGGGTTGCTGGTTTTCTAGACCCTCCTTTTTGAGATTGCTTTTGCCCATCACTGCAAATTTAGATGATACCTTTTCTTTTAACCTAAAATTGTGCAGGCTCTCTCTGCTCCTACACAGAAGAATGCGAGCTGCCTCAGCAACGCTGAATTGTTTGTTATATCTTTTTCTAAATTAAAAACAAAGAAATAGAGCTCAGGTGACTGCAGGAATGGAAGCCCTCAAAATTGCTTTTGTGGGGACTCCCCTGGTGGTCCAGCGGTTAAGACTCTGCACTCCCAATGCAGGGAGCCCAGGTTCGACCCATGGTCAGGGAACTAGATCCTGCATGCCGCAACTGAAAGATCCCGCATGCCTCAACAAATATCCCGCATGCCGCAACTAAGACCCAGCGCAGCCAAATAAATATTTTAAAAAAGAATAGTAATAAAATAATAATTCCAAAGACCTTCAAGATATTGCTTTTGCATCCAGAGGGGAGAGACATTGGATCCCCCAGTGGGCTCTGTAGACAGAAACAGGCAAGTGCCGGTCAGCTGTGGTTTTCTTTGGGGAGCAGTGCAGACTCTCCTTTGCAAAACAGAGACTCCTCACATCTGACTCGGGAAGGAGAGCTCTGCAGAGATGCACACGCACCCAGTCATAATCCCTGCTTCCGTGCTCCTCAACTCCCTCCCTTTTATTTATAGGGAATGATATCGTTTTTTTTTTTTTTTTTAATTTATTTATGGCTGTGTTGGGTCTTCGTTTCTGTGCCAGGGCTTTCTCTAGTTGTGGCGAGCGGGGACCACTCTTCATCGCGGTGCGCGGGTCTCTCACTATGGCGGCCTCTCTTGTTGCGGAGCACAGGCTCCAGACGCGCAGGCTCAGCAGTTGTGGCTCATGGGCCTAGTTGCTCTGTGGCATGTGGGATCCTCCCAAACCAGGGCTCGAACCCGTGTCCCCTGCATTAGCAGGCAGACTCTCAACCACTGCGCCACCAGGGAAGCCCGGGAATGATATCTTTTAAAAGCCTGTGGGTGAAACTCATGCTCAGCATTGAACCTGAAATGTGGTCCAGCACTGTGACCCCAGGCAGAATCCCCAACTCCTCGCTCGTGGTCCGTCCTCTTCCCGCTTCCCTGCTTCGTCCCCTTCTGCATCCTCTGCACTTTTTTCCTGTCCTGGGTCTCCCCCCCCCCCCCGCCCCCCCGCCTCCTGTTCTGGAACTCACGTCACCATCCACAGCAGCTCCTGCTCCCACAGGCCTCCTGACAGCCCTCCTGGGATGGGGCGGGGGAGCACGTCATCTTCACCAAGAACTGCCCAGCGCCCCCCATGGCCAGGCACATGTGTCCTCTTTCACAAACGGGAAACCGAGGCTTGGCAAGGTACTTGCCCCAATCTCAGCTCAACAGAGGCCGAGTCAAGACTTGAAATCAAATCTGTCTTCCGATTCCGTGCCCTCCACCTTTGCCTTATGACCGCTGGTTGGCTGTGCATTTTCTGGAATAACTGCAGCTACAACGTAGTAAGCAGTCCCTCGGTACCAGGCACGGCCTTTCTGGGGGCACCGTGGTCGCCTTCCCCTCTCCTTTACAGACAAGACGGCGGACTCAGATGGATGCGCTTGCCTGTGACGGCCCCGCTGTGAGAGGGAAGGTGGGCTGATCCTGGATGGCTGGGCACCAGGCTCCAGGCTCTGGACTCCGCTCTGCCTCTCTTTGCCATGAGCGAAATCTCATCGCGTGGAGACCTGGGTACCAGGCCACAGTGGAAAGACCGAGCATGCAGCCGGGGCTCCGTCACTACCTGCCCTCCTTGAGTCTTGGTTTGTTGGGCAGCAGAAGAGGAGAGTCTCACCTGCCTTGCACAGTCATCGCCCGGTTGCCCCCAGCAGGCTTCTGGGCACTTAGAAGGCACTCGTGAGCGATAGGGCTTTTCATCGCGCTCTCTGACAACCACCCTGCTCGCGGACGCTCATCCTTCGGTCCCTACCGCAGTTGCTTTTTCCAGAAGGACTTGAAATGTTTCGCAAGCTCCTAAGGGGGGAGCTAGCAGGGTCGAGGGAGAGCACTGGTTGTAGCAACATAGGAACGCCCCTCCCCGGTGCCTTGGCGGCTAAATGCCACCGTCAAGTTCCCTTTCTGCACCATGTGGTCCCCCCAGCCTGCGCCCACCCTGGCTGCCCGTCCTTCTGCGTCCCCAGTGCAATGACCCTGGGCTCGGAGGGGGCCCTCCTGGGAGCAGGTGACGGGCGCGTCACAGGCATCGGTGTTAATATTGGGGCGGGGCTGGATGGCACCCTCTTCCTCTCCACGTCCCCACTTCTCTGGCGGATACGTATCTAAGTGTGAAAGAATCTGTTTGTGTTTAGAGCCTGCCTCCTTTGAAAAAGCTTTGGTCAAGCTGTCTGGGCAGTCAGGCTGGGAGGGGAGCTGTGGCGGGGTGCAGCACCCCGGGGGGGCAGGGGGCCTTCCCCGTGCCCCTGGGGGTGCACTGCCTGGGTCTCCCATTATCTTCACATTTCTCTTCCTCTTCTTTCCTTTTCTCTTTGCTTCACCCAAATTAAATGCCCACGATCATCTACTCTAGTCCACATATACCAATATGGAAATCTCTCTCATCCCAGATGGAGGAAAGGATTCTGTTTCAGGTGGCTGCCCTTGTCTGGGATAATGAGCACAGCCCGAGACTGGCCAGAACGCGAGAACACTGGCCGCAGGGGCACCGGCCACCAGCCGGAGGGCGCAGCTTCAGACACGTTGGCACTGAGCACCAGATGCCTGCATTAGACGTGTCCCCGTGCTGCAAAAATACAAATCCCGACAACAGTAACTCCGTGAGAGTCCCCTCCACCGACCCACACACGGGCATGTGCGCGCACACACACATTGCTTTTCTTGCATAATTTACTCTTTCCTCTGACTCACAGCATTTTTCCCTAGTGCGTAACTGAAACCAAACACCTCCCATTACACACCCTGGGAGCACACAACTCCTAAAGAGAGATGCTCGAGTGCTTACATGGTAAAAGTATGTAGTCATTAAAAATAATGTTTTGAAGCCAGAAATTACTTATGCACTGACAGTTTACAAAGGGAGACGTGAACACCTTTTTTTCCGTTATTCACAGTAATGTCCTACTGTTACCATAGATACAGATCCACCGAGGATGGCAGACTCCTTCTCAGAGATCCGTCCACTCCGTCGCCCCAGGTCAACAGGAGGGCATGTGGAAGGGGGAAAATTCAGGGGCCACAGTCAACCAACCCCTCCAGCTTCCCTGTTTTCAGTGGGTGGCAGCTGGGCGTCAGGGGACTTGCAAATGTGGACTCGTACGAGGTTGGCAAAAGTGACACACTCAGAGGAATTGACCCCGACTCGAACCAGGGCATGCCCCCCGCCCCCAGGCTCTGCTCAACGGGCAAGCCCTCGCTTGGCCGGCCTTGTGCTCCCCTCCAAAGGCAAAAGCAGCCGTGGTTTTCAAGACTTGAAATAATGCACCACCGTGGCTGTGACACTGTACTGACTCTTGTCATTCTGTATTCAATGTATCGTATTCTCTGGGAAAAAAGTCATTTCAGAACAAAACAAAACAACAAACACTGGGCAAGTTAAGACCCTCTGGAATTAAATACAAGCGGAATAGCCAAGGCTTCCAGATGATGTGACCAAATGAATAGAAAAGCATTCAGAAGAATAGGGCAAATTCAGAAGTCGGTGGGTCCAGGTGAACATGGACCCCAAGCTCTAATTCTGGGTTTTGCTTTGAGCTGTGAGCTTCGTCACTTAGTTCAAAAACCCAAGAGTTTCGTGTTCGTAATAAATGTATCATGTTGATCACCCATTACAGCTTGCTTCTTATTCTTTTATCTGCTTAATTAAGTCTAGGACTACGTATTTGTGGCGTTCAAATTTGCCCTTTGAAGTGACGAAAAAGTTTTGGAAAAGGGTAGTGCGGATGGTTCACAATGTTGTGAATGTAATTAATGTCACTGACTGTACACTTTAAAAAGGTAAAATGGCACCTTTTATGTTTATATGTCTTGCCACCCTAGAAAAAAAATTTTAAGTAGCCACCCAGAGATCGAAAAAATGTATTTTTTTTTTGCTTAACTGAAATTAGAAACAGAAAAGGAAACCTGAATGGTATGGTTGGTTATCATGTATTTTGTTAGATGCACGTAACAGAGATCACTTTATTTTGCCCAGAACAATTCAAGAATAAAATGAATTGATTTACCTAAACAAACAAACCTAAGTTGCCCTTTGAGTGCCACGGTTGGAAACAAGCAACAGAAGGCAGTATCTGCCCAGTGGAGGGTGCTTCTCTTTCTGCTGTGTTTTAAGGTCTGTGAGGCTGTGTTGCCCAGTGGCCCTGGGGCAGGGATGCTCAAGGTTTCAGGTGTTTGGTCCCAGTCCCTGGGGGATGACTCCACCTGCCCCATCACCTGGGCAGCTAGTGCCTCTCTCTCTGAAGGATGCCATCCAGGTGACCCACAGCTGCCCTTAATAAAGGCCAGTTGTGTCTGAACCTGGTCAGTATTGCTTCGAAGGGTCCTAAAAAGGCAGGGTTGGGAACTGGGATTGTGCGGACGCTTTGCTTCCCCCAGAGGGGCTGGGGATCCGATACATGGTCTGTATATCTAGACCGGCGTCTCTCTGAGATCTGCGTAGAATATCAGAGATCTATTTTCACTCCTTCCACCAACTCTCTTCCAACAAGAAGCAGAAAAAGAGTTTGCTAAGAGTGCTTAGATGTTTAAACTTACATAATTGAAATATTCTACTAGATACCATGACATTCTCCATAGATCCTGGCAAAGTCTCCATTACTAGTGAAGAAAGTGAAGATGAACATCTGAATAGAGGAGAGAGTGTACTGATTATAATTCTCCGCTTCACATTCCTGGGCGTTTATGGAGGCCTTTTCTACGAGTTTATATTAAAGATGCTCCTTGTGAATGTGACTGCTATTTGCGTATGTGGACATTACTGAAAAGGCTAAAATGGGACCAATCCTTCCTTCCATTGAGTGTATGCATGAGGATTTTAGAAAACACAGAATTTGCTTGGAGAACAAAATCCACCCGCGTAAGGCCTTGCTGTGGCCGTACACCACCCACTGTGTGCAGCGATGTAACCTGGTGGGTGAAAAAGAAATCGACCTTTGGTTTTCAAATGGCAGTTCAACACCGACACTAACCAAGACCAGGAAAGGGTGTTTCATGGTTAATGGCCATTTGTCCTGCTATTAGGAATTGTAAAAAATGGTTAAAATATGGACAGATGGATGGGAGGATGGATGGATGGGTGGACAGATAAATGGATGGACGCCCAAAGACAGCTTGGTAGACGAGCTTTTTAAGGAACGTAACTAATTGTATTTGTAGTTTTTTCAAAACAGGCCATTTCTTCATCTTTTAAACAGTTCACAAGAATTCAATCAGTACTACATAACAATGGTAACAATGGAAAAAATATACATATATACCACGTTGGATCTAGTGGGGAGGCATTCCGACAGCAGTTTCCTGATGTATTTTGTGATTTGGGAGAACTTGCTAAAAAGCAACATTTTAAGAAAGTAGAAATCTTTTCCAAAATCACATTTAAAATCTGCTTTTGTGGTCAACTTTATTTAACTTCCTGATTTAGGGGGAAAATGTAGATTTTAGACCTCCTTAGAAATTATATGTAATAACTGAATATATTTTAACTCTTCAGATGCACTTATAGCAATTTAATATATAAGAAGTTACTTTGAAGACAAAAGTTGTTATGCAAATGGTAGAATTAAAACTCTATTAGACACAAATGAATTCCCATGTAGTTAAGCTTTTCAAAGTATTAATGGATCTAGGCTTATTATTTTTGTTAAAATATTTTTTTAGGCTTTATCTTTCCTAATTAAAAGATATATTCTTGTTTATCCACATGCAAAAAAAGATGCATATACTTGACTTTAACATTAAAATTGATACTCTATGTAAGCTATTTTGCACAAATTCTTTACCAAACTAGATTTATCTATCCCAAGATGATAAAACAAAGAAGGTGATTGGGGGTAAGATGTTGTGGTTTATTAGTGCAAGCACTGGGCTGCGAGGGGGCCTTTCAGAGCAGGCATTAGAGTTTCAGTAATGGATCAGAGGAGAAAACAACATGGGTAGTTATGAATTATTTTTAAGTCTGTGAGCCCCTTCAAGACAAGGCTTGTGTCTTTCCTTTATCCCAAATCCCAAGATACAGGATGACCCTTCAAAAACGTTTAAAATATGGATGGATGGATGGATGAACAAAAGGATGTATGGATAGATAGATGGATGGATGGGTGGAGGGATGGATGGGTAAATGGATGGAGGGATGGATGGATGCACCGGGACAGGTTGGAAGAGGAATGAAACCTATCAGACTTGATTGATCAGTGGCAGCTTACAAATGGAAAGGAAATTTACATTGAATATAGAGTTATTCAATGTACTTAGCAACAGTTCTCAAAGCATGACCTATACACTACGTATGTAAAAAAAGATTGGGGCATTTGTCAAAATGCAGACTCCTGGGATACTCTTCTAAGTTAGAATTGTACAGCAGGGTCCAGGAATGTGCATTTTCAGAAACTCTCTATGCATAGCAAAGTTGAAAATCACTCATAAGTAGTGTTACAATATAAAGGAAATAAGACATCTTCTATATTTTTATTATGCTTTTGATTTCTACGCCATAGGGTAACTAAGAGAAACAGAAAAAGGAAGAAGAAGTCTCTCACTAGGGATGACACCCCATAAGCATGGACTGAAAACAAACAAAACTCAGACTGGTTACCCAAGAATAGACTGAACAAGGCATTCTGTACCACAGCGTAGGAAATACGTCTCTTAGCCTAAAGATGCTCTGCAATAATTTGAGGATTATATTAGCAATGTCTGACATTTCCATATAGAGGAAGAGTGAATAATTTTATGAAATGATACTTTCTTTGACAGAAAAAGCATCTTGAACATTTTAATACAATATGAATGGAAATTACTCAGAAATCCCATAGTCTGTTTCCATCAGTAATCGCGAGGGCATGCACGTCAGGAGAACAGAAATGTATTTCAATACAAATGCCTAGGGGCTCAGCACATTTTGTACATTTAAATTTAAAAAACGCATAGGTGTACGTTCAATATGAATCACTAGAATTACAGGGTAGCTTATGAATTCTGTGCATTTCAGAAACATATTCCCTGAAGCTGATGACTTTAACACCAGTGTGTATGATTCAAGCTATAGCTTCAACATTTATCCTCAAAACATTCATGGATGCACAGTATATTTTCAGCATCTTCTCTGGGTCATTCTCCATGAGACAAGCACGGTGTCGGGCATGCGTTTATTACACTTCCGTCTGTCCTCATCGTCTTCCTTTCCTCTCTTGCTCAGCCTAAACGGCAGCCACGTCCGACCCTGCTGAAATTGTGTGTCAGTGGTGACGATACAGAGGGTCAGATATTTTTTTGTTACGTAATGTTGCAGGTCACAAGGCACGTGCACACTTAGAAAATGCGATGCTGCTCCTTAAAGCCTGTTAAGAGATAGACTTCACACTG
The DNA here is from genome assembly GCF_028564815.1 of Eubalaena glacialis. NCBI lineage: Eukaryota > Metazoa > Chordata > Mammalia > Artiodactyla > Balaenidae > Eubalaena > Eubalaena glacialis. The sequence continues at coordinate 3,110,849 of NC_083730.1, forward strand.
AACCTTTGCAAAGATTGGACATTGGACACTGGACGTGGAAAATTTTCAACACGGTACGCCAACACAAATATCCAACGCACAGCGAACGAAATTCCATCTCTCCCAAATGCTCAAACTGTCCTCATATTTCAGATACATGGAAATTTATTTGGCACAATTAACTCTCTGAGTCTATCTCCCTGTTTGTAAAATGGCAATAATCCCTACTTCCAAGGCTGACGGATATTCACCTGGCCTGCGGCTGCCGTGGCCATGGCCACATCCATCGTCCATATCCATATTATTCTGGTTCGTTGTTACCTGTACAGGTTATTAAATATTTTGAATATCAACATGCCTATCTCAGACACTTGTTTAAATCAAATGAAATCATTGTAACCATTATTTATTGAATAAGACATTGTTCAATAAATTGGAGGACTTATAAATTAAGCCCTTAAATGATATTATCACGTCAGATTAACTCAACTTTAAAGGTGAAGAAGTGGAACCCAGGTGCCTTCACCTCACAAGGGGCAGCGTGGGTTAGAGCCTGAGTTTCTCTCACTCAAGCTCTCCACCGTACCCTTCGCTCACAACCTTGGAGTCCCCACCCATTTCATGGGAGGGCTCAAGCGCTGTCTCCCTCTTTGAATGTCAGTCAGTCTCCTCCACATCAAGACTCCCTCTGGCATCAAAGGTGAGAAAAAGAAGTCTTTCCAAGCTAGCGCTCAAGCCCGGGCTATCGTGAAAACGGTTATTTTCACACTGAGAATGAGTGAAGAGTGTCATGAAGTCAGTGACAAACTACAGACAAAACTAAAAAGGGGTGTCACCTGTGACTGCGTTTATAGAAGGGGGGCGCATCTGAGAGCTCTCACCTTGGGATGAGACCTGGGCGTCAGCAAGCTGGACCGTTTCCAGAAGTCAGAGGCAAAGATGGAGGAAGATTGGAAAAGGTCACGACCTGAAGGTCTGAAGGTGGTCAGCCTGGAAAGGGAAAGGTCTGAGGGGCATCGCGATGGCAAATTCGAGGTCATCCCTCCACATGGGAAGGAAATCTGACTTATTATACAAGCTCTGGCCTGGGGGCTGGGGGAGAAGGATGAGGATACGGATGGAAGTCACGGTGAGGTTGGTTTCAGATTAACGTATGTTCAAATTTTTAAAAAGAAAGACTTTTAAGTTGAAGCTTGTTTCCAGTGGCCTGGAGAGTTCTGTCACTGGACTTGATTAAGTCCAGGCCGGGGAGTACTTGGTGGGGCTGCAGAACACAGGAAAGCCTTTGATCTATGTTTGGGTTACTTGGGCTCCCAATCTTGAGATCCCAGGAATCTGAACTGTGAGCAAAGAAAGATGCTAATCTTTTCAACTTGATATCTTACGCTCAAGACCTGCTGTCCATTAAAAGTTTCACGTTGGCTCTTGAGTTAAGGGTGGCCATTTGGAAAGACTGTTGGCCATCAATCATTTTACCGTGGGGAGAAAAGTAGCTGTGCATTCATCCATTAGACAGTTATCAAGGACCTACTATGTGCCATACGTTGTTCTGGCCGCTTGGATTACATCTGTGAACAGAACAGACAAACATCCTCGATCTTTTGGGTCTTACATCCTAATAGGAGGACGTAGACGATGCTCAGTAGTTGTAGAGAACAAGTAAACTACATTGTGTTAGAAGAGCGGTGAGAAAGGAATGAAGGAGGAACCAGTGCGCGGGGGTGCAGGTGTGGAGAAGGCATGACAGGTAGGGCGGATGGATGGAGAGGATGAGGACTCCATGGGTCCTCTTGCAGGGAATTCTGTGGATTCGGAACCCCTAGAACTTTCACACTTCCCTTGATTGATGCTAGTCATTGGTCTCAACACTCTGTCACTAAACTTACTAAGAGTGGCCCAAATAAAGAGCAAAGCTGATGCAGTGGAATTGCTGCTATTGGGTTTTGCTGCTGTTGGGTTTTCTTCCCATGCACTTGCTGTAGGTCAACACGAGTTTCAGTAGACAGCAGGCAAAGAGGAGAAGAATTCAGGGTAAATCACAGATTGAGAGGCTAACTCTGCACACCGAGCTACTACCCTGCCGTGTCCTGAGAACTCCAGCCCTGGAGGTGAGCCTCGTAAGAGGATGAGGGGCTGTGGTCGGTGTGGAACTCTGCTTCAGCGAACTGGTCCCACACGTTTGGAAGCAATTTGGCCCCATGTGCCCATGCCATAAAAAACGTTCAGTTCCTTGGGCCTTTTCATCTTAACTTTTAAATATTTGCACAGTTTGCACATTATATATATTTGCACATTATAAGAGGTATATCTATTGAATACCTGAAAATATTTCAAGCAATGCAAAAGTAAAAAGAGTAGAAAATGAAAGTGAAGCTTTCTCTAATTCCCATAGATTCACAGTTACAAGTTTTTTGTATGTCCTCCCGTTTGGAAACAGCTCTTTGCATGTTTAAGTATGTATATACATTTGTATGGCTAATAGTGTATCACGTGCATGTGTATAGTAGTATATAGAGGTATGTGTGATACTTACACATGTAGTGTCTTATTTAAACGGAAAAGGGTTCGTCTACATCCTGCTCTGTGACTTAAAAATATGTTATGGACACTCGTGTGTGTCAGTACAGTATAGAGCCACCTCACTTTTATTTGCAACATTGCATAAAATTTCACTCTATGACAATAGTATAGTTTATTTATCTAACTTCTTTCTGATGGAAATTTAGATTTTTCTCAAAAATTGTACTGTTAAAAAAATTCTGCAAGAGATATTATTAGACATACATGTAATGAAAATAAGACTCTTGTCATGTGTTGAGTGTTTTTAAAAATAAATTCCTGAAAGTGGAATTGCCAAATCAAAGGTGCATTTTTAACATTCTCATAGATACTGTTAGTTTTCCTCCCAAAAGTGTAGTGTCACATACACTACATGTTTACATGTTCTTATTTACATGTTCATCAAACAGTCGTATTATTATTTTAGTCTTTGCCAGTCTGATACGTGAAAATTAATATCCAGTTCTCTTACTTTGTATTTCTTTCATTGTCCTTAAACCTCATTGGTGATTTGAGTGTCTATTTCTAGGGACTAGTTGTTGGTGTGTTTTGCATCTCTCTCTCAAGTTGCCTTTTTCTTCTTAATCTTTTGACCTTTACATATTAGAGAGATTAATACTTTATCTGGATAAATTACACATTTTTTCCCATTTGTTTTTTATGATATCTTTGGCCAAATTAATTATTTTTTCCTTTATATTTTCTTGGTCTTGCTTCAAGCAACAGCAATAAAACCTTCTCCACCCGTCAGATTAAGGTATTCTCCTCTACTTTACATTTTTATTTTCTAATATATATTAACCTATCAATATAAATTCTTGGGACTTCCCTGGTGGCACAGTGGTTAAGAATCCGCCTGCCAATGCAGGGGACACGGGCTCGATCCCTGGTCCAGGAAGATCTCACATGCTGCGGAGCAATTAAGCCCGTGCACCACAAGAGCCCGCGAGCCACAACTACTGAGCCCACGAGCCACAACTACTGAAGCCCGCACGCCTAGAGCCCTTGCTCGGCAACAAGAGAAGCCACCGCAATGAGAAGCCCGCGCACCGCAACGAAGAGTAGCCCCACCTCGCCGCAACTAGAGAAAGCCCGCGTGCAGCAACGAAGACCCAACACACCCAAAAATTAAAAAAATAATAAAAATTAAAAAAATATATATATAATTTCTTTTGAGTGTTGTAAGGTAGCAAGCCAACTTTTCCTCTTCCCCTAAAGATTATCCAATATTTTTACTGTTTATTAATCAAGCTTCACTCCTTTGATTTGAAATCTAATCTTTATCATGTAGTTATAAAACCTAAAAATGTGCACGGGCTTATTTCTGTACCATTTATTTTGTTCCCTGAATCATCTGTCTCTCTGTCCATTGGAGCGGCTCTGTCACAGCTGACCCCCTGGAGCTGGGCTTCCCAAGGCCTGCATACCTTTTGCTCTCACACTTGTCTTAGCTGCAGGACATTCTCACTTTCAAATTGACTGAGGACTTTTCAACACAAAAATGAGATTTGAATTGAACTTGCAGTTAGAGGTTAATTTGGGGAGAATGGACTTTTCGAAATATTGAATTTTCTCATGTAAGCACAAGCTATAGCTCTTCATTTTTTTCAGGCTTTTATTTTCCAGTGTAATCATTTAGTTTATGGCATATACATTTCTTATTATATCAATGTCAGCTGTGACATAGTCCTTACCGCTCTTGTGAATCATTATATATAAAAAATACGATAGAATTTTATGTATTTATATGTATGTAAAAAAAGATAATTTTTATATACCTTAGCCACTTTTCTAAACATTTAATATTATACTTTGACTAAATTTTTGGCCTTTCCTAAGTCTACAAGCATATAATCTACTCAAAAAGATAATATTAACTTTTAATTTTCAGTATTTTCACATTATTTTTTTCTTGTCATAATAACTGAACCTCCAAAACAGATCAAAATAATACTACTAGGCTCTGTTGTCTGTTTCTCTCTTGAATCTTCAATCACTTTCTAGAAATTTCTTTCTAATTTTAATGAATAAAGGTCTTCATCAGGAATGGCTGTGAAATTTTTAACTGTTATTTTAACATCTATCTAAAGGATCATAACATTTATTTCCTTTAATCTATATATGTAGTGAATTACTATTGCTTTCCAAGAATGAAACCGCCTTGGTTACGGGATATTGTTTTTTTAAATACATTGCAGATTTGTTTGGCTCGTATTTTAAATTAAAATTTTTACATTAATTTTCATAAGAGATATTGATCTGAAGTGTTCTCTCTGTTTTTTGTTTGTTCATTTTAATCTCTGTTTGAAATGTCTTTATACGGTATGTACTTGTAATGAATTGTTCTGCTCTGAGATTATTTAAATAACCGAGGAAATCCCTGTTCCTTGGGTTTATATAATAGAATTTTCCTTTAAAACTACTAGGTAGATCTTTGATAATTTTTTCATTTTGTATGGCTTTCAGTAATTTTCCCGTTTATCCTATAGAAATAATAGGAAAATGCACACCACAAAGCTGTTCATTGAAGCATTATTTCTATTAGTGAAAAATTGAAAGCAAACTCAATAATCAACAATAGGGGAGTCGCTCTATAAATGACCTGGGTTGTTTGCGAGAGGACCATGCAGCTATTGTCAAGCATGTAAACTACATGCTAAAACAGAGGATTCAGGACACAAAGGTGAATGTGTGTTATAATTTTAATCCTGTAAACAAGGCAAGTGTGAAAAAGAAGGGCGCCCATGACATGATCTCTTGGGATTATAGACTGTCTGCTTCCTTTTCATTTTCCAAGCTTCCCATAAAACAGTGTAGGGATGTGAGAGTGGGCGGCCCAGTTCTTATTCCGGCTGCGGGCTTGTGACCATGGCCAAATCCCACAACCTCTCTGTGCCTCAGGGTTCCCACTTATCAGCTGCAAGGATCAAACATCCTAATATAATCATATAAACACAAAAAAGTTTCTGGCACATAGCAAATACTATGTTAGGTATTTCCCAGTTTTATTAAAAATACTAAAGGACAAAACAATGTTAATTATTTTCTTCCTCAAATGCATCCCATAAAAACACCTGCTCCAATAATTGCGTCTTGAGATTCCTTAACTAAAAGAAGAAGAAAAATGCTAAAAGATAAGATCGAGGTGGGAGATCTGAGCTGATAAGATTTCATTTAAGAAGCAAGACGACCTCTTGTTCAAAGAAAGTATCTTCTTTAAACCAGAAAACATTTGCACAAGAGCCCGGACTCTGGAAAAGTATGGAAGGGAGAAGATGACAGGAGAAAGATTTGTGGTGGCTGAGAAGAGGAAATGGGTCTCCATTTCCTTTAAAAGGCAAGTCTCGGTAGAAATGAGCAAGTGGGCTTCCACCATCAGTCAGTCCTCCGTGTCCCCAGAGCTGAAGCTGCACCGTTTCTCCATTCTGCTCCCAAACGGGCTGCGTCTTTCCTTTCTGTGTATTTCACCATCTCAATGGGGGAAAAAAATGCTCCCTTCCTGGAGCAGAGAGCAAATAGTCTGACAATAAGGGCAAACAGTTTTATGGCAATTTGGACCATTAAATCAGGGGACAGAGCTCCCAAGCATTTTCATTTGGCAACAGTCCGGAATGTTCCAGGGGCCACAGAATCAGGTGGGAGGTAAACACAGTCTTTGGCTGTGTTGGTGATTTCTGTGTGGACAAAGCGCAGTATTCCTGGCCCACGGGTCTCCAGCTGCCAGGACTTCTGGACAAACAGAGGTTCTGCAGTGATTGCATCCCGTAGCCCTCACCTGGGGGCAGAAAGCTCTCTGTCTCTGGATGCACAGGTCTCCTGCACTGGGGACCTGAAGGTGGTTTGTTCTTATCTTGCCTGGGAATTAACACCAATTGGGGCCCAGAGGCCACCCTCTGAGCCCCCAGGGCTGCCTCTGTGAGATGCGGGAACTGCTTTGTCTTGCAGCTCATTTCCTGTTTACCTAATGGTTTTGCAGGGGAAAAGGCAAACCTCTGTGAGAAAACCCTAATGATGCCCGTCTTCCTACAGTCTGTCCACCCTCCTTGCAGGTTTCGTTAAATTAATCCTCAAGATAGCTCGGAGAACAAACGGGCCGTTCCTATTTACAGACAAAGAAATGAGCACACATGGAAAAGCTGGATAAAGACGGTGGCCGTCCTCCTGATACAGGACGTGGTAGCAAGGCTGAAAGCAGGATCTTTAACTTCTACCAGCTCTCAGTCCAAGGCACTTTGCAGAACACAGTAGGTGAACCAAACTAAAATTACGAATAAATTCCAGACCACCCGTGGAATTTGGGGGACAGAAAGGATTCACCACGGTGGCTCTGGTCATCAGAGAGGACATGGGCCCTTAGGAAGGCGTGGTCAAAAGGGGCTTGGAAAAGGCTGAGGGTACCAGAAGGTGTGTTCCTTGCATTTGGTAGCCTGGCGGAGAGCGGGGGCAGGTTTCTCCTCTCAGAATAAGTCGCTCTGGTGGCTGGTCTCTCTGTATGGAGCTTTAAGATTGATTTAGAGATGAGGTTGAGGGATGAGCACTCGTAGGTCCGGTAGGAAACAGCCCTCGCAGCTGGGACCCCAGACCTCATCCAGGCGGAGGCCTGAAGTTGACGGCAAACAAGCCCAGAGTGGGGAGCTTCAGGAAACCGGCCCAGTCGGCACCAAATGTGCCAGCCGCGGGGCCTTGGGGAGCTCACGCCAACCCACGGGGCTGCCCCCTACCTGGGCCTCTGGGACCCGGTAACATTGCTCTGGGACACAATTCCCACCTTTGGGAAATGAGGCATCGGAAACCAGTTCTCTATAAAATTCCTCACAGTTTTGAGTTCTGAGTCAAGGGTGAAAAGCAAACCCCAAGAACGCCAGGCCAGGTTCTCAGGGAGGTGGGTCTTGCATGGAGACCTCGGGGCTTTCTGTAGAGCAGTGGGGATCCCCGAGATCCAGGCAACGAAAACAGGGTCACTATGTCCAGAAGGCTAGTCCCACGGCCGGGCTTGGGCGGGGGGAACCGAGGCAGGCACAGCGGCCCCCAGAATAGCTGGTAGGGAGCGGCGAAGAGACGACAGTGGCCCGGAAGGAAGAAAGGGGGCGATGCAAAAAGCAGCACCAACTGGGCTTGTCTCAAAGGGGCAGGAATCCAAGCGCCTCGCAGCTCGTTGCAGTAGGAGGGTGCTGGCTGCCGCTGAGAGGTTAATGGAGAAGTGGTTTAAAAATAGGCCTGACAGTCGTGTTCCCCTGTGATTCTGTTCTTGATGCTTCATGGGGGAAGGTGGAGAAAAGCGACACTGGTTATAAGTAGACACCCAAGGAGCTGCAGAAATCAGAAGTATCTTCAACTCTCATTCCCTGAGCTCTTAACCTACACCACACAGCCTGCCAAACGTGGGGTTTTTTCAATTTTTTAAATTGAGATAAAACTGGCAAAACACAAAATTAACCATTTTAAAGCACACAATTCAGTGGCCTTTGGTCCATTCATGATGTTGTGCAGCCGTCACACTATCTCTTTCTGGAACTTCTTTGTCACCCCATTAAAAGCACCCTAGGCCGCTAAGCAGTCTCTCCCCAACCTTCCCCCACCCCCTGGAGCCTCCCATCTACTTTCCGTCTCTATTCTGGATATCAGAGAAATGATCTCATATAGTTTGTTGCCTTTTGTGACTGGCTTCTTTTACTTAGAATGCTTTCTACAAAGCTCATTCATGGTGTAACGTGCCTCAGAACTTTAGTCCTTTTTACGGCCCAATAATATTCCACCGTGTGGCTGCAACACATTTTGTTTTTCCGTCGTCTGCTGGTGGACATTTGGGTTGTCGCCCCCTTTCGGCCGTTGAGAAGAATGTCACTATGAGTATTTAGGTCATGTGTTGGGTATTTCATGTGTATCACTGTTTTCAGAAAGTCTCCAGGCAGCCCCATCTTCCTGGTGAGGAAGTCAAGTGATCAGGCCACAGGAATCTGACCCCGGACCCTGTGCTCTGAGCCTCCATCCTGCCATCTGATGGGCTTGCCCTCAACGAGCCCGCCGCAGGAGAGGAAGATCCTCGGCCTCAGGATGTGCGGGGCTCCCTGGGGGGTTCTGGACCTTGCTGCACCCTGACCACTAGAATGCAAATGCCCCATCGCCCAGCCATCCTGCCCTGGGAAAGGCCCTGCCGTCTGGAGGGAAGTGGGGACCGCTGGGCCCTGGGAAAGACCTTCCTGTGGAGACAGATGGGGCAGCCGGGTCTCCGAGAAGATTCCACCAGGAGGCCGTGACTGCAACCTGCTCTAAATTAAATTTAAAGACAAGCTTAAAAAGAACGAGGGGGGAAGAAATCAAGGATGTGCTACTGGAGCAATTAGAGTTTGGGGGTCAGCCCATAGAAGCGTGCGCCCTGGAGGGGAAGGGGATGTTACGGAAGCCCCTCCCAGCGCCCAGCTGCACCACGGCCTCGGGGGCTGGGCAGGTCTACCCCTGGGCGGCAGGAACCAGGGCGTTAGAGCCTGAGGGTTTCCCACTGCGTTTTACTGCTCACGATTTCAGCACTTTTCCTGGACCGAATTATTCGAGTCTATTCCTCCTCTAGCAAATGTAAGTTCTGGGGAGACTGCTTGCGGGATCCTGGCTTTGCTGGGCAGCGCTGGAAAAGGAAGGACCGGGTGAGCGTGATGGAGCTTGCCAGAAGCTCGGCTATTTATAAGACTGGTGGTTGTGAGTCTTCCTAAGAAGCTCAACAGACCCCTTTTAATAGCTTTAGAAAGGAATTAATATGCCTCAAGGAGCAAAGGAAAGAGATTCGGAATGGGGCTTGCGTGCTGGTAAACACCTTGCAGGCTCCAATCCCGGGGGCACTGTGTCCTTGGCTGAAATTTGCAAACTAAGCCCCACCTACAGGAAGTTTCTTATTTTACCAGAGCTTGACCTTTCCTTGGCTCCCGTTGGGGGTGACCGTCCGCGTAACTGTTAGCATTCCTCTTCCTCCCCAACACAACTCCTTCTGAGGCCGGACCCTCAAGAGAGCACTTCTTACCAGTTTATTATTTGCATTTAAAAATGGCTCTGAGGCCATGATGAAATCATCTCAAATGGCTTTAGCCCACACTGAGCCCTTTTTTCTCTGAACCCTTTAAAGCACGAATAATCTGTGCCACACAGTTTAGTGCATAATTACTGTTCTCTTACTTTGTTCCCTAATTGTCTCGTGTGTGTGTGTGTGTGTGTGTGTGTGTGTGTGTGTGTGTGGCTTCCCTCCCCCATCTCCCGATCTAAACTATAATATTATATACTCTTCGAGAGAGGAAAACTGTACTTTATAATTTCCCCATACTTTCCTCTTCTTTCCACACTACACCCTAACATGGTGCCAGCCGCATGTTAAGACATAAATTTTGATTATTAGGTAGTTGGAAACCAATTTCGTTTCAGGATTTGAAAAAAAAAAAAAAAGCGTGGTGAAATTCAGGGACAGATCATAGAGGATTCTTTGTTTCTTGTATTCAGTGCACGGCTGGAGAGAGGCCGAAGTAGGGAGAAAGCACATGTTTCACAAAACCTGTGATTTTAGGAAAGACACACACCTCCCGGGTAACAGTTTCAAGCAATTGTTCTCGCTTTCACAGAGTTCACACAGGCAATCAATCACACGCCTTTGGGTCATTTTAAAAGATTTAACTGCATAAAACTTGGAGACAGGGATCATTTTTAGAGAAGAATAAGGAAATCATTTCAAATTCTGTCGCTGGCTCTGTGCACATTCCTCCGTGGTTTGTTGTCTCAGATTTTCCCCGTGTCCTGGGAGTCAGCGGCCGGCCGGAAGCAGGCGGTGGGAGCCCTGGGTCCTTAATGTCCATAAAGTGGGATTAGGACGGGAAGCCGCAGAGACTCCCAAGCCCCACTGTCCCTTTACCCTGGCCAACTCCGTTTCAAACCAGCGTGGCAGCTGAGCCCAGGGACGGTCACTCTTACTGTGATGCCTCTGCTGCTTCCGCAGACTCTGTTTTCAAGCCCAAGACTACTTCTTAGACTTAAGCCTTTTCTGCGCCCGTGAAGGACCCTACAGCTTCCCACCAGCCTGGGGTTTCTAGGGGCAGCTCCTTATCTTGATGGGGAAGGATTTGTGTGTGAGAACGCCTCTGAGGACAAAGAGGGGGCTCTTTGAGTAAATCCAAAGTGTTCCCAGATAGGGTTCTGTTTTGATCCTTATCTGTGTAACCCTATCTCAACGGGGGAGGACTTATTCCCCTAGGTTCCATTAGCACTCAGCGACCATCCAAGCATAAACCCCTTGGCAAGATCAGAACATACGGCTGAAACTGTCCAAATCTCCCAGAACTGGTTCGAAAGTTTGGCTGGATTTTAGAATTGACCAGTTTAATATTTTGACACGATTTTTACAGATAAAACACTTTGATTAGATTTGGGAGTTTTTTCGGTTTGGGGTTTCAGGGTATTTTGTTTCATTTTTATAGTTTCCTAAAAGCAGCCTGACATTTGGGGGAAGTGAACTAGTTCTGGGTTGAGAGACTTTTCGTTTTCATTAGTGATGGGGCTATTCATTATTCATGAAGCCTCTACATGGACAAGATGCTTGTGTTGCACATAATTAAAGTAAAAAAAGGACAATAAAAGCGTTTATTTCAGGCTCTAAAATGACAGTCAGTGCTTCATTGCATAATCCTAGTACGTGACCTCAGCAAGTCCTCCAAAATGAGATTATGGGGAGCCAGTTCAAATTGTTACTGGCACATACAAGCACAATGTGATTATTTTTTTTCCTTTAGGGACAAACAAACAGGTAGTTGTCTTGTAATGAAGATGCCCTTTAGACCTTTAGTCATGGAGAGTCTGGTTTATGTGATCAAGTTTTTTAAGAGCTGTTTTAGAATTTGTGGTGGTTAATTCTGTGTGTCAACTTGGCTAGGCTGTCACGCCCAGTTGCTTGGCCAAACACCAGTCTAGATGTTCCCGTGAAGGTGTGTTCTTAGGTGTGATTAACATGAAATCAGTAGTCTGGGTAAAGCCGATCACTCTCCATAGTGGGCCTCATCTAATCAGTTGAAGGGCTTAAGAGCCCAGACAGAGGTCTCCCAAAGAATGAATTCTCAACACTCCAACACAGAAACCCTTCCTGAGTTTGCAGCCTGCTGCCCTGTGGAATTCAGACTCAGGACTGCAGTCTCCACTGGGCTCCAGCCTGCCAGCCTGCACAGATTCCAAAGACTTCAGCCCCACACCATCCTGTGAGCCAATCCCTTAAATCTGTCTGTGTCTCTGTTTGTATGTTTCTCTGGAGAACGCTGACCAATACAAATATCATATGGTCAGATGCTCTTAAATAAGAGCATTTAGGTTAAAATAAGCAAAGACTCCTTCTCCTTCCCAAGTAGCTTGAGTTTAGTTAAAAGAAAAACACAATATACATCTTCACAGTTGGAAAAGAGAGGTTCATGTCACTCAATACTTGTAAGATTGGCACATGTACAATTTTTTCACGAACAATCTTAAGAAAAACAGTTTGTAAAGTAAAATATTTAGAGAAACTAGAGATAACCAAATGTTATTTTAAACAGCAACAAAAAGATTTATTCAAACCTGTATGTAGATATAGACAGTATAAGTGGTCAGATATTAACAGTTAACTTGCCTGAACAGAACTACTCCCCCAAAAAACCCCAAAACAAAACTATATAGTTCGATGCAGAAAAAAAATATGGTACTTGCTTGCTAAAAGTAAACAAAACTTACAGCTTCATTGAAAACAATTTGTTTTGTGAACAAGTGGCTTTTTTTGATGAGCCTCTGTCCCACGTCATAACGATTTTGTTAGAGAAGGCCAGCTTCAGAGCCCAAGCAGAAGCATTTCAGATTCTCTGCTCAGAAGGATGAACCAGAGCAGATTAACTAATGGCTCAGTGAAGCCAAAATAAGTATAATTGACGCTAATGGCCTTCAGGTCCATATATAACCTTTCCCAGGGAGGCCTCTATGTGGCAGGACAAGAAAAGCATTTGCCCCAGATTATCTGGGATGCAAATGCCAGCCAGGTAAGTAAACATCCTAGGAGAAGCAGTCGGCCGGCGCTCCCCCTGTGATTGCATAAAATTAAACTTCATTTGCCACATAAATAAAATTCGATCAGTTTCTGAGACTTCTCCAATTAAAAAGTAGAAGTAGAAATTTCAGTATAAGCCGATATAAAAAAAAGGAGATAATACTTTATATTTACATGGCTTGTAAACTTTACAAAGCACTTTTCCCCCTTACTTTCTTTTTTTTCGCCTTTAAAAAAATTTTATTGAAGTATATATGATTTACAATGTTGTGTTAATTTCTTCTGTACAGCAAAGTGATTCAGTTATACATGTACATACACTCCTTTTTATATTCTTTTCCATTATGGTTTGTCACAGGATACTGAATATAGTTCCCTGTGCTATACAGTAGGATCTTGTTGTTTATCCATTCTCTATATAACAGTTTGCATCTGCTAACCCCAAACTCCCAATCCTTCCCTCCCCTACCCCCCTACCCCTTGGCAACCACAAGTCTGTTCTCAGTATCTGTGAGTTTGTTTTTGTTTCGTCAAAAAGAATGAAATAATGCCATTTGCAGCAACATGGATGGACATAGAGATGATTATACTACGTGAAGTAAGTCAGACAGAGAAAGACAAATACCATGTAATACCACTTATATGTGGAACCCCTCACTTTTTTTTTATCTTGACCCTTAAAATAACCTCAGGTGGTAGGAAAATCGGGCATTTCTATCACCTTTGAAGAGCATAAAAGTGAGATTCAGAGAATCTAAACGGACTTGGGCAGGGGGCTAACAGCCTTCTCCGCAGAGCCCAGGGTGGGGCTCCCAGTTCCTGACTCCCAATCCAAAGCTGTTTTGTAACATGTAGGGTTACGTTACACAGGGGCAAAATGTGATTCGACAGTGCTTTTATTTCTCTGACTAGAAGGGGGCCTTTGAAATCAGATGGAAACAGGAAAGGATGAGAAGATACATTTACCCGAATGTCACAGGTGGAGGGGCCCTGAGCACGTATTAGGAAACTCTGCTACTTCAAGGAGGAATCACGAAACATTTCTGTGATATAACAGAGGCGTGTCTGGGGAGTGCTGACTGCACCCCTTGCAAGACCCCAACTTTGCCTCAACCACCAGCCTCCTTGCCTTTGCCAAAGCTGCCCTGAACACGTACCCCTGGGCGCTAAGTGGTGGCCATAAGTCTCCTCCTTAGTGGATGGATGTTGAGATGGCACTTTCCTCCCTCTAGGGCTGCTAGGTGTACACGGGGCCCAGTTCTTTCAGGCCTGAGAACTGTCACTGACAGAAAGTGGCCCTGGGTGGAGGTGACTAACAATATGTGTTACCAATAAGAACTGTGAAAAAATATTCATTAGCTTAACTGAAAACTCTCCAAATAGAAATAAAATGTAGAGAAGCACAGTATGTACCTGACGAATGGAAGAGGAAAAGGTAAGCTAATTCCAGTTTGTTAGAGAAGCACGGCACAGCCACAGGAATGGGAGGTGGGTCTGTCTTCCCGATTGTCAGAGAGAGGTCCTGTGATCTCAGCAAAAGATGGATGGTCATTAGCTAAGCAGACAGATTGGAAAGAAATTTGATAACCGTACAAGGTGCAGAGATTCTATGACATGCAAAACAGTAGACTAGCATCATATTAGCCAAAAAAAGACCCACACTGCTATAAAATTGCTTTTAGAACAGGCATACATGAAAATATGTAAGTAACAGCTTAGGGAAAAACCCGAACGAACTTTTTGGCCAACCCAATACCTCCTAACTAAATGATTCTTGTCTTTTTCTGTGACATCAAATCCACCTCTAACTTATATCCATTTATATACTCCTGCAAGTTCCACTTTCTGGTTTTCCACAGCTTCGACTTGAACAAATACACACAAAATTAGGATCTTCTCTAATCTGGGCATCAGAGTCTCTCCATCCTGTCTCTGAAGTTGGCCTTTCAGCTTCAGAGACAGCGTCTTCCCTTTCGCCTGGAGGCAGACTGGAGACGGAAGCAGAGATGTGCGTGCCTGAGGCCCATCACAGAGCAGGGGCAGGGCTCTCGTGGGAGCATGGAGACATTGAGGCTGAGTCAGTGCGGTGATCTTAAGCAAAGGGAGCTGGACCCTAAATAATCAGGGCCGCCCTATTTGGAGACTTTCGGCAAATAAGAGATACTCCCGATGGCCTCCACTGCTCTGGGAATGAAGCGACATCACACCCGATAGCAGACAAGCATTCCAGGAAGTGGGGTGACACTTCAGATGTCTTAGAATGAGCTCTGATTGTCCACAGGGTGACATCTAGAGCTGCCCCCTGCCCCGCATGAGTGTACTGGCTTCCTGGAGATGGTCTTTCACATCTACAATATCCCCACACCCCCACCTCAGCGACCATCTCCCGAGAATCTACTAAGGGCCAGTATCTGTAATCCATCAACAGATATTTAGAATTTTGGTACTGATGAATCAATCCATCGTTATCATTGATTGAACACTCACTATGTACTATATCATGGACAGCTCTCATCTGCTCTCTCATCTCCCACCCCTTATAACATTTCCCACCACCTTATAAGCAGGAGGTATTGTTTCCACTGGGTAGAGGAGAAGCTGAGATTCTTGAGGAACTAAGTCATGTGCTTCTCACTCCTCATAAGACACACAGAGACTCAAACCTAAACTCATTCCCTTACTCCACAAATACTTACTGAGAACCTGCTATGATTCTAAGTGTGAGGTTTATTTCATTGGACCAAAGCCTTCCTACGTCTATGCCCTTCTTTGAAGGATGAGGAAACTGAAAGCCAAAAAGTGACGTTCCTGATCAGCTAAGCTAGTGACCAGCAGAGACAAGGTCAGGACCCAGGTAACTAATTCCAGATCACTTATCACTGTTTTCCTAATGAGTCTATATATTTTATTATTTGTCTTATATAAATATGTCTGACTACCTACATATGAGTCTTGTGAGTTGTTTTCAGGCATCCTTAACAAATTCCTTCTAACGTAATAAAGAATCTAAGAACACCTCCAGCTGTTATTATTCCGGTTGGTTATCAGAAGAGACAAAACTAATTTCCCATTTCCAGGACTCTGTCTTAATGAAGTTTATTTCTGTCCAGAGTTCTATGCATTTCACCAGCAATATGGGGGGATGACATAAAAATACGTGAATAATTTCTGCCTTCAAGTTGGGAGTTAGGAGTGGTCGATTTGGAAAGAATGAAATACATGAATACAGACATACATGAAATGGTCTGAAATTGATTTTCAAGTGGACTCAGTAACTTCTGAGGGGTTCCTGGAATGAAAAGGGAAGGTGGTAGGGGATCAAGCACCCAGGTCCTCGGAACTATTCATTCTACCTTTAAGAAAGTGTGTGACATTTTGGTTTTTTTTTTTTTTTAACATCTTTATTGGAGTATAATTGCTTTACAGTGTTGTGTTAGTTTCTGCTTTATAACAAAGTGGATCAGTTATACATATACATATGTTCCCATATCTCTTCCCTCTTGCGTCTCCCACCCTCCCACCCTCCCTATCCCACCCCTCTAGATGGTCACAAAGCACCGAGCTGATCTCCCTGTGCTATGCGGTTGAAACCCAGAATGTGGGGAGTTCACTGCCGTGGCCCGGGTTCAGTCCCTGGTCGGGGAACTGAGATCCTGAAAGCTGCGCGGCACAGCCAAAAAAAAAAAAAAAAAAAAACTGAAACTCAGGATGTGAACTCATATTTCCATTGACAACCTATGAAGCACCAAATACACAAATTGAATCCTGTAGACATAAGAGGACAGTTAACAGAACGTTGACGATAGTGAGCTGGGAGTAATCATGGAGGGCTCCCTGCAGGAGGCCGGTCTTAGCTCCACCTTCAATGCCATCTCTGAATTGTCCTGTGCTCTCTTGACAGAAAAAGAAGAAATCACACCTAGTCTGAGGGACTGCCTCCTGCCGGTGATCAAAGGCTGCGTCTCTCTTCTGTGGTTTCCACCCTGCCCTCGCAGGTACACTGAGAAGAAAGAGACAGCAAGAAAAACCAAACGCAGGGAGGAGCACAGAGAAAAGAGGGTTTGCCCGAGGAAGAAGATGCAGAAAGTGGCGAAATGCAAGCGCCCCTCACTCCCGCCCACGTCTAAGGAGACCTGCCGGGGGAGCCCAGGCTGTATCCCCGAGACGAGGTGCAGAGTGCACTGCACAGGGTCAACGTGGAAGGAACTGTGTGTCTCCTTAAGCCGCGTGTACCCCAGTTTCTAGGGACACCACCATTGTCCCTAATCTTAGACTTTCTAAAAGTCCACAGCCTCTTCCAAAGGTGGAAATTCCCACGTTTGGCAGCCCGGTAACAAATGCAAATGACCAGCTAGCCAATGGATAAATGCAAGGGGGCATCCGTGTGCACGACCGTCACAGGGATAACGTGTTTTAGCGTTTCCGCAGAAGAGATACTCAGTGTTAACTGAGACAAATGAAAGGAGTGAAAACTGTCTCCACTGATCTAGTCCGTTGTCCGAACTTCCCAGAGTCCACGGAAGGCTAAAGCCCCCTCCCCCCACCCCCCGCCGTGTGAATGAGGACATTTGTAACTAACCTGAAAGGTTACCAGCTGAAGCTCCTGCACTCTGGCCCTGGCCCAGGGCCCTGGCCCTGGGCTCACTGGCCCGCTGGGCTCTGGGATGTAAACAGAGAAGACAGGTAGGACCCCTGTGCCCGGGGTCTCCCTCCGCCAGGCCCACCGTCCACGTGAAGCTCTTGGTGACCCCAGAGGACCTCGCCGCCTGGCGGAACTCCCCGCTGCGTTCGCCTGGCCGTGTCCTTTCCGGGTCACAGTTCACACACGGCCATCCAGCTGCCCTTCAACCCCTGGTCGCCCCCCAGTCCCAGGTGGGACCCTTGTGCTTTGTGAGCATCTGCAGACCATCCCACGGGAGGGGGAGCGGGGGGTGTGCCCATCAGCGCCCTCACCTGCACCCACCGCTCTGCAGCAGACCCTGGACGGGGTGGCCAGACCAACCGCGTGTGTCCCGAGCCCCGGGCCGGCCACCAGCACCCTGCCCAGCACGGGTCCCGCGGGAAGCTCCTGATTCCAAATCCCAGAGTCCAGCCCCCAGGTCCAGCTGGAGGGCCTGCTCTGCCCAGTCTTCCGGTGCCAGGGGAGACGTCCTGACACCTCGAAGGCTCCCCGGGAAGAGGGTGTATTTAGAACATGACTCGGGCAGTTACCCTGTTGGGAGGAAGGTTGAAAGGTTCCACTGAAGCACGACTTTACCAGCAGGAGCCGCTGGGCCGGGGGCTCAGCTCAGCCTCCGTGCGTGGAATCGCGTGGTTGGAAGGACCCACTGGGCATCGTCTGTGCCAGGGCTCCTCACGCCTGTCCTGGAAGCAAGACGGAGACCAGATGGGGGCCGCCCTGGGCAGCACAGATGCGGACAAGGGGAGGGCAGGGCCGGTTCTCTCGCGGTCCCCGGCCTGGTCCTGCCAACATGGGAGGGATCTGGAGGGAGAACAATTGACTTGACGTAAACTGCTTTCAGCCTGAGGCCCAGGGAATCCTCCTTGGATCCAAACAGGGGCAAAGACTCTCCCTCATTCTCCTCCAGTTTTCTGAGAGCTTGTGCATCTGGGGCAGTTACATAAGGCACCGCACATGTCAGGTGTGCGGGAACCTCTGGGGGACACTCAGGAAGGTCGCAAGAGTGCCCGTCCAAAGCTGGGGTGCCATCCTCGTCAACCCCTCAGA
This sequence comes from Eubalaena glacialis, assembly GCF_028564815.1. NCBI lineage: Eukaryota > Metazoa > Chordata > Mammalia > Artiodactyla > Balaenidae > Eubalaena > Eubalaena glacialis. The sequence goes on from NC_083730.1 coordinate 3,129,148, forward strand.
AGGGCCAGCCTGAGGTCGGTATCATTTGGGACTTCGCAGTCATAGAAGATATTTCCCTGCTGCTTCACATGGAAGGAGAGTCATAGCGGAGATCCACGGAAACGTTGCCTGTTCTGGGCATGTGACGGATGGTAAATTAAGCACCAGCCGAGTCCTTCATTAGGAGGACAGCAGGCTGAAGTCATTCCCAACCAGCACAGCCAGCTATGCAGTTTGGCTGCAAGAAAGTAGTCAGAAGAAAGTAAGTTAGCTGGGCTCACTTTTGCCCCCAAATTCTTCAGCCTCTTGGCACGGGCTCTGAAGTGTGTATTGATTTCTGTCCTGCTCGGTGGTGGTTGCTTAAATGTCTCCAGCTGGGGCCTTGGCAAAATAGAAGGTTAGAAATAGGGAGCAACGTGGTGAACGTGGGTCAGACAGAAACAGCTACCCAGGTAGGGAGAGAGGAAAAATGTCTGTCAAGAAGAGAGAAACAATCCACTTACAGCCGTAGAGTCCGAGGACGCCCTAGCCATTCAGTTCCTGAAACTTGTCAGTTATGTCTGAAGTTTCTGGAAGGAAAATCTTGGCCCCAAATCTAAACTGCCAGCCCCAGAGCCCGTCCTCCTGCCCCACTTCTTTGAAAACCAGCTCATTCTGGTTGTTTATGGTGTTTACACCAATGAAACAAAATATATTTGGAGCCTCTGTTCAGTACGTGTGTGTAAAAACAGTTCTGGTCAACCAGAATTCTAGGCTGAGATTCACTGATCAGTGTCACCGACACAAAACCAAAAGAGCTAGGCCTGAATTCATCCACACCCACCTCCCCCAACCCTATACAGAATTTTTCAGTTTCACGTGACTTCTGCGGAAAGGCCTGCCCCCATGGACTTCCTAAATGGTACCGGGGTATTTTGCATGGGTCCCTGGAGGGATTTCACGACTCATCAAGTCTGCTTTACCTCTTTGCTCTCCGCTTTCCCTGCCCTCAACCCCCCTGCACACAGATACGCAAGCTTTTATTCAGAGTAACCGGGTCCCAAAGGTGAACCACCCGTGTGAATGAAGCGTGTTTTCGCCACCCCTTGAGAGCCGCCTGGTGACAATGGTCTCCTGCCCTCTGGGTACGACCTCTCCCCCATCATCTCAGTGGCTTAAGTTTTTACCTTAGGATCTTGATGTTTTCAGAAACTACCTTGTAGTTATTTTAATTTTTGTACTATTTGTAACAAGAGACTGTTACATTGGCTTTCCCCGCCCCCCCATTTCTTTTTCTTTTTAAAAAATTTTATTGGAGTATAGTTGATTTACAATGCCATGTTAGCTTCAGGTGTACAGCAAAGTGAATCAGTTATACATATACATATATTTATTCTTTTTCAGATTCTTTTCCCATACAGGTTATTACAGAATATTGAGTAGAGTTCCCTGTGATATACAGTAGGCCCTTATTAGTTATCTATTTTATATATAGTAGTGTGTGTATGTTAATCCCAAACTTCTAATTTATCCCTCCCTCTCTCCCTCTCCCCATTTCTTTGGTGGAACAACCGAGGAAATGTCAAAAATCTAAGCTGGGATTACAGTTCCCAAGCTTTGGGTATCTAGACTCTGCCCTCTTCCTCTCACCTTCGTGTGTGCAGATTTCCCGATAGAAAGAGCTCATGAAGACAGCCATCTCTCACTGCAGTCTATGGGATCACTCTACATCTGTCCTCAGTGCCATGAGACATCCGTCCCACCTAGACACCAACTATTACCATGGGATACCAAGACCAAAACTTCCCCGGGGTGTCCTGTATTCTCATCCAGATGCCACATGCACTGCTGTCCTTGGAGGGGATTGAGTTCAAGCCAGGAGAGACTGGAGATCGGTGTCATCTGAGGACAGTTGTTCCCAGGAAAGCCTGGCTAAGGAAAATCCACTTAAAAGAGAATGAAGGGCTTCCCTGGTGGCGCAGTGATTAGGAATCCGCCTGCCAATGCAGGGGACACAGGTTCGATCCCTGGTCCAGGAAGATCCCACATGCCTCGGAGCAACTAAGCCCCTGCGCCACAACTACTGAACCTGTGCTCTAGAGCCCACGAGCCACAACTACTGAAGCCCACGTGCCTAGAGCCCATGCTCCGCAACAAGAGAAGCCACCACAATGAGAAGACCGTGCACCGCAACGAAGAGTAGCCGCTGCTCACCGCAACTAGGGAAAGCCTGCACACAGCAACAAAGACCCAATACAGCCAAAAATAATAAATGAATTAAAAAAAAAAAGAGAGAATGAAAATTTCAGAGTAAATAGTGAAAAGAAGAGCTCAGTGGATTTTTTATTTTGAAAAAAAAGAAACCAAATTAATTTTAATTTATTCTATACAAAAATTTAAGTTATAATTACAATTACTCAATAATCCTTAAACTCCACAACAAATTCTTCTAGCGTTACTGTTTTTCTGGCACAATTTTTCCAATAAGACTGTATGCTCGCAGGATCTTTCAACTTCCAGCACCATCTCACAAAAAGGCATTTTCACAAAGCGATTCCAGGGCTGCCCCATTTTCCCCAGAGGTCTCTTTCATCACTGGGTGTGTAAACGCAGGTCCTTTCATGCTATCGTGCCGGACGCCGTCACAATGACTTTTTTGTAATTGCGGGTTGTCATGAGAGGCGGGGCCGAGGCCATGGGAACGTCTGGAGCTGCTCTCTGACATCACCTGCATCGACTTGTGGAATCCCAGATTGCCTGTGAGACCCACAGCCTTGTTTGACATGATCCACACAGACCTGCCACCCCTGCCCTCAGGCAGAAGAGGCACCTGTTCCCCTGGGCGGTGCCCGTGGGGTACAGCCCTGCCCCCTGCCTCAGTGAGGACTAATCTGAAGGGCCATCCCAGCTCCAAATCCCCCACGGAATCAGCAGAGGCCTCGGTTGCAACTGCGTTTCCAGTCAGGTCCTCCCCCCATGACAGGACCCGCCCTGAGGGCTCAGCCCAATGCCTCTGAGCACGCAAAGCTCTTCTTGGCATCATTTCTCTGCGGAAGTGCGTTTATTTCAAATGATACTTGTCACCACCTGTTTTCCTCTCATTGGATCCCCCCACCGTTCTTTGTCCCAGGCAAAGTTATCCTTGCTCTCAGGATGCTGAGCCCAAAGGGCATAAACTCAGGTGCTGGCTTACTGGCAGGTTGGTGCGTCCTGCAGCCAACCCACACCCGGGACTCATGACTTGTGCTGTGAACTGAATTGTGTCCCCCCAAATTCTTTTATTGAAGCCCTACCCCTCAATGTGATGGAATTTGGAGGTGATGAGATCATGAGGGTGGGGCCCCGTGGTGAGATGAGTGCTCTTATGAGAATAGGAGGAGACCAGAGCTTGCTCTCTCTGCCACGTGAGGACATAGCGAGAAGGTTGCCCTCTGGGAACCAGGAAATGGGCTCTCACCAGACACCCAACCTGCCAGCATCTCATCCTGGATGTCCAGCCTCCAGAATGTGAGAAGCAAATGTCTGTTTTTTAAGCCCCCAGGCTATGGTGCCCTACATGGCAGCCCAGGGTGACTCAGACCACTTTCGTCCTAATGCACAAAGCCAGAGGTGAGGCCTGGACCCAGATGATGATGGTGACGACCACGCACAGAATCAGCCCACCAGGCAGATCTGGAAATTCTCCTCATGCCCACCTTGCAAAAGGATTTATTAACGACATCAAGATCTGCTTGCCTTGACATCTTTTCACAAATCAAGTCATCACAAAACAGGAGCACTGCTCTCGGCTGACAAATTAAAAGTGATTTACGGAGGTGTCCCTCACGCTAATTCTCGTTAGAAGTTGCCATTGCCTGCTGCCTGACCTGGCTTAGCCCCACAAAGCCTGCAAGAGAGGAGTATGGGTGATCCCACGGCTAGAGACCAACCGCTCCGACCTCACTGGGGGAGAAAGATGCAGAAAAGCGAAACAATCAGGAAAGAGCCTGGGAGGAGGTGTGTCACTCAAAATCCCTCTCCTTTTTTTTTCCCCCATGAGCCCCATTTGTCCAAACTCCGTATTATAAAATGTTAATCGTCTATTCCTCCAATAAGCTCTGAGGCCAAAACAAACAAACAGGAATCTCTCATGTGTAGATATTAAAGCTCTCTTCAGTTTTCTTATTCACTAACTTGCCACCAAAATTAAAATGCTGTGTCATTTCTGAAGACCAGAGCAACCCTGGATTTCCCCTGCAGCCCCTGAGACAAAGGGCACCAGCCGGAATCCACAACAGAGACGCAGCCCCGGCAGAGGTGTGGGAGGGCCCTGCTGCTCTCCAGCTGAGAAAGTGCCACCTCCCTTGGACAGAACGTTCCGGAAGGTGGTTAGGATGCAGACGTCTACTTTCCATGCCTCCCACTCCCTCCCCTGATTGAAAAAGACGGCCTCGTGCGGGAAAGTACTACTGAAATCTCTCTAGTCTCAGCTGACCCAGACAGAAGAATGTTTCCTCTGGGTGTCAAGACTATACTTTTAGACTATATGTTATTCTGTGCTTGTATAAACGTTTACTACTGTATACATTTATACACGATGCTCTACTCTGAATCTTCCCAATCCCAGTGCATGGCTTGGAGCCCATAACTAACAGGAAATGTACCTACATCGGGAAGCTCATCTCGGTGCATCTGTTGCTACCGTGTGGCTCTGTCCTTGAACTTACAAGCCCTCCCAGAGCTGCCCTCTTGGGGCAGAGTGTGGGCTCTCGGAAGTCCCTGACCTTTTTAAAGCCCGCAGCCCCTCCCCCTCCTTCACTGAGCCGCCCCCAGCATCCTGGCCAGGGGGCGGGCACATCTTTCACCTGAGCCTCTCTCATCTGCCCCGGCAGACGGACCCTCACGACAAGGCTGCGGACACATGCGCAGTGTGAGGTGTGCACGGGGAACGCCTGCGGGGCTCCCAGGATCGGAAGGCAGTTCAGGGATCAGCGATGGGTGCATTCCCGTTCTGCTCGCGGCCCAGGTGGCAAATGACCGGCGTTTCAGAGCCCCTACCGAAGAGCCAGGCTCAGAGTAATTGTCCTGACTGTTATTCGGGGCCGAATTGGGTCCCCACAAAAGATGTTGAAGTCTTCGCCCCCCCCCCACCCCGTACCTGTGAATGGACTTCCTTTGGAATTAGGGTCTTTGCAGAGATTAAGTTAGGATGAGGTCATTAGAGCAGACCTAACCCGGTGTGTCTGTGCCCTTATAGAGAGGGTGCATTTGGACACAGAGACAGACACGCACGGGGAGCACATCAGGTGAAGGTAGAGGCAGAGCTCACAGTGATGCGTCTACAAGCCAAGGAACCCAAAGATTGCCAGAAGCCACCAGCAGCCCGGGCAGAGGCCAGGAGCAGAGTCCCTGCCACAGTCGGAAGGAACCGGGATCTGGACTTCCAGCCTCCAGGGCTGTGAGAGGACGGATCCCTGCCGTGTGAGCCCCGCAGCCTGAGGCCCTTTGTTACAGCAGCCCCAGGAAGCTCATCCAGAAGGGGGCTCCCTCAGCACGCGGGGAGCCTGTGCGTCGCTGGCCCGGGTGGGCATGCACTGTCCCCGGCCACCTCCCCTTAGTGGTACCCAGCACCCATCCAACCAGCGGCCACGGCAGAGACACGGACTCGCATCATATAGGCAAGGAGAGGGGTCCTGCCAGAGGACGGGAAGACAGAGGTCTCGTCCTGGGGCCTGGGGCCAGCAGGAAAGCCAGAGGGAAGGAGAGTCCCTCCCAAGTGGGCCCAGGGACAGCGAAAGGACGCGGGTCGCTCTCCAGGAGAGGCAGCTGGTTAGAGACACACCCGCCCTGCCTGCTGGCCCTTCGTTGGCTGCAGCGAATTTGGCCTCAGGCAGGTTCTCCCTCTTTAGTCCTGGCACGGGTGGGATTTTGTGTCCCGTCAGCTCCAAGCTGTGCCCTGAAGCCCTCACTGACTAATTTCTCAGGCCAGTGGTCACCTCTGCCACTCCTCAAGTCCCCAAGGAGAATATTCCCCTGTTTCTTCTTTGCTGGTACTTAGAAACCCTCTATGTCTCACACCACCCTCCCTGTCCTCCCCGAGGCGGGGCCCAGGCATGTGAGTGCACACAGACCCCATACTTGTTGAGAGACCGTTCACACCTGGAGGGAGCAGCAGGTTTTTCTTCCTGGCATCTTCACATAGACATACGCTCTTCAAGGCGCACAGAGACAGCAGCCCAGGCAGCCCTCTTGGACGGCTCCCCGCTGCCTGCTTGGGTGGGTCTGGCACAAATTACAACTATATCTGAGTGTTTTCTTCTAGGTTTTTTTCCCCCCGGACAGCTTCATTTATACAAATATCAACATCTCACTATTACTCCCAGCTAGCATCGCCCTCTGAATTCGGCAGTGCCCAAGTCCAGTGCACGTCTGTGTAATGTTCCTGGGGCAATACACAAGTCCCTCGCTCAGCCGGGCACTATTTTCAGGACTTGGGAATGAATCCTTAGAGAGGATCCATTTTAAACCACAAGCCTGAATGCAGAGTGAGAGCCAGTATCTGGAACAGCAGATGATCAGGTCACACTGCAAAACAGAAAATAGGAAACGTTAGCTTTTTCCTGTGTGAAAAATATTTTTAAATAATGGAACCAATCTGATAGCACATCGAGAAAATCTTTACTACTCTGAAAAGCCACGAAGAAGAGCTCAGTCATTGTAGGGTTTATTTCATTTTTTTTCTCTGCCTGAGTTGCACTTTTTCCAATTTTAGAACATCACTACCTTTGCAAAAATGGGTTTTGCTTTACAAGCATTCTCTCTCACACGTTTGCCTTTTTGTAGGTGCTAATGTCGCGTTGAGACAAAGGAAAACACCAAGCCATAGATCAGGGTATTAATGGGCAAAGTAAGTCTACGGTGCTGAGGAAGCAGTCGTTCCTCGTCTTCCTCAGGTGCAATCGCAAGATGGGCAAGATTTTACAGTCTTCTGACAGCTCCACCCACCTGAACGCCGTAAGCACATGTGAAATAGTTATCTTCAGATTGCTCTAGCCAAGGAGTAAAAGGAAATCTTAACCAGAGCTGTGACATCCCCCAAGGATATATTTCACCGGCCTGGTGGCACTGTGGAAAAGTGGGCTGCGACTTGCAAATGACCTGAGCAGATCTCCCTTCCGATTGGCCGAGCAGCCTCCCCGCCCACTACCTGAAACTTGAGTTCCCGGCATAAATATCCACAAGTCACACTCCAGAGAAAGACCATCTCAGAAATGCTGCCTGCACACAAACAATTTCTCCCAAGAAAGGGATCTTGTAGAAAGTACAGGGAGACAAACGGACCATTTGGAACACACACATGTTGAATATGAACGATTTCTTTAATCAAATGATAAAATATTAAATAAACCTTCTTGGGCACAAAAACACTAAAAGTCTGCATATTCTGCAAACATAATGAATCAGCAAGTTGTTTTTTCAAGCCTTCAGTTTTAGTGAAATTGACCTATCATTCAAGCTAAAGCCTATCTTTAGCTTCCTACTGCTGCCAAAGCTTTTGAAAATTTAGAAGGCAACCTTCCAGCTCTGGAAAGGCTAACGCCTTCCTGACACCTAACATCAAGGTTTGAGAGCAAGACGAGAAGCCCGTGCACAGGTGCAACTCTGAGTGGCAGAAGATATCAAGATCGCAGACCAGGCACCAGCTGGGCGTCAGGCGCCTGGCGGATCTTGTTAGGAGGCTGCACGTAAGTGATCTGATCCATTCCCCACAGGAACCCTGACAAATAATAGGAAAGATGGTGTCCATTTTACAGATGCAGAAATGGAGGCTCAGAAGGGCTAAGTAATTTGCCCAAGATAACAGAGCTAGGAAGCGGCACGGATGGAATTCTAACCAAGCCTCTTTCATTTCAACTATGACCAAGACCATCTTCTTTAAAACATTAAGTAACTACATATCAATGACAAATTGCTTTTTCATTATTCGTGAAATAAACTGCCAGTATTGTTTTCACCGTTGGGAAGGAATTAAGGACCACAGACAAAAATACTTTCTCATTTTATCCTTCCTGAATATTGCACGGCCGGTGACCACATAAATGAAAGGGCTACCCGCCCAGAGTGGGTCACTACTGCTTTGAGACACTGTTTTCCCACATGACACAGTTTACAGAGTGTCCTGCCATGTGTTTCCACATTGATTGTTGTAAGAATTCTTCCCAGCTGTACACAGCAGGTATGAGTCATTTTTCTCATTTTGCGAATGAGGAAACTTAGGTTCAGATACGTCAAATGATTCACTTAAGATCAGGCAGCAGGAATCTGAGCTTAGATGACTGTACTTGAAACTCCATGATCTCTAAAGAAAGTTCAACCTTGAGGAGGCGATACCCAAAGTCTTCTCAGTTCTATCCGTTCTAAAAGTCTATTCGTAAATTCACATTTTCTAAGGATTTTTGGAAAATATTCTGGGGAAAATTCTCATCTGATGCTCTAGTTCCATAGATGAATTATTTTTATACTGTCATTTTCATTTAAAAGGGAAGCATACAATTGATGGATTTAGGGTACGAAGCCCCGGCCATGAGGGCACAGGCCACAGAAAGCAGGTCCCTTCCAGCGGGCAGCATGGTCTCTGAGGTGTTCTGTCCTTCCTGTCGTCCCCGAGTGGGCTCCTCACTTACCCATAAGTAACCTTTTACTGCAAAGAAAACTGGGATCCGATCATGACCGGGCAGCAGTGAACGCCAGTGGATTCCTTAAGTCCAGAAGCACCGCTGGTCTTCCCGTGTGCACGCGCAGCCCGAGGCCTCATTGCCTCTGCTGACACCTTACCTGGTGCAGGTGCCTGGGGACTCTGGAGCACACCTGCCCTGTGTCCGGACGGCACCGCCCGCCTCTCCCTGTGGGGTAAGTTCTGAACCACGTGCTCCGGACACAGCCTGGTTCGGGGGTGGGAGACGGTGTGTCTGGGTGGCAGGTGGGAACCGGAGTCCAGACAGGATGAGGGGACCCGGGGCGTCCACCAGGAGAACAGCCAGCACACCGTGCGTGGCAGAGCGGGGCGGGGGTGTTGAGCCTGCTCAGGCGGCCGTGATAAACCCCATGGGCTGGGTGAGCCGGATGGCAGGCATTCATTTCTCAAGGTTCTGGAGGCTGAAAACCCAATGCCAAGGTGCCAGCTGAAGGGCCCCCCTGCTGGTCCCTCTGCTGCAGACGCCACCTTCTCACCGTGTCCTCACGTGGCCTGTCCTCGGCGCGTGCACGTGGAGTGCCTTCTCCCCTTCTTATAAGGACACCAGTCCGACCAGATCAGGGTCCCACCCTTCTGACCTCATTAATTACCTTAATTACCTCTCTAAAGGCCCCACCTCCAAATGCAGTCACACTAGGGATTGCATTGAAGCTGTAGATGAATTTAGGGAGTATTTTCATTTTACTATCAAGTCTTCCAATCCATGGACATAGGGTGTCTTTCTATTTATTCGGTCTTCTTTAACTTTTCTCAACAATGTTTCATAGTTTTCAGCGTACAAGTCTTGCACTTCTGTTGTTAAATTTATCCCTAAGTATTTCTTGTTGATGCTACTGTAAGTGAAATTGTTTTTAAGGAATAAGGAAGTGTGGTCATTAATTAATTAATTACTGAAACAAGGATGAGACCCAGCCCAGCCCACTGGGGGCTGTGCATCTGAGGAGGAAAATACAGTTAACTCAACCCTCTGTCAGATACTATGTATATGCACATACCTTCCACTTCAAGTGTGTTTCATAAAGTAAATCCTGAAGATATTTTCTGTGTACATTTCATTCACTGCAGGAGAACGGAATGAATGGGACACTTGCTAAAGCAGGCAGGGAGGGGAAGACACTCGCGGGTGGAGGAGGGGCGGGGCAGAGATCTGAGGGTCTGGGGATAAAGCAAAGGACACACGTTCTGTGCCCTGAGATCATGCATCTTTATGAGGACCTTTAACCCGTGATGGACAGGGTTTGGTTTGCTCTCACACACAGTTTTCTCAAATGTAAGGATGAATCACCCGTTACAGTAAAAGCGTCAGAAAAGCTACTATTTAATGTCTAAGAAACTCCCATCCTGCGAGTCTGCCATCCCTAACAAACCTCGGAGGACTGCCCTCATGGTCTCCATCCACCCCCAAGAGGCTTAGTGGCAGCGTCAAGCTTCCTAGCTGGCGCCCACTCACACAAACGAATATTTTCACCCTTCGCACACACACGCTGGGTAATTTCTCCCCTATACGTAGCTTTACATAAATTTACAATTTATGCGCCGCTATCTCCCTCTGCCTGATTACAGCATATTAGTGACATTTTTGTTCGCCAGCTATTGAAATCTCAAGTGTGTAATTAATACGGGTGGTAAAGGTTCAAATCCATTTCTATCAGTATCTCTTAGAGGATGAGATGCACCAGACAATGCGTTGCCAATTTCCCAGGCGAATGAGGGGGCCTCACTCTTGGAGTAATGTCATTCCGAAGAGGGCTTGGCACGGAGCAGAGTAAACAGCTCAGGAGATGTTTGGATAGCAGCTAGGAGACGTGTTCTAGCACCGAGCGCAGTTAAGTCTCAGTGAATTCCTGGAGGAGACTGTACGCTCCATTCTTGGAAGCGCCTAAAAGAAAAGATGGTGGAGAAAAAAATAAAACAAACCCGGGACTTCCCTGGTGGCGCAGTGGTTAAGAATCCGCCTGCCAATTCAGGGGACACAGGTTCGAGCCCTGGTCCGGGAAGATCCCACATACCGTGGAGCAACTAAGCCCGTGAGCCACAACTACTGAGCCTGCGTGCCACAACTACTGAAGCCCTCACGCCTAGAGCCTGTGCTCCACAACAAGAGAAGCCACCGCAATGAGAAGCCCGCGCACCACAACAAAGAGTAGCCCCCGCTCGCCACAACTAGAGAAAGCCCGTGTGCAGCAATGAAGACCCAATGCAGCCAAAAAATAAATAAATAAATTTATTTTTAAAAAGTAAAATAAAATAAAATAAAACAAACCCAATGCAGACAGAGCTGAGTTAAGGCAACAAGGCTCCATAAGCCAACATGGGACGGATGGAAGCAGTAAAAATACACTACCACTATTCTTAATAATTTAAAGTCCCTTCCTTCTCATGCTTTTAATGATAACATCATGTAGAATTTTGCTGAGGTGTGTTTTCTGAGGTTTAGAATTCTGGCCAATCTCTACATGTCAAGATTAATTGCATAGTTTTACGAGGCATACTTGAGACTCAAGGGCAGAGAGACAGAATAAAATACAATTCTCTACCACCCAATCTCCTGATTTCTGCAGCAGCCTCATAATTACTTCCAGGAAACCTTTTTCCTCCCAGCCTTTCTCCCTGCCCATTGTTAGAAGAAGGTGGTGCCCCAAGGATGACAGCGTGGAAACCCTCATAAAACAAGGCCACCAAAAAAAGGCAAAAGAAAGGAAAGAATCAGATTCACAACTGATTCTGTATTTAGAAAGATGAACAAAACAGAGCAACTCGACACGAGGCCACATTGTCCCTGCCTCTTCACCTGAGGTACATGTGTCTTTCAGCCTCCCTGTTTCTGTCCAGTGAAACACGACGATGACAGGACAGATGCAAGGTGCATATTTACGTACCGCTTGCTTGGTTATTTTCAGCAGGAAGAGCACAGCGTTGGGAGAGAAGCCAGTGAATAAAATAAGGAGGGGCCCCGAATCATTTCCAGCTGAAGCAGGTCTCCGAGTTCCTGGTTCCTGACACATTTTGAAACAAAAGGAAACGTGCCTCTTTCTGGTCCCTGCTGTCTGCTTCTTTGGAAGTCTTTATGTTTGAGACGTGGCAACAGGAAGCAGCAAAGACAGTCACTTGTGAAATTTACTTGTTCTCTCTCACCGAGCAGTTCTTTTCCGGGGGGGACCCCTGACCTCACCCCCAACCTCCTTGGGGTGTTTGACTAGGACTCATGGGAGATGTGACAGGTCCTTCCTGCTCGGATGTGACAATATATTGTGATGGGGGCACCCCCGGCGCGTGGAGAAAGGGGTCGTGACGTTAGGATGAGTCCTGGGCCTCTGTGAGGGTCTCACGGCTACAGGACGAGGCATCTGAGCAGCGCTGTGTCCCCTCCTGCAGGCGGGACAGACTACAAACCACAACGCACTCTGACCCTCACGGGGCCGCAGGACATCCCTCCGTGACCGCAGCACCTCCCAGCTCTCTGAGGAAAAACACAGGCTGCTATAGACAGAATAAGTTTAGCAACCCGCAGACGCCCGGTCCCAAAGCGGAAATGGAGCCTGAGATTCTGTACCTTCTGCCCAGACTCGGTGACGAGGGACCCTCATGTCCTACCTGAGGCCTTTCCCAGGGACACGTTTCCCAGGGCGAACCCCTGCTTGCTCCGTGGCTCAGGGTCCAGACTCGCTGGGAAGACACGCCGTCTCCTGGATGTCCTGGGTTGGACCCTCGGAAGATGGGTTGAGCTGATGGACGGCTAACTGTACCCTGCAGGGTTTCAAGTGGCTCTGGTGTTCAGACAGGGGCTGGGGACACAAAAGCACAGGGGGCCTGCCCTGGGCTGGGGTCTCCGGGATAAGTTAGGAGTGCACCTGCAGGTCAGATGTTTATACAGCATCTCCAGAGGAAAACGGGCACATGGTCCCTTCTCTTCCAGATCCAGGTCTCTTTTTAACTTAGGGGTCGTCACAAAACCATTTCTTTCTTTCTTAAAATGGTTTCCGCAAGTCAGACTCAACTATTCAAAAGCATTGCCTTGATACTGATCATAACCCTAAATTTTTACGTAATCGATTCTTAGCATACACACACACACACACTCTCACACTCACACACACTCACACACAGTCACACACGCGCACAGACACACATACACACAGGCACACACACTCACACACACAAACACGCGCACATACACATGCACACGTGCACACGCACGCACGCACACATTCACACTCATGCACACACATGGAGTCTCTAGGCCCCAAAGCTGTTTAAGGTTTTTAAACTTGTAGTGACTTCAGCTCGTTCTCGGGGGCAGGTGGAAGCTGTGAGGTGGATCTACTGTCCCCATTTGGCCCACAAGGAAGTGGGGACCCGGGAGAGGAGGCTGGTGGCCCTACCATTGGTACCATCAATGGTACCATTGACGGGGGGGCAGTTTGCAAAGCCACGCTTGTCACATTTTACTGCTTTACAACATTCACTGAGTGTTCTGTGCACTAGGCACCTGCCAAGCACTTGATGGATAATTTTTCTTTTCAGTTAAAAAATGTTTTACTGAGGTATGATTGATCGACGTGCATTATATTAGTTTCAGGCATACAACACGATATTTGCATATATTGTGAAATGATCATCACAATAAGTCTAGTTAACGTCTGTCACCATACATAGTTACAGAATTTTTTTCTTGTGATAAGAGCTTGTAAGATTTATTTTCTTAACAAGTTTAGAATATGCAATACAGTGTTTTTAACTATGGTCACCATGCTGTACATTACATCCCCACGACTTATTTATTTTATAACTAGAAGTTTGTACCTTTTGACCTCTTTCATCCGTTTCTTTGAAGAGAGTAAGTGGATAAGCAAATGAACACACATGATGAATGCCCTTGGCCTTGGGGGGGTGGGTGTCAGGGTCCTTCACCTGCTCAAGGCCCAGGTCAGGCTTCCTGGAAAAGTTGGGAGAAGTTTGCTGGAGACACCATTCCCTCCAAGCTCACTCGCTTCTCTCAGGACGTCCTTCCCTTACATTTATTTCAGCCCCCAAATCCTCCTCCAGCCCAGACCCAGCAGCCTGCCAGGCCTGCTTCCAGAACCACAGAGGGAGGGAAGTGAACTGAGAAGCCAGTTCATGCTCAGCTGCTAACGGCGGTCATGATTTCTGAGGTTGCCCACCCCACCCCTGCAGGGCTACATTTCAAAAGTGCCTGCCAGCATAGAATAATCCTTTCATCCAAATGACTGAGTGTTTAATAATGTAATTTCACAAATCAGTGGCAGATGAGCCACTGGATTTGTATATTTCGCAGATGCCGCTGCCTATTCATGAAACAGTCCTGGTTAGAAAACACACACGGTTGCTCATTCACTCAACAAACACGTAATGAGTGTCTCAGTGTCCTGAGGACAGGCTGCAGAGGTAAAAATGTACGACGTACCTGTGCAGAAGAGTCCCCCAGTCAGAAGGGTGGAGCGGAGATGTACACCGTTAAAGACGTCAGGTGCTCTCCAGGTTGAAATCGCAGGGCGCCTCAGGAAGCCAGCAAACCACAGGGGTGTTCCCTGCTGAGCACGGACGTACAGGCCTCCCCTCCAAGCTCTGCTCAGCGAACCCGAGCCTGATGCATCTTCGCTTCTGTGATTCCAGCCTCAGGTCTGGGCTGGCTGCCTGTGTCCTCTTGACTTGCCTTGGAGGGTTTCTCCAACTCTGGGTGACGGTGCATTCACCGAGGCCATGGGCTGCATCATCACACAAAGGGCCAGACAACTCTGCGGGAGCCCCGCCTTGTGCGAGCCTGGTACCTTCCCCCCGACCTTTCGCCCCCTGCAACTGCCAAGGGGACGGCCCCGCACGTTGGTCCTTGCCTGGGGGGCTGGGTGCACCCACAAATGCAGAAATGAGATTGTCCTGTTCAGATTTCAATTCCTCCCAAGGAGGGGGCATCACAGGCCCCTCCGCTGTCCCGCTTACACCTGTTCCCCTGCTACCTGTGGGCAGCACCAGCCTGCTCGTTTTAGAGGAGGAGCAAGGCAGGAGGTAGATCGGGGATGTCACGCAAAGAGCCCGGATCCTCTTGTCCCTCCTTTATCTGGCGGTGGGGTGGGAGGGAGGGCAGACGCGGTGGGGCAGGAGGGCGGGCAGCCCCCCCCCAGAGACCAGGTGGAGACGGGTCCCTGTAAGTCAAGTGTAAAGGAGATGTGTCCCAGGTGTAAAGGGTATCAGTAAATGCTTCATATTTTAACAGCTAATATTTTCCTTTAGGCCTTATTTATGCTACAACAGATTTCTTATCTTGTTATATGCAAATCTGACCCAATACTGGGCTCTGTTCACATAAGCTGCTCCTCGTGCATGTTGGATCAGGGACGGAGGCCTATGGACTCGGGTGCGGGGCTGAACTGGAAATCGGGAAATAGGAAGCCCAGTCCTGGGTGCGTGATTAACCTCTTTGAGACTCAATTTCCATATCTTAAAAATGATGTTAGATTAATGATCTCTAAGGTACTTTTCAACCCCAGAATGCAACGACTCGGAGCGTAATTTGACTATTTAAGATTAGCGTAGGCATCCATAATCATTGCGGCTGTGCTTTTATGACATCATGTTAATCATGGACATATCATTTATTTGGTGCCAATGTTTTTAAAGGAATACAGCCTCCAACTAAAAACATGGTTTGAGAAAAACATTCAGCTACACCCCAGGAAACTACTGATTTTTGACCATCTTTGACATCACAAAAGGCAACTTCATGTGGGTCAACCTAATATTGTCTCTTTTAAAAGGATTCACTTTAAGACGTGATTTCAGATATAATGCGATTTTTAAAAATTCTGTGGAGAGCTACAGTGAACACTGAGAAAAGAAAAAGAATGTATCATAAAACATACCCACTCTGACTTTTCACACTTTTCATTTTATACCTGAAAAAAATGAATAGAATGAAGATTTTTCCTTTCCTTAGCCTCTACCCATTAAATAATCAGACCACATTGCAGAGTGTTGCATTGTCTGAAGCAGCTCTTATGTGTTGTATTTAATCACCCTTAAGAAGTGGGTGATGGCTCCATCCCAGGGTTACAAAGAAGAAACTGAGGCCCAGGGGAGTTAGGGCGTCTGCCCCGACCCCGGGTGGTGCCTGGGTTCAAACCCAGACCTCAGGACTCCAGAGGCCTCGCTCTCGCCCCTCCGCCGGCTGCCCAACAAGTGAATACCAACAGCCATTTATCACATCCAAGCTGGAGGGTTTGAGGTCCTCACGTCCACACGTGAAGGACCCACGTCCAGACAGAACTGTCGCATGGCAGATGGATTGCTGTCCTTCTTATGGCCTCTGGTGTCATCTCGGAGCCAACAGAGCTGGTAGAGCACTGGCTCCGGGCGTCACCTCCTGGGAGTCCCTTCCTGGGCATTCTTGGCCAACCTGAAGACCTCACTGCATAAGCCCCAAAACTTCTGCTCCAGGAAGATTCCCCTGAGAATGGAGGCAGGCCTCCCTCTCCATCACAGGGCTTCCTGGAAGTGTCTCAATAACATGGATTCTGTCAAAGGGACAGTAAATTTCCATCAGAGAAAAATATGATAACTTGGCAAAACGCCAACTTTAAGGATCCAGGATCCAGTTGCCCATGTTGATTTGCCGCAAAGGGATGTGATAAAGGTAGAAAGGGACTATTAACCTCTGCAACTGTAAAGACAACAGTTACTGAGACCTGGGGACAAAGAAGAATTATAAAGGAGATGAGGCTCCATGAAGGAGTTCGATAGAAAACCGCTAAGAGTTTGTGTGATTGGACTGGCGTGGTGAATGTAACATTTATTCAGCAAATTATATTCTGGTGTTCCTTCAGTGCTACGCTCGGTGGGAAATGTCAAGGTGACCTGTTCGTGCGTGGATCCTTGCGTTTGAAGCCTTCTGGGGAAATGAAGTGCAGCTTGACCGAGAAGCAGAGTCCTGGGAAACTTAGGTACCAACGAAGCGCTGTGGACCCTTGGGAGTGGGAAACTGACCCTGGACACCGGTTTATACAAGACTTAAAATATTGTCTCTGCATTGAATCGCACGTACCTATCTGATGCATTGCAACATTCATTTGTTTACGGTGGATGGTAAAAACTTTGCCGTGACGTTTACAACGGTTTGGGCATGTTTTGGGTGTGGAGGTGGCCAGCAGAAAGAAGGCTCCTTGGGAGAGGCTTAAAGAAGTAGAGGGCATTAGGACTGGACCTTGAATGCTGAGCCAGACGTGGACGTGTGGCCATGAAGGCAGGGAGGGGCAGGAAGCTGGGCAGACAGGCCAAAGAATGGCCGCTCCTGCCGGCCAACATGCGGGCCAATCCAGGGCTGGCGGCCGCTGCCGGTGGGAGTCGCCTCCAGGGGCAAAGGTGACCTTTCTCTTGCTCTCGCTGTGGAGAAAGAGATCCTTGGCATCAAATCCTATGCCCTTTCTGTTCTAGCGCTGGACATTGGCCAAGTGACCCTTTCTTCATCTATGAAATGGGGTGATGATCTTACAGTGTGTGGTTATCAACAAGACTAAATAAGATAACCTGTCCCAAGGACCCAGGACAGGGCCCAGCACTGAAGAAGTGGCCAGTATGATGGACCTCATTACCGTCCTCACCAGCTTAACCAGCTTCTTCACTGTTTTCATCAACATGGCCTTTTGTTGGGAAAGCCCAGAAAGGCATAATGGGCCTCAGTCTCGAGCTCTGAGCGTTGGAAGAATGTGATGTGTGTATTTTGTAGGGTGGTGGGTGATGCGGATTAAACATCGCATTACTAAGACAATACTGCGAGCAGTGGTGCTGGTGGTAATACACACTGGAGAAGCAGGGTAGCAAAAGGATAGCGAAACTATAAAAAAAATTGTTCGGGCTATGTAAAAGAAAAAAACACCTATTAGTTGCTTTCTTTACCTTTATTGCCTGATTTTCAGACAAACTGGTAACAATTATGCATATCAATAAAAAATGTGGGGCTTCCCTGGTGATGCAGTGGTTGGGAATCTGCCTGCCAATGCAGGGGACACGGGTTCGATCCCTGGTCCGGGAATATCCCACATACCGCGGAGCAACTAAGCCCGTGCACCACAGCTACTGAGCCTGTGCTCTAGAGCCCGCGAGCCACAACTACTGAGCCCACATGCCACAACTACTGAAGCCCGCGCGCCTAGAGCCCGTGCTCCGCAACAAGAGAAGCCACTGCATTGAGAAGCCCACGCACCACAACGAAGAGTGGCCCCCGCTCACCGCAACTAGAGAAAGCCCACACGCAGCAACAAAGACCCAACGCAGCCAAAAATAAATAGATAAAATAAATAAATTTATTAAAAAAAAATGTGCCGGATTAGCTTACTGTTTTTTTAAAAAATTCTAATCAGTTTTTTAAAACTAATTTTTATTTGATTTTCAAAGACTAAGCCAAGTTCATGTAGGCACATCATTTACAACTTCTGAACTATGTCGTAAGCTCATCTGCTAAGACCCGAGGGCTGGAGGGAAGGAACATGGCTCGAGCCCAGATGGTATCGTTAGTCTTCTTCATGGCAAGAGTAGTATAGGGGTTCATGAAAAAAATTATTATTAAAAATACCATTTCCCAAGCAATATATTCTCAGCCTAAAAAATTCAAATACAGAAGAAATGTATTAAGTCATAAGTCTGTTAAGTCCTGTGAGAAATTCCAAGTCCAGAGGTCTATCACCTCCTCTTCACACCTGCACCTGCTCTGGCCTCAGAGGCACCTGGCGGTCACCCTGCACGGCTGTACCTGCAGCCCTTCCTCTGCACCCTCGGATCTCCAAGGGTGACACGCAGACCAGGGGCACCAGCATCACTGCGGAACTTGATGGAAAACAAATTCTCAAGCAGCCCCAGATCTGCTGAACCAGCTCTGCCCGCTGGAGGGGGGCGGTGATCACGTTTCCACAAGCCCTGCAGTGACTTGACACGCGTGCGAGGCCGCCAGGGATCCACACTGAGCTAAGTGTGCAAACACAGACGTCAGAACTACGGAATTCTGCACCCTGGGCTGGGTGTCTTTCCTGACTCTTCATCTTGAACTAGACTTTTAAGGAGGAAAAGAGACAAGTGTTCAGTGAAGAACTCCCTAGGATATGGGGGGGAAATAGGACATTAAATGAATCTAGGATTCATTAAAATTTAAAATTACAAAATTGTCCTGAGATGTTTCTTACATGTAAATTATATATATATATGTATATATATACATACACACACATAAAGGTATACAAATATGAAAGAATAAAGAATGGCCTCTGCGTCTCTACTGCTCCGCTTAAGAATGAGAACACCACCAGTCCAGCCGCCTCAGCTGCATCCTCACCTGCCCCCTCCAGCCCCAAGCCCATAAAGTAATATTTCTCCAGGTTAAGGAGAGATCAGTCTCTGAGCAAATCAACTGAAGACTAGGAAACACATAACAGGAAGGAAGCTGTGAGGAGAAACAGGGACACAAAGGGACCTTCTGAAACGTCTGGGGACCAGAGAACTTGGAAGCAGAGGCAGAAGCAGGAGGGTTGCACCTGGAGGGGATGGTCCGCCCTCAATGCAAGGAGCGGGGAGCCACAGATCCTGGGGCGGGAGGTGCCAACAGGCTGGGATGAGGCCTCGGGAATTTGCTGTCAAGGCCTTTGGGAAGCTGAAGGCATCCCACTGGGATGTGATTCTGACTCAGTTCACTTTGCAGTCGTGCAGCCACGTATCAAATCAAATAAAAACAGCACCTCGACAGCTCCACTGTTGACGAAACTGAGTTCCATCCCGGTTTTTTGCCGTAGGTGTTATTTCTATCTGGCTCTCTCCGATGTGTCTAAAACTCACTCCAAATGCAGAGAAAACAAAGATACTCGCTCAAAAGAAGATTATTTAAACCACATTCTGGGAGAAATTTCACCTGCTTACGTCTATGCCACTTATCACGTGACTCAGAAATGCCCGTTGTCCAGGAGTTTCACAGAATCCACTAGGTCTGCGTGCGTCATGTTTTTGAAGATGAGGATGTCATCTTTTTACAGGATTTTCAAGTAAAACGTTTCCCTCTGCCAACATAGACTCTGACTTTGCTCTCCCAGGGTTCAGAGTGCAAAGATAAAGAAATGGTAAAAAGTCAAACTGTCTGTTCTTATCAATGTACTGAACATGTCAGATCTATTTATTTTTGGAACCATTTTCTTCACTCCCTATTATTTCTTTTCAACTTCTACATTATTTGCCATATAGTTTTCTAATTCCTAGAAAATAGGTAAGATGAAAGGGGGAAATCGTGGCTAAATTTTGCTCCACAGAAGAGTAACTTATTTATTTAGTTCACTGTTAATCTGCACTCAGACACACAAATGCATTTGTTTATTTTTAAATGCATTTGTTTTAAATGCTCCTATATGAGGTTGTGCATTATTATAATCATCTGGAGTTTTCAGATATTTGTGTGATATAAAGACAACCCTAAAAGATGGCTATTTCTTGAAGTTGTACAAAAGTTCACACAGAGGCAGAGGCAAAGTGAATATAAACATATTTCATTATTGGCGGGCGAAGGCTGGAGAAGGGAAACTAAACAGATGATATTTCAAATTTTCGCTGGTTGACCGAAGGTTTAAAATAACCCTACTTAGCACATCTGAGGGTTAAATGAAATGATATTTTATATGTGTATATAAATCTAAATAACGCCGTGGATGGCACAGAAGAAGCGCTCAGAAACTTGGCCGGTTATGAATTCTGGCTCTGTATTGACTAGGGAAGAGAACTCACGGGGTGAGGACAGTGGCCTTGGGGCAGAAGAGGAGAGAGGGGGACGGAGAGGAACCCAGCTGCTGGAGCTTTCCCTTCCCTGCCTGACAGAGCCCTGCCGGACATCCAGTGCGTGCTCGGCTGTCAGCCCTGCCCCTCTCCCCTTGGCCAGGGAAACCAATCCTCTCCGGCCAACCCCCCCAACTCCCCCACAGGTCCGCCTTCCTCTCACTGTTGGGACGCTGACCCATTTGCATGAATACCTATAATCATCAGGATGGGAGCTGCCTGACCGCTTTGTCTGGGGAAGCCTCCTGCTCTCCCACACAGCACGACTCTGCCTCTGGACCACTCCTGCTCCCTTGCCTCCTGACAGCATCACCTTCCTCGTGACCAGTGTCTGTGTCCTGATGTCTGTCTCCCCTCCTGGTGGCCGGCTCTGTGAGAGAGGGACAATCTTCTTATTTACTATGCGTCCCTGCCCCTGGAAGTGTTGGTTGACTCTGTAAAGATCCCCAAGTCCTTGGTGAGTCCTTGAACTTGGGCTTTGTGTACTGTTGTTGAACGTTATAGAGTAACCATTCTAGACAGGTCCACCTACAGTGCCAGCTAGAATGCCACACTGATTGCATTTCAGCAAGGACTCCTCATAGGTGACCAGTAGTCAAATCAAAATCCATGGCCAAGGTGATGCCACAGTCATTGCTGGAGAAACCTTCCTTTGGGGTGCTTTGCGTGAAATTCTAATGTTGCTTTTGTGTGGATTGACAAAGTCTGAAAATGTTCATTTAGATATTAGTATTGTCCTGGGAGATATTCTGAGTCTTTAGTATTACAGATGAATTCAATCAAATAGTATCCCACGAATTAACTAAGACTAGATCATCACTCTTCATTCCAGTGGAATATCTTAGTGACTCCAGCCACAATGGTTAGCCATGAAAAATCATACATCTGGATCACTACCATTTGGGATGGGAAGAAACAGATTTGGCAAGCTACTGGGTGTCATACAAACATGTCCCACTTTCTACAAGAATAGCACGTGGTCATAGGGTGGAGAGAAGGGAAGGCTCTGAAAAGGGCTGATCATGAGCCAGTGGACACGGGGATGCAGCCACCTGCCCCACAAGTCAGGTGTGGAGGGATCTGAGGCCACCTTATTTTCACTGTCACAGAGGTTTGCGTTTTGGAGACAAACGTCTTTTTCCACTTTCAATCCTGCCATTAGCACCACTGAACATAATCCCTAATGGGAAAACAAAGAAGCAATAAACAGGTACAGTGGATCTACCAGCATCATAAAACCCGATTTTTCTTGAGGGCTTCTCTCTCATGGTTGGCTTACCTCCTTTGCCAGGTTTTAGGCAGCAGGTGACATCTGGGATCCCCTTGCAACTCCATAAGCCCCCTCTCAGAGGACGATCCACTCCTTAAAGAAAACCAGCAAACACACACATGCTCTCAGTAACTATGTTTTTATGCCATTTCGGTTTATTTACCAATAAACTGGGCATAAAAATGCAGACTGGGGGGCTTAAACAACAGACATTTATTTCTCACAGTTCTGGAGGTTGGAAGTCCAACACCAAGGTGCTGGCAGATCCAGCATCTGTTGAGGGCCCTCCTCCTGGCTTGTAGACGGCCATCTTCTCCTTGTGGCCTCACATGGTGGAGAGCAAAAAGAGAGATCCCCCAGTCTGTTCCTCTTCTTATAAGGGCACTAATTCCATCACGGAGGCTCCACCCTCATGACCTAATCACCTCCCAAAGCCCCCCCAACCTAATACCATTAGGGGTTAAGTTTTCAACATCTGCACCTGAGGGGGATGTAAACATTCAGACCAA
This sequence comes from Eubalaena glacialis, assembly GCF_028564815.1. Classification (NCBI taxonomy): domain Eukaryota; kingdom Metazoa; phylum Chordata; class Mammalia; order Artiodactyla; family Balaenidae; genus Eubalaena; species Eubalaena glacialis. The sequence continues at coordinate 3,151,433 of NC_083730.1, forward strand.
AACAAACCTTGACAAATTACAATCAGTGAAAGAAGTCAGACACAAAAGGACACATAGTGCAGGATTCTTCTTGTAGCAGTGGTCCCCAACCTTTTTGGCACCAGGGACTGGTTTCCTGGAAGACAATTTTTCCACAGACTGGGGTGGGGGATGGTTTCAGGATGATTCAAGCGCATTACATTTATTGTGTACTCTATTTCTATTATTATTACATTGTAATATATAATGAAATAATTATACCACTCACCATAATGCAGAATCAGCGGGAGCCCTGAGCTTGTTTTCACTTGCCACTCACTGATAAGGTTTTGATATGAGTCTGCGAGCCATTGATTTATTACGGTCTCTGTGCAGCCAAACCTCCCTGCTAATGATAATCTGTATTTGCAGCCGCTCCCCAGCGCTAGCATCACCGCCTCAGCTCCACCTCAGATCATCAGGCATTAGATTCTCATAAGGAGAGTGCAACCTAGACCCCTCGCATGCTCAGTTCCCCGCAGCGTTCATCCCCCATGAGAATCTAATGTCGCTGCTGATCTGACAGGAGGCGGAGCTCAGGTGGTAATGTGAGCTATGGGGAGTGGCTGTAAATACAGATGGAGCTTCGCTAGCTCACCACTCACCTCCTGCTGTGCGGCCCAGTTCCTAACAGGCCACTGACTGGTACCGGTCCGTGGCCAAGGGGTTGGGGACCCCTGTATTGTAGGACAGGTGAATCATAGGGACCAAAACAGATTCGAGGTCACCAGGGGCCGCGGGGTGGGCAGAGTGGGTACAGGGCATTTTTATGGGGTCAAGAAAAGGTTTTGAAACTAGAGAGCTGGTGTTTGTACATCACTGTGAATACAGCAAATACCACTGAATTCTACATTTTAAAAGGTTAGTTGTATGTTATGTGAATTTCACCTCAATAAAAACATTTTAATTTGTTAAAAAGAAATGCACCAATTTTTTAAAAAATTGAAGCAACTTTTACTCTTTTACTCTTCCCTCTTCTTCGCGTCGTCTTCCTTTTCTATCTGGTTTTGGAGAAATACAGGCATCCTCGCACTGGGGCCTCCCCGACCCTGCAGCAGGAGGGGCAGGTCTGCGTCCAGGAAGGGGAGGGAGACACAGAAGTGACTTTCCCTCCCTGAGTGCCCCTCAGGCTCTCCCACCAGCCTGGCCTCTGCGACCCTCCCAGGTCTTCATAAAACTGGGGACCCCTTGCATCTGCAAAGCGCATGACTCACCCCACCGGGAACCCAAAGACCGGGGCGCTTTTACGGAAGCCACCTTCAGGGGCTTTCCAGACCAGACCAAGCGGGTCAGGTAAGGACCAGCCGCCTTTCAAGTCTTGAAGCACAAATGCTGCCAATTAAATTAAATTATGAAACACTGAGAAAAGTGATAAAATAGTGGAAAAGGCAAAATACAAAACAATATTCTATAACAAGAATGATAAGGGAATATGGGGAAAACTAAATGTTAATGTGTTAGTAGGATATAGTTGGATTTTGGACGAATTTTGTTTATTGAATTAATAATGAACTTTATGGAATAAATAAAACAGGGATAAATATAACTCATTTCATCGGTATATACATATACTCATTGTATGTAGACATAACATATACGTGCATACACACACATAACACACATAGACATGCAGCAAATTACACAACCAGAAATTATGGAGCTCATCTGGTTCCATTGTAAGGAACTCTGACCAACAGAAGCTATTCAAAGTGCCAAATGGGCACCATGGAAGCAAGGGAGGACCTGCATCTGGAGTTCTGGAATGTTCCCCAGCAGTGGGCCGGCCCCTCCCATCCTTGCAAGGATGCAGGTGCAGAGGGCATGAGGGTGTGGGGTGTGATGCGGAGGGGGTGAAGCTTCAAGGCAGGAGGATTTTGCGCCGAGGTGTGGATTCTGTGGGCACAGGCCACTCCAGCAGTGACAGAATTCTCTGCAGGGTGGAATTTAGTATTGAATTTGGTGGCTGTCATGGAAACCTCTTCTGGCACCTATGTTTTCAAAAAAGTGGGAAACGGACCAAGAATATTTGCCAGATTTCTTGCTGGGTCAGTCCCGTTCTGCTCTCATTCTAGGGCCCAGCAGGACTTGAATCTGAGGGAGGTACCATTCTTCTGAAGACTCTTCCTGTCTCCCCTGCCCCTTCCTCCACCACGGTTGTTCCTGTCTTGAGTTATCCCTTACTGCTGGCACTTCTTGAGAAATGTCCCCTGCCGACATCACCCCTCATGGGAGGGGCCCTGACTGCTCAGATACCTGTGCACCATAGCCCAGGGCACGTTGAAGGAGACCCCCCCTGCGCTCTGCCACGGGAGTGCCCCTCTTCCCAAGCTTCAGTCCCTCCTTCATCCATTCCACGGCCCAATTCCTCACGGAGCAGAGAGTATCAGGATGGAATCTGAGGGGTAATGGTGCCCTTAGTCACACAGACACAGATAGAGGCAACCCAATTGTCCCTCAACTGGTGAATGGATCCATAAAATGTGGTTCATCCATACGATGGAATGTTATTTGGCAGTAAAAATGAATGAAGTACTGACACATGATACAGCATGAATGAACCTTAAATATATGATGTTAGTGAAAGAAGCCAGACACAAAAGACCGCATGTATGACTCCATTTATATAAAATGTCCACCACAGGAAATCCATAGGGGCTGAAAGTAGATTGGTGGTTTCCAGGGACTGAGGTGATGGGAGAGTGGGGAAGGATTGCTAATGGATCTAAAGGGTGTTTCTTTTGGGAGCAGTGAAAATGTTTAGAAAGTAGATAGAGGTGATGGCTGTACAATACCGTGAACGCACTAAATGTCACTGAACTGTTCCTTTAAAATGGTTCATTTTATGTTATGTGAATTTTACTTCAATTTAAAAAAAAACCCTTAGATTTAAGGCTCAGAGAGATTTAGGGGTTGGAGGCTAAGGGTTTAGGATTCAAAAGGGATTGATTAAGGGACTTAGAATTCTAAATATATTTCCTGTGTCATTAGGTTACCAGTCGGCCTCTCTGGGCTGCCTTGGAATCCAACGACAGTGAATAAATCACATTGTTTCGAGTTTCAAATAGCTGATTTACAAACAAACTTTCGGAATAAAATCCTTTCCTTTTTCATTGTTGAGGACCGTCTGTAATTTAGTCTCTGGAATATAGTCAATCTTTGGCTTTTGTCCTGAATTCATCGATAAAAAGACATCATAGTGGGAATCTTTGGGGAAGTGAAATTCAGTTTAATCCATGTTTTCTATTTGTTAGGTCCTCCGGTAATTGGTAAATGGGGAAGAATTTTGAAGTTCTTGGTTAAATAGAGGTTTTTGGATTATCTGTGAATTTCAATTATCCATGCTTCACCTGGCCCCCAATTAGCACTAATAATTGAGTTAACTGAATAGAAGTCATTCCCCATCATATCAGTTTAACTAGGGGCTTATTTCTTGTTTGACTAATGGAGACCCCCAAGCACAAAGCCCCTTTCTCTAACTGGCACCCATACCCCCAGCCCACAATTTGTCAAATTAACGTTGTTTAACGGGCACAAAGTTAACTGTATAGTTAATAGTATGAAACAAATGTTCTTGATAAGAAAACATATGTTGCTAAGTAGTATAACCAGAAATTTCTCAAGCGCTCTGGGTCATCCTGGCGTTTACAGCCAGAAGGTACTACACAGCGGATCTGAAGCAGAGTTAGAAATCTTAACCAATGTTTTCAACTGATTTGTATTTTCACTTTGCATTGAGAGGGTCATTGTCTTAATTTACCCCCGTTTAGAATAAGACAGCTTTTCAAAGTGCCAGCTCGTTTTAGCATGCTGCCCATTTTCAGACGTGGTGTTTATGTTTATTCACCACAATCCATGGGACTTCCAAGGTTTCAGTTTCTCTCCTTGGACACATTTGTATTTATATTAAACACAATAAATATCTCCCATTCCAACAGCCCCCTTTTGACCTCCTTTGATCTCTGAATCCCAACACCCCTAAACGTGACATATAAATTAGCCCAGCCCCTCCCGCGAGGCGGGGAGCCGAGGGCAGGGTTTCTGGGCCCTCTCTGTCTCTCCAGCATCGTGTTTTTCCATTGCCATGGAGATGCAGTTCTGTGGATGGAGCACAGCAAGCCCAGAGAAGGGAAAAGTCCCTGCTAGGTAGAATTACTAACTAAACAAACGATCATGGTGCCAGGGTGCCGGGGAGGGGTGCCCAGGTTTTCCTTTCCTCCCCACAATCAGATTACAGGTAAAAGTGCAAACACTAGAGAGGAGAGGACGCAGCTGCTCTTTTAAAGGCACAGCAGACACGTTACTCTGCAGAAGACCCCGGAGCTGGTGGTGAAAACGTGGAGGGTTTAAGGCTCCTTTTGTGAAGATATGGCTGTCCTGAAGCCCACGTCGAGGTCTTCCCAGTGCATGAAGAAACAGAGCCCAGCAGTGGGGACTCCAGGAGAAGCCTGCTCGAACAGACGATCCATATTGTCCTGTGTGGGTGAATAATAACCCTGCTCTCACCAACACCGCAAGCAGGCACTCGCGCGGGCAGTTTCTTTCAAGAATTAACTAATTAATAGATGGTTCTTTACTATGGTTTCTAAAATAAGAAAACTGCCTGTGCAACCATCTGAGGATCAGATAAACAGCCTCCTAGGTTTTGCTTTTCTCAACAGTATTTGTTTCTTTTATTTGCATTTCTTTTTAATGATATATTGGATTTTGGTGGAAGCATCACTGATCAGTCTCTGAGGGACATGAAAAAAAACTGGAAGACATAAATCTCTGATGAGGAAGTAAATGGGCATTTTCATTTAAAGGCATCCGTGATTTTATTTTTTAGGTTGGCAATCTGCAAAGATTTCCTAAATGCAAAAAATCTACAGTAGCATCTAAGGATTAATTATTTAGTCTGTTACTTTGGTAAATATGAACTGATAACAGTCTGACATAGAAACTATGACGGTAGTTGCGAAATTCTCTCTTCCTCATCCCACTTTTGTGACATGTCTCAGTCACTTTTCTTGCACAATGTAATTGAATTCTGTGTGCATTGTCACTTTTATATCGTGTGTGCACATTGCTGTGCTCTTACCAACTTTTCATTTCTATTTGATTTAAGGTGTGTAAATCCTAAGCTGTCTCCAGCGATCTCAAGTCAACAAGACATGGGGGCCGAGGTCCTGGTGTCTTATATCAGGCCATCCAATGCCTTTTAAAAGTGATACGAATTGGTCTGTTAGTCTTGACAATCACTGAGTATTTTTTGGTATTTATTCAATATAATTTTAGATATTGGATTTTTTTTTAAGACAGCAGTTTTTCTCATGCCCAAAGACTGTTTTTTACCCCCATTTTCGACTTTCATTTTAAAGAACTAAAGTGACTTTAACGTCCCTTAGAACTTGTTTCCGGGTAACAGAGATCACAGTAAAAAACATGCTAAAGTCCACTTAATTTTCCTTTTCTAAATGCAACATAGTTAATTCTTTCACGTTAAGTCTTTCCCCTTCCGTGTGAAGACCAAGTTTCTCCTGGTAAGATCCTCATCCCGATGTCAAACCTGGTTCTTTTAAATGGGCTTTTAAAATACCAACTTCCCCGAAATCATTTCAGGGCTTTTGACAGTGCAAAACTGACATGCTTGGAGATCTATTTATACACGAAAGGAAGCCTCAATAGAAACTTCTCTGCATGGTCTTGGTGACATATCATAATATTACTGCAGGTGGTCATCAGTTGGGGATTTTGGGGAGAAGAGAGATGCAGAAAGGGTAGTCAAAATTACTAATATTTGACAAATATTCATCTACACAGTTTAAACACCTGTTTCCTAGCAAACAGGAAAGCCCCATCTCTACTCTTGGTGGGTTTTTTTTTTTTTTGGTAAGATATGCATTACAGAAAATAAGAATATAGATTAAGAAAATGGATATGCCATAATCCTTCCGTTTTCTGTCATTATGGCCCTTATGAAATAATTATTTTCATTACTGTCAATAATGTAATTTTTAAATGATCTCTATAACATTCATAAGGGTTTCTGATAAGCATTTTATGTACGTATGATGTGGCCTCCTGGATTTGGCCTATCCCACCTGTGTTCCCAGACGTAATATTCTAGGAATTTGCTTGCTTTCAAAACAAATGGGGGAAAAAAACCTCCCGACTACTGACCAGGAGCTCTTACCTGGTGCCGTGCTGAATGCAATTTCCACTTAGCTCTGAAGCAGCTCTGTGAGTGGAAAGGCCTCCGATTCAGCAGGAAACGCTGTGGACCCCGAAACGCTCAAAAGGCTGCCTCTTTTGCACCCAAACCTCTACTTTCTCCCGCTCCCCCCAAACTCCCCTGGCCCATCAGCACACAGAGAACTCTGGCTGAATGTTCACTAAAAGCAGCCTTGTCTTTGTTCAAACACTTGCGAGGGTTTTACTGGTGAAAGTCAAGGGTGAGGTCTGAAGGTTCACGTGTGTGTCTCCGGGTTAATGACCTGGTGTCACTTGGTGAAGGCTTCCACGAAAACCTGGCCTCCGTGGCCGAGTATCTCAAGGCCCCGAAAAGAGACTCGGTGAGGTCAGCTTATACGTGGCTGACCTTTCTCAAAGGCTATTAACAAGAAATGGCTTCGGATTCTTAGAAATCGGTGGTATCCTTTGAAATTGGCATTGTTATCGAAGTAACAAAAGAAATCCCCTGGGAGCCATTTAGAAGCAGTTTGTTAGGACCAAAATTCAGGGTAGTTTAATTGTACTTTTCCTGGGAGCCTGTACACTGTGATGGAGAGAATGACCCAAACACTGTGCTGGTTGCGAGTGGGGGGTGTGTGCATGATACAGCGTGTGTCTCATGCTGCTGCCGTCCTGCCAGGGCCAGTGGTGTGTGCACCCTGCCTCACGGTGTGCAGTTCAGGGGACCCCCTCGAGTGCTCTCGTTCCAGGACAGAGGTGCCCAATAAACCCATGATACCATTTGAGACAATAAGCAATTAAAAATTAAGCTTTAGGGATCAACTGTGTACATTATAGCAAAGAAATCGGCCGAAGAAGCCTAAAACCCACCAAAATGGCAGGAAGGAGGTGGTGGTTGGAACATAGCAAATCATCTGTTTCAAGTAAAAAAGGGACTTTATTTTGTAGGAGAAATGCAGCTGTGAAACTTGTCTTTTGCAATGCAAAGACCTCTTGCAAAAGAAATGTCCCCTCTTGTGGCAGAGACAATAGACACATAGCTCTTTTTAGCCTTAGAGTTTAAAATGCTTTTTCCAGTTACAAAAGTATATGGCAGTTTTTAACCGTATAATTTGGTGTGTATAAGTAGCCTCTTAATAGGTTGCCATGAGTGAAAACTATTACATAATTGTGAAGCGCTGCCGACAGAGAATGTCATTAAGCATTTCAAGAAAGCAGGCAACCACGCTGAGGTTTTCAGGAAAAATCATCTTTTCCAGTTTTACTCAGAACAAAGGGAAGATGATCTCTTTTTCCTGGGATGTGGAGGCCATAGATTTCCCCTCCTCTCTCATTTCAGAGGCTGGGGCCCAACAGCGGCGAGGAGGGATTCAGATTTGGGACTTGCAGTTCTTAAAGTTAATCATTAACTTCTCTGAAGTCTTGAGGGCATTTCAGTGGAACTACAAATATGCTACTTTTCCAAGTAGCCTTCCTTGTAATTTCCCATTTTACCGGCAAAGTCTAGTTAGAAGCACCGTCCTAATGTGACCCCCGTCGAGTGAGGGAAAGACTCAACCTGCCCTTCTAATTTTAATGGAGAATTTGAGTTAAATAAGATGGGTAAAAGGACCACCGAATACTCTTATACTGAATACTTAATTTGCATGTTAAAAGCTGATCATTAATCCCATATTTTAACTCTGCAAATGTCAAGAGGTATTATTTTCTGACGAGTCTGACAGTTCTAGGGATAAACTAGACTTCTGTTGCAAAGCCCATGAATGGATGTAAGAAGAGTTTCTGTATCAGACCTAAAGACCAGTAACTAATACTTGGAGAATAAATTTGTTATCACATTAAGACTAAGGGTAGGAATCCTAGAACAAATTGTAACCAAAGTAGACTCATAACTGGAAGACGGTGTTTATTAAAATCCAATTATAAACGTAATACCTCCACATCTATACTCACCTTCACATGCTCTAGTGTTGCAGGGTCTGTCTGCAGCTTCATGTTATTGAAGCGAAATAAAGATAAGATTTCAAGTGGCCAAAGGACCATTGATTTGTTTTTTTCTATGTTTGAGAAAACCCAGAAACAGAGATCCAGCTAAGATGCCTGGAACACAGCTAGCCAAACGATGTTTTCAAGTGATTCTAACATGAAATCAATATGACCAGCAACAGCTTACGTAATTCTGAGAAAGCAGCAAATCAGATAAATAAAAAAGCTGTCTTTGGACCAAATTGTAGTCTCTAACAAGGCTACCTACTGTGGGTGACCGGCCTGCTCATTAAGCTTTTAAAGCTGGGCTTCACTAATGCCACTTGAAGCGGGGGTGGGCCGCTCCCAAGCCAAATACGGGACAATGCTCTCCTTAAGCTTATTAAGTTTACGTTTCATACAAATGGCTGTTTGAAATGATTTGTTCATAGATGTGCACACGGCTTTCAAAATAACAGTCTTCATACCCTGTAACACAAAAAAAAAAGGAAAGGAAAAGGGCAGTGGAACCAGTGACAAGGAATTAGGCAGTTGATTTTGTTTTGAAATAGAACATTTGGATCTGTTCCTCAAATCTTAAAATGACTTTTAAAAGATAGTAGGTCCTAAATAAAGCTTGTTGACAAACTAATTATTGGCTGAATGCAAATGGTCGGCCTGAACTCAGGACAGCAAAATGTAGCCAATGCCCTCCACCTCCAACACTGGATTTTACATTCTTTTAAATCTCAACAGAATTTTCTGATCTTTCTAAGAGACACTTGAAAGGAAACAGGTTATTTGTTTAAGCTTAAGTTACATTCGCTGTGTTAAAGCCAGGGACACACGGTTATCCATCACTGAGTTGGCTGCAGAGATGAAGCATAGGGTGTAATGAGGCTCCAGCATTTTTAGCAGCAGAAAATGGACCCTATCTCCTTACCCCATGGAAGGAGGGGGTGGGAGTGGGAGAGCTCACTCAGAAACTAAGGGAAACGCCTAAAAACTCTCCTTCTAAATCCTCTTCTCAAGTCCAAGTTTTCATCTGGGACAATGCGAAGAGCCGCTTTCATACCTTGTAAATTAAGAGCACCGTTTCCATTTTGTGTGTTAACAAAATCAATCACATCTCGAACCCCGCCAAACGCCATTTCACTACATCTCGTCCAGTTTATCTTAGAAAGACGAGAGTCGAGAAGCTCAATTCTGTAGGTGTTTCTAACTTGTACTCTCAACCAAAATTATTTCACACTCCTCCACGTAAGAAAAGGTATAGATTTCTAACATCTGAAATTCAAGATGCCACCGAGGACATTTAAATGGAAAAACAAACAAACAGAAAAAGACTCAGATGGGGGCTATTCTGATTCTGACTCTAAAAGAGGAAGGAGCTTTTCTCAACAATTCTCTCTAAGTTGAGGGTTCCGAGCACCAGAGGAAACGCTCCCACACCAGCGGCCGTTTTTGGCAGGAAAGCCAGCAGTGGTGGGTGGACCAAGTAAGAAGATCTCTCTCCTTGTCCGCCCAGAGATTCTCATCAGCATGAAAACCCAGCAGAGCCGGGGCAGAAACAATGCACAGTGTATTTCGTGTTGCTCATTTATTCCACCTCTTTCTCTCTCTCACCGTTGAAGACAAGATTTTAGTGTTTTTCAAAGAAACACAAAGCAGAAGCTAAATAATTAAAGTCTGCTGTTACAGGCCCAAGCGGCAATTATTAACTAGAGAATATTTATGCAGTACTGTCAAAGCTTCTTTTGAAATATTGAAAATGTTCCCAGAGAAAATGGAGTACTTTTTAGTGTTTTCGAAAAACGAAATATATGTCAGCTTCCAAAACACTAGACACATCTGCTCATCTGAAACTCAATACTGCTGTCGGTGTAAGGTTTTGTATAACTCACTTCCTGTCTTCATACTTACACAACAGGATATTTAAATAACAAAGACAATGAAGAAGCCAGGCAAAACTACGGCACCCCTGACATCACATGTGCATTTCTTCCTTTCCTAATCCCATCTCTACGTGTTCTGAGTTGCAGAAATAATTAGCACACACAAGGACATCTTTAGACTAGTGATTGCCTATAACTGCACACAGTAATAGGCAAGGAACCAGTGTTTATCTGGGCCTGTTTACGTTGCAAGGGGCTCTTTGCCTCCCAGAGGAAAAGCCACTTGTGGCCCCATTGCTCACGTGCTTCTGAGGTCCACTATGACCTCCAGATCAGTTTTCCCATCATAATGAACAAGCACATGGAGGCACATGTGGGCAGATGTTTCATGTCCCTCCCAAATCCACCAGGACTCTTGCCGTATTTAACAATTTTTAGACCTTCAACCATATATTCATTCACTTCTTAAAATACATAACTTTTTTTTTTTTGCAAGTCAGTTGGTCTTTAATTAGGAAAACATTGGTTATTTCGACATGTCTTTTTCCTCTTTTCTACCTAAGGTTAAAATACATGACTTCTGTTTCTAGCTCACAGAGATATAATGTCATTTCAAATGTACACACTAAAAATACTTCAGTTAAAGGAAACGTTTTCCATTAAATTAAAGTGCTCTCTGCCTCGTGTAGATCACAGTTTCCTGGTTTGGAAATCTAAACTAAAAGGAATCTTCATTGTTTTATTACTTCCTTCATTGGAACATTACTGAACATATATTATAAATTATTTTACCACAGCTTTCATCTTGTCATTAGCGCGGATCTATTGTATGTAATCAAGTTTTGCATATGAAAGTGTAGGATTAAGTATCTTGCTGATTCCTGTATTCCCTTTTATTGGGAACGATGCACTAAGGGCCCCCTCTTTTCCTCAGAGTCTGTGTGAATTAAGTTAGCACAGGCACATACATTATGAGAATCAAAGCTGTATGCCAAGGACTATATTCAATCTGAAAACCAAGACCACATTTAAACAAAGAAAACAATTCTGTATAGAAGAATTCCAACTTTAAAAACTCCCAGGAGTTGTAATATCTCCACTCATCACTGGAAAATTACAAATGTCTTGCATCTGTATTTATAGATTTAACAGACTTGTATTTCAATGAAGTTATCACATTTTAACATATGCAATACAACACTTAAAAGATTTTTTTTTCAAATATAAAATTAAATATGCTTGTGTTATGGAAGAATTGAGAAACATATGAGGGTAAAACACTAATCACCTGTCATACAAGACAACCACTGATTCACATTTTGTTACATATTAAAAAAATAAACAAATACAATATGTTTTCATAATTATGTTAATATTTACATATGCCATTTTAAATCTGAATCACAGAATTCTAAAGTGGGAGAATTTATGTAGTTCTGACTTCTCATTTTTCAGATGAGCTAAGGCCCAGAGAAGTTAAGTGACTTGCCAAAGGTCACACAGCTAATCATGGCAAAGTCAGGGCAAGAAGCTATTCCTTCCATCTCTCTCCTTCAAATGCCAAGCTGTCACTCTTCACATTGGCCCTTCTCTAAATGACCAGAAGACCAGGGAAGTAGGGCATACTTGAGAAAAAATAACTTGTAATATAATGTAATACCTAGGAAGATGCATTGTCTTTCAGACCATTAAATCCCCTTTTTGTGCATAACAGACCAAGACCATTGGTAATGACCCCGCCATTTTTTAATAGCAGCTTTCTTGAGATATAATTCACATATCACATACCTCACTTATTTCAACTGTACATTCAGTGGCTTTTGTCATATACACAGTGGTGTGTAGCCGTCACCTCAATCTAGGACCCAAACACTTCCATCACCCCACATCCATCAGCAGTCCCTCCCCATTTTCTCCCAAGTCCCCCACCCCTGGAAACCACTCATCTACTGTCTGTCTCTATGGATTTGCCTCTTTTGGACATTTCATGTGAGTGGAATCTTACAATATGTGGCCTTTTGTGCCTGGATTCCTTCTCTCAGCATACTCTTCTCAGAGGATCATCCAGGCTGTAGCGTGTATGACAACTTCATTCCTTTTTTTATGGCTGAATAGTTTTCCATTGGGTGCTTATACCACATACTGGTTTTTTTGTTTTTTAAATTCTTTTGGCTGCACTGCGCAGTATTCGGTATCTTATTTCCCTGACCAGGGATCAAACTCATGTCCCCTGCAGTGGGAGTGCAGAGTCCTAACCACTGGGCCACCAGGGAATTCCCATATATCACATACTGTTTATCCATTCATCAGGGGGTACGCATTTGGCTGTTTCCACTTTTTGGCTGTTATGAATAATGTCTCTATGAACATCCATGTATAAGTTTTTGTGTGGGCGTATGTTTTCATTCCTCTTGAGTATATACCTGGGAGTGGAATGTCTGGGTCACATGGTAACTCTGTGCTTAACCTTTTGGGGGACTGCCTGACTGTCTTCCAAAGCGACTGCCTCATTTTACATTCCCACCAGCATTGTATGCGGATTTCACCACATCCTTACCCACACTTGTCATTATCTATCTTTTGATTCTCGCCATCCTAGTGGGAATGAGTGGTATCTCACTGTGGCTTTGATATGCATTTCCCTAATGTCTAATGATGTTGAGCCGCTTTTCTTATGTTTATTGGCCATTTGCATATTTTCTTTGGAGAAATATCTAGTCAGATACTTTACCCATTTTTAAATTGGGTTATTGGTCTTTGAATTATTGAATTGTCAGCGTTCTTTATATATACCAGATACAGGTCCCTTATCAGTAGGATATAAGATTTGCAAATATTTTCTCCCATTCTGTGAGTGCTTTTCACTTTCTTGATAGTGGCCTTTGTCACTTTGATTGGGTCTGATTTATCTGCTTTCTTTTTTGCATGTGGTGTCATATCTAAGAAGACTTTGCCCGTATTCAAGTTCATGATGATTTAATATATATTTCCTTCTGAGAGTTTTATAGTTTTAGCACTTACTAAATACTAAATGGTCTATGATCCATTTTGAGTTAATTTTTGGGTGTGTTGTGAGGAAGAGGTTTAATTCTTTTGAATTAGACCTTTTCATTTTTTTTAATGTGTGTGTCTAATTGTCCTACCACCATTTGTTGAAAAGACCCTGCAATTTTTAATATGAAGCAGGGAAGCATGACTTTTAGATGATTTCAATAAGATGTTTTTGTGTGTGTGTGTGTGTGTGTGTGTGTGTGCGCGCGGGGGGTTTTGTGGTTTTGTTTTTTTTGCGTTTTTTTTTTTTTTTGTCCATGCTTTGTGGCTTGCGGGATCTTAGTTCCCTGACCAGGAATTGAACCTGGCCCAGGCAGTGAAAGCTCCAAGTCCTAACCATTGGACCACCAGGGAATTCCCTCCAATAAAATGTTAAAGGAAGAGAATGTAGATCTGAAGTAGGAACAATACTACAGTTGTCACACACTATTTATATCCCTTTAAAAAATCTGGGGTATTGTAAAAACAATGTAAAAAACTTTACACTAACTAACTGGTCTCTTAATTGGTCCTAATCTTAGCTTTTCTGCAGCCTATGACTCTGTGATTCATGAGCTCCCGTAGATAGCCTGACAGAATCCTGGCAGTTTAAGTAGGGTGACCTTAGACTTATTCTCACTTTCCATTTTTGATATCTTTCTTTTCCACATTGTGTCCTTCCAGGAAACGGTCTCATTCTTTCCAGTTCTCAGCTCACAGCCTCAGAAAGGGATAATGGCTCATCAAGATTTGGATGGACACTCTGTAGGTATTTTCTTTTTCTTTCTTTCTTTCTTTTTATTTATTTATTTATTTTTGGCTGTGTTCAGTCTTCATTGCTGTCGTTGTGGTGCGTGGGCTTCTCATTGCGGTGGCTTCTCTTGTTGCGGAGCACGGGCTCTAGGCGCACGGGCTTCAGTAGTTGCAGCACGCAGGCTCAGTAGTTGTGGCGCACGGGCTTAGTTGCTTCACGGCATATGGGATCTTCCTGGACCAGGGCTTGAACGAGCGTCCCCTGCACTGGTAGGTGGATTCTTAACCACCGTGCCACCAGGGAAGTCCTGTAGGTATTTTCACTTCAGTGAATTACTTGGGGGAAACGAACACGCAGAAGGACTAAATGAGTTCTTGGAGCATCATGGTAGATGCTTGAGGGAGAAAACTTGCTTAATTCCTCCCGACAGGAAGTGCAGGTCGTTCCTGACCTGAAGGAGAAACATGATTAGCAATTCTTTTTACTGAAAAAAAGGTGGGGTTTTTTGGGATATGCATATATTTTTTAAATGGTCAGGCTAATCTGGAAAGTTTTTACTGCGAACTTTGGTTTTCATTATTATTCTGTCACACTAGAACTGATCATTTCCTCAGTGCTGGTGGGAAGCTAGCAGAAGTAACTTGTTCTCTTGTTTCATTTGAAGACTTTTCCCCAGTAGTCTGGTGGAAGGGATTTTTGCAGGTTGTTAAAAGGTTGTCTATGGGTGTTTATTTCTTTGAAGCCAGGAAGATTGAACCTAAGTATCCTACAATATATTGTGGTACATCCATACAAATGAATTCTGTGCATCTATCATATTGTTCACATGGAATGATGTCATGATATGTGGTTGAAGTTAAAAAGTACGTGTAGAACAATGTAAGCTGCAAGATCTCTTTTTTGTAAATATATATATGTATATACATGTATATTTGCCTGTTTGTAGTTAAGAGGGTTAATCCCAGGCATTGGAGTTTGGATAAGGGGTGGGGGGAGATAATCTTTTTACTGTATACACCTACATATGTTTTAATATTTCATTTAAAATGAGCATGTATTACTTCTGTAATTTAAAAATTAAAAAATTTTAAATAACCCACATAAACCATTTAATCTGGTTCCGGTGCATTTTTTTAAAAAATATCCAACTTTATTTTCAAATTCTTCTGAAATTATTTTGTTTATTTAAGGATGCTACTTATTCTTTAAGTCAATTTTGGTAATTTATATTCCTTAAAAAATTTTAGAAAGTTTGTTTCTTTTGGATTATTTAAGTTATTGATATATACACATTGATATAATTACTCTTTTAAAATTAAAAATATTTTCATATCTTTTATTCCTAATGGTTGATTATGTGTATTTTCTTTTTGTCTCTTGATTAGACTTGGCAATGTTTATCTGACTACTGATTTTTTTTTGTAGTGTTACTGTTCAACTCAATTATTATTATTATTTTTATCTATTTCATTAAGTTGTTTGACTTTTACTGATTTTTTTTCTTCTACTTTTTTTAGGTGGATTTTATTTCATTTTTTTGGACAACTTTCTGAGTTGAAATCTTACTTCATGTAGTTTATAATAAATGTATTCTTATTTAAGACTTTGATATGTAGAGCTGTCTCTTCTTTTTTTCTCTAAGTAGTAATTTCCAATTGGTTTTTCTCTTTAAAATCTTTAAATTTATATTATATTACTTATATATGGTGTTTTAAATTTTTGTTCCATTTTTAATTACTTTTTTTTTCTAGCAGGTGGTTGGCTATTTCTGTATTGTTAATTTCAAGTTGTTTGCATGGTGGCTCAGAAGAATGTCTTTATGATTTCTGCACTTTGGAATTTATCCGTAGTTCCTTGTGGCTTTTTTTTTTCTTTACAATGACTATTTCCTAACTATTTGCAGAGAGGGTATATTCTCTCTTCATTAGCTAGAGTATTCCATATTTTATTAGCTCAACCTTATTGATTGTGTTATTCTCAACTATGTTTGTTTCTTTAATCTGTGATGTCTGTTAGACGTGTGTTGAGTCCCTTAATAAAATGGATGATTTATCTATTTTCTTGATATTTTCTAGTGCTTGCTTTATATGAAGCTCTTGTGTTAGGTATCTAAATGTCCATGACTTTACTCTTCTTATAACTTTTACCAGTTTGAACTATCCCTTTTATTTCTTTTCATCATGAATTCTATTTCATCTGTTGCATCTATTATTACATTTAATTTATTTTTATTAATACTTGCCTGATGTCCGTCCTTTTATACTGAACCTTCTTGTTTTGTTTACGGTTGTCTCCCATGAATAGCATATAACTAGATTTTAAGACCAATCTTAGAGTCTCACTTCTCATTTATTTTCATTCCTAATACATTTTAACTCATTTTACACTGTGTATTTTCGATTTACCATGATTTCTCCACGTTTCTGTTAGTTTTTAACAAATTTTCCTCCTTCTGATTTCTTTTCTAGTTGTTACTCATAAATTTTGAACACATATATTGAACCTTTCTTTTTTCCACCCAACACAAACAAAAATCTTACCATGTTTTTTATTCTTTTTTCTTTTTTGGCTGAGCCGTGTGGCTTGCGGGATCTTAATTCCCGGACCAGGGATTGAACCTGGGCCCCCAGCAGCGAGAGCACCGAGTCCTAACCACTGGACCTCCAGGGAAATCACACCATGTTTTTTTTCTATCTCCTGTGGTCTTGAGATTTGGGGGAATTATTATTCCAGATAGTTATTTTTATATTTCTTATAATCAACACTTACTTCAATGCAGCAACATGGTTTTGTTTTTGTTTTTTTTTTTCCTGATTTCTTCACTCACCCCTGCTTCTTCTGTCCCTTGTCTTCTTTTAAATTTATTTTTTATTTCCAATTTCCTTTAGTCTGCAGTTCAGAAGAAGAATCCAGGCCCTGAGGTTGGCCAAAACTTGGTGAGGGGAAAACATAAAGTTCCAATTCTACATTTTGAGGGGATTTTCATAAGGGAGACAGTAGATACGTAATGAGACGTAATGTCTAGAATCAGCGTCAAGACGGGCCTTGGGCCTGAAGGACAGGAGGGCAGCTGCTGGGGTAGGTGCCCTGACAGCCAAGACGTGCAGGGCCTCAGAATAAGCCCTTCGAGAAGAGGTCCAGGAGGTGCTCCTGTTTCCAGCGGGGCAGCCGGCCCGCAGAGACCTGGGCTGGTGCTCCCCGCACACACGCCAAGCAGCCCCTGTTTATAGGCTGTGGCCAGTCAAGGGGCCCCACCGGCTGGGAGCCGAGGGTCGTGTCCCAGACGCCTGGTGCCACGTGGTGTTTCCCAGCCTCCAGAATCCGTGCCTTCACTTAGGACACATTGGCATCCCATCCAACACGCTTACCTCTGTCCTGCCGTCCGATGAACCACAGTGATAGAAAGGCCTCTGGCTTGACCCGAAGACCCTTCCAAGTACGGGCTGAAGCCAGCTGGTCTCACGGCCAGCCTCTCGCCATGGCAGCATCTGCGAGGTTCCCGAATCCGACGGGGGCGCAGTGGTGTCTGACACCCTTGGCCCTTCTCTCTTTCTCAGATGGCCTCTTCCACCTCCAGGACAGAACGGCACCTGCTGGGTACTCCACCGGCCTTTCTTTGCCCTTCTCAACCTCCATCCAGGACCCCCGTCTTCTGCCCAGTGTGAGAGGCCTCGGGATTTTGATCTTCAAGTTCAGTGAGACCTTACCTCTTACTTGACTTCTCAGCCACCAAACCTTCCTCCTCATTGCAGTCAGAGCCACCTTTAAAAATGAATCTGGGGGTTTCCCTGGTGGTGCAGTGGTTAGGAATCCGCCTGCCAATGCAGGGGACACGGGTTGGAGCCCTGGTCCGGGAAGATCCCACATGCCGTGGAGCAACTAAGCCCGTGCGCCACAACTACTGAGCCCGTGCGCCACAACTACTGAGCCTGCGCTCTAGAGCCCGCGAGCCACAACAAGAGAAGCCACCGCAATGAGAAGCCCGCGCACTGCAACGAAGAGTAGCCCCTGCTCACCACAACTAGAGAAAGCCTGCGCGCAGTAACGAAGACCCAACGCAGCCAAAAATAAAATAATAAATTAATTAATTAAAAAAACCATATCTGATCGTGTCCTTCTCCTGGTTAAAGTGCTTTGGTGGCCACCAGGCACCTTCAGTGAAGTCTGCCTTCCTTTGCTCAGCCCGGGTACGTCCTCGGCCACTCTGGGCTCACAGACCAGGGAGGGGCTCGCAAAGCAAACAGCCAGTTCCAAACCAGATTCAGGCTGCTTTCAACTAAGAGCAACAGAAATCCCTGGCCCAAGGCTGAAACAAAAAGGGACACTCATTTGTTCAAGTCCAGGCTAGGGTGTCTGCTCCAAGCCTGGTGGAATCAGAGGCTGCCCACTCCTCCAGGGTGGGAGGTGGCCCCAAGGTACCCCTGCTCCAGGTGACCGCCTTGAGGGACGAGGAGGAGAACTTTTCTCCACCTCTGTGATTCCTTTCATCTACGAGAAGGCCCTTGGCTAGAAGCCCCTCCACACCCATCCCAGCCAACTCCCAGTCATGGCCCCCGGCCAGCAGTGGCATCACCTGGACATATGGAAACCAAACCCCAGCCGGGGGAATAGGGCCACTGTGTCGGCTTAGACCAAACCGTCTTCCCGGGCAGCATTGCCCGAGCATGGGCTGGACAGCACTCAGGGTAGAGGAAGGGGCTGGAGTGATTGCTGGTGGGGAACCAGCAGAGTCTGCAACAAATATTGGAACCAGCAGGAGGGCGGCGAGGACAGAGCGCCGTGGGAACACGTGCTTGGGTGTCTCCCCGAGAGCGAAGGCTCCCAGGCTCCATCCTGGTGCAACATCTCTGTCAAAACCCCTGAGCGACTTGCAGCCCGAGAAGTGTCCTCACAGCTGGAGACTCAAGGCCGAGCGTGGTTCCTCACCACGAACGTGAATTCAATACATATGAGTTGAGTGAATGACGCCTCTGTTTCTGCTCATCTTCTGTGTTTAATATGTTATTATCATTGTGATAATGTCAAGTGCCGTGACGGAAATCACAACGGACATTTTAGGCTTTATGACTTGCGTGTGGTTTTACTGATACTGTGTACATTTAAAGTCAGATGTTCCTTGTATTCCTTTAGCCTCTTAAATTTTGTTTAACATCATTCATTTTTTTCTTTTTTTTGAAGACTTTTTTTTTTTTTTTAGTTATTTCTGAGATATACATTTTAAAGTAATAACTAGGATTATGACTTATAACATTATTATTGAAGACTTTTTTTATCATCATATGTGCAGTTGACGTTGGCGGATAGAGTTGAGTCTATCCAGGAATTATCCCAAATTTGCAGCACCTCATTGACTGCTACATTTTGGGAGAAAATCTTGGCTAGAGAAAGTATCACCATTCTTATTAAAATTTCTCAGCGTCCGTATACCAGGGAGTGTAGAAATTATACAGAATAGAACAAGGGCATTGTTCCAACTTCAAATTTCATAACAGGGCAGAGTGACACTCACACAACAAGGAGGAAAGTCCTTCCTGTAGTACGTGGGACAAATGGATTTTAAGAGCTGTGCCCTTAGACACGTAATTCTTAAAAACATCGTATGAATTCAAAATAATTTGGCTTCTAAATGACTGCACCACAAAGGAAACACGACCACTTTGAGTTTTCAAGTTTTAAAGGAGTTAATAATTTTGAGCCATTTCACTTTGCTGTTATGAGCAGAATTAAACTAAATGAAATAAACTATACAAAATGTAGCATGTGTAGTTATTATGATTCCATAGGACAAACCCTTTACTTCTATTTCAGAAGGAATAGAATGGTCATCTGTTCTGATCACAGCTGGTGTAGGGACACAGAGACTCACAAAAACAACAGTGCCTCGGTCTCTGGAAGATTAGACGTTCCACAATTAATGCACTCTTTTTTTTCACTTGTAAAGAACCATCTATAATTCATAGTTCCTGCCTTCATATCTGTGGCGTCCTCTAGCTGTTAACTTTGAGTCAGAAAATAGGTATCTCCACACACAACAGAGAGAAGTAGTTGTGTGGCTTTTATGACTCCACCCTAACGTGTACAAGACCAATACCTACGAAACTCCCATCACATTTTGGAAATAAGTGTTCCGTGCAGTGTTCATTGAACAAAATTTGTTTTTTACTTGGTTTCTATGCTTTTTCTCAGAGCGTGAGACAACCAAACTTTTTACAATCCCTTGTATAGATGTTCAGTATTTATTCCCTGTTTGGTTAATCAAGACTAAAATGGTACCGAAATGAGTAAGTAGGGTATTTGCACCATTATCGTCCCTGTAATTTTGCACAGCAAGGGAGGGTGAAGTAAGATTGCATGATGTTGTGTGATGGGGGACAGAAAGACATCAGTCAACGGAAATAATATCATTATAGCTTCTTCTAGAGCAGAGCTTAATTTTTGGAATCCTTTTGTGTTGTTGGTGATTGAAAGAAAGTTTCAACAAATTTTCAGTTGGGGGTACATGTGAGCACATCACCGCGTTTAAAAATAAGATTTAAAAAAAAGATGAAATTTCCCAGCTTGAAAGGGTAAGAGTAGTTTAACAGTTATCTATGTAATACTTCACGAATACAGTTTTGGTTTTTTTTCCCCCTTAGGCTTTTTTGTATTGTTCTAAAGAAATGTTCTTTACTGTGAGAAATATTTGTAAAATCATGTTTTAGTAATGTGTCCTGAAGAACGCAAGCTCTAGGATGGAAGTTTATGATCAGTTTGCCTAAAAGTTACTTCTATGCTTCAGTCTAGGAAGTCCCATTATAAACAACTGGATAACCTCAACTGCAAAAAAAAAAAAAAAAAAAAAAAGTGGTGTTGGGGAGAGGTTGGAAAGTGGAATATTGTTTTCCAGCCAATAAGTATGGGGTAATTTATTTGCTAAAAAAAAAAAAAAAAAAAAGACATATAGAAAATCACTTCATTTTTAAGGATTGCTTTATTTTTACCCATACCCTACTTTACTGAGTTATGATAACTCAGAAGCAAACTAGAGAGAGAAAGAGAAAAGCCACCAGCCGCTCCTTCTGTCGGCCCACTTTGCCCGCACGACGGGGAGACCCCAGGTTGAGTGGCAGCCCCTCCTCTTTGAATTTCCTCGCTTTTGTAAATTTGTCAGTCCGTCCATGAACTTTGTTTGAACAGAGTTTGGCACTTAATGGATGATTGTATTGTATTGTAACTCACAGTGTAACACACCTTTTCTGTATTTATTTTAAATAAAGGCTTTCTAGAAGCCAAAGGGCTTAAGCTGTAGGAAATAAAGAAGTAAGTGTGTGTCCAGACCTGCCAATGCTGCATGTTACTCAACTGCCCTGATGTCCACACCCCAGAAGTTTCGGCAAACCCAGGGCAGTCCGGAGGCCTCGCTTGTTGCAGGAGGTGAGGGCCGGTTAGCTCGGTTTTTGCCCGGGAGAAGCCAAGAGCTGACAAGTTCTGGGTCTGTGGTCCCAGGGAATCCGATCTTTCTCTGCCCTGGGGAGTGGGCAGGGTGCCTGGCGGGGGAGGAACCTACGTTTCCCATCATACTGGGGAACATCTAGATCAGGTATTGAATGGAAACAGTTCTTAAACATTTGCAGTTTGGGGTGTGAATACCAGATTCGCTTAGGCTTGACCACACCAGTGGCATTTTATGAAAACAAACAAGAGTTTGAAAATCAGTGAGGAGGGGGTTAGTAGATGCAAACCATTATCAATACATACAGAATGGATAAACAACAAGGTCCTACTGCATAGCACAGGGAACTATATCCAATATCCTGGGATAAGCCATAATAGAAAAGAATATAAAAAAGAATATGTATATGTATAACTGAGTCACTTTGCTGTACAGCAGAAATTCACACAACTTTGTAAATCAACTATACTTCAACAACAACAAAATAAAGTGACTTACACAATTGAAAAAAAAGAAAATCAATAAGGAAAAATCAAATGGTTCTAGAAATGATCCCCATTTCAAGAGTACTAATACAATTTGGGATAACATTTCTGATGCCTTCAGCTGTTTTAAAACAACATATTAAATGAACATATAATTTTATAATATTGATTACATCCCTATATGGTAAGGGGTAACCTGCATATTCAGAAAAGAACTTACATTTGTCCACATAAATACACTATTAAAGGGGCTTCCCTGGTGGCGCAGTGGTTGAGAATCTGCCTGTCAATGCAGGGGACACGGGTTGGATCCCTGGTCTGGGAAGATCCCACATGCCACGGAGCAACTGGGCCCGTGAGCCACAACTACTGAGCCTGCGCGTCTGGAGCCTGTGCTCCGCAACAAGAGAGGCCGCGACAGTGAGAGGCCCGCGCACCGTGATGAAGAGTGGCCCCCACTCGCCACAACTAGGGAAAGCCCTCGCACAGAAACGAGGACCCAACACAGCCAAAAATAAAAATAAATAAATTAATTAATTAAAAAAAATACACTATTAAAACAATGTCAAGTGATTACACATTTTCACTTTTCTTGTTCCTAATAACTCGAAGTGCAATTCCCATTTTGCAGATAAGGTAATCAATGTAAATTCTTACTAAATTGTAGGTTGATAGTTTCACCTCCAAACTACAGTGAGGAACACTGGATTTTGTTTGTTTGTTTGTTTGGTAAAAATATCGTTGCAAATGCAGTCTGTTACAGACTACAATCGCTTCTTTTTGAGAAATTGTAGGAGAAATTTCACTTAGATACCAGTATTAGGACATAATGTTTTTCGGTGGAAAAATGGACTTCTCATTTTTCAGATAGTGCAAATCTTGTAAAGAACAGTACTTTCCTCTTTGTTTTGGATGCTAGGAAGCTCGGAGGAAAATTCTGCTACGTCTGACAGCATGTGCGATCAACGTGTGCTCATCTTAAGCCTGGTGAGCTGATCTTGACCCTGATTTCATTGTTTTTCTTGTTTTTCCTAACCCAATTCCTCCCACTGCTTACGCTTTCCTTTTGTATTTTATATGTCTTATAAAACCAATTCAAATCCTTTGAGACACTAAAGATTTTTTCATAGAGGTTCTCTATCCACCAGTGAGCACGTTTTCCCGCACGAATATGTAGCACACGTCAGGCGTCCAGAAGACAACAGTGCTTCGAGGTGAGTGACGTATGCCGACCGGGGTGACACACATGGTGTGAGTGCAGAGGATGTGATGTAACTTATGCACGTGCAAACACCAATACACAGAGCCAGAACTGGGTACTGGAGCTCATGCCAAGTTCCTAAAGCTATTATGAGGAGACACAGATTTGGTTTTGCCCACCTTAGAATCATCTTTAAAGTAGCCGAGGCCATGTGCTTTGGCTGGTGGATGGGCTGACGTAAGGGTTAGTGACGCGTTCCAGGGCCTCTGCCTTCCCACCCCCTCCCTGGCACTTGCCAGCTCTGCCCGCTGGATGGGGCCATGAACGCTGAACTTGAGCATCTGTAAAATGGGACGATAGTGACGCCTACCTCGTGGGGTTATTGGGAGGATTAAATGACATAAAATGTAAGCTCTTATGTAATAAATATTCTTTTTTAAATGAGCGCTTAATCTACTGCCTGGCTTAGGAGTAGTAAATGTGGAATGAATGAACGAAGGAATGCACAGTTGTGAAAAATTAGGATTTAAAATTTTTTTGAACTTTCGTCATCGTGTGCTTTAAATGATGACTGCCTACTTGAAGTATTTTTTAAATTGTTCATTGTACTACATGTTTCCGTGATCTAACGTGACTCCCTCACATTCCCAACTCAACCTGGCCACCGTGATGCTGACATGAAGAACGAAAGCTTTTCGGTGACTCAATTAGTACAATTTAGTGACTCAGTTGTAGAGATCCAGCCACTTGTCTCTTTCAAAAATTCCATTTTGGCCCCCAGGTTAAATTGCATGCCATGGATTCACTATCTATTGGGGGCACACCAAAACACCTCCACGTACCCTAGAATGGAGCGTCTGCTCATTGCCCGCCAGTGAGGCCCCAGAGACACACATGTGCCCTGGTTCCATCCCCAGAAAGACAGACCCTCTTAACCAAAGGTTTTCCTTGGGGCCAGAAGCCTGGGGTTGCCTTAGTGCCTGGCTGCATTCGTGAACACATCTCAGGCGCCAGGTAGGTTAACTTCACTGTTCCTTTTTATTGATTTTAATTTTTAATTTTCTGATTTTTAATATGCTTCCTCCACTTTGGGGGGACGTAGTTTGGTTATAAGACATCAATTAGCCGTGAAACTACTAACCAGAGAGCAGGTAACTCAAATTTGACGTTAGGTTTGCTCTGTGTAGTTTCAGCTGCACTGGTTTCCATTTGGGAAGAAGATGGGGCGTTTTCTCATATTTCTCCTGAAACTTATAAGGAGGCCAAGACAAGCAAAGACAGCCAGATAAGATCATCATAAGAGAAGATAAATTCTTGAGAATTGTTTTTATTGAGATTGTAGTTACTTTGTTAATCAGTTTATTTGGCAAAGTTCTTGCCTGCCTGTATATATAACTGCTACATCTTTTATAAAGAAGGCAAAATCGCACCTAGTTACATGCTACAGCGTGGATGGACCTTTGGGACATTATGCTCAGTGAAATAAGCCTGACACAAAAAAACAAATATTCTGAGATCCCACTTAGATGAGGTTCCCTCAAGTAGTCGAATTCACAGACACAGAAAGTAGAATGGTGGTAGTCCGGGGCTGCGGGGTGGAGGGGATGCGGAGTTGTTGATGGGAACAGAGTTCCCCTTTTACAAGATGAAGAGAGTTCTGCAGATGGACAGTGGCGATGGTTGTACAACATTGTGAATGTACTCAACGCCATTGTACCGTACACCTAAAAATAATTAAAATGGTAAATTTTGTGTTATGTCTCTTTTAGTGCAATAAAAAGTCACTAAAAAAATTGTACCCAATCTTATTCAGCCATAAAAAGGAACGAAATTGTGCAATTTGCAGAGACGTGGATGGACCTGGAGGCTGTCATACAGAGTGAAGTAGGTCAGAAAGAGAAAAATAAATATCGTATCATATCACTCACATGTGGAATCTAGAAAAATGATACAGATGAACTTATTTGCAAAGCAGAAATAGAGACACAGATGTGGAGAACGGACGTATGGACACCGGGGGCTGGGAGGGAGAGGGATGAACTGGGAGATTGGGATTGACATTTATACACTGCTATGTATAAAATAGATAACTAATGAGAACCTACACAGTTCCCTGTGTACAGCACAGGGAACTCCACTCAGTGCCCTGTGGTGACCTAAATAGGAAGGAAATCCAAAAAAGAGGGGATATATGTATACGCAGAGCTGATTCACTTTGCTGTACAGTAGAAACTAACACAACATTGTAAAGCAGCTATACTCCAATAAAAATTAATAAAAAAAAATTGTACCCAGCCTTCCTCATCAACAAAATGTCTTGACTCCTTAATTATGACAATGACTCATCCGTATCCTGACCACTTCTTTTCTCATTGTTCTGATTCTAATATCATCAAACCACCTAAAGGCCAAATTCTGCTTTCCTTCAACCTGTCTTCTGTGATGTGTCAAATGAGATCTCACGCGAAGGTTTCTGAGCATTTATTCCCTCCTCGGTTTCATTACAAGTATATCTGCCTACCCACAGTGAAAGAGATGTTGCTGGTTCCCTTATTTTATTTTCAGTTCTCTTAGAAAAGTTTGCATCAACATGCACATGTAATCAGTTATGCATGGGGAAACATAATGAGATTTGGGGGCAGAAAAAGTCATTGGTTTTGCTGTTGTAAGAAGTATGGTGTCAGTAACAACCTATCTGTTAAGTAATTAACATACTGTGGGATCGTGTGATAAGAAAAACACTCCTTCCCTTCCGGAACATGGGAAATCTTTCCAAAGAGGAATCCTTCCTGAATTTGTCTTTCCTTAAATGAATTCTGCTCTGCGGCCTACTTCCTTTTATTCTTCAAGCCATTATGAACCGCATCTGTGGAATTCCGTATCAGCTCTTCTGCAGCCAGCTGCTGCCGAGACTCTTTTACTTAAGTTGACATTAAGAACAGATTTGAGGGCCCTCTACCTGCTGTGAGGTCCTGATGTAGTTACCCCAAACTGCAAATGGTGAGAAAACGTGCCTGCAAATCCCTGGTACTGTTAGTATATTTTCTATGATGCTTTCGCCTCAATTCTGAATCTGCAGGAACGCTCTGACCGAAAGTTATTAAAGATATCTTTGTCATTAACCAAAATCGGCGCACAAGAGTAAAAGAGAACCCGTGCTGCATTAAGAATAGGAGTAGGGGTCATCATGGAATTTTCCTCTGAGCAGAAAACCAGGACAGATTGTTAAAACGGCTGATTCCCTGGGAAGGTTAGGGTTTCTGCCGTGGGGAAAAATGAGGAAACCATACTCTGTGTCGCGCATATGGGTCCATTTTGCACAGATCTGGAAGAGACACTTTGCTGATTATTAAACTATTGAAAAATTCAGGTATGGCTTTTAAGGTGTATTCAGACTCGGACACCACGGAGAGGTGAAGAAATCGTCACAGAAGTCTTTCAAGCAACACGCAGGTTTCCACCATGACTGACTAAGCCTAAAGCCCAGAAAGACTGACCCAAATTGTCAAATTTACACAAAAGACAGCACCAGAGAAAGCTGCTCAGTGAGAAGCTAGGAGAATCTGGGCATGGATCACATTAGAGGTAATGGTGTGTGCGTGTGTGTGTGTGTTTAGAAGAAACGTATAGTGTCTATTTCACTACTACAGTATTCATCACCTTCCATAAGAATTAAAATTTAAGAAACAACTGAGATAGTTTCCTACACCACGATTAAAAATATTCTGTTGGTTAACTTCAGATTCAAGCAGCCTGAAACCATTTTGTAAAGACTATTTAAAATATAATCACAACTTTGCCTCTCATCAGGGCAGGGGGTCACCATATGTTAAATTCCATACTGAATCACTCATGCTGATGGCTGTTTTCCCTTCCTCCGTAATCTAAATACAGCGGATTCTCTGAGTCTCCAGGTTCTACGGAAGGGAAAGATTTTAGGAAAGAACAGCAAGTTAGGATTGCGGTAATGTTTTTGAAACCATCAGTGACTGAATAAATAGCCAATTTCCATTTATACGTGAAATTACCACCTACTCCAAACAGTATAAAGGCAGGCAGCAGCTGTACTGCTCTTAAAACAGCCTTTACCTAGGAATACTTGTTGACAATTTAAATCAAATTTATCCCTAATCCACTCTGAAATCTCTAAATTTAAGTTAGTTCAGAGAGCTAAATATTTTATACCTGGACTTAGATATATGATGTCATTCTCCTTTCTCAGATATAATTTAGAAAATCCTAAGAAATTCACACAAAGACTTAACATTAAATATTTACTAATAAGTAGTGCACTTAAAATTTTGAGCATGCATATTTAATCAATATTTTTAGTTTGTCTTAGATTTCACACTATAGTTTAGAGAGTTTCACTTCCAGCTTTCAGACGGACAAGGCCTTTTAGGAAGTTCTTTTTATTTTGGTATCTGTCTGTTTTTCACTTTTAACTATTCTTTAATGGAATCTCTTAGGAACCTTTCTGATCTAAATGCCCAATAATCACACACCATTGCCTGACTTATGCAGACAAGCCATTCAACACTGTTTCATTAAAATGCCATTTTCCTTAGCTTGAAGGGACAGAGTCCCAAATCCTGAACAAATAATTCATTAGACCATAACAAGGGAAAATAAGTATTTTTTTCTCCATCTATTTCATTAACCAGAATTCTTGTCTGTTATAAAATTATAAATAACCAATGTATATCCAACCATTAATCCATCAGTCTTGCTGACTTCTCTCCACCCAAATATTGTAATTTACCTAAACATTTCAAAATAGGAGGACTTCTTTTGGGGTATTTCAGGGATGTATATTTTGTGCAGATGCAGTGTCCTTAATCTCTAATGGGGACTTTAAATGTTTGAAGATATTAAACAGTTGAAATTTTGACAATGCTGAATATGTTATAGGAGTAGTATGAGAACTCATATATTTTGTTTTGATACCATTTTTAAAATAGTGTGTTGACAAATGAACAGTAATGTAAACACATTCGGCTCACGAATGGCGCTCTCACCAGTAACAAAACCGCCTCAAGCTGCCATTTTCCAGGATGTAACTCTTGCGGCCTCTCAAGTTACATTCTCAAATTCTGCATGCATTGTAGAGAAACAGGGAAGAAAAGCACACTATTATTGTAGAACCCGCGTGGCCCTGAGTGAAATCACATGTGGGTGATAAGCAGGCTGGAGAAAGAAGGCAAGTCATGAAAATCACAATTTTATGTGGAGGAGTGTGGCAGTTTTGCTCACCGATTGTTGGTCTAACTTGTCAATTTTCCACACGTGTAAGTTATTAGTGCAATCCTGTAGTCTTAAATAGACCTAAGAATTTTTACCATGGACTCAAATCCATTCCAAAATACTACAAAAAGTATTAAAGTTTCAATAGGCAAATTTTAATCTCTTTGGGGGTGCATACATATATACGTGATAGTA
This sequence comes from Eubalaena glacialis, assembly GCF_028564815.1. Taxonomy (NCBI): domain Eukaryota; kingdom Metazoa; phylum Chordata; class Mammalia; order Artiodactyla; family Balaenidae; genus Eubalaena; species Eubalaena glacialis. Next base: position 3,179,823 of record NC_083730.1, read on the forward strand.
CGTCTCTATATGACATTTATATCCATGTAATCAGTTGCAACGGGGGGATACTTTTATTTGTGCATTTTTACTCTGCATTGTAAAGAATTGTGGGCACTTCAATACTTTTCTGTGAATCGCGCTTAAATTTGATGGTTCAAGAATACATCGCACTTAGGCATTCAGGCTGAAACCAGCAACAATCGTCAACGACCTTTACCATGCCTGCTCTCCGCATTAGTGCAGATCATTAATCATATTTTATGACCAGGGATCCTTCTCGCAAAGGTTCTCAGCCGTCTTGCTCCCTCCCTGTCTCTCTACCCCCCACTCCCTTGCTTCGTGGAAACGCACGCACATGCACACACACGCACACACGCACAAACATCACACACCCTGCACTCACGTTGCACACATGCAGAATGCCCCACTGGCTGAGAGTCCAGCTTTGCAGGCACAAGTCCCTTCCTGGGCGCTGGTCCGTAGTGGTTTCTGTTGTAAATGCCCTGAGCTGGAGCGGGCCCCCGAGCTGCAGCAGCCGTGAACATTAGCGAACGTTAGGCTCCGAGAGAAATGCCACCGCGGAAGGTAAGGCCTGGACTGTAGCGCGGCCTCCACAGCAGAGCCACGGCCGTATCTTGGATGGAATCCATCTCCACTGCGGATTGTCACGAGGTGAGCAGACCACGGCCAGGAGCCTGGTGGGAGAGGGCAACGTTACTCCGCGCAGGCCACCGCTCCCTGGATCTACGTCACCCCCGGCTCGCGCGTGCGGGGGGGGGGGTGTCTCCCGCTCCCACAGCCTCCCCCCTTCACCTCTCTTCCTTCCCCTCCATCTGCCCCCTCCCGCCCCTTCTCCTCTGCAGCCACCCACCCCCCGTGAAAGCTTTCTGGAGTCAAATTGGGATTTCCATTCTCAGACTCGACTTAGTGCAACTAACTACGGCCCACGGAGAGTAGTAATTGGGGTGAGAAAGTGGAGTTTGAAAAACAAAAATTAAAGTGGAACTTTTCAAGGATAAAAATAAAAAACAACAGGCATTTTAAAATTGCCAGAAAGCAGAATCCTTGTTCTGAAGTCTTTCCAGTGGGACCCCATCTTGATTCCGGACTTCATCTGCAGATACCCTGTGTCTGAATACCCCCAGCACCTTTATCAGGAAGTTAGGTGAAACGCACACCCTAAGCGGTTTGTAAAGCACGCGCGGCTGGGACCACCGGAAGGATACCCGCCTATAAATCTGGATTCCAGGCTTAGTGCTCAGGTGCCCAAGCCGGCTGAACATGCATTCCCAGCACGCCTGCACGTATGGATGCGTGCCTGTGTGTGTATCCGTGTGTGCGCGTAAACAGCTTCCCGTAACTGGATCTGCGGCAGCGCTAGTCCTTGGGAATAAGGGGCGACAACTAGCCGCTGGGATCGGGATTCAGTGCTATGAGGGGAAGAATTATCAGTGTCTGAGTCATCGCGAGCCTCCAGACTTTCCCCGCAGTGTGGCAGAACTTTGTGCTGATGAGACAATAGTGGAGCGTGTGCGTTTCCTACAGGGCAGACCATTCCGGGGCTGGGGGAAGCCGCGGGCCTGCGCCGGGCCGCTGGGGCCCGGTCCCCTCCCCGCGCCGCGCAACCCCCGGAGCCCGGCCGGCGCCGGGGTCCCCGCGGGGCGGGCGCGTCCGGGGCGCGCGCGGGCGGCGCGGGGAGGGGGCCGGGCGCGTGGTGGGCCCCGCGCGCCCTCGCGCGTCCCCCGCGCCCGGGCGCAGCTGGCGCGGTCGGTCTAGTGCAGCGCTCGGCTCCGCGCCTCGGGCGCTCGGCTTCACCTTCAGAGGCGCGGGGCGTGCGCGTCCTCCTCCCCGGGCCGTCCGCCTCCCCGCCAAGGTAGGGGCCGGGGTGGCGGCGCGGCGGGGCCCGCGGGAGGGCGGGGGGGCGCTGGGACCAGGCCTCGACGTGTGGGGGACCCGGCGTGCGCCGCGGGGGTCGGGGCTCCGGGAAGGGACTCCAGGGCGCGGGGAGGGCGGTTCGCTTTCCCGCTGGCTAGTTGCTCCGCTCCGCAATTCCGGGAGAGGGAAGATGCAACTTCGGGCGGCCCAGCGAGCGCCCGGGAGGTGGCTTTTACCGCAGTGGAGGGGCGGGGTGGGAGCGCGGAGGAGGCTCCGGCTTTGTACACTTCGTCAAAGGCGACGCGGGAGGAGGGGAGCTCGGATGCGCTCTCCATCCATTAGGAGACAAAGAGCAAATTGCCTTACTTTAAAGTAAAACGCTCCGGCTAATGAAGGTGGGTGATGGGGCCTCGGGGCCCGAGGAGCCGCTTCAGTTATTAAGGGTTTGGTTGATGGGGTCGATGCCAGTGGGCACCGAGCGCTGCTGCCTCGGGGACGTGCTTGCGGGGAGGGGCGTTGTTCCCCCCCCCTCCCCTGGCTGCGTGCCCATCAGCTGGGAGCTCATAAGTGACCCTAACATTAAAGAAGTGAGAGCCCGGAAGGGAAGTTAGGGCCGGGGTGGGGTTGGGGACGAGGGTTCTCGCAGTGACTGAGGCGGGGTGGGGAGAGGGGGTCTGCGTGGCAGGGGCTCCTCGGAGAGGCACCCAGCCTGGCGTGGCTGGGGGCGGAGGAGGTAGTGATCGCGCTGTATACCCGCGTGTATACTAGAAAAGAATACTTGGGGTGTGTGTTGGGGGGGGGTGCAAAAGCGCCTCCTCTGCCATTTCCAGGGGGAGCTAACCTACTGAAGAGTTACGATCAGTATTTAGATTGAACCGCCTCGTCGAGTTTTAAAGAAACTTTGTATGAATAAGTTTGTTAAAAGACAGCCGAGTTGGTTCATGAAGGAAGGTTGGTGTGCGGTGACAATCAGCCCTGGTGGGCTGGGGAGCCGGTGGAGCCTTGCTATTAGGGACCCGAGAGACCGAGCCTTTTACCCGAAAAATGTGGGTCTGTAAGTCAGCCTCGCTTATTATCAGCGTTAATAAGCTCCCCTCAGCAGACCGGGATGTGACCAGGGGCTTCTGGGGTTGTGTGTCTGTGTTTTACTCATTCCGCTGGGCTTACTGATAAAGAACTACTTGGTCTCCGGGTGTGCAAAGATCAACTTGCTCAGCCCTCTTTTAAAATATATTCATTCTGTGCCTTATTTAATCCAGATGCACAAAAAGCCATTTGCTGCTTCATTGTTGGTTTACATTTTTTGAAAAGGCGACTGGTGTAACCTGTGGAATTTGAAATGCAAATAAAAGCCTGTGGGAGTCGAGGCAGAACAAATCAGCGTTTATAAAGTGGAAAAGATTTAATGTCTTTGAGATCATTGCGGAGGAAAAAAACTGGAGAGGGGGAGTGATTTTTCAGGGAGTGAATTGTGACGTCAGGTCTTTTTGGAAAAGATGTTATTTTTAAGGTCTGAAACCCGGGTATGTAAAGTGCTTACAGGAAAAACAGATTACAAGATTAACATCTGTTAACATGATCGTTTATCTCCAGCCAAAAATAGGTCAGTTCTTTCTTAAGGAAACACGAGTGCTGGCGCATGCTTAAATAATAAAATTAAAATAATGAGTTCATAAATTAGGACAAGCGTTTGTTCTAATCTGACCTGTGAAGAACATTTTTTAATTTCGAGATCAATGAAAGGTCAAAGTCCCTTTTGGGTGTTGAGAACAGCTTCACCCTGCGTCCATCCCCTCCCGGATGACCCCCTCCTTTTCACTGCGCTCTCCCTGTCCTCCCCCACCCCGATTGCTAATTTCCCCTTTCATCCATTGAGGAAGTACAAAATATATTTAAACGGATATTGTCTGACGCCCCCCCTCGTTAACGAAGGCAAACTCTCTCTCGGCGCAGATGGCTAACTTTCAGACCTCTGCTGTTGTTTTACCAATAAATGAAACGGTAGGGAAGGGGGAAAAAAGGAAACAGCCTTGCGAAGTCTCCCTGCCCCCTGGGTGTGAGTGACGGCTCTCCCGGCCAATCCGCAGCGGCTTTCTCCATCCCGGAGGTAATTTGGGGTGTGAGTGTGTACGCGCGCGCGCGTGCATGCGCCCATGTGTCTGCACACTGTTAAATCCGACCAGCCCCGCGCTTCCTCAGGCTCCTGATTTGCACAGTTGTGAGCTGTAGACGTGGACACGCTTTTATCTGAGTCTTTGCAGCTAGGTGGGCACGTGGCAGTCCAAATGGAGACCCTCCCTCCTCCGAGTGTCCCCCCCCCGTAAAGAATGGGCGTAAGAAGTGCTTTCGGATTCAAGTCGAAACCTGCAGACGGGGAAGAAAAGGAGTGATGCGATTGTGCTTCTCAGAGACTTGGGAATCGAAATGTGTGGTTCCTTCCGTCACGTTCCCACGCGGCAGGCGCGCCCTGCGCTCTTGGGGTCGGAGGGATGGAGCCCACTCGCCGGGCGCTAAGCGTAGCCAGGTCGAGGATTGTTGAAACTGGTGTTAACTGTAAAAGTGAAGGGCAGCATGGACCTTCCAACTTCAAATTTTATTTTCTCGCTGGCAGTTGATACTTAGTCCATGGCAAAGGCTAGAATGTGACCTGCTCATGGTCAGTCGGAGTTCTGCTGCCCACCCGACTTATGAATGCGAAGGGCTGGCCGTGGCTCCCGCGCACAATGGGCACATTCACGGGCGGAGCGCGTCACGGGCCGCCACACGTTTCCTACGGGTTTAACCCGGCACCAACTTCCCTAGGAATACTGGTGGTGGTGTGTGTGGACACATGCTACCAGCCGTGTAGCATCTCTGTTCAGTATTGGCAGTGGCTGTGCTGCTTCGCTCTGGGATGGATGGTGCTGCTGCAGGGAACGGGTTAAGGACCCACGTGTGCCCCCTGCTTCCCCGAGACCCCTGGGAGGCACCCTGCGACCCGGCCTGGTCCACGCACGGTGTGTCCGGCTGCAGAGCCGCGCGGAGGTCTGCCGGAGGGTCCACGGGCGACCCCGGGCGACCTTCGTCCTCTCCCATCAAGATCCTACCTCGGTTACAAGGTGGTGTCCAGAGCCCCGCGCCTCCCGCCCGGGCCATTTCCGCCCCCTAAATCCGAGTACGACTCGATTCTCTTCCCCCCGCCCCCCAATCTCTGTGAGCTCGCGGATTGAGGAATGGGCAGAAGGGGGAGGCGTCGCTAGATTAAATCATTCCTATTTCTGTTTCTCCCGCTGGTGCGGCGCTGGGCCTGGGGCGCCTGGGGAGGCGGGGGCCAGGCGGGGGCCGGGCGGGGGCGGGGGCATTTACCTGCCCGCCCCGGGGGCGGCGGCCTCTCGCGGCCCGGCTAACTGGGGGAGGGCCGTGGGCGGGGCGGGGCGGGGCGGGCGGGCCGGGAGGTGGGGGAGGGCCCGGCCCGCCCCCGCCCCCCGGCGCCCGCCCCCCGCCCCCGTCATGTGGAGCGGACGTCACACGCCTCCACTGTAACCCAAGAAGTGAAAGAGACGGGGACCCACGGCCCAACTTCGCACCGTAACAAAGGCGGGGGTCCGTGCGGGCCGGAGAGGGTCTGACTGGGGAGGGAACGGGCCGGCGGGAGGGGGCGGGGGATGAGGTTGGGGGTGGGGAGTGCAGGGCCCGGGGCTGCTCTGGGGCGGGAGACTGGGGGGCCTGGCCGGGGGGGTGAGGGCCTGGTCTGGGGCGGGGTCTGCGCGGGGCGGGGGAGTGCGGGCCGGGCCGGGCCGGGGGGCGGGCTGCGCTGGGCCCCGGCTGGGGCGGGGGTGTGCGCGGCGGCGCGGACCGCGCTCCGGGGGCCTAGGCGCGGCGGAGGCCAGGTAATTGGTTTCTATTTTAAACTTCACTTTGTCCTGGCGGAGGTGGGGCGGTGGGAGAGGCGTGGTCCCCGGGCGATTACATAAGTGTTCATACCTGACCTGGTGCCGGGCCGCGGGCAGCGCGCGGATTTGGGCGCGAGGGGCTGGTGGGCACCGGGCCCGGGCGTCCCCGTGCGGGGCGGCCGCGCGTGGAGTTGCTGCGTCGTGCGCGTTGGACCTGGTGCGTGTCGGCCGTGGGGAGCCCGCGTGCACTCTGGGCTGCGGCTGGAAGCCCCGGGGTGTCCGTGGCTGGGGGCCGGGCCTGCCGGCGGGGTCCACCGCGTAACAAAGGGCAGGGCTGCGGGACCCTGGGCCGCGCACCGCGCCGACCTAACGGCAGGTCACAAAAGTCTTCATTAAACGTGCAACAGACCGGCAATTCCCCCATGAACCTGCCCGTAGGTCTCCAGTCTTGATTAAACATGACTTAAACATTGAGGCGCTCCCACCCCGTGGCGGTGTGATAAATACCATTAAAGGTCTGACCGGAGGAGAAGCAAGGGTGGTTATTCCCCCAGCAGGATCTTCGCCAGATTATTTTTCATGCCTTCCTGTTAGTATGATCGGAGTATTTTGGTTTAGGAATGTAAGTGCTACTTTAAGGAACTAGGCATGCATGCTATTTGGTAGGATCTTTCTACTGCCGCGCAAAAAAAGAGAGGTCGTTTTATCATTTGTTTGTTCCTCCTTCATTTTCTCTTGCATTCTTTGATTGTGGCGTCAAAATAGCTGTGTTATTTATATTGACACAGACTGGCCAGAATTAACTATCCCACATGCCACTCCTGCGCAGTTTCCGCGCCTGTGTGCGAAATTGGAGGGTGCGGAGCTGGCCGGCCGTGCCTGGGTCTGAGAGTTCGGGTCCTGGAGAAGGACAGTTTCACGAGAGCAACTCCCACGCTGTCTTGAATGGACCCTGGGAGACCCTGAGCTCTGAGCGAGACTCCAGTATTTTGGTAATGGAATTAGAATTTTGATGTGTTAAGGTACAAATATATTATGTCTGGTATTTGTCTTAGTTCATTAGTAAGGCTTTATTTTGTTAAACTTGCTAATTTGAATAAAATGAAACGTTTAGAGCACATTAACATTCTAAAAAAATAACAAGCCCAAGGGATGTGCCATAAAGCTAACTGAGAAGAATGCGAATGTCTGTAAAATGAAACAGAACAGCCAAGGAGCGTATTTGGTAGGTACAGGATTCAGCAGTGGAAAAAGAGAGAGGAGTTTTGCTTCGTTTCATTTCCGAAAGCTTTTGTTTGTCAGCATAATCTTTCCAAATGGCTTAGTATACTGAAACTTGCTCCATCAAGGACTTTTAACTTTTGGATGTGTAACTGATACTAGTCAGTGATGACTTGAGAATAGTTTTCATCACTAGTCTTAATCCCATTGTTATTTGTAGAGGACCTTTAAAAGTTGACTGACTAATTTAGAGATTAAAGTTTCCTTGGGGCTCTGAAGTCCCACATTTCTAACTTTATGAGACATCTCAGAGACCAACCCAGAGTGAATAGAATGGGAGATGTCTGTGAAAACAGGTCGATGCTGAAATCACCTTGTCTCCACTTCCGTGAATTAAACTTTAACTTCATTTACCTTACTTGCTCCTACGTGGAGATATTTGAGTCTTACAGGTGGAGCATTTAATGGGGAGATTAAGTTTAGCAACAATTATGTGAAAAAGAAGAGGAGACTTCTTTAAAGAAGAACTCAAAGTGGGGTAAACGCTAACAGATGGTTTTCAGCGTTACTAAACAGGGAAAAATGATAATGTGACCTAGGAATTTAAGTAGAGTTTAGTCATGGATAGTTCTTGAAAAACCAGTGCTCAGTTTATTGGGATGCTGTGGATTTCTATTTATTCATTTTCCAGGATACGTATTGGTCTTATTCATAATTTACCAGAAGGACTCTTATTAAGAATTTTGTGGGAGTGGCTGTAAGTCTGGCTGGAGATTGTGTTTAGAGTTTCAGCTGCATTATACCTTAATGGCATAGAAATAGGAAACTGAAATAGAAGCTGATTCTGTTCAGCGGGAAGGAGCTTGTCCAGACGTGTGTACTTTCCTTTCATAATATATTTGTTTGCAGTGTTCAAGACACTGCACTCTTTTGGTTTTTATTCCATTTTCAACATTGGTTTTAGTTATATCATTAAAAGTGATATTTTGCTTATAATGTAGCTAGATTTCCAACTGAATAAAGCAACTCTGTTGTGCAGGAAACAAATAACTTTTTCATTGGTGTTTGATGGCCAAATTTAGCTGGAGACAGCTAACCTTTCTCAGTGATAGGCATAGATTTCAGCTGAAGGCATAGAACTAATGGTAGAAAGCAGAAGAAAGTGAAATGTATTTGATCAGATATCTGCAGTTATAAATATTTGAACATAGAAGTAACATTCCTTCTTCAAAAGCAGACATCTTACATGCTGTAAATGTTTATACCTTTTAGCACTTGGATGGACTTATTCTGACACAATCAATTCTTTCAAAAAATGCATCTCTTTGCTGCCCTAACCCCTCCCCCTCAAAAGCTCTAGAGGCTGTGGGGAAAGTTCCATTAACTCTCTTCTTACTGAATGCCGTCCAGAGGATACTAGTGGGCCTGTGTGCTGCGTTGCCCTGGCCCCGCTGCCTATGTCCCCCTCGCTGTACTTACACCGACGGCAGAACTAGCACCCAGCACATGGACCTGCCTCGGCTTGCTTAGCACTGGGCACCTTTGATCTTTTCTTCCGGAATTATTAATGTCTAAACAGGAAGAATTCATTGCATCACTGTCTTTAGCTCCCAGACCCTTATGCTCTTGGTAGGAAACATCATCTTATTTGGATTTGCATTTTTCAAGTGAATAGAGCCGTGTCAGGAGGTGGATTTGTTCTGAAGTCTGATCAGGTGGTGTTTGGAATCCATCTCCATGTGTGGTATAGAGATAGGCTAGCAGGATGGAGCTTTGAGAAGGCAGATGTGAATGTGGAGTGTGGGTGTGCCTCCCTGGGCTGCCATTCTGTCTGCTCTGGAGTTTGGGTACCAGCAATTTTTCGACTCTTGTTCTGCGCTGGGCTTGGTGCTGACTGGTGGCATGAGTCACACAGGTGACGGTGGCCCTCTTCTCCTTCCTGTCTTCTCCTTGGGGATGTCACCCCCAACCTTTTACATCTGATGGCCAGCAGTATGTTGGCAGCAGCCTGTTAGGGTTTGAATGCACCTTGGGACCACAAGAGTGACAGCATTTTTTAGATTCAAGCCTTTGCCTCCATTCTCTCTGGACCCAGGAACAAGTGAATTGTGGGGGGGGGGGGAGGTAGGGAGGTGGGACATTTCTCTTTGATGGAGGGATGACCTCTGCCCTGAGTGAGCTGAGATCCCGCCCTACCTCTTTCACTAGAGGGGGCAGTGATTTATGGGAGGGCATCCTCTTTATCCTCTGGCTCTAGCTATGAATACCTTACAGTTTTCAGAAATATCGGCAAATTGTCACGAGCCCATTTTAAGAAAGGAGTCACATCAAATGTTTATTTAAGAAGAATTTCTTAATACAACAAACCTTATGGGAAAAATAAAGAAAAACTTTCACCATAAATTTAAAATGTCTCATCCAGTTCTTTTAAAAGCACCTTTATTTTAAAATTAGTTTTCTTCAAGAGAGGACTATTTGAGGATTATGACTTAAATAGTCATAGGGAGGATACATATATAGGCACTATAAATGCGCTGCTTGTATTTGAAATTTACACTATCTGCTAAGGTATATCAAGTATATTTTAGAGGGACTGGTAAAAATTAGCAGTTGCAACTGTCTGTTTTGTGTATTCTTTATCCCTTGCATCTGGCTACACGTGATTTGAACAGCTGAAGCTTTTCTTTCCAAAGCTAGTGCTGGCTGTCATATTTATGTCCAGAATGAAATGTTTTCCAGTAGCATACATCGGAATCGTAACGAAGTATAATTTTGTGGCTTTCAGTATCCCTTAAAAGTAGTTTTCCGAAAGAGAGCTGGCATTTAGTCTTCAGTGCCAATGGTACTGAAAATTACAAAGCAGAAGTAATTAGAGACACAACTATTTTTAGAACCCAAACATGTAAATATGTGTAAAATGATGAGTAAAACACCACACCGGTGAGTCGAAAAAATCGATTTACAAAGCAGCTCCATTGGGTTTAGATACGTTTTACTGTATATTTCAAATATGTGTTCATTCGGTAGATTTTCTTTCTTTTTCTTTCTGTTCTGTTGTTGTTGTTGATGATGGTTTGCTGTCAGGAATTTAATCAAGTCATTGCGTTCCAAAAACTGACTTTAAGAGACATGTATTTTATGTGATTGTGAGGTTCAGACACCAACTCAATGGAGTGTTGGAAGTCGGTTGAGATATTAATGTATTTTATTTTCAAGACGAAAGTAAGCTGTTGTTTTATTCCTTGAAAAGCAGGTAGGCTTGTCTCTCACCGTTTCTGGCACCCGGAGGATTGCTGTTGTCAGCTCAGCCCTCGGATGCAGCTGTCTTGTTATTTTCTTGCTCATTTAGGGGATGGGGAGCTAGGCTAACTTGTGGTGTTAGCTTTCAGGACGTAGTTGAAGGGAGACTCTGAAAAACTGAGGTTCTCTGGTAAAACTCTAGTTTTTTTCTTAGGCACTAAGAATTAAAGAAGAAAGCTTTTTTCAGCATTATTTGGTCTCACTTGAAAAACCCTCCCCTCTTCACCTCTTCCCATGTGAAAGGAAGGGATATTTGTTTAGGAATTTTTGTCCTTTGTCTCAGAAAAGGGCACCATGTGCCTGTGTTTGCCATATGGCACTGTTTAACCTATGTTGCTCGGGCTGACTTGGGCTGCATGAGGTACTGATTCATTTCAGCATTCCAGAATGTTCTTCGAAAGTTAGGGCAGTGAAGGATGCATCCAGAGATGTGCCGAGAGGCTGTCCTGTCTCTAGCAGCTTCTCATTCTGTTGATATTTGAGGGCTGTGAGCAAGTGTCACTTCTTTTGCCTGAAATAATTTTTGTGGGAAAGAGTTTGACATTAAATGTTGGCTGATTGTGTTGACTCAGGAAGACACACAGCCCAAAGTGAGTAGTTAAAACTTCTGCTGGTTGTAAATAGGTTGAAAGTTGGGCTAGTGAGACAGGACTTTTCACTGTTTCGTTCCTGATTATTCTAGTGACTTTAACCTAGAGCTAAAAAAAAATGTGGGTTTTTTTTTTTCCCCTTAAAGAATTAGCTATTTTTATTTTTGAATGGATGGATGAACAATGGACAGATGGGTGATCCTCTTCCATAGTTTAAACTTTTGTGGTGCTGTTCTGGGATTATCTAGATGTTTTCATCTTGTTTTGTTTACACGTGTTATTTTGAATTTTCAGATAGACATGGATTTAATCACAAGGGTAGCTCCTCTGCTAGATGCCACGTCTCAGGAAGCTGTGGACGTGGAGAATCAAGATCTCTGCCTCCATTTTTAAGGTCCCGTATGGCTGTCGAGTTGCCCACCAAAGCTCATGTGTGTCCAGATAGTCTCCTGCTGAATCTGTCTCATTAGTTTTAATCGTACTGTGTTTCCTGTTTTAAGGAGAGAAGTAAACACATTTATACTCATTCATGTGTGTTGCCTGTAAAGCGTATGTGGGCATATGTGGATGGGAAGGTACCTCTCAGAGAATCTGAGCGGTGTGAATGAAGGCTGCTTTGGGTGACACATCATTTATATTGACACCGTCAATGACCTGGGGCGATTTTTGTGCCATTTGGAGAAAATATGATCATTCACATTGATAATCATAGTCTCACCAGATGGAGATTCATCATACCAGAGCTTTTCGTGTCTTTAGCATGACCATTAGCATAACGGTGATAATTTGTTCCTTGGAGTAACACCAAGCGTAATTTAAATTAGTGTTATTGTGATGACCCAGCCAGGTGCTCAAGTGGCTTCCTTAGTTCAGAAATGGCTTTTTACTTTTTAAAACAAGAGGCAAGGATGATGACCTCATTTCTAAAACCAACTTGAAAAACACAACTATGAGTAAATAACTGAATTCCTAATGTAAAAATACTTGCCATAGCAACGTAAACTTGGGACAATTCTGCAGAGTCATGGGATTAGTGGTTTTGTGGTAGGATTAAAATTGGCCTCAGTAAATTACCCTGGTGACAGAAAAGCAGAGTCTGTTAAGGGTTTTACAGGAAGATTGGCTTATCAGTTATTTTCTAGGTTGATGAAAGATTATGGGCTGCTTAAAATTTGAACTTTACAAAGGAAGGTTAATTTTTCTAATAGCTACACATTTTAAAGTATCTGTAGGGATTGGTTAAAAAAAAGAGGTTACAGCAGTTAGAATTTGGGATTTTTTGTGCATGTGGGAGTCCATTGACCATCCGTGTTCATTTAGCTACAAATGTTCAGAGGGCAGTTGAGAGTATGCATTTCAGCCAGCGGTTAAATTAGGTCTTTCCAGTGTCCATGGAAATAGTAGACTATTTTGGAAAGTGCATTAGATCTTTGGGGCCACAAAGGCACCATTTAGACGCTTACTGAGCTGTACCTTCGTGGCCCGAGCAGGTTACGGGGGTGCATTGCTCCAGAGTAGGGTTTTCACGTCTGTCGGGAGTTTTCAATTGATTCTACAGAATGACCATGAAGGGAAACATTTACTTTCCTGGTTATTTACCTTTCTTTGTACATTTATGTTACTTCTATTTGGACTTGTTTAAAAAGGCTCATACTGAGAGTTATATGTGTGTTATTTGCAGCTGACTTAGAGATGATTTGGGGGTGAATCTGGACATTTTACAGGTACTGAACTGCAGAAGGACTTAGTGATTCGGCTGAGGCCGCAGTGATGGAGCTGAGCTCAAACCCAGGTTTCCTGAGTCGCAGTCTGGTCTCTTCCTGGTACCCCGTGCTGAGCGCACAGAAGAAAGTGAGGTCGCCGTCTGAGTTCACAAGGAGCTTGTCGAGAAGGTGCAGGGCTGATCGAGCTCTGCGAGTGTAGACCCAGCAAAGTGGTGGGTTATTTAGGACAGGAGGGAGAGGGTTCCACTTCAGTTTCACTTTCTGATGCTTACATCTGTCTCCAGAGAGAAGAAAAAATGTTGACTAAATTTTTGCAGCTCTCCATGGGGATATCGTGTTAGTGGGAGAACTGGATAAACTGTCCCACTTCAAGGCCACCCAGCATCGCCGAGCTCAGGCTGGGAGGAAACGGGGAAGCCCCGTCGTCACCCAAGACCTGGCAGCTGTGGGCACCCGTTCCCAGCTCAGCACGGGACCCGGGTACAGATTTTCTCGGGAAACCCAATGGTAACACCCTACTCTCATCACTTTTTATAAGAGAGTAAATACAGAAAGCAAATCACCAGCAGAGGATAGAAAGTCCTAGAAGAAAAACGGCAGCAAAACATCGCAGGGAAAGGGGTCCTCGAGGACCAGCGATGGCTGAGATAGACCCGCAGTCTCTGGGGGGCCTCCTGTCTGAGGCCGCGGCAGAGGTGAAGGGCACGCTGGAGCAGAGCAGGGCCCATGCAGGGCTAGGCTCTCATCGCGATGCAGCAGGTGCCTGCCAGGTGGGTTGGGGAGAGCCACAGGGGAGACCAGAGCAGGTGGGCGCCTTCCCTTGTGCACATCTTTGGTGCAGGTGGGACGAGATGGCAAGGAAGAGGAAGACAGGTGGGGGAGAGGGGCAAGCCGACCACGGTGAGACCACGCTTCCCTTTTCCCTGCTGGTGATGGCAGTTCAGACAGGTGGCCACAGCACCCGTGGGCCTGGCTGGCGGGGTCTTGCTCTGCTCCTGGATGCTGTATAGGGGATCCGTTCCCTCTGCCTGCTCCGGCAAATTGGGAGCTGGGCCAGGGTGCAGTGAATTTGTCTTCATCGTGCGAGAGCCGCTTAGAAAACCTGTCTCCTTTGCGTTCTCCACGTGGGCAAACATAGCCAACATTCTAGGTTTTCTCTTAAGGGGAAAAATCAGTAAACTGAGACCCAGATTTTGCATTTGTTTTCCCTTCTCTGAAGAAGATAGTACTGAGTACTTTTTCATTATTTTCCTGACAGTATGCCCTAGGTAGTTTGCTACCTTTCTAGAAATTTCTCAAAATACGTAATGACCCATGTAAACTCAGATTGTAGAGATTTATTTAATCGGTGTACGGACATCATCCTGTATGCCCTTCTGTGAGGATTTTGGCAGGCTTGTTGGAGAATCTGGTGATTGAAATCCTGTTATTCGTCTGTTGGTAGGAAGAGTTTGCTTGTTTATCCCCATTCCATAAAGGGTATGAGGTACGCTTGAGGTCTACATTAAATATAGAGTAAAACATAAATAAAAGTCAAGAACAAGGAAATGAAATAATAGGTCCTGACAAGGGGAAAATAGGATTCCATATCCAGATCATCGTGTTCCCTCCCGTGGGTATACTTGGACCAAAATTTATAATCTGAGCTTTCTGGTCACTAAAACAAGAGTGAAACAAGGCCGTTTATATGTCGAATTGACAATACGGGCAAAACTCACCGGTTCTGTGAAAGAGAAGCCTTTTCTAGCCTGTAACCCTAAAGGAGACTTCTCACGTTGATTTGTATGTTGACCTTTTTCACAGGCCATGTGTTTTCATGTAGACGGTCCTCAGTGATGCTCTTAGGGTAGGTCTGCGGTGGCTTTCCAAAGGTGGTTCCTCGGAGCTACCCTGGTACAAGGAGCCGAGGGCATCAGAACACAGTAGTACCCCGCGTTGAGAGCTATTTTTTGAATCACCATGACAATACGATCCTAGGTATTGAGCATTAACAGTTTCTCGCTATATTAGAAGTTGAATTTTTACTACCAAGGACTTATAGACGTGAATCAAATTGGGTGAATGCCTGAAAAACCAGCCCCCCAAATAAATAGCTCATAAATGCTCTACCAAGGCTCATTGCCTTTCCACAAACACCCATCTCACACCCGCTGTGAGCAAGGCTCCCACGTTCTGTGTGTATTTTGTTTAGTATTCATAACAGTTAGGAGATAGGAAGTCATTCTAGTCCCCTGCCCCCCACTCCCTTAACCACTGAGACTCTCGCGGTTAAGGAACTTGGGTTATCTGAGCAGACCATCTTCTGGGCAGTCACCTTGAGTTTGACCTTCCTCATGCTCATTGAAGCCTAGAGACTTTGAATCTTGGTCTGAACCATCTGGAATTGTGTCACTGTGGAGATCACATCATGGAAGGCCAGTGTTCCTCCTCCCGACCCCTCCCCCTTTCTAGGTGGCTGGGGTTACTGATGGACCCCCAGGAGGAGCTGGCAGCCAGTGTCAAGGGTGCCCTGAGCTGGGACTGGCCACCTGAGCGTGTGGGCCCCCGCTCAGCACATGGCCATGTCTGCTGTGAAGGTGAGCGGAGACTTAGAGTAATCAGTCCATCAAGAAAGAGCGTGGTCTGGGGATTTGAAGCAGGGAAGCTCCTGCATCAGCGTCCAGCCGTCCAGCCAGCTAGGGGGGCTTGGCCCACCTCAGCCGCCTCTTCTCCTGGTCGGCTTAGGGAGCCTGCACCAAAGCCCAGAGGGGCCTGAGCTTGGGAAACTGGGGTCTGTATTTGCAAATCTCTAGGGCAGGGGTCGGCAGCCTTTTTCTCCCTCCCTCCCTCCTTTCCTTCCTTCCTTCCCCTCCCCCCCCTTCCTTTCTTTCTTTTTTTAAATTTTTATTAGAGTATAGTTGATGTACAATGTTGTGTTAGTTTCAGGTATATAGCAAGGTGAATCAGTTATACGTATATATACATCTCCACTCTTTTTTTTTTTTTAGCTTCTTTTCCCATATAGGCCACTACAGAGTATTGAGTAGAGTTCCCTGTACTGTACATCAGGTTCTTATTAGTTATCTATTTTATATATGGTAGTGTGTATGTGTCAGTCCCAATCTCCCAATTTATCCCTCTCCACTGGCAGCCTTATTTTGGTAAAGGGCCAGATAATAAATATTTTGGGCTCTGTGGGCCAGAACTTCTTGTTAGAGCTAATTCACTCTGCCTTGTCGCAGTTATAGAAGCAGCCACAGACAACACATCAGTGAGGAAATAAGCTTTATTTGTGGACACCGAAACTTGAATTTCATGTCATTTCATGTGTCACAAAATACTCTTCTCCCTTTGATTCTTTTCCAGCCACTTAAGAATGTAAAAACCATCCTCAGCTCACAAGCCACACAAAAACAGGTGGCGGGCAGGCTGGCTTTGGCCTTGGGGCCGCAGTAGGCTGACCGGCACGCTAAAACAGTGCTGCCTGGTAAATAGAATGCTGCTGTCGTTCTCAATTTTCTAGTTACCCCATGGAAAATGGTTAAAGAAGTGGGAAAAATTAATAATGTGTTTTATTTAACCCGGTAGATCCAAAATGTTCCTTGAACACGTAAATGACATGAAAGTTACTGCTGAGTTAGTCTTTGCTCTTTATTTCACACTAAGCTTCGGAAATCTGGCGTGGATCTCACACTTAGGGCTCAGCCCGATGTGGACTCGCCCCTTTAGCCCCCGTGGAGATGGCACAGCTGCGGGGCTGGAGGTGCTGCCTGTGCGGGCGCCCCTGCCGTCAGCCAGGGCCTGGTGCTGAGGTCGATGAGGAACCTTCACTCCTCCAGTTTAGCTGTTTGTAGACAAGGACTCGAAGGGGAGATACGATACTTTGGAAATATCTCAGTCGAATCCGAGCAGCTTAATTAAGGGAGAAAAAGTTCTTTTTTACCACTCTCAAGCCAGGAGCCGGGGTTGGGGGGCGCTGGGCGCTGAAGGGAGGCTGGGGCCTGACGCCGCATCATGTCTGTCCCTCGGCGAGTCCCTGGTAAATTGGCCCAGCACGCTGGGAATCAGGAGCCTTCCTGTCTCCCTGTTCCCTGCTGCTGAGCCCCGCCTCTGCTGTAGCATCCAGAAACTCAGAAGTGTTAATCCCGGGTTGCAGGTGTGTGGGAAGGAATTGAAGTGTAAGAGGCAGCCTCTGGCTTCCAATCCAACAGCCAGTCGTGGTGCCTTTTGGCCAGTTCTGGAGCCGGTATGCCTTTACTTGTTCATCTGTGAAATGGGGTGAGATGCTGGCCTCCCCCGAGGGCCGGTTAAAGGACGATGTGCCTTGTACCTGAAAGAAAGGGAGCGGAAAGCAGACTAAATTACAGATGAAGGTCACTTACCCGAGAATTTCAGAACACAGAAGGATGGTTCCAGTTTATTCTCTGTCACATCTAGTGGTAATATGTAAACGTATAAACTTTACATCCAGCATAAAAAAGCATTTGGTTCGTCCTACTTTTTGCACATTAAAAAAAAACACCTGTTTATGTTACAAAGGAGGTGAGAATTGTGGTCTAATTCAATTAGATAGATGTACTTTATATTGAGCATATTAAGCCTTAAACCTGTTTTATCCTCATTTGCCACCTTTTTGCTTTGTTAACCTCACAATATAAAAAGCAACTTTATAAAATATAGAAACTGTTAACTTCGCCTGGGGGCTTAAAGTGTATCTGGAGTGAAAACCCTGGGCAGAGTTCATTGATTATTTTGTACATCGTTGTTGTAATGATGGTAGGACACCAACAAAATGCTCTTTGTTGGAGGAACAGAATATTTTTCTGAGATGATGCTTTTGCAGGGCCTCCCCCTGCATTCTTCATGGATGAACTCGTGCCGATCTCATTTCTGCTCCCAGGTCCTGGGGATGTGAAATACGGTTGTTGGATGAGAGCTCAGTACACTTTGAGCTCTGTATCAAAGCTCGTGAAAGCGCTGACGTAGGGGGTTTTCACTTAGGAGGGCCGTGTGGATGGAAAGGCAAAACTTCTTTTCCTCAAAATAGATCTGGAACCAGTGTGTTTCATCAGTCTTTTTAAAGTAGGTCATTTCCATGTAATACTATTAATAATAAGAAAAATGAAGATTCTTTCCCCCCAAATGGGTAACAGTAATGGTTCAGAAAAGGTGTTTCTCAGAGGGAAGAATAAAGTAAGTAACTCAAAGCAAATGATCTCCTTTAAAGGATGCTTCTTTCAAGGAGATGAGGGTTAAATGCAGTGTCATGAATTTTTGTTCCTTCATGTCAGCAGTATTTTTGGCTATGATTTGTATATTATTCATGTGCTGTTAGGAATTACAGCGAGAGACACAGGTCCTGCCCTGAAGGACTTTACAGTGGGCCATTTTGTGAGTGTTGCAGAGTATGCTTGGTGGTGGTTTGGCAGCCAGCTGGAAGGGGATTTATAGGTATAAAATTGCAAGGGAGTCACATTGTGTTGGGATATTTATTACCTGCCACAGGTAGGCACAAAACCCTGCCATTTTAGGAGACGGCGCAAAGCTCGTCTGTATCCCCATGTGTCTCAAGACTGCTGTTCCGTTTGGTTATTAAGTTTTGTCACCTTTTGAAGGTGAGACCTGGTGAAATTGCTTCCTCATCCTGGGGCTGGTCCTGCTGTTTGCCACGATGCTGTGGTTTACCTGCTATTTCTGCCTGTAAATCCAGGTTCAGGTCAGCAAGTTTATTATTTAGACTGAAGGTCACGTTCCATATCTTGCCCTATCAATCACTGAAATGCTTCTTTGGATAGTTAAATGGTGTTGAGACAGACTAGAATTCTGTTTACTCTCTTGCTTGTGGACTCCTAGTATCAGTGTTCAGGAAACTTATCGGACTTTAAAAAAAAAATAAGATCGACTAGCGTGCAGGTAGGATAACAAAGTCCAGATCGACATTGTTCAGCTCTGATAAAAAGCACTGTTTCTCTTTTTTTGTTTCATTGGCCCAACAGAACAGTGCTTTGGAGACGTGTTCAAGTTTAGGCAAAGGGATACTTCCACTCAAAGGAGAAATGAGAACTTCTGGTGTTAGGATCACTGTTCTTTAGTGTGTGGGCCTGACTTTCTTTGCAGAGTTCTCTAAATTCACATGCATCTCAACGAGTTAGATTTCATAAGTTGGCTCTTATCTAGGGAATGATTGACGGCCCCAGAGCCAGTCACCCCAAATTGGCCGTACATCTGGGGGACTCAAGAGCTTAGGCAATTTCTACCCAGTCACGTGAAATTTATGGGTATTCATTTGCCTGAGGATCTGCTAGTCAGATGGGCTTCAGTATGACAATAAATGCAAGTGTTCTGATTAAAACATCCCTTTATTAGACAAACCATGGCTGGGTTTGGAGGTTAGTGGAAAACAGACACAGGACTGCAGGCTTACATTGAATCACTCAGGGCAGAATTTCTTTCCTGTTCACTTGAAAGTCACTTTGTTTAATTCACTTTAAGATGTCTGAAGTTGGAACTACGAATATGAGCTCTGTCCTATTTTTTTTTAATAAATTTATTTATTTATTTATTTTTGGCTGTGTTGGGTCTTCGTTGCTGCGTGCGGGCTTTCTCTAGCTGCGGCGAGGGGGGGCTACTCTTCGTTGCAGTGCGCGGGGTTCTCGTTGCCGTGGCTTCTCTTGTTGCGGAGCACAGGTTCTAGGCACACGGGCTTCCGTAGTTGTGGCTCTCGGGCTCAGTAGTTGTGGCTCACGGGTTCAGTAGTTGTGGTGCATGGGCTTAGTTGCTCCGCGGCATGTGGGATCTTCCCGGACCAGGCTCGAACCCGTGTCCCTTGCATTGGCAGGAGGATTGTTAACCACTGCGCCACCAGGGAAGCCCTGTCCTATTTTTAACTGAGAGGAATTGTAGTAGCTGAGCACAAGTGGGGTTCCTTTCCCGTTACCCCTTAACTTTGTCTCTTGTGTAGCATCCCATTTGCTGGAAGGGAGTTGATCTGAATGTCATTATTCCAGGGAATTAATATGAAGCTATACATTTTAACTACTGAACCAGAATTAAACGTGGACAGCTGGGACCCGAGGTCTTACACGGTATTTCTCTTGGTAAGGGGGTAAAGACACACAGTACTTCGCTTTGAAGACGTAGAGATTTTCAGAAATAAATTATGTAGAAGTTCACAAAATGCTATGAAGACACAGCACTTTTCCGTTAGGGGTGGGTGGTGTGGAATTCACGGCAGATAACACGTTAATTGATTTTCAACCACGTATTTGAGTAATTGAGTTACAGCCAAATACTTAGGGTAGCGTTCCACTTGCCTAAATTAAACTATTCCTTTTCAGATAATTATACAAAATGCAAAGTTCGTAGACTGCAAAGACTCCATCATCTTTGCTGGCAAGATATTTACCATCCAAAGAGGAAATTGCATTTTGAGAAAAAAGAACGTGTGAGAGATTCCACAACATGAATGTAATTTTATTTTATGCAGGCTACAATTTGTTGAATGCCTTCTAGATGCCCGTCGCTGTATTAGGCATTTAAATTCAATAATAGCTTAATGAATATATGTAGATTTTTAATATACATATATAAACTTTAACTTAAAAATTAAAATCTGACCATGTTATGTGAGTTTTCCTGCAACTTTAAAAAAAATTTTTATTTTCCCAAATTAGTCCTATTTTTTTTTAAATTTTTTATTTATTATTATTTATTTATTATTTATTTTTGGCTGTGTTGGGTCTTCGTTTCTGTGCGAGGGCTTTCTCTAGTTGCGGTAAGCGGGGGCCACTCTTCATCGCGGTGCGCGGGCCTCTCACTATCGCGGCCTCTCTTGTTGCGGAGCACAGGCTCCAGACGCGCAGGCTCAGTAATTGTGGCTCACGGGCCCAGTTGCTCCACGGCATGTGGGATCTTCCCAGACCACGGCTCGAACCCATGTCCCCTGCATTGGCAGGCAGATTCTCAACCACTGCGCCACCAGGGAAGCCCAGTCCTTTTTTAAAAAGTGTTTTATTTTGTAATCTTCATTTATTATTTTTGCCCACGCTGCACGGCATGCGGGATCTTAGTGCCACGACTGGGGATTGAACCTGTGCCCCCTGCAGTGGAAGCACAGCGTCCTAACCACTGGACCGCCAGGGAAGTCCCTGCAACTTATTTTTTTTAACATAACCTCACAACTTACTCTTTAAGGGATGGGTGGAGTACAGATGTTTGCACACCCTGTCTGTGGTTTCCGAATGCCCAGTACCCAGTGTGGTCCATTCTGACCCGTCGGAAGGGAATTTGGAGTGAGCATCAGCCAGTGGGAGTGGGCCAGCTCCCGCCAGGTGGATGTCGCCTGGGGAAGCTGCGCTGTGTTTGTCCCCGTGGGGGACTTTGTGTTGCTACCCATTTCCTCGTGTGCAGTGAACCTCTGTGATACACAATTTTGTGCACGTGTGAGAATGTTTCTTTGGGATTAGTTCCCTGAGATGGAATTTTTGGCAGGAAGGGGCATTTTCATTGATGGATATTGACGCATTTCCCAACAGGATATCAAAATGCCATTTTACAGCCCCGGCAGCAGTCAGGGACCTGTGGCTTTCTCTTTGTCAGCACTTGGTGTTATCAGTGTAAGTCTTGGGCAACTTGATAGGGAAAACACCGCATTGTGTTTTAAAAATGTAAAGCCACATTTAGCATTTCTTAACGTTTGTTGACTATTATTTCTCTTGTGAACCACCTGTTCACTTACTTGGTCGGTTTTTCCACTGAGTTATTCATGATTTGTTGCTTTGTAAGAACATTTTGTTTATTAGGACAGTAGCTTTGTGCTTTGTTGTTGCTCCCCAAACATTCAAATAGCCTACGTCTGAGTTGTTTCTCAAAAGGTGTGTGACTGAAACTGATTTTTTTTTTTTTTTGCATTTGAGTGGGTGAAGGAGTGTGTAACAGTTCTTTTGATTTCTTACCTGATTATTGTTCTGGTTACTTTTTCTCTTGATTCCTGGATGGATTTTGGAATTTATATTTTACTAGAAAATTAGTAATTTCTTTCAATATTATCACAGTTATTAATGTTTTGAAGAACATTGTATTCTTTTAATTTTCCTTCCTTTGGTGGTCAGTAGACGTGATTTTCCCCAGCCCCTGCCTTTTTTTCTTTTGATTAGGCCAGCTTGTCATTTTTCTCCTTCATTGGGCTTATCAAAGAGCCAGTTATGGATTGCATTTATCAGTTTTGCTGTTTTTTTTCTTTTTTTCTGATTTGTGGTTACCTTTTAAAATTCAAATTTACGGATTTTAATTTTTCTTTGTTACTTTTTGATTTGAATATTTCACTTACATATTTTCTTTACTTTTAAATCCTGCAGCTGGTTATACTTTCAGCTTTCTGTGTGTCCCATAAATTTTGACACAGAGGAGTTTCAGGAGAGTTTTGCAACTGCCCTGTGATCTCCTCCTGCCCCAGGAGTTGTTACAGAGAGTTTAAAATTTTCCAAATGGGTGGACTTTTGTTAGTGTTGTTTTTGCTTTCACTTGTTAATTTTTGGTATCACAGTACTATGTATGGAGCTTGGGAGATCTGTGCTGTTTCTGATTTAAGGAACTGTTAGAGCCCATCTTTGTGGTCAGCATGCAGCCACCTTATCTCCTGTTGTCACTTTAGCAAAGTGGCTGGTGTGGGGTTTGATACTTACATACTAGATTCAACTCTACTTTTTAATTCAAGTCTTCTATTGTTTTTGCCTCTTTAATCTGCCAGGTTTAAGAGAGATTTGTTAATTCTCCCAGATCCATTTTCTCTCTTTTGATCTTTCCATGTATTCACTGGGGTGTTTGCTTTGTGTATTTTGTTCTCTGTTATTTGACTTTAAAGGTGTAGAACAGTCTTATTCTTTGTGATTTCTTTTTTTTTTTTTTTTTACTCTTAATCATTATAGTATGACTTTTGTGCAGTTGAATGCCTTTTGAACCATGAATTAAACTTTTAGTGATATTTCTATCTTCACTGTTGTTTTTGTTTGCATTTTTCTGGTATATTTTGTCTGTGTACAAATTTTCTGAGTTCTTTCATTTTGGGTGTCTTCTGTACGAGGCAAATAGTTGGATTTAGTTTTTAACCCTTTCATTGAGTCTTTTAAATAAGTAGATTCCATTTATATTTTTTGCTGAAACAGATTTCTTAGGTGTTCTTTCCTAATTTTTTAAAAAACTTTTATCTTGTTTTATGCTTTCTTCTTTTTTTCTTTGTTTTCTGTTTATTGGTGTATGAATTATGTTTCCTCTCCTTTAATCCTTGAAATCAGAAGGTAGATAGAAAGTCCAATGTTTTCAGTTTTACTAGTGGTTATATTTATAACTTTTGCCTAAACCCCTGTTTCTCAATTTATCAACTTCAGTAACAATATAATTTGACTTCCTCTTTGGGAAGGGTGAAGAAATGAGTGCTTCTGTTACCTTCCTCCCTTTCTTTATCTCTTCCCCTCTCCCCACACGGTATTGTAATTCCTTTTTTGGATGTTGTTTTAGTCTACTATTGTTAATTTATTATTTTTACATTGTATATACTGTCTTGGAAGAAATGTAATAATTACATGTTTATAGGTATGTCACAGTTACTTAGACTTGATTCTGTTTACACTTATTTCTTTGCTTATTGGGTTTAGTGATCATTACCAGATTTTTTACGTTTTTAGTTTTTTGCCTGTGAGTTTTTTGAATCTTCTTTTGTTTGGCCGGATTCCCTTTACAAGTAGATGGGAAAGGATGGTTCTGGGGAGAACAGGAGTCCTTGCTGGAGTTAGTTCCCTGAGCAGGAGAGGATGCTGGGGAAGGACTGAGCAGTGGGCAATGGGCAGAGCCCAAAAGAGCCTCGAGGTGCTCGTGTGTGACGTCTGAGAGATTGTTAGGGGCTGTGAGTGATCTTGAGGATGCTGGGCTCTGTGCACAGGGTAGTGGGCGTCCTGAGGGCTCTCACCAGTGGTGAGGTGATGGGTTCTGGGTGACCCCTCAGTGGTCTGCAGCAAGGGGCTCGCCGGCGGGGGGACTGAAGAGGGGGCTGTTTAGGGAAGACGGCGCAGGGCAGTGCAGAGGGAGGGTGGTGCTTGGGGCCAGACCCGTGACCGTGAGACTGGAGAAGGGGGACCCGAGAGGGGCATTGGAGGGTGTGGTCCTGGAGACGTGGTGACGGATTGGGCCAGTGGGAGATGGAGGGAGGCCCAGGGTAGACGTGGTGAGTGCGGGGCCCGGGCTTCCAGGTCTGGCCCTGATAGAGGCTGCACCCAGACAGTGTGGTCCAGCTTCCTAAGACTGGCAGCGTCTCCTGCGCTGGGCCAGGATCTCTGTCCAGTTACATCATGCAATTCTGTGAGGCCATCAAATGTTCGGGAAGAGACCTGACTGCTCCTGCGGGAATGTTTCGACAGCAGTGGCCTGGGCCTTCCCGGTCCCAGAAACACTTGTGTTCCCTGCTCCCCCGACAGAAGTGGGCAGGTAACAAAGCACTCAGTCCACACACGGGCACAGTAAGGACCAGAGAAATACGCAGAGGCCACACATCCTGGTACAGAGAAGGGGGATGAGGCCCAGGAAAGCTCCCTGCAAGGGAATGCTTCTGTCTCATGCCAGGTGTCGGAGGGGATGCAGACCAGCCTTCTCACCTGTCCCACCAGGATGCTGGTGGCAGAGGATGCCTGCCTTCTGAATTCAGGAGGTTGAGGGTTTGATTACTGTCATAACCTCTGAACTGATGATACATCGTGCATACTTGTAAAATTATTCTTTAAAAGTTCTTAATAGCAATAGTGTTTTTATCTGATTCTAATTTCTTCTGGCCAGCAGGTTGGTGAGGGAGACTGTAGGTCATGTCTTTGATGTGGGTAGAATAAGGCATCTGAAAGTTGTCTTTTAATTAATCAACTTGCAAGAATACTTTTAAGAAAATTACTTGGGAAGGAGAAAGGAATATAGAAGGAATTCTAAAAATCAGGCTTATTGAACTTTATGGAAACATTGTCAAGGGAAGGGTAAGCCGTGCAGTATGTAGGATTTACATAAAATCACAGAGAAGAAGTTCTTAATGTGAATTAGGTCAGAACTTCAGTGCTTTTGGCCGAGGATGGTTGCAAAATATTTGTTACCAAAAAATGAAGTGGATTAAAATTCTCAGAATAAACCAGAGAGCACAGCAGAGGATTCGTATGGAATTTCCAGCCCAGGAAGAAGTGGGACATTCCAAAGCTGATTTATAAAAGGGCTTCTTGGATCAGAGCACTACACAGTGTCAGTTAAATGCCGCATCTAAAATAACTTGAACTTGGAATTTCTCAAGCCGTTAGTGCAAAAAAGAGTCACTGTGGGAAGCATATTGTGCTGGATAGAAATATACCCTTTATGGGGTTCTTCTTTCCATATTCGAATTAGAATTGTATTCTGAAAACTTCTGATTTGCTCCAGAGCTAAGT
The DNA here is from genome assembly GCF_028564815.1 of Eubalaena glacialis. Classification (NCBI taxonomy): domain Eukaryota; kingdom Metazoa; phylum Chordata; class Mammalia; order Artiodactyla; family Balaenidae; genus Eubalaena; species Eubalaena glacialis. Next base: position 3,204,815 of record NC_083730.1, read on the forward strand.
TAAAATTGGGGGGAAAAAAAGGGACTCTTTTCTGTAAGTTTTTGGCCCAGACAACTCAGCAGAGAGCATGAAGTGTAACAGGGAATTTACAAACAGGCTGTTCCAGATTCGGCCCATGAAAATTGGCTGCCTCATCTAGAAAAAAATTTTTTAAGCAGTTGGTGGATTCTAGTGATGACCTCCGACATCTAGAGGTCTAATCCTCATTTGAGATAATACTGTTTCCAGAGCAACATATTTTAAGTAATTTTAACAATTGATTATTGACCTCATGAGGCCTGTAAATATTATTCGCTTATGTCTTGTCTTATGATCTTTAAGGGAGTACAATATTCAAGCATTTTAAATGATTTTAAGCAGTTAAAATCTACATTGTTTTGGCTTTTTATTGTGGTAAAATATATATAAGGTAACATTTGCCATTGTAACGATTTTTAAAGGTACAGTTAGTGCCTACACTGGTTTTTTAATTAGTGAATATTAGTTGAAAGGAACATAAGACAACACCGTGATTTTTCTAGGTACAGTGTGACTTAACCTTTCAGATTCCAGGGCTTGAGAATAAAAGAAGATAAAAATAGAAAGTGAAGTCTCTGTTTAGGCCCAACATTAAAATTATAGTTTTAAAAATATTAAAGTTTCTGGTCAGGAGACTAAAGTTACCAAAATCCCTTTTATCTGAAAAGTGAATCTCCTCCCTTGGCCCAACTCAGTAATTTTATTTAATTTCTTTTTACCTTGAAAGAAAGCACTTTTACCCTAAATGCAGTAGTGGAAACTATTACTAGGTTTTTGGTTATTTCAGTGTGGAAGGGAAAATATGTAACCTGAAATCATGAGTACTTTCTTTTAACTGTCCGCTCTGTACAATACATACATTCATAGATCTGTACTAAAACTTATTTTTAAAGAGCCCTCTAAATATAAGGATGTGATGAGTGTAGCTTTCTTAGTAATATAAAAACAGGACAGCAAATCCCTAATAATAATAAGTTTGGGTGTCATTTTGGGCTGGTGACCTCACTGTGCTGCACAGTTTACTAATTTTACATTTTGCAGGGAGAAGGTAAAACCTTTCTCCAGGGCACGGGAACTTTAGCACAGCCTGACTTGACTACATCAGCTATTTATATTCAGGCAGACAGGGCTAAATCTGTGGAAAGACTATAACTTCATTTAAGAAAAACTATTCAGGAATGAACTTTAAATGCCTCTAAAATCGATATGGTGGGTTGGAGGCTTGAGACCTGGAAGTTTTCTTTCAATGCTGTATTCCTTCTTTGCAGTGCTATACTTTGATGGTTCAAGATCTTTCATGGTTGGGGAAGCATAGAAAATGTGAAGCACTGCTAAATGCAATCTGTACACCCCAGGCCCTTTTTTGAGGTCTAAACAGGGTAGGTAACAGGGGAGTGTGGATCGAAGTTTCCATTTATTCCCCCCGAGTGAGAGTTTCTGTCTCATAAATACCTAGTGTGGTGGGCTTTCTTATTAAGTGGACGTGGGCCTGTCCCCAATCACAAATGCTGAAGGACACTGCCAGTCTTAGTTTTGCTGTCTCTAATTTCAGATAAATAAACACATTTCTGCGAAAGTGGGAAGCAGAGATCGATGGCCCGTTTCTCAACCTTTCTGGTCCACGAGAGCAAGTCTCAGTGTCATGTTGTCACATATGCACCAGGAGACCTCCTCCAGGTGCCTGTCAGCATGTCTGGAAGTGGCGCTGAGGCTTCTGTGTGCAGATGGGCACGGGCTGGGCTACGTTTACGGCCATCCAGAGTTACTCAAGGTGTCCCCTTGTTCTCAAGCTCAAGTCTGGAATAGGCTATGGTGCCTCTTGGGGAGAGGCTGTCCGGCAGGACAGAGGGAGCTAGAGATGACCAGGCAGTGGCCAGAAGCGCTTAGACTGCCCTGCATCTATTCATACTTTTCTGTAGTTGCCTTGAGGGTCTGTGATGCGTGTGGTTACCTTATCCAGGGAAATGCATTTCTCTGGTAACAGAAAAATCAGGAATTGAATGTACTTACAGTTTGAACATGTCTGCAGATGCAGGAAGTTACTAAACTTCTGCTTTGAAAACGAGGCTGCCCATCAGATTGCAAAAGATTTTTGAGGCTCGGGCTCTAAATTGATTTGACGTGTCGTGTCTTTCTGAAGGTCACAGTCAGCACCGGGGCCAGGACCTGGCTTCACATCCCCTGGCCAGCACCCTCTCTGAGCCAGTTGTAACTTGCAGTCCCTGGCGGAGAGGGGTCACTTCTGCCCCCGGTGCTCAGAGGGGTGGGCCTGGGCAGAGAGACTGGTGGGAGATGTTTGCTTTCGCCTAAGTTGTTTGTTCTCTGAGGCGAGAGGAGCGGGACCAGCGGTCCTTACATTCCTCCCGGCCCCAGGTTCCAGGTGATGCTCCCCGAGACCCAAGGTTGCTTCTCATGGACTCTACATCCCGGACCCCAAGGCCTCACGTCTGAGCCTCCGGCAGGCCCTGAACTGGCCTCTGTTTTAGTTTCTCCTTGGAAATCTAGTCCTCGGCCCCTGCCCCGTCTGCCCCATTCGCGTGTCGCTGCAGGGTCCACGGGCCGGGCTCTGCAGGTTCCCTGGCCCTCTTCCCATGGCCACAGCACGTGGTAGCTTCCTGTGTCCTTGAGAGTCTGACTTCAGGTCATCCTGGCAGTGAGGGCCTTCATCACCTTTGCCTTCTTTGTCAACTTGCCCCCTGTTCCCCGCCATGGTCCCCTCCCCTGGGGCCTGCTTCCCTGCCAGGGCCGCCTCGCCAACTCTGTTCCCCAGATTTGGGGTGCACACCCCAAAGGTCCCCTGCGCCCTCTGGCTCTGCCGCCGCGTCTCCTTCTGTGCATCTGCTGGAGCCCCTCCGCCGTCCCTGGTGCCTTGGTCTTGATTTCCCTGGAACTGACCACATGCACGGCCCTGCCTCCGCCCTCCCCGTGGGCTGAGCATGCAGGTCCGACTTGACCCACCGGGCGGGGTTCTCCTTCGGGTCCTCCTCACGCTGCCCGGGGCTTGTAGGGTGAAGCCCGTGTGAGGAGGAGGGTCCGCGTGTGGACAGTGGCCGTCGTGCAGGAGACTGGGTGGTCTGGGCCGGGCGGGCGCCAACTGGGCGTGGAGGTGACGGGAGGTGGAGGAGGCCCTGGAGCCGCAGGGGAGGAGTGTCCCCCGGGTGATGTCACCGCCCCTGAATCAGCCGAGAGGCATCAGGGCCCCGGCGGGTGGTGGCAGCCACACAAACGAGCCCTGTGCCCGTCTTTCAGCAGGACCCTAACAGCAATTAATGTAATCAGTGTCACATATCAAGAATATGGAAGGAGCTTGAATTAATATTCGCTCCCAAGGGACCTCGGCAATTTCCAACGAGCCTTAGACGAGTCACAGGGGACAGGGAAAGTCCGAGGAGCAGCGGTTGGAAGCCCGGGTCAGTTTTGAATCCAAAAAGCCTCTGTGCTTCTAAAGCTCGAACCCAGGGTGCAGTGAGCACAGGAGAGTATGGGCAGCACCGGGTCTCTGCAGTCCTCCCCGCTGCTCAGGCTCGTCATGCGCCTCCAGCTGTAGAAGCTTCTCCCTGCCTGGTCCTCCGTGGGCCTTCGCCCTCCCACCCACATCTGTCTTCTCCGTTTCATCTTCTCTGTTCTGCCGTCTTTATTTCCAGGGTGTCCTCTTAAATATCCAAGTGTGGAGCTCCACCCTCTGCTTTTCCCCAGTCAGAGCGAGACCCCCAGCTTCCCTGCCCGCCCAGCCCTTGCCTGGCCCCCTCGGTGCTGTGTGACGTTAGCAATGTGCTTGCCTTCTCTGTGCCCTACTTGCCTTATTTGTAAAGTGGAGAGAATGACCATAATTACTTTACAGGGGAGATGGAATATGTGTTGAGCTCATGCCTGGCACCTGGCAAGCCCTCAAAACATGTTAGCTGTTGTGGCCTGTCCACTGAGTGGCAGCCTCCGTGGGGTGGTGTTCAGGTGCCGGCAGGGAGATCTCGGAAAGAAGCCACAAGGACCCTCATGTTGCTCCGTGGAGGCGGGTCCATCGTGTGGTTGGCTGGACCACACCAGGGGTGCTCGCATCTTCCTTTGTTTGGAGGGACCTGTGTCTTCCGCCTCTCACATGCTGGCCTTCTCTCTACTCTCTCTGTAATTTTGTTTCAGTTATTTATTGTTTTGCAGATAGACAACATTTCATTGAAATGAGACAGCCTTTGTAAAAGCATATGCTCTCTGATAAAATGTTTTATTTTGATTTTAATGGGTGATTAAATGGTTTTCTGCACAGCATGCAAGGCAGTGTAATTTTATTTTAAATTTTGGACTAATTCTAGATTTGCAGAAAGTTGCAACAGTCGTTCAGAGCGTCCCATCTCCCCTTCACCCAGCTTCCCCTGATGCAACACCTTAGACAACATCAGTGCTTTTGTCAGGCCTGCAGGAACTGCAGTGGTGTGTCACTAGGGACTGACTTCCGGGCCCTGTTGGGATCCACAGTTCCGTGCGTGTCCGCCTTCTGCCCCAGCCCGGTTCCCCGCCGCCTCTGGTGGTTACTTTTCTCCAGTTGTGATGGTTCCTTGGTCCTCCTTTGTTTCTCCTGGCCTTGGCACTTTCCAGGAGGACCAGTCCGGTGTCTCGTAGTTTGTGCCTCCGATTGGGCTTCTCTGATCTCCTCCTCCCCGTTAGACCTGGGCTGAGGGTTTTGGGAGGAAGACCACAGGGAGGGGAGGCTTTAACATCACATCACGTCAGGGGTCAGTCTTTTAAAAATTGACTTATGCTTCACAGTCTTTCCAGCTCTGCTTCCTTTGTCTTTTATTGCTTAATGAATCTACAGATAAGAGTACAAAGCGCCTGTCGTCAAGGCGCTGGCCCTGAGATTCTCCCCTCTGACCGTGTGTTCAGCCGAATCTGGAACTTTCCTCCCAGGTGCCATGGGGCATCACAGTCTCAGAGCCGTCCTCGATGTGGACTGGCTCCCTTGGCCCAAGGGAAACAGTAAATAGAGTTTTTAAAAGGCCTCTGAGTTTCCTTGACTAATGAATCACAGCCAAAGAGTATAATCTTTTATGTTTCCTCTCCCTGTTCACCTGCTGTGTCCAGGAACAGGGAGTTATCTCTGAACACACGTGACTCTGAGATATTCAGTCAAGGAAAAACTGTCAGGAAAAAGTTCATGCTTAGTTTTAAAAACTCAAACGTTGGAGACAAGTCATCCAGCTGGTGTGAGATAATGAAGAGCCTTTGGGCACCTAGAGAGCCTGGTCCTGGCAGGGGGCCTCCTGGTCCTGGTGGGGGCCAGGGCCTCTGCGAGGTCCCCTGATGCTGAGGCGGCAGTGAATTCACCACCGAATGTCGTTCTTACACCCAGTGCTGCTTCTCTGCACGCTGATGCTGCTTGGACGATATCATCCTTTCTCACTGGCCCTGCTGCACCGTCCTGAGGGGCCCAAGATACATCTCAGGTCTTAAAACATTTGTCCACTAAGTAATTTCTTTAAAAGGGGAGAAACGAAAGGAAACGTCTCAACCTCTTCACGAGTGAAATGACCAGGCCTGGGGTGCAGGAGAGGCCTTGCAGGCCCCCCCATCACCTACCCTGCTGCGGGGCTCTGCACTCCTGGACCCCGGGGACCCTGGTGCCTCCCAGCAGCCCTTCCTGGACGCCAGCCGCTAGCTCGTGGGATGTAGTCTGAGTTCCCGCTCCTGAGCCTGGAGATGCCAACACGTTACGTGATCATGTAAAGAAAGGGAAATTACCAGGAGCTCTTATTTCCGGGGATCCTCGCCTGCCTTTTTTCATTTATAAAATAGTATGTTTAATTTATGGTTAAGAAGATCGACTTACATGCACTGCCTGTGGCTCATGCAGCAGAAATACTTCATTTTAGACTTTAAAAGATGTGTGCAAGTGCTGTTTTTAAAGCTCGCTGTCAGATATCTACGGAAGCCCGTTTGAACGCAGTGAGGACAGTAGCACGCCCCAGTCAGACTCCGGATCTGATGCTCTGCTTCGTCAACACAGACGAGCAGGGCAGGATGAGGTATGGAGATGCCCCGAGATCCGAGGTCCAGGACAAGCCGCCACCTGGGTGCGGTGTTTCTGGTGGGGCTCGACCTGCAGGGAAGCACAGTGTCGCCCAGGAAAGCACGTCAGCGGGTCTTTGTTGGTGATGTGTGACAGCCTGCATCGGCGGACAGTCAAGGTTATGAAATGAAAGGCCCTGTGCATTTGCAGCAGTTTATTTTTCTTAAAGAAAACCAATAACAAACTTTTCTTAAAAAGATAATTATTGATACTGTAATACCAACTTTTGATCATTTCAGACTCTGAGAGGCCGGGAGAGTCCTGTCTCTTCCCGAGAGCACCAGCGTCAGATGAGGGGGCTTATTACTTCATTGAACACGTTCAGGGCAAGTCAAATTTGGTTCCATTAGAATTCCTTCCTATTTAATCCGTCGGACTTCCGTTTCGCAGACCTGGGATTGAGGGCAGGCTAAGCACCACGTTGCTACTTTGACCTTGGTGTGGGACCGCTTTTCCCGGCTTAGCTGGAAACGTGTTAAAAGGCGTTTGATGGTAAATAGAAGAATCACTGAGCACGAACACCTGATTGTGAAGCCCTCTCACCACCTCCTTTTTATTAGGACCGAAGGATCATAGAGTGAATTTGAGCAAAACTCTTCAAGACTTTTTCCCTGAGAGGCAGCTGTGTAAGCAGATCTGCAGAGCGTATGAGGACTTTCACTTTTATTATCTGGGAAAGCGTTGCTGAAGGACATTAGTTTGCATAGGAGTAAGATTTTTTTTTTTTTTTTTTTTTTGCCCACATTTGCATAGCTTGCTGCTCCTGGGATGGTATTTTTGGGCAGAGCGCTTCCGAGATGCAGAGAGCTGACCTTTCCCTGCTGGGAGGAGCCATCTCCATGCAGAAAGCAATAATGCGATCATTTATAAACTTTGGGATGTTCCTGCTTCCATCTTTGGTTTTTATGGCTGGTCTTTAACGAGAAGGGCTGTAGGTCTTTCTCTGCACCCTGTGTGCCCCAACATGCGTGGCCTCATGCCTTTGTGGCTTCGGTGTTTCCACCTAAACAGACATTCTAGACGCTTGAGTATGTTGGACCTGCAGTTCCTGATAAGGAGATGTTCGGTGGTGACACTCTTTTTCCTCTTTTCTCCAGTAATCGTGTGGATTGTCCTTTGATTAAAGTCATGAAATGGTTTGATTTGAATTTGTACGAAGGAGTCTCTGGGTTTGAAGAACGGAAAGCTCAGGTGACATTCCTCCCCCAGGAGGATCCCACGCGATGCCTGGTGTGGCGATGGGCAGGCATGGTCTTGTGACTCCGTGTGGCCACGGCAGGCTCACCGGGGAAGCCTGGATGGCCCTGCTGGGACAAAAACGCTCAGAGAAATAAGTTTAGAAGCCCAAAGGAAAATACTAAATGTGATTTTAATATGAAAGATATTACGATGCAAAATAGGGTGGAAAGGGAGAGCTCATAACGTTTTCTTTCTGGATTTGGGGAAAATCACTGGATTTTCAGTGTCAGAGAAGGAAGGAGCAGACGTGGGATTTGCACGTGGAGCCCTTGGGGGCGGGGCGGGAAGAGGTTCCTCTGGCGTCTGTGTGCCTGGGGTGAGGGTGTGGGCCCGGAGCAGGGAGCCGGTGACAGCACGTGAGCTCCTGAGAAAACTGTGGACCCTTGTAACTCAGCACGACACAGATGCTCTTTTTGAAAGTTTCTTTCGGCGTGGCTTTTCCGTAAGTGCTTGTGACATCAGGAATCAGAGCTACAAGGGGTAATTCGCTAGATGATCTATGATTATGAAGCATCTGGAGCAAACGGTCCTGCACACGTGGAGAAGTGCAGTGTGCACACGTGCTGGGTGAAACTGACCCGCCATCAGTGGGTATCCTTTCTAACAAATAGCTGTGCTGAACATTGGGACTTGAAGGTGAGTGAGAGGTTTACCTCCTCAGAAGAGAAGTGAGATTTCCTGTTTGTTTCCTAGTGAAGCCGTGTTTTCAGAGCGTGACATGGGAAGGAATTATCCTGATTGATTGCAGGACGGGATGAGCGTCTTCTTGTGAAAGGAGCCTCCTTGTGTTAAAACAAAACAAAACATAACATGTCGATTATTCCTTCTGCACATCACGCCTTAAAGAGAGCATGGTCTTACTCTCGGTTCTAATTTTGAAGGGTCTTCTGTCACTTGCTTAGCTTATTTAGTATAGTTTCCCTTGAGAGACTTAAGAACTAGTTTGGGAAAACTCCCATTAACCGAGAAAGCAGTTAGGGTTTGCTTCTCTAAAATGCAGGCAGGTTCAGTTTAAGGAGAAAAAGCTTAAGTGTTTACAAATCCTGCAGCTCCTTACTGAGAACTTTCCAAGGAGGAAGTTCTAACATGCAAGGAACTTATGCAGATTTTTTCTTTGCCCCGCTGACCCCATGGTGTAATATGCACTGACCTCTGAATTCTTAAAAATAAGCATCTTTTGTTGCGTGTGTGGCGTCTTACTGGCAGGTCTCCGTAACCTTCCCGTGAGCCCTGCCAGCTTAATTCAGTGGAAGGACAAGTCTAAGGCCCGAGTGTGGTGGCTTACCTCCCCGTGGCCTTTGCAGCCCCTGTAACTGGGCACCCTTAGTGCGGCAAACCCGTTTTGGAAAAAAATAAAAGACAAAACTCAGAGTAAATGTAAAACAAACCGAAAGCAGTTTTATGGTGTACATCTGTACGAATCACTTGCTCATATGATTTTTTTTAAATAAATTTATTTATTTTATTTATTTTTGGCTGCGTTGGGTCTTGTTGCACATGGGCTTCTCATTGCGGTGCCTGCCCCATTGCGGAGCACGAGCTCTAGGCATGTGGGCTTCAGTAGTTGTGGCTTGTGGGCTCCAGAGCACAGGCTCAGTAGTTGTGGCACACGGGCTCAGCTGCTCTGCGGCATGTGGGATCTTCCAGGACCAGGGATCAAACCCATGTCCCCTGCATTGGCAGGCGGACTCCCAACCACTGCACCACCAGGGAAGTCCCTGCTCGTATGATTTTAAGTGTAGAGCTGAGAAGCCAGCAGTACTGTAGACTCAGAAGTCACAGCCCAGGACTTCCCTGGTGGCGCAGTGGTTAAGAATCCGCCTGCCAAAAAAAAAAAAAAAAAAAAGAATCCGCCTGCCAATGCAGGGGACACGGGTTTGAGCCCTGGTCCAGGAAGATCCCACATGCCGCGGAGCAACTAAGCCCGTGCGCCACAACTACTGAAGCCTGTGCTCTAGAGCCCTCGAGCCGCAACTACTGAGCCCTTGCACTTAGAGCCTGTGCTCTGTAACAAGACAAGCCACCACAATAAGAAGCCCGCGCACCGCAACGAAGAGTAGCCCCTGCTCACTGCAACTAGAGAAAAGTCCGCGCAGCAGCAACGAAGACCCAACACAGCCAAAAAAAAAAATAAATACAAATTAAACAAACAAAAAAAGTCACAGCATGTATCCACCCCCCAGTGAATCAGTGAGCGGTGACTGCATGGGGGTGTGTAACTAGGGTATAACTGGTCCATGGTTCTGAGGGTCCCAGTGAAGATGCTTGCACATGCCGGGGCACCCCTGGCTGACGTCACGATGTGCCTGTGTGTGTCTGAGGGTCTCGAGGCCCTGGGCTGGTCCCTCGTTCAGGGGAGCGGTGGTGCCTGGGGCGGCAGCTGAGGAACCTGGCAGTTTACGTGACTCGCCACTGGACATCTAATCGTCCTTCGATTTTGCCGCTGACCAGCTTGCACTCGGTTATTTATGGGTAGAAAGAGGCTCGAGCTTTGGGCCTGTAGTTGAACGAGACCCCAGATGTGTTTTGCTCCTCTTGCCTACGAGTCCCACACGATGGTCCAGACCCGGCTTTGGAGCATGGTCCCTGAAATGGTACAGCTGCTCGTCGCAGGTCCAGAAGGACGGAAGGGTTTTGCTAGATGGAGGCTGGCTCAGAGTGGGAGTTAAGGGAGCGGTGCTGTTGGCTGTGAGCCCGCTGTGGAGGGGAGGGGAGCCAGAGCATCTTCCTCCAGGAACGAGGGCCTGTGACGGCATCTCAGGTCACTGGGACCTGCGTCCTCCTCGAGTGAGGCAGGAGCGGACTGCAGTGACCCGCGTGCCCGGTCTCTGGTCGGGAGACGGGAGGTCAAGGCGGCCTCTGATCATCAGCTGTATTTATCAAGTAACATAATAGAAGCTCATTCAGACGATTGAGCTGGAAACGCATACTTTAGAGCAATTGCATTTTGTTTCGTTTCATGTGAATTCTGTGGGCAGGCCACGCATGTCCCGCTGTTTTCCCCCCCAGGTCTGTGCTCACGGGACACCTGTGTGTAGTCACGTGGCCCTGTTGTGCGACAGACTTGTGTTGACCTGTGTCCTGGGTAAACGACACGAAGTTTATGGGTAACTGTCTCTTTCACCAAACAGGTGTTGGCAGGGTTTGTGTCGGTGAACTCTAAGGCCTGACTAATTGTCCCTAACCTGGATGTCACAGCCCCTGAGAACACGAGAGCCGCCGCCCTGGCTTTTGGGTCACCTGCCTTCACCCCGCCACCTGTGCCCACGCGGCCCCTCACCTTGTCTGTTGCCGCGATGCCTGCAGGGCTGCTCACAGCACCTGGTGGAACGGGGCGAGAAGGGCTTCTGGGGTTGGATGTGTAGCAGTGCGTGGAGGTGGGGGAGTGAAGGGAGGGAGGGGGCACCGGTGTGATGGAGCGGGCACCCCCAGCACCCTCCAGTATGGCCCTGGTTCCGGGCCAGAACCAGACGGATGATCCAGCTGTGGTCGCCGAAGCGGGGTCCTGGTCTCTGGGTTCCTGGAAAATGTGCTCACTGCTCCCTTTCCATTCACCGCAGGCCTGCCCTGTGCTCATAAAGCACGACACTTCCCAAATAATCCAGGCTGGGCTGCCGGCGGAGAAATTCGATTTCAAGTTCGATATCTTTTCTCTCCAGGGACAGAGGGGGCAGGAGCTAGGAGCTTTGGAATTCAGAAATGTGCCTGGTTGTATTTTATATTTACTGTTTCCAAAAGCTGTTGCTGGGTAAGATGCTGTGGCTTAGAAAAAGCCCGTCCTCTTTTTTTGCAAGATCATTTAGGATCACTTCAGGTGCAGAATTTTCTTAACTTTAGTAGCTGAGTCACACAATAATGTTATTATGGGGACTGAAAGTGGAATTTTGCTTGTTTATTCTTTTATCCTTGCAAGGAAAGTATAGATGGTCTTTTATCTTCAGAACTTAGAACTTGCAGTGATGTGTCATTAACTGTGCTTGAAAATATATTTTTAGACAAGCAAGGCAGAATAAGTCCTACAGCCATGTGATATCATGTTCTTGTCAAGAATTGCTCTTGGTAAACATCCTCTGATAGATCACTCTCCTGAAGAGGCTGAACTACCCAGCTGCTTTCAAAGGCGCTGCTTGGGTTAGTGATAAACCAGGTCATGTTACAGTAGTTATTGCTAGTCAGGGATCTGGAAAATTTAAACTGATTATGGTGTATGCGCTTTATCTAGTAAAGCATTTGGGGAAGAATTTGTCCTTTTATAATTTTGATCCTCTTACAGTATTGATTGGTGTTGGTTCAATGGCAAACAAAGTCTTAAATAACTTCTTGCATGATATACCTTTCTGCTGTCCTACCAAAATGGATTCAATTCAATCTATTCCTGTATTCTTACAGGAAATGTTTGGTAAGCTGTTGCTTAGAATTTATTAAAATTGATTCTTGAAGTATTTATCTGCTGTGTGCTCTTCATGAAGGGATTTTTGGGGGCTGAGTTCTCTGCTAAACAGAACTACCTTGGAGGGTAATGTTTAACAGAATGGTTTATGGTTTACTGCACATAATTATCTCCTTCTGTATTCTTGGACACAATTCTTTCTCTTACTTGGTGGTGGGGACTTCAAGGTGCTTTCACAAAAAGCACAGAAGAAAGACATACTATTTAATAGGTGTTAATTGCGATCTGTTTTCTTATACTGGGAGAGAAATGTTGGCTTTAGGTAAGAGGCTGGAAAACAGGTCTGTGTATGCATGTTGCAAGTGAATATTGCCCTTTGCTGTTGATTTACATGAAATAAAATACAGCTTATTTCTAGAAACAGATTTCAGTTAAAATATAATTTACAATCAGCTAATACACATTTCAAGGAAGTGTTCCATAGGAAATGCAATGCAATGTTTCTGCCCATGACTATTTTGTTTTCACTGCTGGTAATTTCTAAACAACAAAAAAAATTAAAAACAATTAAAATTGGACACTGAATTGGTGGCAGTTTCTACACGTTTGAGGTTAGGCTGAGTAAAAACCTATAAGCCACTTTTAAACGGGATTTTTCCCTGCTGTTTATCTAAGGCCTTCTGGTGTTTCCATGTTTGTTTTTAAAAAAGAAATTGATGAGTCTTCATTTTCTCTGGTGTTCCCCGAGTTTTCAGTGTTTCTGAATTAGTGGAAATGTTGGCTTTCATCATCTTGGTGCAGGATGGAAAAAGAGTGAAAGTAAAAACTTGTGCTTTTGTGGTTCCCGTACTGAATATCAAGTGATTTTCTTCTATTTTTGTAAAGCCCCTCGGTGACGACAGATTTCATGGAGCCGCCCAGTTTGGGGGAGATGCAGTTCTGAGCTTCTGGAAATGCGGCTCTTAATGGAAATGTTGACAAGATCATTAACTACGGGGCAGTGCTGGCCCCTCCAGGAAGCTGGATTTACTGCCAGATCTCAGCTCTTTGTGGTGGACCCGGGGCTCCAGCAGGACACCTATCTGCAGAAAATTACAGAGCAAGCCCCTGCTCCTGTGACTTTTCTTTTTTTCTGGCTTTGTGAAGTTTCCTTTTGTAAGGACAAATAGATTGATAAGGCCACTACTTAATATGAGACTTAGGAACTAGTAAATAACAAGTATCAGTAATGTATTCATTTTGGAGGGCAGGAGAAAACGCAAGTAAAGGGATGCTTCTTTTCTTTTGAGATTAAACAAAATCCATTGCCTTTATTTTCACGTGGATGCCTCTTTATTAAGTCTCCATAACCATTTTGGATTTTCCAGGATATGGAAACGCACGCTCCCCCGTTTATTCTTGGCCTTTGCTGAATGTGATCAAGAATTATATTTGTGTATTCATCTGCTTTTGTTGTTCCCCTGTAAGGTCAGATTTGACTACGACTTTTTGTATTTTAGTAAGGACGTGTGGGCAGCTTATATATTAATGTTAATTTATATTTTCTTTAGCAAGTATCTCGGTATACTGTCTTTACCGTGAGGAAATGTTCTTCTCTCTGCTCAACCAGGAATTTACTGGGTTTTTGGCAAATTGTGGTAAACAACTTCATCGAAGATAACCTACTTGTGGAATAAGGGTTAGGTCCTCTCTGCATTTCTGCTGTAAATGGAGCAATGATTCCAAAGCTGTGGTCTGAGGTACAGAATGGAAGCGAGTCTTGCTTTTGAATGATCGCAGAGTTTGCGCAATAAACCCTTATTATGGACAGTTAGGTACATTTGGGGACTCATGTTGGCACTCGCGTTGATTTATTTGGGGGTGCTAAATAATTTAAAGGAAACCTTTGTTTTGGAAGATGGACTTTTGTCACCGCTGTGTCCGTGCTTTGTTCACATCACCTTGTGTCCTGAACAAAGCGTTTTTGAGGTTTACCTTGAAAACCAGTGCTTCTGGCAGAAAAGTCCGAGCACGGTGTCCTCTGGCTGCTTGGAAACAGGTCTGCCGGGTCCACTTGAGCGTCCCCCATACTCTGGGACAGCGGGTTTGTGTCCTTCTGTCCACGTGAGGGAGGCGGGGTGGACTCCCCTGTGAACGTTGCGATTCTGGTTGCTCGCGTTCCTTTCTCCTTGTGAGATGGAAACGGGGTCTGCTCTATAATGGATTATTGATTGGCTCTGCCATCAGCGCCCTGGCTCTCCAGGCAGTGAATGCACCAGTTCACGGGGCGGCTCGGAGCCCGTCTGGGGACTATAAGCCTGGGATTGTTAATCCGGGGCAGATTGGCGAGTGGGGAGAGGAACTCCTCGTTGTTATGGAATGTCTCCCCATTTGTTCACAGAATGGGCTTTTTGTCTCCGCAGTAGATAAGCTTGTGCAGGATGTTAATGGTGTATTTTAATTCGTGGCTCATAAGACCACAGTGTCACTGGGAAGGCCCATTGCATTGTCTGCTGGAGGACAAACGGGCAGTATGTGAAACTGACGGCAGCACCCACGGGCCCTGCAGCCTCACTGCCTCACGGCCGCCCTCAGGAGGCCACTTTTTAAATTTTATGACCTGCCTTCTGGGGCCAGAATATCCTGTAAATATCTTGAGCCTTCCATCTGCCCTGAGCTGTTTTCTTTGTAAGGGCATCTTCCCCACAGCACCGATTCCCCACATTTCCCAAATTCTCCTGTCTCCCCCACCCCCGGACAGTGGCCCCCCCCCCGTGGGCTCAGCCCCCAGCCCTCTGACTCCCGGAAGCCCCCCTCTCCCCCGATGACCAAGGGAGAGAGAAGGAGAGAGACCACAGGGCGTCAGGGAAGCCAAACTATCTCTTAGTATCATGATGTGGTTAATTAATGAACTAGAATTGAAGAGACGTATTTGACAAACAGCACGCGCATCAGGCTTTGCTTCTGTCGACAGAAGGGCAGCAGACCCAGTGTGGGAAACGCCCCTTCCAGCTTTCCTGCGGCCCCTCGTGCCCCCCTGAGGTCTGCAGTCTGGTTTGGGTCCCTTTAAAGAAACTTGCACAGTTGTTTTGTTATGCAGATTACTCTAAATACTAGAGGTTATTTAAAAAAAAATCAGCCTTCTGACTCCTTTTCCAGGATATGACTTCGACAGAACTGATTTCGATGGTTTTGAGGGAATCAGTACAAAACTGTTTGGCTTTTGCTTTGTGTTGGTTTACTTCACAGAGCAGAAAATGGCAAGATTTCCTGTAGAGTCAGAGCGATGCTTACTGTGTAAAAATACAGGATGTTCTACCTTTTCCCCCTGACAACGCCACATTTAGTTGGTCAGAAAATGATTGTTTAAACTAGGGAAGATAAACCCCAGCAGCCTTACTGGATTTTTGCCCTGGGACGCGATGGGAGGATCTTCCCAAGCGCCCATGTCTTCATGGCTGCTTCATTTTGGCTGCGATAGCTGACTTTGCACCGTCAGCACCAAGGCTGGGCCCCATGGAGCTTTGGGGAGATCCCTTGAATGTCTCCGGGGGGCAAGCCTCTGAAACACCAGCAAGCAACCTCTTAAAATACTGCTTTCCTGTGGACAGTTTCATATTATTCAGATGATTTTTCTTTCTTTGACTTTCAAATACGAGAATTTAACAAAAGGTAATTTTCCCAAAGTGCATTCCTTAGAGACTTTTGAGCTTCCTGGGGGCCTGGAGAGGGGGAGGGGAGGGGAGGGATGGGGGAGGGCCAATCGGGCTGCCCCAGAGCAGCTCTGCTTCCCATTGTGCTACTTACTGGAGTTGCAAGTGGGAGTTATTTTTTAACTTCTTTTGTGAAAAACATCCAAAACCCATAAAAATGGAAAGAGTAACTAATGAACATCTATACACCCACCACCTAGCCCTAGCAGTTGTTAACATTATGATATATCTGCCTTCTTCTCTCTTTTGTAAACCATCTCTAAAATACTTCATTACATATCTCCAAAAACTAAGAAAGTTTTCCTGTGTTACAGACCTAACAAAAGTAATAGTAATTCTCAAATATGGTCTAATATCCAGTCTATATTAAAGTTGACTTTGTATGGAGCCTGGAGCTGGGATAGGTTTGAACTTGTGTGCTGTGGATGATGATAGCTGTTTGTGGAATACTTTGTAATCGTATTAAATAACCTCTGTGGTGAACCTGTCAGGGCCCAGTGAATACATACGGGTTACTATTTAGCCATTTCTAACATAGCTTCCTAAACTATTATTTCCTCCTTTTGAATTTATTAAACCAAACAGTGTCACTGCCAGTGACTAGGTATCTTTGGGTACTGCACTGACATCTCATTCATTTATTTAGCGATTATTAATTTATAATAATACCTACCATATATTGGCCATTTGCTGTGTGCTCAACATTGCACCTTGCATGCATTACTTTCAATCTCACAAAAATACTGTAATATAGTTCTCATTGCCATCGTTTACATTTTAAAAATGCAGAAATGGACTGGGAAACTGAGAGGTTGAGACACTTGCTCCCGGTCACACAGCTGATCTCAGGGAGTGGCAGAACTGAGTTTGGATCTCGGGTAGCCTGACCTCGGAGCTCACGGTCTGGACCACCTCTCATGGTGCCGTGATGCCTGCTCCCTGCTTGGCCCTGCGCTGGTGTCAGGACTCAGTGGTACTTGGTGGGTCTGCCTTCACAGAGTAGGATGCCTCACACCCGAGTGACCAGGTAAAGAAGTGGTAATAGAAGCATGTCCAGGCACGAGCTGGGATAGGGCCAAGGCTGGGGAGTGGGGACTGTGTGCCTGACCCGGTCACAGGGCGAAGGGGGTCAGGAAGGATCTCTTAGAAAGACCACACCTGAGAAGGTGGACGGCGGGTGGGACCCGCACACCTGAGGGTTCTGAGGTGGGAGTGAATGGACATCCAGCTGGGGTGCGGGGCAGGTGCACGGCCATTGGCTGGGGACCCAGGGACCCCAGCAGTACGGGGGTTCAGGGCCTCAGAAGCCCCCTTGGGAGAGTTCGGGCCTCATCTTCAGGGTGTGAAAAGCCTGCGAAGGGTTGAAGCCTCAAAGAGGTCGCCCAGCTCTGCATTTGGGAAGATGATCTTGGTTTGCGATGAAGGGGAGCGTGTGGATTCAAGTGTGAATTGGAGGTCCAGCCAACAGGATGATGGGGTTACCCCTGGGTGTGGGTGAGAGGGCTGGGGGTTGCTCTAAAGGCTAGTTGGGCTCACACCCACCTGGGTTTCCCTGGGGAGACCCGGCCACCCTCGGCCAGGGCAGGTCATCACTTCCCTCCCTGCTCTGCTGCTGTTCTCTGTGTGGTTACATGTTTCTTTCTGACGTCTGGGTCCCTCGAAGCCAAGCCTGTTGCTTAGTTATCTGAGCCCTTAGGCCCCATAAGTGGCCTGGCGCCCAGTAGCTCTCAGGGATTGTGATGAAACCCTCGTGAACTCGCCCCGCGACCATGCCGTGGGGCTTCCATCGTGGGAGCTGTCACGGGAGGGCGTGCGGGACGATGACGGACTGTGGTCCCACGTGGGTTCTTACAGATCTGACAGCTTCGTCACAGGACTTCTCCTTCTGGTGTGTGTCCTGGATCCCAGCCCTGCAGGGCTTGTTCTGAAAGGAGTTACTGTTGGCAGGTGGAGTTAACCGGGTCCTTGGAGCTGTTTCACAAGGTCACCAGGGATGCTGCAGGAAGTGACTTTTCTGCCTTCTGTTAGGTCCAAGACTCGGTTCCCAGGGTCGTCACTTACAGAAGTGATTTATTCGTTGAAACCTTTACCCACAGATTAAATGTATCCCAAATCCAGTGAGTGTAAGCAATCTTGAGAAAGTCAACTTATTTCATTTGTGCTGTTCAGGCATGAAAAGAAAGAATCGAAAAGAAAGAATCTCTCTAAGGTATGGCAGTGCCCTTACATATATGCATTTAGACCTGGTGCTTTATTTATTTATGCCCTCACATGATGATGTCTTAAAGTTTAGCTACATATTTTATTTTCAAAACGTTTATATTTTGCCCTCTCTTAAACCCCTCCCCCATCTCCATGATAATGCATTTTATGTTATGAATACAGATTTATATTTTCTGTAATAAACATTTTACTTTTTCCTGTTGTTATAATTGTTATCATAAAATCATATAGGCAATATATATAAATATGTAATATGAAATTACCTAAATTTTTCAAAAAGAAACATTTCCAAAATTATGGAAGGCATTTTAAAAAAGTAGCTTCAGACTGTTTGTCACATCCCTATGAGACACACACACACACACACACACACACACACACACAGAGATGCATTGGAAATCTATTTTAAAACCCTAATCAGCAAGCCATTTTTATGCCTAAACAATTAAATTACAGGCTTGTCTGGCAAATTCCCAATTACAGCCTTGGAAAAAGTTTGTAATATAATAACAACAAAACTGTGGTTCATTATGGGCAAAATATGATTCAAATGGGGCTGTGCTTTATGTGTGTATGTACATGGGTCGTATGCCAGCTGAAACACACATGTGTGGATTTTCTCTCCCCTCTACCTCCTAATATTTGTGTTGCTAGAAGACTTTCTTTAATCGCTCTGGTCTGAGTAAAAAGCTAGCATTTACTTACACGTTTTGTAAGGCTAGTTATCTTTAGGTTAATGTGTTTCAGGAAAAGTTGGAACACCAAGTCGCACTCGGCGTGCATTTGCCTGTGAGAATAAAATAGGGGCAGCTTGGTACCGGAATGTATTTGGCTGAAACCAGGTAGTGTGACACTTTATCACGGGGTGGTGTTTGGATGAGAACCTCTCACCACCAGAGACCCCAATCAATGTTGACAAACCATCTGAGACCCTCCTGGCTCACAGAGGCTGGTGGGCTTTTTTTTTTTTAAAGGATAGCAGAGCCAGTTAGTGCTATGGGTTATGGGGCTAATAAGGTTCCCCTAAGTCTTCTCACTGGGGCGGGCTGCCCCGCTGCATTTTCACATTGGAAGTTCTGAGGACCCCATTCTTGTTCTTTTGGGGAAAAGAATTTTTGCCTGCAGCTGAAAAGAATGATCACGAAGATCTGTTGATTTGGCCACTGACTAAGGAAAGCCAGTTGTGGGGAATTCCTTTTTGACTGTTTCTTTAAAGGTTTGCAAGAAACTTTGCCAGTCGACTGGGGGCTTCAGGAAGGGGGCCACTTAGTGGCCTCTTTCAAGTGGAGCCAGTTTTGTTGATGTTATGATTTCCTTAAGATAATGGTGTTTTGAGCTTAAGTGGTCATTACCCTTATGGTATTTTTCCAGTTTTCCATTTTCCCCCTCCAAATATTTTTAAGTTCTTTAAAAAGACATCCCCTGTCATTCTCACAGGGATTGACAGCAAGGCTCAGTGTTGAAAGATGGGGGTGGGCAGAGAAGTGGAAAACAAAAGAGAAAGAAGAGCTGGTAGTGCTGATTCATGGGCACCCTGAAGGCCCTTGCTTGAGAATTTTCCTGTAAATTGCAGGGCTCTGCTGCCTTTGCGAGCTTTTTTTTTTTTTTTTTTCTTTGCGAGCTTTTAAGCAAGTTTTGCAGGAAGCCCGAATAAGAAATGAAAAATATATTCTCTAGTGTTTGGGTTTCTTGAGGGGAAGTGTCTAGGCTTTGGCTGGGGATTTGGGGGTGTTGGGGAATCAAATTTTACACATCAAGGCTGTAATGAGGAAATGGGATGTGGGTTTCTCTGGTAGCAAAGATGGCAGCGCTAAGCCTTTTTAAATGTGCAGAAGAGACTGAGGTCCCCCATGGGAAGAAGGGGGGGGCTGTGCTCACATCTGATCCTCTTTGCACTGTGCTCTGGGCTTGCCCAGCCGGGATGCTACCTGGTAGTAGAAGCGAGGCCCCGTTGGGCAGGTGTTCTGTTGTCCGTGGACTGTTCGCTCTGCACTGAGACGGGGGGGGGGTCTGAGTGGCACTCGGAGGAGGTGCCTTGCAAGCGGCTTTGGTGTCACACGGCTTCCTCATGTCCCTTCCTCTCGGCACCTGACAGGTGAGGGCACGCCTGGGTGTGAAGGACACCTCCTGAAATTCACACGCTGGCAAACGGGGGACGGGACTCCCGGGCTGGGCTCTGCACCACACCTGGACGGCACGGAGGTGGGGTCTCTGTGCGGATCCCCAGCACAGCTTCTTGGCTTTGAGAGCCCTTAACTTTCTACGGCCCCCGGCAGTGTCCCAAATGGCAGGGAGAGTAGCAGAGAAGGAAGGAAAACTCACACAGAGCGCGTTTTTGGTGATTTGAACAACTCTTCTCACTTGACAATTTCATTTTATTTCCAGGTGCATTTGTAGGTTGCGTTTTATGAACCTTAGCTAGCTGAGAGTTCATGCTCCGTGAATCTTGTCTTCGTGACCGGGTTTCGGATGTTTAATTCCCGTGAACTGGAGAAGTTCTGACATTTAACATCCTTTATGAACCAACTTAGTGGTCCAGTGAAGTCTGTCAAAATACTTCAGAGACACCAATTTCTGGTGTTTTGGTTGTTTTTTCCTCTGTAAATTTATTCTAGACGGTTCTTTAAACCCGGAAGGTTTTTGTACCCAGATTAGTTAAATGTAAATAGTATGTTTCATTTATATTTTTATATATTATATCAAATTCAACATTTGGGGGACTGAAAGAAGCCCTGGGATGGCAGGGGATGCATGCAAATCATTTGTCTTATAAAATCATCGTGAATAATATGCAGCTGTCTAAGACCAAAACAGCTCGAAAAAACAAAGTAGCTTAAATTGTCATGAAGAAGTGTTCTTATTCACCTCATTTGTTTATCCAAGTTTAGGGGAGATTTTGTTTGTTTATTTTATTGGGGGTTTCCTGTCTCACCTCTCTCCCTGTCTCCTGGGGTGTGGGAGTGGCTCTGTACCCATCAGTGTAAAGAGTAAGGAATCTCTGTGAGCAGCTGTGCTTCCTGCTGCTTTCCAGAGTTTGTTGCTCAGACTGACTTGGTTTCATTAGGTGCCTGGGAAACTTGCTAGCATGAGGCTTTCTCGAAAGAAGTTTGAGAATACATCATCTAAATGAGATTTCTGCCTCTGGCGTGGGTCTCCGGGAGGAGGCATTCGGGGAACAGGAGGTGTGTTGTTTTTTCAGAAGGCGTCTGTCCCTCGTGGTGAGTGGAGGAATAGAGTGTCATCTATTGGAACCCCTGGGGATGTTTGGGTGACACCCTCCTGCCCCCTGCCTTCCACCGTCAGCATCCTTCTCTGAGTCGGCTCCGGGGGAAACATGGCAGGTCGGACCACCCAGAGCAAACAACGCGTTGCTGCCTGGCCTCGTCTCTGAACAAACCATGTCTGCTTGACAACCAGAAACACATGGCTTCTTCACATCTTGTTGCTTTTCAAACATGAGTTCTTAGTGTGCATGAGATTGAAACTTTGTAAAAAATGTGGCTTCCTTTCTACATGTTATAGCTTTTTTTAAAAAGAAAATGTGTCCATCTGGGCGCCTCTCTGTGCAAGTCTGGAGCCCCCAGTAGGGAGACCCTCAGAATCATTAACTCAGTTACTTCTGTTGAGAGATAAGAAGGATAAACAGACTGGGCCCCAGGGGCCTGTGTGTGTGGCTGTTCTCCGCACTGCCCCACCCCTGCTTGATTTTTTGAAAAAATTTTTTTCATTGAAGTATAGTTGAATTACAGTGTTGTGTTAATCACTGCTGTACAGCAAAGTGACTCAGTTATACATATATATATACCCATCAAAATACCGTCCAGAAGGACACTTTAGCTCTCACATCCCTTCTGGTCAGCTGACTGTTTTCTTTATTCTCCTTATCGTGAGTCAGATGGAAATTCCTGAGATAGCTGCTTGTCAGTGTGTACTGTCTTGGGCCTGTTTGGCAGTTTACAGGCATCTGGGCTGGCTTCCCTGCAGCCCAGATCGTTGCCCGACGCGTGCCAGGCACAGCGCTGGGCAACCCCGTCCACTTGCCCTTCGCTGGTGCACCGGTGAGGGAGACGCCCAGGCGTCTGGAGGAGCAGCTCGGAGCTGCCCCGGCCCCTCATTCTCCAGGGGTTGGACGAGCATGAGAGCGACAGTGTGACCCCTGCTCCTGCTGGGCTCAGACCCCACCTCCCACGTGAGGACCTGCCGGGGTCGGGAGGGTGTCTGCACTGGGGTAGGACTTGGCCCCGCGGCCAGTGCAGGAAAGAAGGGACAGGACCAGGTCGGGAGGGGCAGTGTGAGGCCGGCCGAGGAGTCTGGGCTTTATCTAAGAGGCAGCGAAGACCGAACGTCGCGGTGGAAACGGCCTGGTGGTCACACACCCCTGGGAGTGGTGTCCGTCGGGGCAGCCGGCGTGGGCCGCCAGGTGCTAGAGCAGCAGATTCAGGCCCAGGTCTGGAAGGACCGCAGAGTTCTGCCCCTGCCCTTCGCGGCCTCTCTTTCACTAAATCATCTATGTTTCACCGAGACACAAAGATACATTTGTAAAGCGCCTTTTCCGGCTGTGAACGCTCTCTCGCAGCTCACGTGTCCTGCACGTGCCCCCGCGTTTTGCCGTCCTCCGCCTGGCCTGTGTCTCTGTCCTTCATTCTCAGACGCGCTCCTGTCCCGTCGCCCGTGTTCCTCACACTCCCACGAACTCCCTCACCACAGTCTTTCCTTAAAGATTGGATATCTTTGATAAAAAATTATTCTAGTGCGCAGTCATTTACAATGATTTATTTTAACGATTTAGCACACAATTATTATCAGTCATTAATTGTTTAATTACTGATTTTTTGAAGGGAAGCAGCTGCTCGTACGTCTGTTTAAACTTTCGTGGGTGCTTCCTTTCTTTCATTTGGACGGGATTGGCTTTCTGAAGGAGCGTGCAGATCGCTGTCCGCGGATGTTACCGGTCCCCTGTTTATGCGGGGAAACCTGGCTCCTAAGATCTCCGTGTCTTTTCTGTTCCAGGTGCTTGCTGCCCTCTGCCATGCTCTCCAGGTAAGACATGCCCCTCCGCGGGGCAGGCGCACTTCTGCAGCCGGCAAGCGGGAGGCTCGCCTGAACATGGAGAGATAAGACGCAGGCCCACGTGACCGAGCGCCGTGCCCGCCCCGGCCGGACGAGCCCTCGTCGTCGAGATGGACCGCCCCCGAGAGGCCGAGATGGAGCTGAGAAGGGGCCCCAGCCCACCCAGGGCCGGCAGGATCCCCGAGGCGGACGGCGACAAGGCGCTGAGCCACAGCTGCTGCATCTGCGGCAAGAGCTTCCCCTTCCAGAGCTCTTTGTCCCAGCACATGCGCAAGCATACGGGCGAGAAGCCCTACAAGTGCCCCTATTGCGACCACCGGGCTTCCCAGAAGGGCAACCTGAAGATCCACATCCGCGGCCACCGCACGGGGACTCTGATCCAGGGCCACGAGCCCGAGGCGGGCGAGACGCGCGTGTCCGAGGGCCTGGACGGCTGCGCCAGCCCCACGAAGAGCACCTCGGCCTGCAACAAGATCCTGAACGGCGCCACCCAGGTGGACAGCGGCAAGATCCTGCTGAGGAGCAGCAAGAAGGAGGCGGAGGGGGCGGCGTGCGTGGCGGCGGAGGCCAAGGCGGCGGCGGCGGCGGCGGCGGCGGGGCAGTGCTCCTTCTGCAAGAGCAAGTTCGAGCGGAGGAAGGACCTGGAGCAGCACGTGCACCAGGCGCACAAGCCCTTCAAGTGCCGGCTGTGCAGCTACGTGACCCTGCGGGAGGAGTCCCTGCTCAGCCACATCGAGAAGGACCACATCACGGCCCAGGGGCCCCGCGGCGGCGACGCCTTCGCAGAGAACGGCAAGCCTGAGCTGCCCCCCGGCGAGTTCCCCTGCGAGGTGTGCGGCCAGGCCTTCAGCCAGACCTGGTTCCTGAAGGCGCACATGAAGAAGCACAGGGGCTCCTTCGACCACGGCTGCCACATCTGCGGCCGGAGATTCAAGGAGCCGTGGTTCCTGAAAAACCATATGAAGGCGCACGGCCCGAAGGCGGGGAGCAAGAACAAGCCCCGGAGCGAGCTGGACCCCATCGCCACCATCAACAATGTGGTGCAGGAGGAGGTGATCGTGGCCGGCCTGAGCCTCTACGAAGTCTGCACCAAGTGCGGGAACCTGTTTACGAACCTGGACAGCTTGAACGCGCACAACGCTATCCACCGCCGGGTGGAGGCCGGCCGGCCGCGGGCCCCCGTCGGGGAGGGCCCGGCGCCCGGCCCCGCCGACTCCCAGCAGCTCTTCCTTCAGTGCCTGAACCTGCGCCCGGCGGCCGGCGCGCCCGCCCGCGGGCAGGCCGGGCGGCGCGTGGCCGAGCTGGACCCGGTCAACAGCTACCAGGCCTGGCAGCTGGCCACGCGGGGCAGGGTGGCCGAGCCGGCCGAGTACCTCAAGTACGCGGCGTGGGACGAGGCGCTGGCTGGGGACGTGGCCTTCGACAAGGAGCGGCGCGAGTTCATCCTGGTGAGCCAGGAGAAGCGCAAGCGCGAGCCCGAGCCCGGCGCGCAGGGGCCCCCGCGCAAGAGGGCGGGCGCGCCCGGGGACCCCGCGCCCGGGCCCCCGGACCCCCGGCCGGCCGCGCGCCCCAGCCGCCGCGCCGCCGCCCCCGCCGGCCACGGCAAGTCGTCCGAGTGCTTCGAGTGCGGCAAGATCTTCCGCACGTACCACCAGATGGTGCTGCACTCGCGCGTGCACCGCCGCGCGCGCCGCGACCGTGACCGCGACGGCCCCGGGGACCGCGCGCCCCGCGCCCGCTGCGGCTCGCTCAGCGAGGGCGACTCGGCCTCGCAGCCCAGCAGCCCCGGCTCGGCCTGCGCCGCCGCCGATTCCCCGGGCTCCGGCCTGGCCGACGAGGCCGCCTACGAGAGCGGAGAGGAGGGCGCGGCCCACCCTGCACCAGGTGAGCGCGTGCGCCCGGGTGGTCCAGGCGCGGGTAAGGTGGGCTTGGGCGGTCCCGGTAGCCCTGTGCCTGGGTCGCCTTTGCCCACGTATCCCACGTCCAGGTGGCTGGGGCTCAGGTAGCCTTGGGTCTGGGTCGCCCCATAGCTAGGTGGCCCAGGTCCAGGAAGCCCTTGCCCCCAGGTAGCTCACGCTCAGGTGGTCCAGGCTCAGGGAGCTCTGTGCCCGATGGCCCTGAGCCGGGGAAGTCCAGGCCCAGTAGACCGCCGCCCGGTGGCCCAGGCCAGGTAGTCCTGGTTCGCCAATCAGCCTCACCCAGGTAGTTGAGGCTCAGGTAGCCCTGTCCCAGGGTGACCCAGGTCCAGCTAACCCTTGCCCAGGATGTCATGGGCAGGGAATCTGGGCTCAATTAGCCCTGTCCCCAGGTGACCCGGCTCCCTGGTTTCCCAGGCTCACATAGTCTTGGTGCTCAGGTAGCTTCCTACTTAGGTGGCGCTACAGCCAGATAATCCTGCGCTTGGTGCCTTTTCCCCGGCGTCCCAGGCTCTGGTAGACTGGTACTCAGGTGGTCTGCGCCCAGTGTGTGCTTGGAGCCCCCAGCTCCACTTGAGGCTCCTGCTTGCTGACCGCCCATAGCGTTTGCATAAATTCGCACCTTTGGCTATGGAGGTGATGGTCTCTCTGCGGCATCAGACATATCTGAGCAAAGAACAGGTGACAGAGCCCCTCCAAGATGTGCCTTTCTCTTCTCGCCATCAGCTGGGGCACACATGCTTTCCTCTACCCCTCTCCTTACAGCAGACAGCTGAGTGAAAGAGGAACTTGGGATTGTGTGCAGTTATAATTAATCTCCTTAGATTCAAGTAACCCTGTGGGTTTAGAGATGGCTAATTGGAACCAGATTATTTTCCAAACTGTAGCTATGTAAATATTTAAAGATGCTTGGCCAACTTTATTTTCATCGTTTTCCTATTTTTTTAAAATAAATTTTTAAACATTTTGATATTTTCTTCATAATTTTTTGTTTTGGGTAATTCTTTTAAGTGTAAGGTGATGTTTCAGTTACAAACTTGTAACTTTCCTCGCATAGCCAGAGATGTTTTTCTCTTCTTCCTGAAAATTGGTTAATGGATGTTGCTTTTACTGAAAGGTCAGAGGCGATAGAGATCCAAGTGTTTCAGCTGGGCTTTTTATATTCTGTAGTGAGGAAGACTGCCCCTGTGCATGTCTTAAAAAACCCCACAAACATATGTCACCTTTCCCTTATTAAAGATTTAGCCAGTTCTCCTGAACAGAGTTTAATTATTACAGGTCTATACAACGTATTGTGTGAGCATCTGATACACTCAAGTATATGTGGAGTCAGTAAAAGTGTAGAAAAAAGTTGTT
Source organism: Eubalaena glacialis (assembly GCF_028564815.1). NCBI lineage: Eukaryota > Metazoa > Chordata > Mammalia > Artiodactyla > Balaenidae > Eubalaena > Eubalaena glacialis. The sequence continues at coordinate 3,230,780 of NC_083730.1, forward strand.
TCTTTGCTCCTATAAGGGCAATCGATCTATGCTGAATCTGCACATATGTGTATGTAGGTAAATGAAAATAAAACGTTTTTTAAAATAATTAATTTATTTAATTTATTTATTTTTGGCTACGTACGGTCTTCGTTGCTGCTCGCTGGCTTTCTCTAGTTGTGGCTCGTGGGCTCTAGAGTGCAGGCTCAGTAGTTGTGGCGCACGGGCTTAGTTGCTCTGTGGCATGTGGATCTTCCTGGATCCGGGCTTGAATCTGTGTCCCCTGCATTGGCAGGTGGATTCTTAACCACTGCGCCACCAGGGAAGCCCCCCCTTTTTTAAAAATTAATTAATTTATTTTTGGCTGCGTTGGGTCTTCATTGCTGTTCATGGGCTTCCTCTAGTTGCGGAGAGCGGGGGCTCATATCTTGTATTTCGTTTCTTAGTCATTAACTGGGAAGGAGCAGTAGAATATACTGTTCTCTGAAAATGCAGTGCTAGGTCTGTGAGCTTTTTTGGGTTCTTGTAGCAGCTTGTCGTGTAAGACGTGGGGAACCCAATTGTGACCCCATGGGTGGCATTTTTGAAGATTAATTTTTGTTTTTCCTTTTAAAAAATGTTGACAACTATAGATTTTATTGGTCACATTCCAATAGTACTATGGCTACTTTTTGGAGCACATTGGATGAAATATTAAAGCTGGCAATAATTGTTTTCCTACTTTGAGGACAAATATTTTTAATATTTGGAAAAGCTGTCCTTAGACCCATCTGTTATGATGGCAGTTAAATGATTAGTAATAAGCTAATTCAGTAGTGCTTTTAATGTCAAGATGTGGGAAAGATCAAATTACGTTCACTGTAAGTTGGAATTTACTCTTTTTGTTCTTTCTCAGGTTCATTAAATTCTAGAGATTATCATTTACTTTTTAATGAGATTATATCTCTTTTCTCTGTATTAATCAACTTTTTGAGAAATGTGATACCTCAGGTGATTCCATAACAAGATTATATATGGTGTGGGTGTAACAAGTTGACAACAGAATATTGTAGCTTATTGAGAGACTAGAAAAAGAAATATATGGTATGTCAGTGGCATAAAATGTTGAAGAACATTGTAGGTCTGCACGGGTCACTTTTTGTAGCCACAAAGGACAGTAGCTTTCCTCCCAAAAACACAAACTTTATATCATGGCAGGCCTTTGATGCTCTAGCTGGCATTAAATCGCTGCTTCATAGATGCCCCTTAATGAGAGAGATGTATTATATGGATTTAATACTCACAAAGCAGTCTCATTAGCAGGGATTGGCAAGGCCTTGGAAGCAGCCACTTTGGAAGAGCAAATGGGTATGTTGAATCCTCTATTTTGATCTGCAGTGAGCCTTTCTCTTGTTAAAAAGTGCATTCAGCTTTGGAAAATACTTGCCTTTCTTGTCACTAAAAGATGACTTAGATCTTTAAACAGTGACATGACTCTAAATTCTCAGAACCTTGATGGGATGACCGGTTAAAATGATTAGAGGAAACATGTAGAAATTGAGGGACAGAAGATCATACTAGTTCTCAGAAGAGTGAATCCGGCTACTTGTAGTAGCAAAGTTGACATTAGAGTTCAGACCTTTGTGCCCCTTCCAGTAAATCCCCGTTGTGCCATAATTTTCCCCACAGATTTGCTGACATCCAGGGGTGGACTTGAATGCTGCTTCTGGATCTAGAGACAATTTGCATTATCAGATTAATTGAAAGAAACTTGCTTTTTGCATGAAATATTCTTTGTCGAGTGTTGCGTCTACTCCTTTGGAAAGCTCTGATTGTCACATTACCTTTATTTCCACATAAGACCGGCTCCCAGCAGCCCTCATTACAGACTTAAAATAGTCTAAGAGCAAAGTTGTGAATAAAATTCAATAACTTAAAATGTGTTACTGAGCTAGATTTAAATCTTCATTGGGAAAGTGACGTGGCACTGATAGAAAGTACCCTTTTGGAGTTCACAAAAATTAATCCTTTTAATTAGGGAAGAGGAGCTCTGAAAGGGCATATAGTTGAAATGCAGAAAAATAAACATTTTCAAACACAAAGCAGAGTCATGGTGTTCAGAATTTATTACTGAGGACAGGTCAACAGGCCAAAGTGGAATTCTGCTTAGAAAGCGTTAGGATGACTTAGGAGTGGTAGAAGCCTGCTGACTGTGTCTCAAAGGACTCTCTTCATGAAGTCCCTGTACTATAAGACGTGGTGCCCTTGGGAGAAGCCTTGCCTGGTGCTGGGGGCCTTGCCTTGATGCAGAACCCATTCCTACTGTTTATCTGCATACTGTTTTAGCTAAAACTTAGGTTACTACCCCAGGTATTTTTTTTATTTTTTTAAAAAATTATTTATTTATTTATTTTTGGCTGTGTTGGGTCTTCGTTTCTGTGCAAGGGCTTTCGCTAGTTGTGGCAAGCGGGGCCACTCTTCATCGCGGTGCGCAGGCCTCTCACTATCACAGCCTCTCTTGTTGCGGAGCACAGGCTCCAGACGCGCAGGCTCAGCAGTTGTGGCTCACGGGCCCAATTGCTCCGCGGCATGTGGGATCTTCCCAGACCAGGGCTCGAACCCGTGTCCCCTGCATTGGCAGGCAGATTCTCAACCACTGCACCACCAGGGAAGCCCCCAGGTATTTTTTTAATTGAAGTATAATTGCTTTACAATATTATATTAGTTTTAGGTGTACAACATAGTGATTCAGTGTTTTTATAGATTATACTTCATTTAAAGTTGTTACAGAATAATGGCTCTGTTTCCCTGTGTTGTACAGTATATCCTCGGTTTTGACTGTTTTTTGTTATTCTAACTTCTGTCGCATCAAGCGTATAGTCTGTTGAGCCCACCCTCTCTCTATATCTTTGGATACTGATTGTAACTTAATTGATAGTAAAACCCCAAGTTTTGAAATTGCAAATATGAAATTGCAAATATTTGATTGTTTTTGACTGACAAACCCTGTGGCTCAACCTAATAGAATAAAAAGTTCTTAGAGCAAGCGCCATAGTGTTACATGTAGTTGGAAGAAGTAAGGAGAGAGTTTTCAGAATTAAAAAATATAGTCAAGGGAAGAAAAGATAATTAGAAGGAAGACATGGGTTTATTTCAGAAAGCCTCCACTTTCTCATATCTCTCCGCTTGCTGCCACCAGGCCAAAGTCTCGGATGTTAGAGCTCATCTTCTTTCTGTCGTCATTGCGAGAAGAGCCACAGTGTTTTGATTATAAAATGTTGAGCACGTGCTTTGAGACTGACCGACTGTCCACGTTGGTGCGTGGCGGGTCAGGCGGGTCAGGCTGTGGTCATGCAGCTCTCCAAAAGGTTAACCAGCCAATCTTCTTCTTTTTTTTTTTTGATAGACCATGGACGGTCATCAGAACAGCTTAGGGAGGAAATGTCATTACACGTCGTCCCATTGAAGCAGGATTTAGGGGGAATCAAGGGACAAAGGTCAGAGTGTGGAGTGTGAGGTGGGCCTGGGAGGGGTGATTGCAGTGGCGGCCGGGCCTGCTGGGACAGGAGGCTTTTATTGTTACCTATTCTTAGCCTTTACTTGGCGCTAAAGCAGAAGGAGCTCCAAGGGGACGGATTCTCCCCATCGTCCTTCTGGCGCAGGTCGTGCATGTTCTGAGCAGGGAAGCTGGGACCTGTTTGCAGCCCCGCCCGGTTCCCATCTCCGATGCTCAGTGATCGGGAAGGACTTTTTTTTTTAAACAATGATCAGACATTGAGGATTCTTTTTTTAATTAATTAATTAATTTATTTTTGGCTGTGTTGGGTCTTCGTTTCTGTGTGAGGGCTTTCTCTAGTTGCGGCAAGCGGGGGCCACTCTTCATCGCGGTGCGTGGGCCTCTCACTATCGCGGCCTCTCTTGTTGCGGAGCACAGGCTCCAGACGCGCAGGCTCAGTAGTTGTGGCTCACGGGCCCAGTTGCTCCGCGGCATGTGGGATCTTCCCAGACCAGGGCTCGAACCTGTGTCCCTTGCATTAGCAGGCAGATTCTCAACCACTGCGCCACCAGGGAAGCCCGGCAATGACTTTTGTCTTAACGCAGGGCTTCATCCGTGCCTCCCCGCCGCCCAAGAGGCTAAAAATGACACCACAAAGAACAAGGGGTAGGAGACCAAGGAGGAGAGAACATGAATAAAGTGAGAGGATGGGAAATAGAATGCGTGTAACCGGGGGAAAGTGGCAGGCACATTTGGGAACAACCCTGTACAATTACAAACCCTGTGATCCTGAGCGGCGTCAGTCCTACGTGGTACCGGGGCCCCCCATTAAATAGGAGCCTGCGGAATTGGTACAAGTGAAATCAGGAGGTCAGCTCTCCTCGGACACTGTTCAGTCCAGCTCGCCGGGCCCAGTTTCCTCATCACACAGGCATCTTGAGCGATACCTAATAAATGTCCATACGCAGGCTGGTCGGCCACTCTGGAAGTGCCCCGGCCGTGGTGATGCTGCCGCAGGTGCCAGGCCACAGAGCTTGGGATGCTCTCTGCCATGTGCCAGCGAGCGGCCAGAGCACGGCACCAGGGTGGGGACCGGTGACAAGGAGAATCCGGACGGCAGAGATGGAGATCGAGGAAGAGCTGGTTGATTCCAGATTACAGAAAGGGGACTGTAAAATGCAGACAGATGCTTTTCAGCCAGATGTGAGGGTGACACCACCCTTAGTGTTTTCTACTGTCCTGAACATCGAGGAATTTACTTAGTTGGGAATAAAGTGAGACTTGAAAACCCTCCTTTTAAATTCTTATTCAGTAGGAAAGTGCAGTGAAGTTCTTTACGAAAAATATCCAGATGCACTTGACAGCCGACTGCAGAATGCCCTGTGGTTTAGTCAGCATCTTAGCAACCAGAAGCATCTCTGTCAGGATGCGCACGGAGACGACGGTAATTATTCACTGGCCCTGTGGTCCCCTGATATGCCTCTGAATTATCCCAGGAAGATTGCGTTATGATGAGAATAGTGCCTTAGAAGTGTGCTTATTGTATTCTGATTCTTCAAATGTTGGTCATCTGTGCATGGCGTGCATGCTCATATTTGCTGGAACACAACACTGCATCCCCGACCTTCCAGAATGAATTTATTATGCTGTGAAACGCGTTAGACTCTGGAGATTATATTCTGGATTTTCTTCCTGCCACTGAGACACACACGTGGGATGCACAGTCCTCAGCGTCGTTAAGCCGACACCATGCAGACCCTTTTGTTTGTTAGCAAAGTTCAAACACTTGATTCGTTGTCTCTCTGTCTCCATCTCTCTCTTTCACACGAGATAGAATCATAGAATTTTAGAGCTGGGAAGAAACTGAGGGATGTTGGTCTGCCCCCCACATTTTAACAGAGAGGAAGCCAAGGCATAAGGGGAATCATTGTAATTTGCCCAGAGCCGCCAGGTGTGTCTGTTGCCCGAGGACAGCGTGGGTGGTGGAAGGCACGTGAGCGGGGTCGCCGAGGTTGTGGTACTCCTTTCACACGAAGTAGCTGTGTGTCTTCAGTCCTGAACCCCTGGGTGTCTGGCTTCCTGGGTGGCGCTATGGGGGCTTGGATCGCCACCAGTGGGGTTGTTGCCACCGTGTCCCTGTTTGGTGCCCAGCATAGCCTGCACATCCTGTCCACACGGCTCTTGTTGGTACAAGAGTTAGAACCAGAATCAGGGTCCGCAGGGTCCGTCTCCCAGCCTAGGAGAGGGTGTGTGTCCTGGCTTGTCACTTGAGGGGCAGAAGCGTGTGGTCCCAGGATGGCTCAGGCCCCGTCCGGGGCTCCAGATCCCCAGTCTCCACTCCCACCCACCCTGGAGGTGACGGAGATGGAGGTAGCCCTGCCGAGCTCTGTGGAAGCCCGTGCTTGGCGGCGTGGGGTGCCGGCTTCACCCTGTCACCAGGAGGCTGCCTGCCTGCGGTAAACGTCGAGTGGGCGTTGTCTGAAGGCAAAATTAACGATGTTCCTGGATTCCAGGAAAAATGCCTGCACTGTGTTTACGGAGTCTTGTTTGATGTGACTGCTTTTCAGTCTTTTCCGTCTCTGCTTCACATCCTAAATCCTGTTATTTCTGTCCTGTTGCCCTGCTGGACTTAGTTTTCCCCAGTCTGCGGTATGGATGATGCTGGCTATGATTTTCGGCTCTTTCCCTGTGGTTCACGTGTCATGAAGAGGAGCTTGGTCTCCTCCAGTTCAGACAGGAGCTTGTGACTTCTGATGTGAAGCATGAGACCCCTCTTGGTAGATGTGACCCATCAGTAGTGAGCAGAAACAACTGAATTTGGGTCTTTCACCCCAGTCCCCTGAGATGTGGCCTCACATGTGAAGAGGTGGATTGAACTGATTTTGCTTCTGAACCATCAGTTGCTGATCAGTGGGTGGGGTGGGGGGGGGAGTGTCCCGGTCAGCTCTGCAGGGGAATGACCCTGGGCTTTGGAAGTGAGGTTCACACCTGCTGAGCCGGGGTGTCACCCCCGAGACGGTGCCTTGTCCCAGCTGTTTTAGGCACGTCATTCCAGCCAGCACTGACACCCCTGCCTGTGTTTGTGCTCAGAAGCGTGACCATAACGTTTGTCTGGGCCTGTGATGGGGCGCACCTGACAGCACCCCTTCTTCGTACCGTTGGTTGAAAGTGCTCAGGTGGCTGATCTGCTCAGCCCTTTGATTCTGTCATTGCAAGCCGAGGGGTTCCCGCTCGTGACCCCGGCTTCCTGGGACCACAGCCGTGGCCCTGGCCTGCCTCCCCGTCTCCCCCGCTGCACCTTCTCTGCGCCCCGAATGCCCTGCCCAGAGCTCCCCACTTACCCTCTGGGGGCCCGAGCATCCCGTTTCCCCAGCGAGCACATTGGAGGCTGGAAGTCTCTCCCGCCCGGACTCTCACTTCCAACCCTGACCCGCTGTGTTCCTGGAATTTCTGCGTCTCTGCAGTTTCGTGGTGTCAGCCTCGTGCCCCACAAGATGGGCATGTCCCTCTCCTGGAACTGTGCTCTCGGCGGGCAGGGCCCAGTTGTTCGTCCTGGCGCCCCGCGGTGATCTTGACCGCGCAGTGGTCGGCAGCCCCGCCGGGAGGGGTCGGTCAGGTCCATCCTCCGTCCGCGGTGAACTCCCAGGAGAGGTGTGGGGTGTTCCTGGGAGGGACTGTGCCCTGGAGCAGCGGGGATGCTCACCCAGTTGTCTAGTCGCCACGCGTCTGTAACAGTAGCAACGGCTAGTAATAGTAGCCATGGCTTAACCAACAGTGTTTAACATGAACTTCTTGTGATCCCGCAAAGTTTTTAAGTTCAAAGAGCTGCTTCAACGTGAAATAATATCGTGGGCTTGTTGGATGGGCTGGAGTTAGTCAGGTTTGGGGTGATTTTTGGTGAGTTCGGTATTCTGCGAGGAGCCTCTCTCACGACTTCTGATCCTGCGTGTTTCCTGTCGGTGCCGTGATTGGGGTCTGCGTCCCGGGCTCTTTGTGAACCTTTATCACTGGAGGAGCTGAAGCGGGCTCCGCGTTTCCAGCGCTGGATGGCCGCGTGCATGGCAGCTGGTGTGCGTGCGCTCAGCTCCGACCTCGCTCACGGTCATGGCTGGCTTCCCAGGATGCGGTGACTCAGGTCCCCGAGCGTTTCCCACCTCACTGCCAGGATCCCCGTGCCTGGCGGCCATAGAAGGATCGGGAGCGGGGCCTGGGGCTCTGGACGCCTCGCCCACCTGACTGCCCTGGGGCTCAGGGTCCGCGTGCCACACGTGCGCTTGGGCTGACCCCTGACTCGGGCTGGGGCTGTGGCCGCAGGGTAGGCCTGGTGCGCAGTCGGTGGCGGACACAGCTTTGGCGCTCGAGGGCCCAAGACCGAGGCACAGTGAGAAGCTGCGGGACTGTCTAGGGATCGTGTGGGGCGCTGGGACTTGGAGCCCTTGGGGGAATCCTCGATGTGCAGATGCTGCGAAGCTGCACCGACCCTGTGCCCTCGCCCCGGCCCTGCTGAGAAAAGCATCCCTTTCCTGCTCCTGCCTTGGCCCAGCCCACTGGGAGTCTGAAGTTCACAGGCAGTGCCCGTGACCTCGGAAGCAGACCCACCCAGAGCTCAGGCGGCCCCTTCTTTCAGGATATACTGTCCTTCCCGTGGCACGTTCTGGCTCAGCCAGATCTGTACCGTGGGTGCTATTCGATTTGTATCATCCTTGGTCTGCATGTTCATTGTGGGTACAGTGAATCATTTAGTTAGCTGAGATTCTCTTTTCTCAAGCATTTAGTTTTTATTCGATAAGTGTTTTTGTCGTGTACATGTCTCTGGCACAAGTTCTTAAGTTTTCATTTGTAAGTTTAAGTTGTTTTTTTTTTTAAGTTCTTAATTTCCTGTGTGCCTGACCTAATCTGAGGCTGGTTTTTCATGAAACCTTTGTAGGCTGCTGATATGATCCAGTATTTGCATACACGGTTTGTCTAAGCCTTTGCGTATTAAAACAGATTGTGGTTTCAGATCTATATTTTACTAGAATTGAAAAAGCTAGGGATAGTCTTCTCTGGATTAAAGATTAGAAGGTCACACCTTCATTACTGGAATTTTACCGGTATCTGTGTGTGCGGTCGGTGTAGTCATATCCACTTAAAGGATGCCTTGTCTTCTGTTTTATTTACAAAGGCAGCCACTGATTTGAGAGAAGTTTTTTCACAGATTAGTAAGACATTTGGGCTGACTGCTGGCTGCCAAATATATTCCCCTAACAATGTGTCAGATCTGAGTATTACTCATGTTCTTTTTGAGAACTCCAGAATAATTACTTTCAGCACTGGGACTAAACTGTATTCCAGTTTTACTTTGACTACTCTTTTCATTTAATAACCTGATTGGTTACTGAAATATATCATTTAAAGTGATAACACAGTGGTACCTTTTGATGACGGGTTGGTCATCCTATAGAAAATGCCGTGTGTGCCTAAACCTAATATCTGAAACCTGCTGGGGAATGGCAGCTTCCTCCAGAATCATGAAGTCAGGTTGTTCCTGCAGACAATAATCCAGTGAATGAAGAGTTCATCAATGGACTGGCCCGTTGGAGAACATCATTTTTGATGTTGGAATGATGGTCAGTGTCCCAGTGTGACTCCTAGGTACTCTAATTGCTTTGATTTAAAACTTGTCTGTGATGTTCTTGGTTTTTTAAAATTGATTTCTGCAGAATTCATGAGATGTGATTTATACAGATTATTCCAGTGTTGGACTTGAAATGCATAGTGATGGGGTGGAATGAACATTTTCATCTTTTTTTTTTTTTTTTTAAATTTTATTTATTTATTTATTTATTTATGGCTGTGTTGGGTCTTCGTTTCTGCGCGAGGGCTTCCTCTAGTTGCGGCAAGTGGGGGCCACTCTTCATCGCGGTGCGCGGGCCTCTCACTATCGCGGCCTCTCTTGTTGCAGAGCACAGGCTCTAGACGCGCAGGCTCAGCAATTGTGGCTCACGGGCCTAGTCGCTCCACGGCATGTGGGATCTTCCCAGACCAGGGCTCGAACCCGTGTCCCCTGCATTGGCAGGCAGATTCTCAACCACTGCACCACCAGGGAAGCCCTGAACATTTTCATCTTTAAGAAATATGATTTGGGGCTGTTTTTTCAGAAATGATGAAATTTGGTAGGGTAGGGCCATGAGGTTGAAAACAAGCATTAAACCCTTAAAAGCCGTTTTTCTTGTAAAGCTCCTTGGCTGGCAGAGGAGTGTCAGTACTGGCCTCACAGTGCAGTTAAAATGTGTCACCTGGAGGTGACTTACAGAGTTCCTGAATTTCAGGTGTGAAGAAAGGGATTGCAAAGTCCTGACTTGGGAAATTTTGGAAACTCTGAACACGAGGTTCTGGACAGGTTGTGTGTTAACACCAACGAGAGAAAAGAGTCTCTGCAGTTTCCATGGTGACAGCCTACTCACAACTCAGAAACAAATTCTTGATATTGTTTTGAAACCCCAGTTACAAAAGGGCATCGTGCTTGAAAGTTAGCTGGGAAGAGATGAAATCGCTTACACAGAGCTGCCTGGTGAGCTGGATAGCACTGGGCAGACGTGATTCTTGGATCCCTTTTTAAATGTCCACATTTCTTTTCCGTTCTGGGTCCGAATTTCTTGGGTTTTTCTTTCTTGTGTTGAAGATCTTTTCCTCTGAGTTTAAAGGTCTGGTGTATGGGGGGTGTAGTAGAAGTTTGTAGAAGTTTTCGGAGCAGTGCCACATCTGGAAGCCTCCCAGAGCAGGTGCACAGGGCAGGTGAGGGGCTGGTCTTTCCTTCCTGCCATCTGTTGGTCCACCGTCAGCCATGCCCGCCCAGCTGGCCGCTGGTCAGCTTCATCCTGTTCAGGCCCTTTGCTCCTCCCCCTCGCTCCTCTTCCTACCAGACGGGCAAAGCGCAGTAAGGAAATGGGAGGAAACAGGACGTCAGCTCACACCCAGTGCTCGGCATGCACGACCAGGCTTGATGGAGCGGAGCAGGGGGCCCACGTGGCAAGTCTGTCCAGCCTCAGAGGATGCTGTGCTTGTTGTCTTGTCTGTGTCCCAAGCCAGAGACAGAATCCCAGACTGTGACCAGTGTGCCCGGAATGGATCGCTGTGACCCTGCCCTTGTCATTCCCACAGGCCTTCTTCTGGGAACCTCCACTGCCATCCCCCCCCCCCGCCCCCAACCCTGTCCCTCTGCCCTGGCTGCAGGGGGCGTGTCACTTCGCAGCTCCCTCAGATGCCTTTGGTGGGGGGAGGCCTTCCAGGGCAAGGTTAGGGTCCCCCAGACCTGGTCTTCTTGCCTGAGGACTGCTCCTCCCGCCACCCCCGCTCTCCTGCCCCCCGGTGAGGAGGGGAGCGGCCAAGGCTGCCTTTGTCCAGCCCCGTGCCCAAGGCTGACGACTGACTCTTCTCTGCTTCTTTCCTCCAGAGCCTGTGTCCCCGGCCCCCATGGGTCACGGGGGCAGTGATGGAGGTGGACGAGCAAGGGCTAACATTTCACGGGCCGGGTCCCGGCTGGCACGTGCAACTGATGTTAGAATTCTGTTCATTCTTTGCAAAACGGACAAGTCTTTGGTGAATACGTGGTGAACAATCCACATTCTGCAGCCGTGCTTCCCCACCTCAGCCACTCAGGAGATGTTTATTTTGTACCCTCAGGTCTTTAAAGAATATTTACATATGCAGTGCATACACGTGCGCAAATCTTTTTCTTGTTTTGATACGTAATAAGATCATTTTATTTGTTTTGTTGCGCGATTTGCTTTTCTAGCAAACAGCATGTCTTGGGAATCGGCCACATCCATGGAGTGTCTCCTGACCTGCGTCAAACGGAACGTGATCGTAATTTATTTGCCTTTGGATGGACGTGGAAGTTTTTTCCCAGTTTTCATTACAAGTAGAGCCTGCAGTAAATGTGCTGAGAACACTTAAGAGAATTTCATGATCGATTTCTTTAATGAAGTTGCTGGTTTGAGGGGTTTGCACATTTCATATTTCAGAAGATTTTGCCAGATAGGTTGTAATATCCTTACATCCACCAACAGTTTATGAGTTGGGTCCATTGTCCCAGACCTTCAACAATTCTGGGTGTTATAAATGTACTACAGTTGCTGCCCCAAAGGAAAAATGTTATATATATGTTTATTGCTTTCATCTCTGTTTTCATAGTTTCTGTGAGAATAAGCATGTTTTCATGTTTGTTGGTCATTTGTATTTCTTGTGTGATTTACCTGTTCATGCACTTTGCCCATTTTTATAATGTGTTTGTCCTTTTCTTATTATGTTATAGGAGCACTTCATATATTGTGGATATGAATCTTTGTTTGCCTTAAATACTGTCTCCTAGTTTAATAAAAGACTTTTTTATGAAGTCTTTTATTGCAGAAGTTCTAAAAAGTCAGAATTGGCAGTCTTTTTCCTTTATGGTTCTTCAGTTTTACACGCCACTTAGAAAGGCACCCCCTACCCTACTGTTAAAATATTTTCATTGAATAAAGCTAGTTTGCCTGATTACATTTACCTTATTACACATTGTGCTCACCACGTGGGACTTGTAATGTGTTCTGTGAGACGTTTTCACATTTTTTCCATATTGCTCTCCAGTTTTTCCAACATAATTTGTTCTATCATCAGTCTTTCCTCCACTGGCTTGAAATATCCTTATTACACATGAATGTCCATGTGCTAGCTTCTTCACCCAGCATCTGAAGGCTTGGTAAACCATCCTAACGCAGTGGGGTGTGGGTGTTAGTGGGGAATCTGAGGTTTAGAGGTTCAAGGACGCTTTCTCCAGATTGTACCAGTTATAAGTGTTAAAGCCAAGTGACTCCAAAGGTCAAGAGCTTTTTCTGTTACGCTGCTTGCACTGGCTGGGCAGAGGCAGGTAGGGGGGACTGAGGAGGAGCTGGTGGGGGACTACCTTGCACCTGCTAGAGTCGTGCCTGTTCTCTCCTTGGCTCTTGGACAGTCCTGATCTTCCCCTTCCCAGCTGTGCTCTGCCCCAAAGCCCAGCCCAGCAGCAGGGCCTCGGGCTGGGGACCGGGGGTGGGATGTCTTGGTAACCTGCCCAGAGAAGGTGCAGGAATGAGGGGCTGCAGGTAGGCCCTCACTTGCACGGGAGGGACCACTGGAGTCACTGAGGCTCCGAGAGGCCCCATCACAGGAGAGACTAGTCATTAGTTAAGTGCCTGCCCTGTGGTTTGGGTCCTTTGAAGGTAATACTGGCTTCTCCTCTGTTTTCCATGAATACATTCAGCTCTTCTCGATACTGCGTCTAGATGAAAAGTGATTTTCTTCGTGATACAGAACGTTGGTGTTTCCATCAGCGTTCACACATTGTTTTTGGACCGTGCGTCTAATTCACACAGTGTTTCCTTTGAAGTCATTCTTGTAAATAATGTATTTGTTTAGTTGAGAACACGTTAGAGGTTTAGTAAATAAAAAATACAGGGTGCCTGTTAAATTTCAGATAAACATCGAATACTTTTTTTTTTTTTTTTTAGTATAGGCACGTCCCATGAAATGTTTGAGACATATGCTAAAAGTTACTTGTCCTCGGTGTGAAATTCAGATTACCTGGCTAGCCTGTGTGTTACCTGGTGCCTGTCTCTGGGTGAATCTTCTGGCAGGTGGTTATTTCAGGGCACCCGGGAAACGTCTGGTCTTGTTTCCTGGCCTGCTCGTTGGCTGACTAAGGCCTGTTTAGCAGCTCTGTTTACTACTAGATGGAGATGCTGGGACCTCAGGCTGTGAATGTTCGAAGGATAATTAGCTGAGGAAGAAAAGGGGAGGGCCTTCTGGTAGAGATACCTCTCTTTCTATTGTTTACACGCGTTAATACTGTAAACACGTGCATTAGCTCTGTTGAGGGTCAGAACAATGCTGGTGGAAAAAGAGATTCAAGAGAAAACAACAATTGCCTTTAGTCTGTTTGCGTGATGAAAAAAAATCTTAGCATTTTCTAACACAGAAAATGCTCAACAAAGCACCTGGAGCCAGAACGACGTGACACATTTGAGTGCACCACACAGCACGAGGGAACCGTGTTGCTGACAGCTACTGAAACCCGTCCTAGAGAATAATACTGCAGGGTTTGCTTCTCTGGTGCAGATGTCAGTCATCAGAACGGAAAGTTCCATTCTGTTTGGAATTTGGTAGCTTCTGGGCTGAAGCTTGCTGTTGTCTCTTGGGTCAGTGCTGTTCCGTGGTGGGGTGTCACTATTCCGTGGTGGGTGTAGTATTGGGGTCACAGCTTTGCCCTGACTTTGTGGGACCCTTGCAGATGCCCCAAAGAATCTGCTAAGAGTCAAGGTGTAAAAATAGAAGACTCCAGCCTTAACCGCTGAAACTTAGCTCACACACACGGGCCTATCTCCTTAATTCAAAATAAAAAGAGACCCAAGGCTCCTTTAGATCCTACTCTAGACCTGGGCTGCCCAGATGTAGAGATGTGTCTTGTAATCTCAGTGGCCCGTGATCTGTAGCCTGTGATTTTCACAAATGATAGTCAATAATGACCGACGACTGACTACCCCTCCTCCAGACCAGCATAAGGAATTCAGTTCTAGTCCTGAAGTGGTTTATTTACTGGATGTATTTCTTCTGATTCTGAATTGATTTTGCCTGTGTGTGATCTACCCTTATTTAGTTTTGGTTAAGAAAATATTCCGTAAATATGTGAGACAAAATCTGGCAAATCACTACTGCTTTGGGAGTCCTTTGTCCCTGGTTTGAACTGTTGAAGGATTACTGACTTATCAGTTGTAGATTCCACGATGCACATGGAAACGTCCCCAAAGCAGTGGGCTCCTCCCACCCCTCTGACATCACAGAGTATACAGAGGGCTCTCGAGTTCATTTTAAAAGATTGGTCTGTAATTGAAATGGAAGGTTCTGGAGTCTGGTGTCACCTTGAGATGAGGCCTTCCTGAGTCAGTGGAAGGTCCTGACTCCACCTGAATGCGGTTCAGAGGTGAGCGTTATCTCCTGCCAACAGATGTCTCGTCCTGTCTTGTCGCTTACCTGGTGTTTGAGGCGAGGTCCTTCCGGGTCACATCAGGGGAGCATTTGTGGGACCGTGCAGGAAGGACTGGGCTGCATCTCTCTCCCTGAGGGACTTCAGAACTGCAGAGTGTGATCCCTGTAACTTCTCCTTTTCCAGCCCGTAAAAGGGCTTGTGGGTGTTTTCCTTCTGGGGCTTCTTCCCTTGGAAAGACCGCCCGTGAACCCTGGTGTGGTGACCTGTTTTGGCTGACCTTTTCGGGAGGGCTGCTTGCTGCTGGGCAGACTCCTGGCATCTCTGAGTGTATCCCAGTCTAAGCCTTGAGATGTGCTCAGCACAGGGTTTCCATGCCGACGCCAGTCTGCAAGATGATGCAACATTTGGTTGCAGGACTGCATACGATTTTGAGAGGACTGTTTGTGTTCTTTCATTAGGTAAAACTCAACCAGCCAATTACAAACATGAATTATCTTTGCATATCTTCAAGATTTGTGCAGAGGAGAATTATGTTAGATGGTTTTATTTTTCCAGTTTGACGTATTTTATAATCTGAGATTTCCTTCTTGCCTTTACTGCCTGTAATTTAAACTCTTCAGCTTGTCCTTTTCTTGGCAGAATTGGAAACACACCTCTCCTCTCCCTAAGGTCACCCTGCTTGTCCTCCTCACCCTCCTCGCTGTGGTCTGTGCGCACAGGTGTGTCTGGTCCACGACTCCTTTCCGTTTAGTCGCTGTCTGGGTGTCTCCTGTCCTCACCTCGCCGTAAACATGGAGACACTTCTCCTGTAGTCTTAGAACTGCCTCGTACTTAGTTCTTTCAATTCGAGACCATACTTGTTTCGACTGTTGCATTGACCTGCACGTCTGATTCCTCGGTTTCCAGAAAGTTAGTCCCCAGTCTCACGGTCTCAGGGACAGCCCTGCTTGTGTCTGCTCCCCAGCGTCTGCCTGGGTCCACAGCCGGGCCCTGAGGGCTGAGCGGGGGGAGGGCGTGTGCTTCACCCTTGACTCCTGAAAGGGAGGATGCTGAGACCTGCCACCTGGAGCCGCAGCCCTTTGGGGGTCAGGATGGCCTTGTCCCCTGGCTTCTCTCCACCAAGTGTCCGCCTCGGCCTCACTTAGGCCGTATCCTCCACACCCGCAGCTAACAGCAGTGACTTACTGGGTTCTGATCCACGCCACCAAAGACCAGGTTGGCATGATTAGCATGTATAATAACTCGGCTGAATTTGCCTGGGATTTACTTTATTTTTTTTTTTTTAATTTTAAAATTCTGTGGTTTATGAATTTTTCTCTTTTGAAGAAAAAAGTATTCAATGATCAATTTGATAGGGTTAATCCATAGGAGGTCAGGATACTGGCAGTCTTGTCACAGATGCCCAAAGAAATGCATATCCTTGCTTCCCTATGGCTGATGGCTTTTTTTTCTCTTGAAAGAGCATATTCTTCATGCATTTCTGTTTTTTTTATTAATTTTTATTGGCGTGTAGTTGCTTTACAATGTTGTGTTAGTTTCTGCTGTGCAGCCAAGTGAATCAGCTCTGCGTATACATATATCCCCTCTTTTTTGGATTTCCTTCCCATTTAGGTCACCACAGGGCACTGAGTGGAGTTCTCTGTGCTCTACAGCAGGTTCGCATTAGTTATCTATTTTATACATAGCAGTGTATATATGTCAGTCTGGTTGGGACTTACTTTAAATTGCTCAAGTAGCCGTACTTTTACTTAAAATAACAATAATAATCATTGACTGTCTGGTGCATTAATCAATTAAGAGTAAAAAAAAAAAAAACCCTGCCTTAAAATGGCCAAAGTTATACAGATTGATCCATGCATGAGACAGAAAGACCCATGATGGCTTGGGTGCCAGACCTGCCTGGTGATGTAAGATCTATGGAAATGTCTTCAAAAACTCCTTTTTCTCTTGAAAATACATATTCTGTGGCACAATGTATATACTTTTTTACTGTAAGTAAGACCAAAGAAATGTGAAGTGTTGCCAAAATATAGGCATCCCTCTGTGTAGTTTAGAGTAGTTCTTAGTATAATAACTCCATCGTGGGCTTGGGAAAGTTTCATCGGATTTATTTTAGGATGATGTGCACCCATCGGTCCTGCTCAGGTGTTTTGAAAAGACACTGGCTGTTGGGAGAGTAGGGAACTCCAGTGCCCCGTGTGTCCTTCAAGCCAGCCCTTGCCTTGAGCTGTCCAGCAGGTTTCTGTGAGGGCAGAGGGAGAGACGAGGTGGCAGCTTTGCCAGAACAGACCTCACCAGGGGCTCGGGCTGGATTCTGTTCAGCTCTGAGACAGGGTGGAGCCCGAGGGCTCAGGACGTGCCCCGGACGTGTGACCTGTCCCTTAAATCAGGAAGCCTTGACCTGGGACCTGCCAGATTTGTGTCCATCACCCCACTTCCTGCTCCTGTGCAGCCGGCACGTGGGCCAGGCCATCCGCCTGGGCGGCCAGGAAAGCAGCAGCAGCTGGGCCAGAGCTGTGCTCTTTGGGGGGTTTGACCCCTCCTTTGTCTCAGGGCTTATGGCACCCTGAATGACACCTCAAGCTACGTCTCCGTCCCCCTTTCCGACGTGCCTCAGCCTAAACTCAGGGTGACTCCTAAGCTGTCACCACTTTTTTTTTTTTTTTTTAATTTATGGCTGTGTTGGGTCCTTGTTTCTGTGCGAGGGCTTTCTCCAGTAGCAGCAAGCGGGGGCCACTCTTCATCGCAGTGCGCGGGCCTCTCACTATCGCGGCCTCTCTTGTTGCGGAGCCCAGGCTCCAGACGCGCAGGCTCAGTAGTTGTGGCTCACGGGCCCAGCCGCTCCGCGGCATGTGGGATCTTCCCAGACCAGGGCTCGAACCCGTGTCCCCCGCATTGGCAGGCAGACTCTCAACCACTGCACCACCAGGGAAGCCCTGTCACCACTTTTGAACGTTTCTGAGTCAGTGGTCTCCCTTGACGGTGGGAAATACACGTGAGAATAGTGTTTCAGTGACCTTGGGCGTGTTTCACTTGACCTTCAGAATTCAGAAGTCTCCTGCCTCTTCGTTCTCTTCTGTTTATCCTTTTTCTTGTGGGGGGCGGGGAATCACCAAAATTTTTTGGGTCTGTTATTAGTGTCTTCAAAAGATCGCCATAGTCTGTGGAAGTTCAGTAACCTTCAGCGACTGTCGGGTCAAGTACCTGTTTGGGGGAGAGTCTGGGAATTTAACTGCCCAACATAAAATTTTTTGAGAAAAAAATGCAATTTTATTTTTGAACAAGTGGTTTATACGTACTTTGTTTTTTAGAATATAACACTTTCAGGGGGTGTACCCCCCAGCATTTTAAGGCGGCATAAAGGCATGTGAAGCATAAACTTTTATAGCTACAGGAATTGCTTTTGTGCCCAAGTTCTTTTGATCATTTCTCAGATTTAGAAATTGTTTTCTTTAGGTATCTGCTGTTTTCCATAAAATAATGTAACCCTTGCCCCTGCCTCCGCCTTCCCCACATGTAAATAGTTCCCCAAATAGTGTATATGCCCTTAAATTAAATGAGAAATCTACATGACCATAGCTTCAGCTGGTTGGGTTTTCTCCCACGTCTAGTATTTCACCGATTCTAGCAGTTTGACAGGTTACTTTTCTGGGACTCCGGTATGTGGTAAGGTGCCCTGTACCGAGATGAGGGGGTGGGATGGTGATAGGAGGGGGGCCATAGGTAAGAGGTGCTTTGAAGGACTTCACAGCTTCAGACAGCTGAGCAGTTGTGGTTGGAGATGGGATGCGCAGCTTCCTTAAATCTCAAGCCGAGCAGAGATCTTAAGGAAACGAGAGCAGCAATAAGCAACTCCTAAGAATGAAAAACTACAGAAACGCAGGTATTAGACAAATATGAAACAAAAAGCATCCTCGCCCCTGGAGCTGTTGGCGGCGTCAGAGCCACCGCGGTACCTGGCTGCCATCGTGCTGACCTGGCCGGGGTTGTTGTCTCTGCCAGGCTTGGGCACCAGGAGACTGGACTGTTGGTCCACGGGGCCTCGCACAGCCCCGACTCCTTGGCATTTGGGCATAAACAAATGGAAAAAGATGATGGTTATGAGATGATTCGTATTTTTAGTACGTATATTCTGATGAACATTCCTGGATTGTTACGTTACGTACAGTGTAATCATTGTAGAAAATGCAGATGAGGAAAAAGGAAAAAAAAGTGACATCCTTACTCAGAGGCAGCGATGGTTGAGCTTTTGGTTCAGCTGTGCCTTCTTGTGTGTCTCCTTTGGCTACACTCTTTATGCACGAACACATTTATATCTTACGTGAGTGCGTATACACATACACTTGCACACATCTGACAAATAATAGTTCTGTTAACCCATTTTTGAAAACTTAATATATTATTAGCTTTTGTGTACAGTTTAATGTACAATTCTGGACAGTTGGTGCCCGCGGGGTCTCGGAAGCTGGAGATGTAACTCATTCCTGGCATTCGGAGACTGAGGGGGCAGCCTGTGACTTAACGGGTCTTCTCCCAGCTGACGGGCTCTATTTGTGAGACCGCGTGAGATACACAGGAGCCCTGTCGAAACGGGGTTCCAGCCCCTCCTGGACACCGGCTCTCCACAGATTTTTTGTGTCTCTTTTCTTACCTGGGAAACGAGGCCTCGGGTCCCATCCAGATCCCCTCTCCGCAGCCCTTGCTTCTTCTGTGTGGCATTTCTGTAGTTGCCTCAAGCAGAAAGACATTTGTATCTTCACTTAGTAGCAAACTGGGTCTGTCATTATTTGTTCAGCTTTTGACGCACAACTAAATTCTTTATATTTTTAAAGCGATGGTTCCTTTTTCTCTTGCTTAGCACTGTATTACAGGTTTTCAAGAGAAAATAGAGATTAATTACATTTTGAATGAAAGTTTTGCTAAAGCGTTTTTGTTTTCGCCTTAACTCTCACATGTAAGGCTGGTCCAAGAAACACAATCTTCTTTTTCCTTTTTTTGTTTTCCACATATGAGGCCAGTTTATTTCAGGCGGGGATCTGAGTGAGTTACTGTTGATGGAGGATGCCCTTCTCAGCGGTGAAACCATGTATTGGGGACCCCAAAAGCATTGGGAAAGAGAAATTCTGAAAGACTGTATTTTACTGACACACTTATTTTATTGATACCAACAGACTGCTTATAATTTACTTTTAAAAATTCACAGTTGTATTTGACCCCTAAGCGAAGAAACTTGCAACTTGAAAACTAGCAAAGTTGTAGGATTTCACATTTAATAGGTGAGCACCGTTTAGTTCTTTGAGTATTTAAATAGCATTTCTCTTTAGAGATGTAAATATTGACCTAGGAACTTCTGAAATGTATGCAGAAACTTAGTGGCAGCAGTAATTCCATAAAAGGAACTATGCATTTCTTTCTTTTTTAGGAATAATAAAATCTCCTATGCAGTATTTTCTCTCATTGAAAGCTACCAAGTTAATATAATTAATTACATCAAAAAAAGGGATTAAAAAATTCCTTCAAGTTTTATTACTGCTTGGCTTTAAATAGCAGAAAAGTGTCAGATGTGAATTCTGAGATAACAGGTTTTTAATGAGGATTACTTAATGGGATAGGTTAAAGTCATAAAAAATTGTCCTTGGATTATGCACTTATTTAAATATTTAACAAAGCGTGAGTTAGAGAAATCGATGCACTGCTTGCAGATATCCTCGGTAAAGACAAAAACTCATGAAATGTTTTCAAATTGGGTGAAGGCAGAAAAGTTTTCAGATTTTGAACGTTCAGGATTCCTGGAGTTGTCCTGATGGCTTTGGTTTCCACGTTTTCATGGGTTAATAAAATGCGGAAAGAGCTGAGAGGATCGTGAAGTAAAACGTTTAAGGCTGAAACTGTGCTCCCAGCTCTCTGCCCTTGCCGGGGACGGGGACAGCCTGTTCTTTGAAGTCAGGAATCAGGGGCCAGATGAACCACTGGGTAAGTTGTTACAGAGTGGAAGCATTCAGAGTTCAAAGGCATCTCGCGGAGACCCTTTGCCAAGTTTCATTTCAAAACTTTACAGCAACCATCAAATGGTCGCAAGCTGCGAAGCATTGTGAAAATCTGTTTATTTCTCAGTATCCCAGGCCGTCCTGACCCTGTGTTCTCCAGGTTCTTTATGGAGGTCTTTGGGGCTATGTTGGCCAAGCATGGGAATGGCTGGACATCCCTGCCTGCATCCTTCTTTCCTCTTTGCTTGCTGATTAACAGCAGCCGAAACTGGAGATTAACTTGGAGGAGGGAGAGTGGAGAAATGGAGTACATGTTTTTTTATCTAGACTCAACTTGGGAAGGAGGCAGTATTTAAGACGGAGGGAAACGTGTATCTTCAGAAATACTTTGTGCCAAAGATGAAGACTTTCCCCAAGTTTTCCTTCCTATGACTCTGTAAGCCTTGGTCTCCACTACCGTGGAGGTTCGGTGTGTAGTTACTTCCCATCAAAGATGGCTCTACATTGACTGTTCAAAGATGTTTCAGATGAAGTCTCAGGGTAAGTATTCTAGGAACTGTTGCCTTCTGTTTCTTAAGGCCTATAGAGAATATAAATCGCAATTTCCTAATCTGATATTTGGGCTTGGGTTACATCTTAAGATTTGAAATGGGATTATATATTTGACTAAAGACCAAAAAGCCCCAAACAGTAAGTTTGGAAAACTTGCAGATCTTGGCTTTGGTCACTGATGGGCAAATTCAGGGCCGTTGACATGGTCTGAAGCATGTGCCATCTTCCCAGACCGACTGTCCAGGTGCCCACGGAGCTGGGCCCGGGGGGCTTCCCAGCTCCGCCTGAAAGAGAGAAGGCCGTGCGTCTTCTGTGATGTGTGTGACACACAGGGAACCTCTCTCCCTGTGGAGCTGGCCTCCTCCAGAGGGACTGAAGTGTGTTCCAACTATGAAGCTTTCATCCCTTTCATAAAATGTCTTAGTGCCCTGCGGTTTCCATCCTTAAAGTTTTGTCTGTCTTTTCTGTGGGCCTGGCCTTCCCTCTCAGTGAGATGCAGTGATTCAGCACGAGGTATGGGAAGTCAGTCTTTCCTTCACAGTATCCGTATGTCTAGTATGGAGGGATTATTGCTGGCGCAGCTCACGCTGTTCGTGGAAGTTAGCGAAGGAATTCCCAGGTGTTGGAGAAGGTTGCTAACAGCGCATTTACTCCTTTGCAAACCGAGCTCCTTGCTGGTTGGAACCGAAACGGCTGCGAAGACCTTACCTTTTACAGTCGGGCTGATGCTGACTCTCCAGCAGTGCTTTGTTGAGGGACTGGGGTGAGAAGCTCCGAAACCAGCTCTGTCTTCAGGATGCGCTCACGCGGTGCGTGTATGGGGTGTGCAATGTGTGCATTTGTGAGTGTGACTGGTGTGTGTCTGTGTGTGAGTGCTTGTGTGCGTGTACATCTGTGTGTGTGTACGTGTATCGCTTCTTTTGAGAAAAGGATTCAAGGCCGGACTCACTGTGTGTTTAGTGTCAAATGTTTAGTGGGAACAGGAATGGCACACGCACGTTTATATCATCCTTCTCGTGACCCGCCATTAAAAAAATTAACACCGTTATTTAGGAACAAAACTAGAATTTACTGACTTATTTTACCTTTCACATAATTAAATGATTCTAAGCCAGTTTGGCAAGATGAAGAGCGCTTTAACAAGCTTCGGTGCTAATGAAGTAGGTAAACCTTATTTTTGGTGAAGACAGTCTAAGAAAACCTAAGAAAAGGTAACTTTGACTGACAGTTCTGAATAGATCAGAATATAGGTTGGGGCTCAAACACTGAGCTTTAAAAAAGTCACCAGACCCAGGAAGGCTGTTGGGTGCCCACCTTGCGCCATCCCCTGCTAGGGTACCTGCCTCTGATCAGCTGACTCTTAAAACCTCACATTAAACTTGAGGGGTGTGCAGACTTTTAAAAAGCTCCCTGAATGAAGAAAATCATAGCTGGTATGCCAGCTTTACCTAAGATTATTTTTTTCAATGAAGTCTTACTTAAGTACATGCTAATGTGCTATTCATGAAAAAAAAGGGAAATGCCTCGTTTCAGAAGAAATAGGGTTTTTTCCCCACAGTGAGATTGTGAGCAATAGTAATGCCAAAAGCCAAGCAGTCATAAATGATGTAGTTTATTTAAGTACTTAGGAATGTATGTGTGTATATGTCCGTGGAAGTCTTTCAGATTCTATTAGAAGTACAATTTTAAAGTGAATTTGTTCAGAGTAAGGGCAGAGGATAATGTGGTTTTTTGGTGGTATCAGTTTCTCCAAAAAACCTTTTTGTTCAAATATTTAATTTTTTTAAAAATAAAAGTTAAGTAAAATTCCTTAAGCTACTTGGTAGTTATATAAGCTGTTTAAATAGTGTATCAATTTGAGAAAACATTTGACAAAACCTTTTAAATGAACAGATGTTCACTAATTTTGCATACATAAATGTTGTGTTGGAACATTTTCGTTCATGGGATTTCATGAAGATTTTTAAATCGTTCACTAATATTACATCATTCTTTAAAGACCCGTTTCAGTTTTAGTTTTATCCAGTTACACTTAACCCATGCCAGAAGTGGGTTAGATTAAGAAAACATTTTCTATCTT
This sequence comes from Eubalaena glacialis, assembly GCF_028564815.1. Taxonomy (NCBI): domain Eukaryota; kingdom Metazoa; phylum Chordata; class Mammalia; order Artiodactyla; family Balaenidae; genus Eubalaena; species Eubalaena glacialis. Next base: position 3,253,837 of record NC_083730.1, read on the forward strand.
AGCATAAAATCAGTTTCTGTGGGGTGACACCATGGGGGGGCAGGGGGGGAGCGTCTGGGGGCCTGATTATTTGAGAGAATAAAATCAGATCGTGGTCGTATGATAGAATAAACAACGTAGGAATGCCTCAAAAATAGTAGAAAATAAGAGGAAAAAGCTAGGCAATTAGAAATTCCAGTACTGTACAATTTAATTTTTTTTAGAAATTTGCAGTTTATCTTATTCATAAATTCTTTTTTTTTTCAAAATTTGGCTAGAGAATATTTTATTTAGAATATCAAAGTCATGCTATAATCCATATCAAGCATGTAGCATTTTCTTTCTTTTTTTTTAACATCTTTATTGGAGTATAATTGCTTTACAATGGTGTGTTAGTTTCTGCTGTATAACAAACTGAATCAGCTATACATATACATATATCCCCATATCCCCTCCCTCTTGCGTCTCCCTCCCACCCTCCCTATCCCACCCCTCTAGGTGGTCACAAAGCACCGAGCTGATCTCCCTGTGCTATGCGGTTGCTTCCCACTAGCTATCTGTTTTACATTTGGTAGTGTATATATGTCCATGCCACTCTCTCACATTGTCCCAGCTTACCCTTCCCCCTTTATTCATACAGTTCTAAAAAATGGGCTTAGTTGGTTGATTCCTATGTGGTTGCATAGAAAACATGGGTTCTTTTATTTCTTTAGTCCTGGTATCTGTCTTTCGATTGATTTATTCATTCAACAAACGTTTATTGGCTGTGGGGCTGCAAGGAATTAAAGACCAATAACATCGGATGCTTATTGTTAAGGAGTGTAATGGTCTTGCAGAGAAGGATATTTAGTATATTTCTATTCAGCATGTTCAGAATTTAGGGATATGTCAGTATTTATCCACAAATTTTACACACAGACACACATGCGTGTGCGTCCAGACATAAATACACAATGTATGTTATGTACATCTGGTATGTGTATACGTATATATAATTTTAAAGTCCTGTACTGGTAAGATTTAGGTACTAAATTCCACTTCAGGTGCTCCAGAGACAACTTTACATTTTTTTGGCCAGGTTTGGGTGCTTGGGGTTGGGGGAGGGCGGAGAACGGAGCCAACTTCAGAGACAGAAAGGCTTTCCTTCTGAGTCTGAACCTGCCTTGTTTGTGGTCATTTACACAGCACGTCATGTTTCCAAACCACCGCACTTGGCTTCTGCCTTCGGTTCTTCACGGACGAAGACTGGGTTTCCAGGTTCTTTCTTCCCAGATGTGGAATCTGGTGTCAGAGGAGGGACTCTGCAAGGAGGGGTACACGGCGGGGGCCACCGGGCTTGACCCGGGCTTGACCGCTGGTGTCACTGGTGGGATGGCACTCCGGGCTGGGGACGCGTGGGGATAAGGAGGGGTGGACTTGGGGTTTTTAAGACACCATGAGAAAGAAGGCTGAGAAAGAAACCCAGGTTCTTGGAATACGAGTGAACTGAGTGTGCTTTAGGCCTCCACACTTGCCTGCAACTATGTTCAGAAGACTTTGAGGTGGAAGGGTCGAGAGTGACCAAGGTGCCACTGGTCACCTCTGTCGTTGCGGCTGCATCTTGGCAGTGGGCTGGCCTCTCGCCTTCTCCTCAAGGGCCACGCCCTCCCTGTTGTCGGCCGGTCCCCCTCTTTCATCCCCTTATTAAATCCGTCATACAGCAGCTCTGGCAACAGGAGTTTAAAATCCGTGGCCCCTTTCTCGCCCGGGCTGACCCTATGGGTCACCAGGTCAGATTGTGGAGTCCAGTTCTCCTGAAGATCGAGGCGAGGTTGCCAGGCCACACACGTGCTGTGGACGGTGGGGTGACAGTCCTGGAGTGCAGGCAGTGGCTGGGCACGGTGGCCCTCCTCCTGTCCCGTTGGGGTGTCCCTCGAGGCCCCCTGCCCCTCCCCCTCCCCCCATGTCTTCCACCCACCACGTGGAGGTAGAGTTCCCTGCCCTGCAGGCACTGGGAGCTGTGAGGACTTTGGCTCCCTTTTCCCGCTCTCAGGAATGGGGCCCCATCAGGGGACAGTGAACCTCGGTGTCATTCACTCTGAAAACGATTGGTGACACCGCTGCAACGGTGCCCATCTGCCACTCCGCCTGGCACCTCTGGGCTACAGTGTGTTTTGTTGTCTCCGACCTGCTTGGGTTTGACTTCCTTGGGTCTCAGACACTTTCATCTTAAGGGATTTTTCAGGTTCTTTTAAGGTTAAGATGACCTACCTGCTTTGCTAGCTTTGTTATCTAAGTATCTGATAATAAAAAGTGATACCTAACATATTTTTAAAAACATTTTATGCTGGAGGTGGCACAGGTGTGCAGATGGGTTTCCACTTTGCCTGAGTGCAGACGACACCTGGACGTTACAGGAGGGCCACCACCTCACATCCTCAGAGCCGACAGGAGATTCAGAGCTCTGGAGCTGTCTTCTCCTTTTATGGATGGAAGGTTAACACTGGGTTGCAGGCCTCCTGAGTCCAGAGCGGCCCTTTCTTTGTGGCTAAGGTACAACTTCAGAACTTGCTGAGTTTGGTGATTTTGGTTTTTGTATTTTGTCATTGCTTTTGGAGTTCCTAACACTTCTAATTTCCATCATGTCAGGGGGTTAACAGTGGGTGACGTGTGTTCAACAGTGATGATTTTGCCTCATCTCCTTACTTTTGCTGCTGGTCTCCTAATGTCGGGGATCATGGCCTTCCTTGTTTCTAAACTCTGATATCATGGTCCTAAATGAAGATTTGAATTTAGTATGAGTCTTTTGATTAAGGAATATTTAGTTTAAGCTATGTCCCACTTGCTTAACTCTTTGGAAGTTTTCTTGCCTGAAATAAGTGGTGTTTGATGCAAGTCTGTTGTATTTGGATTTGGGGGGAGATTTGTCTAGAATCAGGCAGCAAAGAGGCCCTGGCCGCGGCCGGTGTGCTGGGGGATGTCTGTCTTGGGCGTATTAGGAAGGTGGCTGAGCTTGAGATTTTATCCTGAGGGCGCGTGACCCCTAAGGCTGCTTGGTCCCATATGCTGATCCCCCAGCCACGTGAGCCTGCTGTGCAGGATGGGAAGACAGATCGGGCCTTTGCATCATTGGAGAAGTTCCGTTGGACGGTGCTGGCCTGAGGGATTCCACGTGCTTCTCAATTGTCTCAGGGACACGGCCTCTAAAATCCAGACACTGTCTTGGAATTCCAGCTACTCTTATTTCTTGTTTGAGCCCTGAAAGTTTTTTCTCCTTTTAGGATCCCAGGTTTGCGTCGTTGGAGGTGAGATGAGCACGCTGGAGCAGTGTAGTCCCTAGAGGGTTGGGTGGATGGATGTTTGCTCTTTGATGTACTTAAATGGATACAACCTGAACTTGTAATCACCTCCTCTGGGAGGTGTTTGCTGCTTGGGTGTGAGCTGCATGCCTTGAGACATGGTGAATTGGGGGAGATGAAGCCTGTGTAAGAATCTGAGTTGAGGATTTCTCCTCCTCCTCCGTCCTGACTCACAAACTGCTGCCTACAGGTGGATGATGGTATCTTTGACTCCAGAAATTAATTTGCAAGAGAAAAGTTTCCCTTGTGTCAAAATGACTTGAAGTTTTCAGAGTCATAGGTTTCTCCCTCCCTCCACAAAGCAAGGCAGTTTTACCTGTTAGGGCTCAGTGCAGGGCATAGAAACCGCCCCAGGTATTTCAAGCAGGAAGGCATCCAGTACAGGGAGTCACAGGATCCTTGGGTGGGCTGAGGGGCTGGTCTAGGCTGGGCCTCCTGCAATGGCTCCCAGACATTCCAGGATTGTCTCTGCTGGAAGAAAGATGCCCCCCCGTGGGCCGAGCCTGGCTCCAGATCCGCCGGGGCCTCTCATTTGGGGACCTGGAACATCAAACGCGGCTGCAGGGCCGTGTGGCTCTTGGAGACTGGCCATTGGTGGTGTTTTTGGTGTCATATTGGGTGTAATTCACTCTGGTGTGAATGGTACTGTTCCTACCAGAAAACTAATTTCTCCTCAGGTGGTATTCAAGTGCCTGCCTTTTTTTTCCCCCCTCAAAATACTGTTAACTTCAAAATTATCTTCTTAGAGTTTTTTTCTTTTTAATTTCAATTGGCAAACGAGTTGTGCCAGTGGTAGCATTTACTGTAGTCTTTTGAGGGCAAGGTTAAGAAATAGAATTTTATTAATTTTGATAATGAAATTTTTGTCATTAAATTCGGTAATGAAAATTTGGTCATCGGAGTTCTTCTCTAGTATCCTTGATCTACAAAAAATAGAATTTTTATACAGTGCATACCCATGCAGAGGAAACTGGGTGAACTGCCCCATTAAGGAAAGTTTCAACCTAATTGTCCTGAAATCTTTTCTCTCTGTATGCTCCTCTTCAGGCTGTGTATTTGTTTGTATTTGCTTAAATTGGAAGTAGACATATATATATGTATCTCTACTCACTTGCTGTGTATTCCTCTGAAATTATAACTTATATGAATTTTTTAAATTATTTTTTTAATGGTCACTATAATTTATGTTTGTCCACTTATTGTGAAAAGATATAACTACAGAATATGGGAAATTGTAAAACACAGGGTCAGTGGCCAAAAAAATTCTTATTTAATGTGTCACGATTTTTTTTAATGTTTACTTTTTTACTGAAGTATAGTTGATTTACAGTGTTTCAGCCGTACAGCAAATTGATTGTCACGCGTGTGTGTGTGTATATATAGATATAGATATATATGTACATCTTCTTCTTCGGATTCTTTTCCATTATAGGTCATTACAAGATACTGAATAGAGTTCCCTGTGCTGTACAGTAGGACCTTGTTGTTTATCTGTTTTATATATAGTAGTGTGTGTATGTTAATCTCAAATTCCAAATTGGGATTCTAATTGAATTTTAGTATTTCACAGCGCTCTCTTTTCTGAAGGTTAGACAGATAAGGATGTCTGTCTCTGTTCATGCATTTTGCCTTGGCTTGTGAATGGGTGGCTGGGCCTTGTTTAGCGGAGCTACTCTCAATGCTTTGGGTCCCAGTGTTCATGGTGACCTTATTTCCAGGTGTTAAGGAGATAGATTATTAAACGCTGATGGTGAATCTTTCATAGGAAAACTTGTCCGCCGAGGTAGCCCCTTACAGGGCTACCCAGGACAGCCCTGTAGAGGTTGTTTTATAGCAATTAGAGAACAGAGACAGTCAGCCTGGAAACACGCACAGCTGTCAGCTTTGAAGCCTCTTCTCAGACTTCTCTTGTCCCCTGCCCGGCTGCCTTGGTCCCTCTGGGTTTTGGGGATAACGTTGATGTAGCTTCGTGACCAGTGCCCTGTGGGCTTCCTCATGGTGACAGCGGCCGTCCGTACCTCCCATCGTGAGGCGTTTTCCCCTTTCTGGGTTCTTTGACGCCACCCTTTAAATCTCAGGGTGAGCTGAGTCACCCTCGGTCCTGGGTCCTCCCAGGGTCCCGGGAAGCGGCTGGGAGTCGGAGTGGCTCCCGGTCACCGGCTCACAGCTCTGCCGGGAGCTGCCATCCGCTTCGGACAGCAGTGTGTGGTTAGGGACGCACGTCCTGACGATGACAGCAAGGTCATCGTGACGCGTGATCCGAAACGGAGCGTATTTTCCCCTGCTACCAGTTTTGTCCCCCAGGACCCAGACCGCTCCTCGCCCCCCGGAACATGAGGCCTCGTCTCAGTTCTGGTGACACTCCTCCGTCCTCGTCACCCCGTGAATTCGTGGGAAAGGTGACCAGGCCAACGTGGCACCAACGCCGAGGATGGGAGAGCGCGCTGACCGCCCGCAGGTCGGGGTGTTCTGGTAGAAACGGGGTAGGAGGAGGGCGGGGTGGGGACAGCTGGGGGCCAGAGGGCCTGGAAAGACACATCCGTAAGAACAGGTGTGGCCAGGCCGGTTCCCGGTGGCGCGGGCCTGACCTGCAGAGGCACGTGGTAGCGCGGGAGCGAGCGCCGCAGAGCCCGGGGCGGAGGCTCCGTGCGTGTGTGCAGGGGGCACGGTTGGGGCTTTGGGGGGTGGCAGTGCCTGTTTCTTGACCTGGGTGTGGTTATGAGAGCGATCGCCTTAGAGTAACTTATTGAACCGTGAACTGGTTTTGTGTATTTTCAGAATCTCTGATTTATTTTACTATAAAAAGGCTCAAAGAGTTCGGGGGGATGGAGGTGTTGTCTGGGATGGCACGGTAGACAGGTGGCTCGGCTGGTGTCCGCTGCCCTGTGAGGGGACGGCCGTCAGGGGCTCGTGTCCTGTTGATTCGGGGCTCAGCCCCTCACAACGGAGGTGTCAGCCCATTTGATAGAGGGGGGAGTGCAGCTCCGAGTTCACACCTGTGCACCCTTGCTTGGAACCAGGAGAGCCTGGGTTCCGACAGGTGGGTCTCACTGCGGGGGGACCCTCCCAGGCTTGGGTGTCCGAGGCTGCCCAGGCAGGGGCCAGGTCGGGGCAGGGAGGCGGCCGGGCTGCAGTCTCACCTGCACACTTAGAGCTCCGCGACTCTGACTCTGAGAAAGAGACACCCTGTCTGTTTCAGGATCGTCCGTGGATTCGGGTGGGACCCGCCGCTGATGGTGAAAAAGGGGGTGTTCCTGACACCTGGGCATCTGTACATCTCTTGGGTCGACGAAAAAGTTTCAGCAGAAGCCCAGAAATCCTCACCCATGCCGACAGGTCAGCAAAACCGTGAAGGGTTAGCCTGGAAAGGGAAGGCCTTGGCGAGACGTGAAAGCTGCTTTCACAGGCTCTGCTGTTTGTTTTAAGAAGAAGAATTAGATTAACAGTAAGGCCTCAGGTGCAGAAGCAGGCAGGCGGTACCCAGTGGCGAAGGAGTCCGGTGTCCACGGGCAGGGATGCTTCCTCACGATGACCGAGATGGGGATGTGGCGGCCAGGGATGTGGGCCCTGAAGGAGAGGCTGGCTTAGAGGTCCCAGAGGCCGTGCTGCCCCTGAGGACGCTGCTGTTCCGTGGCCTGCTCCGCTGATGTCAGCACGCCTCTCCTGTGGACGTTCCGTGGCAGGGCGTGGCGTGGCGCTGTGCCGGCTGGCTGGCGTGGAAGCCGGTCATCCTGATGGACCCCTGGCGGTCAGCAGATCCCTGGCCTGGTGCAGTACCAGGCTCGCCGCGTGCCCGCCGCCCCAGGGGACTGCAGGTGGGATTCCAAGCCACGGGGAACGGCCTTTCGACCCCAGGGACGCGACAGGCCTTTTCCTCCGTGAACCCAGTAATAAGGCTCTGCAGATAAAGCGACACGTGTTTCTCGTGTGCCGTGTGGGTGAGTCACAGACTCACAGACCAATATGTAAAAATATGGAAGGATTCATGACTGGGGTTGTCCGTAATGGGTGGACGCTTCATTGTGGTTTTTAAATTAACCGTGAGCAGAGCCACTCGGAGGACACAACAGCCTTGAGCGTCCGGAAGGCAAAGGGGACGAGAGGCTGTCCTCGTCACCCCCCCACGACGTCTCCTGCCCGTCCGGCGGCGTCCCGCCCCTCCTCATCTCCAGACCCATCCGTGTCGTACCTCTGAGCCTTTCCTGGGTTTCCTGCCCTGCAGACAGGGCTGCAGCGGCTCCACATGTGGCCGGGGCCTCTCAGCCCCTGTGTGTGACGCTGGCCGCATCGCTTCGTGTCCTGGGCGCTGGGGGCGCGTTGCAGCCTCTGGGCTGCTGATCGGTTGGACGTTGTGTGAGCGTCCGAGGGGGGTCCAGCGTGAGGGGCCGCGCGGGGCTGCCTTTGATCGTGGTGCCTTTGCAGACCCTGCCCCTGTGGGCGACTGTGTCCCCTGTTGCCTGATGGGTTGCGCCATTGCCCTGGCGCCGGGAAGCCGTTTCACCAGGCGCTTCCAAGGAAAGTTCATATCCGCTGACCCTGTTCCCGCCTGAGCTGTGGCCTTGGAAGATTTGCGAGGAGCAAGGGGCAGGTGTGTACCGCAGAGTTCGCTGCTGGGGACCATGAGGGTGGATGCACCGTCTCCTATGGCTTAACAGATTCTGTGGTCTCCTGGGGACCACGGTGCACATGCATGTACCCAGGGGCACACACATGCATGTGCACATGCACACGGGGGTGATCACGGGGTCACCGGGGCTTGAGGGGGTAGTAGGGACGGTGACCGAGGGTCCCCTGGAGCGGCGGTGAGGCCGTACATGGAGCATCCCCCGTGCCCAGCTGGCAGCGAGGCAGAAGAAGCGGTTGGCCTCCGCGGTCCCTGCTTTGCTCATGGCGTTTGCTGAGCTGTGTTGCCGTCTAGCTCAGGCCCAGAAGTCGGTCCATGCCTGCTGGGTGCTTTGCAGAAGCTGCTGGGCAGGAGTGGAAAGCCGAGGTCCTCGCCCTGGCCACCTGCCCCCACAGAGCGGAAATGGGGCGATTTCGGCCCCAGGGCTGGTGCCCCGGGTGCGTCCAGGGAACTCGTGGCACACAGGCCGAGCGGTAGCCTTGACTGGTACGCAGGGACCCGAGGTGACCCGTGTGGATGTGTCGCCATGGAGCTGTGGTTCTGAAGACACAGCGACCAGGGCGAGTGGCTGTGTAATTTTTTCCCAGTTCCTAAAGATAATAGCCATTTCGTGTTTTGCAGTTACGTGTCTTAGGTTTGGTGAATGTGTTTTCTAGAAATCGAGAAGTTGATCGAAGTCTGAGTGGAAGAAAGAAGCGGGGACCCTGGGTTCTTGCTTGTGTGGCTTGTGGTGGTGCTGAGCTTGGACACTTGAAGGTTTTCAGGGTATGGATTGATGCGCTCAGCTTTTAAAAATAGCCCCAACGCACACACACACATTTTCTCCTTTTAAAGAATGGTGTATTCATTGGGTTTTGAATTCTGGACTTTGTAATTGTCTGGCTGTGGGAAAGGGAGCGAGTTCTCAGGACTCGGGGTCACGTGGGCAATTATCTGGTTGGATAGTAGCTGCCGCCGGCGGTCCTCCAGCCCAGACACACTGCCGTTCCCTTGTGGGAAACCGCGTGTGCGTGTGAGCCTGTGTGTGCACTGCGTACATGCCTGTGGCTGTGCGTGCATCTGCACACACGTGACTGTGAGTGTGTGTGGCCACGTGACTGCCTGCACGTGAGTCCCCTTTGTGCCTGTGAGGAGGGAAGGATCAGGACGGACGGACACAGACAGGAGAGGGTGTGCCGGCTGGGCCTGGTGGTTCCCAGTGTAGCCCCGGGATGACTTGGCAGCTCTGCCGATAGATCACGTTCATGAACACGCTGCATCTTTGAATGTGCTTTATTATGGCTTCAGCTCTACCGCCAGGATCAGTACATCTTTTCAGTCCTGTATAAAACTGTAAGCTGCCGGCATGTGGAGAGACGTGGAGGCTATAGATTAAGGGGGCTAGAACCCCAGCAGCCTGGTGAGGGTGTTTTTTAGGTCAGAGAGAAGAGAGAGCGTCAGTGGCTGCCGTTTTTAAAAAGTTGGGTTTAGGTCACAGAATCTAGACGTTCAGACCAGTGGTGACTTTTGAGATCACTTCCCATCTTACGTCCTGCTGTTGTCCAGGCCAAACTCAGTGTTCTGGGGAGGATCCGGGTCCCTGTCCCCAAGGGGCCTCGGGAGGTGGGTGCGGAGGGAGAACGCAGATCACAGGCATGGTAGGGCGGGCAGAGCAGAGGACGTGGGGGAACCTTCCGGACCCTGGCGCGTGGCCGGGCCGCTGCCTTCGTCACCGCGAGTCCGCTTGTTCGCTGGCGGTTTGATTAGCAGCAGCCCTCTCGCTGGGGGAGCTCTCGTGAGGCCACGTGTGTGCTCAGCTCACTACTGAGTCCAGCGAGAAGCATCGCAGTCACGCCTGGGTTTTATACAAAGAGCGAACAAGTTAATTAGTATTGACCAAGATGGCACCTTTAGCGAGTGGAAGACACGGGGCTGAGACGTGACTTGTGTCCTCAGAGTATGTCCTCCGAGAGCCGTCCCCACCCCCTGGGGTGGCCACCGCCCCCTCCCACGCGTGCACACACGCACAGGCACACGTGCACACATGCACGTGCACACATCACTGTCAAGGAGCTGCCCACACTCAGCCGGTGCACAGAGAATGCTGAGCACGCCTGAGTGCAGCAGGGCCTGTCGTGGGCTGAATGACAGTGGTGACCAGTGTGTTTGCTGATTCCCGCCCCGCCCCCCCCTCCCCTCCCCCCATATCTCTCCACGCGGGTGGGCGAGTTACTTCGGGCTGGGCGGGCGGGATCCCACAGCTGCAGGTCCCCTTAGACGGCCTCGGATGGGATGCCAAGCCCATGGAAGCAGAGGGACTGGGTGGAGGGCCTTCCCTTTTGAGTTCAGCTGATAGAATTTGACGGAAAACCCTCTACTTAGCTGTAAACATTTTTAATTCATAGATTCACAGCTCCCACTTAGCCAACGAGCTCCTGGAAAACAGTCACAGAAATACGATATTGCAACTGCTTCTCAAAATAGAAATATGACTAAAGGATTGAAAAAATAAACGTTAGTAATTGGGGCTTTCCTGCGATTTTTCTGTGTGGCATTGCTCCATCGGGGTTGTAATTCTTTGTCTAGACTTTTAAAAAACTGGATAAATTGAAGGTGAGCTATCAGGAGAAAAACCAAAGATATGCAAGAAAGAGGAATACAGCTATTTCCTCTTTATTAAAAAAAAAGGGAGAAAGTGAAAACCAAAGAATGAAGTTCATGAAGAAGAAACGTATGCTTTGTTTTTGCATTTTAATGGAAAACAGTATAACTACAACCCCTTGTACAGCAGGCCTGGGCAGCCTGCCGAAGAGTCCAGAAACAGTTTAGTGATGTGATTTGGGAATATTTGCTTAAATTATTAAGTAAAATATAAAATAATTCTTGCCCCTAAGTGTCTCTGGGGGAGTGAAACATCTGAGATATGATATTTATAAAATAGTTTGAACTCTTTATGTGAGCAATACAGAAAATCTCTGTATTTTATACTCACTTATACATTTATAACCATAAAAGGCTAGAGAATCAGCTTCTGGTGGGGATGAGATGACGAGGCAAACAAGCTGCTGCTGCTTAGTTAACATTCTCCGTGGTTCCTTCCCAGGCTCACGGCTTCCTAGTTCACAGTTAACGCCGTGTGAGGTCAGGACCATCCTTGTTACACATCACCTGGCGCCCTAGGAGGAGGGATGCTGGACTAGGCAAGATGGGATGCTTATTGTATACGGTCAGCTTCGTGAAATAATAAAGGTTTAACTTTGCGGGCATGTAGATGCCAAGTGCTCAGAAATTGTGTCCCCAGAACATTTTGCCCACCCGCAATCTGAAGGCACATATGACAGTGCCCCACGAATGAAAAGAAGTTTGGTTTTCATGTAGACAAAGTTCTGTGTGGAAGGACATCAGGCCATGTCGTGCCTGTCTTGGGCCCATTCCGCTTTGAAGCACCCCGGTTTCTGTGTGTTTCTGTCCAAAAATTGGACTTTTGTAGGTGCTGCCTGTAATCTAACCCTCACGGTCTAATGGCATAGACAGATCATTTCACCTGAGTTAGCCAGGTCATCCAAGTATATCACTAGTTTACAGCTCTCCACATTTTAACCTCTGAAAATGCTGATGAACAGACACATAAAAATGTAAGGCACTTCAAGAGCTTTTGATGAACTACTCTTACCCATTTCAGATACATTCGGTACTGGCGAAGCCCTTTCAGAGGAAATATGCACAACTGTACTGACGCACACGTAAAGCAAGTTGTCGGTGTACCTCTTTGGCTGACACGTACCTGTTGTTAAAAGTCATATGCCTCCTCGGTCCGTTTCTGAAACCCGGGACGCCACGCGGAGCACGGGCACCGGCAGCGGGGGTCTCGCGTTGGGAGCGGGCGCCATCTAGTGGTGAGGTCCGCACACGGCGCCGGAAGCCGCGGCTCCAGGGACAGCCCGGCCAGCAGTGTGCCCCAGAGTGGCCTTTGTTCTGCAGGTCAGCACGTGCTTGGTTTTACATCTGAAAGATTGTCCTGATAAAGAGTCCCAGTTTCTTTAAAAAGGGTCATTATAATTTGTTTGTAAATACACAGAACTCTGGTTTTGTATCTCGGGATAATTAAGCAGCAAACTTTTCAACCACGTGAACGCTAGTTTGTGTCTGTTGTAGTTGTTTTTATGTTGGAGATTTACAGGGTGACTTCTCTGCCGAAGTCTTGCTCGGAGCTTGGTCTCTTAAAACGCAGCCTGTGGAAGAAGAAACGAAGGCGGTTTAAGGGACGTGCGTTCTTTGTGGCGGTTTAGGAGCTGGTGTACCCGTCCTGCCCGTTAGGAAGCAGCAGGGCTGGAGGATGACGGACCCAAAAGAAGCATCATGTGCTAAGCTTCCCTGGGCTGTTCCTTACTGCACCTTTTTAATGACATTTTAAAATCTAAAAGCCATATAAATACCTTCTTTCAACAATTACTTCGGCTTCAACATACTTCTTTAAAACATTCGATTTACTTTCTCTTTGCCTTTGTAAAGTGGAAATGTTCATTACTCTTCAGAGCGTGGTTTGTAAAGTTTTGTTTAATGGTTTCTTTTCATTTTTACATTTGAATTTTGTCACGTGGACGAGTTTATACTTTCTGTTAGGATTTGGGGGGGTGAAGGAGGGTGTATAAAATGGACAGCAGCCATGAAAATAGACTTGAAGTCTGTTCACTTCAGTATGGATTCGATTTTAAAAAACACACACACAAATGACCCGAGTGACGCATTTTTATGGTTGCGTCAGTGAGGAAGCAGTTAGTAAGTTCTAGATTTCTAGAATGTGATTATGTTTTATGGCAGGACGGACTTCCCTCTAGTTACTGGAAGCTTGGGTGGAAACGCGAGGTATTTGATTAACCTTTAAAATGTTGGTTTTGTACTCTCTGAATAGGAATGTTCTGGAAAACATTATTTCCCAGATTTCAGGCTTTAAGTGTCCTTGTGGAACGGTGGTTACACTGTTTAGTCAGAAGTCCTGTATTTAATCTGTAACTGTTTTTCTTCAGAAATCAAAATCCGGCTTCCAAAGTGCTAAGATATTTACATATTTTTCCATTAACGCAAATAAATTACAGTTTTGTGAGTTATTTATGTGAATAGATTAATTACTTAAAATGAAAACTCCTGTACTGTATGCAGACAGACAGAAAAACAAGCAGGAACGATTTAGGGAATAAAATATTGGTTCATTTATAAAAATTTTAAAACATGATTATTCAGTTGTCACTCATTGTTCTAGGTCTATCTGGTTTCCTTACTGAGACTTTATTGTTATTATTATTATTATTAATTATTATAGTTCACATTGTATGTGTAATGAGTGAGAGAGCTTTGAAACACTTCTTTTAAAGAGACTTTCTGACCATAGAGCTGAATAGTCCTTGATGGATACTGGGCCATTAGAAGCAGTTTCTGTATTATTCTCTATGGAAACAAAGCCTGTCCTTTCACAAAGGGTGAAGTGGGGCAGAGCTGGGACTTTCACTTTGGTGCTGGTGTTGTTCCTGGGCCTGGAAGCCCTGGTGATTTCCTTGTTTGCTGTAACCCCTCCTTAAAGCAGCCTCGCAAGTAGGTCACTTGGTCACGTGCTTTTCTGGATACCCCTCTGTATACGACCAATAATAAGCGTGTCTTTGCCCCTTGGTTATTTTCCTTTATTTTCCCAGAAGGAGAACTTCCAGATTGAACCAGCCCGGGGCAGTGTTTCTCAGCGTTTCCTTTGCTTCACTTGCACAGAAAGCTTATTAAACCGTGTTTGTTAATCGAAAAGCCCCATCGATATTGCAGCTAAAACATTTTCTTAAGTCATTTCTACATTGTATCCAAGACATCCTATGATAATAATAATCCTCTTTATCACATTTCAATAAGATTCAGTGTTTCTGAGATTCTTTTATCTGAAATATCTTTCCAGGGACTCTTTCCACCCCCAGACACCTATGCAGTTTTCTCTTTGTTAATTTCTTGCGTTTTAATTGTCTCAGTTAACTCTCAAGTTTCAGCTAAATCTGGATGCATAATGGCTCTCATTTCTCTCAAAACATCATGCCTTTTATTCTGCCCTGTATCTATTTTTGTTACCAGCTTTCCCTTTTCTTTAATTTTTAAATTTTTAAAATTTTTTATTTTTGGCTGCCTTGGGTCTTCGTTGCTGCTCATGGGCTTTCTCCAGTTGCAGCGAGCGGGGGCTACTCTTCATCGTGGTGCGCGGGCTTCTCACTGCGGTGGCTTCTCTTGTTGCAGAGCGCGGGCTTCAGTAGCTGTGGCACGTGGGCTCAGTAGTTGTGGCTTGTGGGCTCTAGAGCGCAGGCTCAGTAGTTGTGGCGCACAGGCTTAGTTGCTCCGCGGCATGTGCGATCTTCCCAGACCAGGGCTCAAACCTGTGTCCCCTGCATTGGCAGGCGGATTCTTAACCACTGCACCACTAGGGAAGGGGCCCAGCTGTCCCTTTTTAAGACAGGGTAAAAAAAATTAGAAAAGAAGGGTCTTCTGAGAAACATTATTTAAAAACGGATGTTCTTGGTGTCACAGCAAGTTTTCAGTAACTGGTAATATTTGTTATACAAGTTACTAGGAACTCACAAATATTAAAAATAATCTCTGAAATCTCAAAATTGCTTTTAATCCGGGAGTTCTTAATTGTGAGAATTCTTCAGGCTTACAGTACTTGGGATATTGTATCTTTGGGGAGAGGGTTATTGTTTGTCCCATATAAGGCTCAAATCACAAGAATAATTTGGGTTTAGACTATTTTCTATCTCGAGAACCTACTCAACCCCACTCCCCCTTCATACACTTGTGTGTGGAATTAGTTTGGTGGATCTTTCTTCTCAACGAAGAGGAACGGCTAGGAAGGGGCATGAAGACAATCTCATGGTCACAGCCACTGGGGTTGGGAGAACCAATTATCTGAATATGCAGACTGCTCTCAGCCTTGAGCGCCAGCTGCCGTTTGCGGTCATCACTACAGATGTTACATCTGGGTTTTAATTCAGGGACGGGGCTGCTGATGGAATCTCATACTCAGGTTGTTCCCAGATCACCTCCTGGGGCAGGAGGGGGGGCCGCAGGAGAGAGCATCTCTTCCTATTTCCTCTGCAGCTTGCACACTTCCTGGGGCCACGCGCTGGTCCTGTGGCCGGGTGGCATGAGGCGCTGGGGGCAGGGAGGCCGTGGCTCTGAAACCTCTGGGCCCTGGGAGGCGGCCAGGCGGCCCTCTCCCGCGTGACCAGGGTCGATCAGTACTTTGCGAACTGCTTTATCTGGCTGCCATTTTGAGTTTTCCTGCATTACCATGTGCTTGTGCATCCTATTTTGGAGAGAAAGTTCGTCTTCTAGAATTGCAGGACCTGAAGTCATTTGGGGTCCAATATGGAAAGTTTGTCTTCTAGAATTGCAGGACCTGAAGTCATTTGGGGTCCAATATGAAAAGTTCTAGAAACTTGCTGCACACGTGAGGCTCAGTACTTCACCTTACGAGCACCCAGCCCAAATATGGGTAAGTTTTTGGAAAAGTCAAGTTAGGTTTCCCCCATAGCATCTGATTTTCCCCCAGCAGTTACTGGATAGGGTCACCTCCATCACTGCGGACGCTCCCCAGCCGTGGACGCAGCGGGTGGGTGAGGGCCGGACGGCCAGGGTAGGGATCGGGCTCCACCAGCCACAGCGAGGCCTTCTGGAAGCTGCTCTCTGCCCCAGTTTCCTTACCTGCAACGCGGGGGAGAGCAGCATTACCTCCTGAATGTGTTGAGAGAGGTGATAGCGGGTGTAGACGGCTCCGCTGGGGTTCTGGCTCCTGGGGAAGGGGGAGTCCTCCTCCCAGCCCCGCACTGGGTGCTCCCGGCTGGACGGCAGCTCACCAGCGGGAACCAAGACGCCTCCTTCCCCTTAAGGGCAACAGCGAACGTCTGCGTGGTTCCTTCTGCGAGCCAGGCCCTCGCTGCCTGGGGACCCCATCAGGGCCATGCCACCCCTAGACGAGGCTGGGCGATGCTGGCCAGATGGTGTGGTCAGCCATGACCGGGGTACCGCTGCCGGCATCTGGCACCACATCCTGCTCGCCTAGGGGAACCAGGCCGGTGGGCGCCGGGGACCAAGTCTGGCCACCAGCAGTTGACCCTCCCTGGTGACGTAGAGCCGCGTCTCGGCAGGCGGGACTGGTGATCCACATTGCTCTTGCTTCCTCTCGATCCCGTCATAGATGTTAGTAGCTGATAACATCCTCTGAGATTTGCTTAGGCTCCTATCAGAATGAGTCACCTGAGTTCACAGCGTAACTAACTGGGGTGAGAAACTGGGAAGACTGGTCAGGAATCAGTTGACGGCGGGGACAAGTCGGTCTATAAAGCTCCTCCCTCCATACCCAGGACACAGCTGCCTGCAGTGACTGTAGGTTTACTGAAGGGTCCGTTGGGACACTCGTGCCAGGGGAAGGCCCACCGTAAGGTAAAGGCATGCAGGGTTCTGTGCTGCATTAGTTTCTGTTTTGTTTTTTGTTTTAACCAAGGGTGGGAAGCGAAGAAATAATAATAAACATAAAAAGAGAGGCAAAGAGCCACAGTCATATGCTAAGTGGACAGACTAAACCAAGATGACCTGATGAGGTGATATATGATAACCGAGGTTTAGAAATGAGGCTCTTCTTGTAAAAGCGCCTTCAGTCCCCAAACTTGAAACCGTTCCCTGTGGCACATCCCAAGTTTACGTTTGATGGCTGCACACGCGCTCCCACAGTGAAGTGCTAACTTGCTACTTTTAAAGTTATACATGAAGCAATGACAGAGCGTTTTCTCAAAAAAGAAGTGTTTCCCCCTTACATCACTCAGACATACCTGTGCAGAATCCACCACATCTGAGTCCACTGAATTGAAAGAAAAGCTGTGAGGCCATTGAGGCACCTGTGAAGCCGACGATTCATTTCTGGTGGTCGTTGGTCCCTTCTGCATAATCCTCCCAGCCCTGGAGTTGAAGGGAGAGAGAGACAGCCTGTGGACCCCGGAAGGCCGGCCCCCCCACCCCGCACCTGCTGGGAGCTGACCTCCAGCCCCATGGCAGCTCTTTGTCTGTCTCGGCCTCTCCTGAAATCCGGTTCTCCGTGACTCCCAATTATTTGTCCTCTGTCGACCCCAGCGTGCCTTGATCGTGGCCACAGTTAGAATCACCCAAAGGTTTTTTCAAAAAATGTG
This sequence comes from Eubalaena glacialis, assembly GCF_028564815.1. Taxonomy (NCBI): domain Eukaryota; kingdom Metazoa; phylum Chordata; class Mammalia; order Artiodactyla; family Balaenidae; genus Eubalaena; species Eubalaena glacialis. The sequence goes on from NC_083730.1 coordinate 3,270,963, forward strand.
CAGACCCTTCTTCCCAAAAGGCTGGTTTTTGGTCTAGGCACTGGCCTTGGGTCTTTCTTTCAGTGATGGTTCACGTCCTTTGCAGATGATTCCAGGGGGCAGCCAGAATGCTGCTGTGGATGAACTAGCCCTCCCTCCCTCCCTTCAGGACACAGGGACTGAATGTCAAAGTTTGTGGTGGTCCAGCCAGCAGCCCTCTGTTTTAGGTGGCACAGTCCAAGTTCCTGCAGTCATTCTCCACATTACTTGGTTTCCAGAGACCTCCCTCCATGAGCCTGTCCTGGATATGCTTTTGGCTCTTCTTAGTATGGGGCTCAGAGCCGAGACTGGGCTCCTCCAGCTAGGTGAGCACTGTCGGTGCCCTTGCCTCCCTGGTTGTGGCTGTGGCTTTACCTTGATATATCAATAAAACCCTGGGCCATGGAGACTCACACTGAGCTTGTGGTCCCCTAGGAGCCTGGACTCTTTTTCACAGCACAGCCCTTAAGCCAGACCTTTCACTCCTGCACTTTGTTTCTTCTGTTAGTTTTGAGCCTTTGTTCCATCCTGTTAAAAACTTTGGAATCTCTGTCTTTTTTTTTTTTTTTTTGGTGATGGTGGGGCTGTGGGAGGACCGAGGCTGTAGCGTCCTTAGGAGACCTTCCTCCCTGTGGATTCTGGGCGGGGGGGTCGGGTCAGCTCCCAGTCTACCTTGTTGTCCAGCCACATTTCATCTTGTGCCCAAGACCGTCAGGAGGCACCAGGTCCATGTGTCCTTCTGTCCCCTAAATGACCAGTGTGGTAAGCCTCTTAAAAGAGGGAATCATGGGCTTTTACGGTGCTCTTGCTTTTTATCCCCTAAACCAGAGATAAAATATTTTGAAACGGTACTTATTTTATAAACCCGAATACCAAGGCTCACAGAATGGATCTAATCTGCTTTCTCAGCTGGGCAATTGAAAAGTGTGTTTTGATCTGCGCTAACATTGCTACAAACTGCTTCCTTTGCTACTCAGTGCAGTTTAAGACCCATGCACTGAGGTGAGGAGCTAAGGAAGGCGTTTCGGAACCCTCACGCAGGCGTGCTGGCCCACCGTGAGGTGTGGGGATCCTCGGAGCCGTGTCTCTGAATTCCGTTACTGTGATGGAGGGCCTGCTGTGATTTTTCACTTGGTGTCTTGGTCAGAGGTACTGGAGATTCTCGTGATGTTTGAAATCCTTTGTGGGAGCACATAACCTTTGGGGGCTCTGACAGATGTGCTCTGAACACCTGCAGATGTGTAGTGTCAGGTACAGCGGCCCTGTTGTTTCAACTAATAGGCTTTGGCGTGTGTTCTCATAAATCCATATGCCTTTAATGCAGGAAAAACTAGGTCCCCCAAGCCGCCGTTCTGACTCTTTTTGAAAGTGTAAAAGTGAATTTGACAGACTGAGCCTCAGCCTGAATTAAACAAAGGCCAAGACGGTCCCCTGCATTTAATTCCAGGTTAAATGCCCTTTTTATCATCAGAGCTTTCCAGGGCCACCTGGTTTGCTTTCTGAGTAACGCTAGGTACCCACATGACAGGCAGGTATATCTAACTATTTAAATGTTAGCTTTTCAGAGCTTATAGGATCAGAAAACGTATTCCTCCTTTGTCTTGTTTCCTGACCAATTCTGCCGATCACTACATACTGGTAACATTTCTTATGTGGACGTAATCCTTTAAAGTTGCTTATAAGTGGCTCTCTAACTACCTACTAATTGAAAATGAATATTTGTTCATTCAGGTGTTCACTGAATATTTGTTCACTGTGTTCCTTCAGGTCTCTGGTAATGCCTTCTGTGAAGGACACTTTCCTGCTTTCCTGAAGATCCCTTTGGAATACACTTTTTTTTCTTTCTTTTTTCACCAATTTGATGTGATTACTGTCTTAACTCCAAAAATATACTTAGAAAAATTTTATTTTTATTTTTTTGTTTTTTATTGAAGTATAGTTGATTTACAATATCGTGTTAGTTTCAGGTGTACAGCACAGTGATTCAGTTATATGTGTGTGTGTGTGTGTGTGTGTGTGTGTATATATATGTATTTTCAGATTCTTTTCCCTTATAGGTTATTACAAAATCTTGAGTATAGTAAAATACTAACTTTAGAAATATAGTAAAACATTGAGTATAGAAAAATTTTAAAGAACATTCTATGTAAACAGATACCTACATTCCATGAGAATGTTAAAATCTCTAAAAACTTATTTAAAAACCAACAGTATTGGGCTTTCTCATAAAAGAAAACCTAAGATTTTAGTCCATCCCCGCTATGACACCTGTAATGAGAAGAAACACCTCCGAGCTCGTACTGATGGAAAGAATCCATGCTCTGTAGTTCGGAAAGGTTTAAGACATCCACAAACGTTTGTGCACCTTCTAACTGAAATAAACCCAAGGTCGTCAGTGCAGACTTCAAGTGGGTTTTTTGTTAAATCATGTCGAATCCACTTGCAGTGCAGTCCGGTCTGGGAGAAGCTTTGCAGCCTCGGTGCCCAAGCTCAGGAAGCCTGGCTGCACTTGGGGTGATGTCGCTGGCACTCACCCGGGAGGGTGCGAGGCCGCCCCGTGGCAGGGAACCCGTGCCCGGCCAGCTCTCCTGTAGAAGGCTCCAGGCAGACCCCACAGGAGCGGCAGTGGGCGTCCCACCCAGGGAGCCCCGTTTCTCCCGGGCATTCCCCCCTGGGAGGCGCGGGGATGAAGAGTGTGACTCACCCCCTTCCCTCTCATGCCTCCAAAGGAAACTGTTGGTATCCAGGTTTTGGAGCTGAATGTTGGACTTTAGTAGGCAGTCACGGGGGCCCATCCTGAATCGGCCCGTAGTTTCTGAGGCAGCTGCAGGATCCCTGGGGGTAGAGCACACTTTTCCAGCCCTGCCTCTCTGTGACCACGGGCTGAGGGGTTCTTTGAAAGTCACGGAAAGCCTTATGCTGTTATAAAGAATTAAGTCTTTTTTACTGGTTTTTGATAGAACTAGTCCCCCTCTGTTAACTAGTAACAGTGTAGTTGTATGTCACTAGATAGGCAGCTATGTTATTTTCCCCTGTAGTCTACTGAGTCATCTAATTGGAAGAGAAGCCTCACCCCAAATAGCGCCATTTTGCCCTCAAGTTTGATCCGCTCTTAACAGAGCTTACTGATCCAGCTCCTGGATCGCACTGTTCCTGAGACCCACACGCTTCCCTCCACGTGTGCACGTGGCGGTTTGGGTGTGCTTCTCTGTCTTCTGTTCTGAAGAGAAATGGTAACGTCACGTTTTCCATTTCGATCCTCCAGGGACAAAGCCACACCGCTGCTGCTTTCCTGAAGAAGTAGCCTCCACTGCGCTCTCCAATGGAGATCAAAGTCACACACTTGGAAATAACCCATCGGGAAGAGCTGCCAGGGAGCCCGGCGCGGGGATCGCAGCTTCTGTGTCCGTACTTGAAAGCAGTAGCAGAGACACTTCCAAGAGAGCAGAACAGCCTAGGTTTTCTGTGGACTTAAAGATGCCAGCATTTCACCCCAAGCAAGAAGGCCCCGGCTCCAGGGATACTGCAGACCTCCCTTCACGTCCCCCTCAGACTGCGGATCTGCAGCTCCCCTCTGAGAGCCAGGCCACCCACCCGCAAGAGAAGCTGTCCGATTTGCACAACACGGAGCATTCCGGGGGAGGGAAGAGGGTGCCAGCCCCCGACCTGATCCCGCTGGACCTGAGTGAGCGGTCGACTCGGGCTGACCCCAGCCACAAGGAGCTGGCCTCCTCCCTGCAAGCTGCTCTGGCCGTCCACCCGTGTCCTTACTGCAGCCATAAGACCTACTACCCCGAGGTGCTGTGGATGCACAAGCGCATCTGGCACAGGGTCAGCTGCCACTCCGTGGCCCCCCAGTGGATTCAGCCCAACGGTTACAAAAGCATCAGAAACAACTTGGTTTTCCTCACCCGGAGCGGACGCACGGGCCCCCCGCCTGCCCTCGGGGGCAAAGAGTGCCAGCCGCTGCCCATCTCCCGGTTCACCCGCACTCAGGTGCCGGGCGGGGCGCCGGGCCCCAAAGGGAGCCCCTCGCCCCTGGGGATGCCCACGAAAGCCGCCGGCTTGCCCAGGAGCAAGGAGAGCCACCCCGGCGGGCCCTGCGCGCTCTGGGCGGCCGGCGCCGACGGGCATCGGCAGACCAAGCCCGGCCCCGAGCAGCCCGGGGCTCCGCCGCCCCCGTCCAAGCCCAAGCAGGAGGCCGGCCCCAGAGCCGGGCCCGCGGCGGGCAGCGGGGGCTTCAGCAGAAGTGCCACACCGACGCCCACCGTCATCACCCGGGCGGCTCCCCAGCCCCCGGCCAACAGCAGGCAGGGGGACAAGTATGGCTTCCCCCCAGCGGGGGCCGGCCTCGGTCCCCCAAATAAGCACAGTGCCCTGGACCCGCCCAAAGCCAAATTCAGCCCTCAGCCTCAGGGTCAGCCGCATGGGAAAGGTGACGGGGGCCCCCCTCTACCTCCCCGAGAGCCCCCCGCCAAGGTCGGCTCCAGAGGGACTGCGGCCTCGCAGGCCCAGCCCGTCCTACACAGCATCAAGCAAGAGCCTGCGTCCGAGGGCCCCGAGAAACGCCTGGACATCCTCAATATCTTTAAGACGTACATTCCAAAGGACTTTGCTTCTCTCTACCAGAGCTGGGGCGGCAACGGCCCTGCGCTCGAGCACAGAGGTAAGGGCTGCGGGCCCTCTCCCCGCCTGCCCTGGGGGCTCTGGGACCTCACGGGGGCGCCCCTCCTTAGAAGGGCACAGCGTGCCCACTGGCTGTGTCTGAGCCCCGACGCAGCGCCCTGGCTGCTGGGCCCGGCCTCCTGGTGACGTCCCCAGCACACCCAGTCACGTCCCCTCCACACTGAGGAGGCTGCCTCCGTGGCACTTCTCCACTTGGTCATTTTATCTTATTTTTATTCTTATTATTTTTGTGGCCGCACCCCACAGCTTGTGGGATCTTAGTTCCCCGACCAGGGGTCAAACGCAGGCCCTCTGCAGTGAAAGCGCCGAGTCCTAACCACTAGACTGCCAGGGAAGTCCCTCCGTTTGGTTATTTTAAACAAGAATCAGTAGATGTGCATTGTCTCATGCCTCTCCAAAGACAAGATGTGCATTTGAAGTGGTTACTTAAGTTTTATCTTTACACGTATATAATTTTAAAAGCGTGCATCAGTACTGCAGCATTCGTTAGCAGAGCCTTTGCAGAATGTGAATGTCCCTTACCAGGTTTGGAGAACTGACTCATGCTTAAAATTCTGGAAAAAATTATACCTCAGATCATTATGTTCCTTTCCTCCCAGTACCTCGGTATTAATACCTAATAGGGATAATAATTAGGAATTGTCAACAAATTTCCACAGGCTCCGTTGAATGCCTGCATGGGATTTGATGCCCTCGTTCTTAATTGTAAATTGAAGGTAGCTCTCAGTTAATATCCAGAACACTGGGAAATCTAAGTATTTCCATTAAAAAATAAATAGACAAAAACCCCTATGGGGCTCTGGCTCTCAGTTACCTTACCTGGGTGGTCCTAACCCTTCTTTGGATACAACTGTACATCAAGCATCTGTAATTTATTAAAGTAGGGTACCATTTCAGATGAATTGTGAGATCCAGTCCCTCAAATTCCAGGAGCTCAGAAGCACCTTTGGGGGACAGAGTTCAGATCGGGGGAGTCACTTGCACAGAGGCACCCGATCCGCTGTGTGGGATGCCTGGTGGCAGACGGATGGGCGTCTCTCAGTTCCTGGTCTCCTCCTGTGACTTGGAACCTGGCCAGCTCCATCGCTGGTGCCACGTTGGTGTGACGAGGAGGCCTTTGGTCCATGTTGACCCTTAGAGAAAAACGAAGGTGTTTTTCGACTAGCAGAAAACTCAGGCGTTCCACAGGCTTAGAGATTTTGCCAGTGGGGTCCTTACCCCGGGTGTTTCTGGGGCTGTGGCTCAGAGACAGAGCTTCTTGAGAATTTCTAGAATGAAGCGGAGGCCTGGCTGCCCGGAGGTGGTGGAGGCTTTCATAAGATGTGGTGCACAGGGCATGTCCTGGTTAAGACTCTCATCCCCTCCCCTGTGCTTCAGGTGCTCTGGGCGCACGGCCCTTGGTAGGTGGGGAAAGGCTGCTACCACGTAGCTTAGCGTTTCCACCTTTTTGGATGTTGTTAAGTTTAGTGAGCTTTCCATGTTCTCAGCAGTGTTTCCCAGTTGTGCAGGTTATTTGCTCTGAGATGGAATAAACGTATATTGGTTGGCCTTTTGGATCTCATGCCAACCTCAGTTCTCTAGATATAGGTTTTCGTGGACCCTAAAGCAGAGAGCGCTTGGATATAGATGATGGTGAGTTTCTTGGGTGCCGTGCTCCTGGTCACCTTCTCCAGTGCTTCCCGGAGTCTATACCCGGCTGCAGAGCAAGTGGCGTCTGCACCAGTGTTTGGATAACTTCCACTTAGTAAACCCAACTTGAACTTCATTTGTTACAACCCACGGCCTGCCCGATCACAGCTCTGAACCTGACAGTTCGCACCTAGTAAGCGGCCCACATGCCCACTTCCTAAAGGCTCTCTGTGCTGCGTGTGGACCTGCCTTGTTGTTGCTTTTTTTCCCAAAAAAGTAGAAGTGAGTTTTAAGTTAAGGTTTAGAGAATTTCAGATGACAGACTTTGAAGTACAGGTAGCCTGAAATGTTTTCCATTTCCTTAAGATTTTTTAAATAAATGGTTCTAAGGCACCCCCCTCCCCTTAAACAGAGGTTAGATATTTATCTATTAAATGTGAAAAATGCTAAATCGTCCTCAAAGCGTGTGTGCTGTTCTTGGATGATTTACTCTTCTCATGTCAGGTGTAAGTCTGCAGATTTATGGTGTTTTCCCTCACCCTGGTTTGGGTTTCTTAGGGGAAGTGCTTAAAATTTTTTGGCCTTGATGTGTGAGTTCATAGGTGAGGTTTGAGAACCGAAGCTCTTGGGTTTAGGGAAGAACTGAGGTCAGCTGTGTAAATCCTGGTCGGCCTGCCTCAGTTTACCTTGAATGCCCCCCCCCCAGGGGAGAATTGCTCCTCCCCGATGGCCCCTTCTCTCCCTCATGGACTCGGTTTGGCTCCTGGTCTGGACTTGGGGGTGGTTCAGAGCAAGCCCAGAGCTCTTCTCATCCCCGGCCCATCGCGTCTTCAAACCCTGTCCTTTGCCTCTCCTGCATCCCTTTCCTGGTCCAGCGGCGGACGGGTATCAGTCCCTGCTTGGCCTACGGGGGGCCTTCGCTGGTTCCTTTCTCCTTTGAGTGTTTGTTTATGATGCTTTGAAAGTGTTGTAGCTGCAGGGAAACCCAGCAGGTGTGGCGAAGTCTATTTGAGAGGTGAACCAGAGAAGTGATGTTTCCTGTTACGGAGACTCTACATCTACTATTGCAGCCTAGGAACGATGTGCAGCTCCCTCCCAAAAATTACATTCCCGACATGTTACTGAATTTGCAGTAACTAAACTCTCAAGGTTTTGGTTTCTGCTCCGTGCTGAGCACCCATTTTTTTCTCGAGTACCTATGTGGTTGACTTTGGCATCAGGAGTCTAGAGTCTAGAATCTGAGCTAATTCATCTCCATTCCAAATAATCTCTGTGACTGTCCTGTTCCACGAGTCTGTCAGCACTTTGGGGGCTCACGCTGTCCTCTGATGCAGTCTTGCTGTGTTTCCCCGAGGGGTGTCGTCTGCGAGTGAAGATCGCAGCCTCCCCACGCGGGCCGTGGGTGACACGTATTGCGGTAGGAAGGCAGAAACGTGCAGAAGGGAATCTTGTAAAAGAAGAGGCACTCACCTGTTGTGGACACGAGATCCCTGTGGTGTTGGAGGTGTGATCCTGTGAGTCTCAAGGGAGGTATTGTCTTGAGACAGAGGAGGTGCTCTCGGGCGATGCCTCTGAGACATCAAGGTTTTATGAGGTTAAGAGAGAGAATTCTCAGAGAGCTTTTTTCCTCACTTGTGTTTTGACCGAATGATGTTTGTGTAGAAATGAATAGTCTGGAAACGCTGCCAAAAGAGAAAAGATGTTACTTGGAAACGATCATCGTCACTTCCCTTAGGGGCTCGAAGCCTAATCCTTTAAGGATAAAAAAAAAAAAGCTACATTTCCTGTGATCATTCTGCTGTGTAGATCCCAAGGCTGGAAACAGGTATGAATGTAACGTGAGTGGTTTGTTGATAGAACAGTCATAAAATAGTAAACTATCTGTGTTTCCAGAATTTGTGTCCAGCCTGTAGTAGAGGATGATATGGATTTTAGAATTAAAAAAATCGAAAATAAAAGAACAGGGTAATTCTGGATAGGATAATATATAAGGTTTTTCTTGTTGGAACTTTAAAAAAATCTTGTATGCCCAAGACATATTAATAGGATGATGACAGAAGATTTGTACTTCCTTTGTGTGAATCTCGGTAGAATCTTTGCAGGATCCTTCAGTTTCCTTCCTCCCCTGGCGGGGGCGGGGAGGACCTCTCGCAGCATAATGAAGCTGAATGAGTGTTGGCAGGGCTTTGGAGGAGAGTCTGCAGGTGCCCCCAAAGACCCGCCAGGCCTCTTCCTTTCCTTTCTGAGCCCGCTTTCTATACACAACTTTACTTTTGAGGTCAGAGTGTCAGAGCTGCTTGCTCACCAGGTAGCCTTCAATTCAAATGAAGTTTGTAACCTTTCTCACTAGCTCAGAATTTTGGAGTAGCTTGGGCATGATATTATTGACCGTAAAGGGCAAGGGTCTTTTCTTTAAAAAGTAGGGAGAAAATGATATGATAGAATGCATGGGAAGACAGTGTGTGTGTGTCTGTGTGCACGTGTGTGTGTGTGCATGTGTGCTGATGCATACTGAATTCAAGGAAATCAGAATGGGTGAGTGGATACAAGGGCTGTGCTTTTTCTGCTGCTAGTTTGGATGGGAATTACTTAGAAAAAAAAGTATGATAATGGCTTAGTTTTGCATGTTGTGACCATTAGATGCAAAGACCACATGGGGGAGTTGTCATCATCGGTGGGTGTCCTGGAGGCATCCTTAGGACCTACCTACATTTAGATGCAGCCCCATTATTCTTGGGACAATCCAGGCAACCACAGCTGCTGTCAGAGAGGGTCGTCTTAGGAGCCCAGCTGAATGGTGCTCACAGTGAAAAGGAGGGAGGAACAGAAGTGAGGATAAAGTTGAGATTTTCCTGGACCAGAATCAAAGGAGGGAGGGACCGCCCTGAACGGCTGAGTATATTAGCTGTTGATAGAAGCCGTCTTCATGCTGGCTGCCTGTTATCAGAAGAACTGGGGTGTCCGGCGCACTCAGGAGCCCCGGCCCCCCTCTTGGGCCCATCGGTCAGTCATCCAGGGACGCCCTCCTCAGCTTTTCCTTCCCCCGACACGGCCTGGTCAGAACTCCAGGAAAGAGGAGGCGGGTGGTCTCAGCCCATGAGCCCGCGGCTCCTGGGGTCGCGTGGCCGGGTGACACTTCCCGTGTTTTACCGGGAACCTGACACCCTGATCTTTTACTAATGACAGGGCACGAGTGGGTTAAAATGTGTCTTATCATTCTCCTCGCATCCCTGAAGGAGGTGCTAAGGAAGCTGAGAACTTTGTGGGCAGATTCTTCTCTTTCTCGGAGACTCACATTCATGACTTGTCCAACGAGAAATCCACCAAGATCTGCCCTACAATACGTGCATTTCTTTGGCTATTGTCTCCATAAACATTACCTGTAATGTAGAAACAATTTTATATTATTTTTATGTGTTGTGGCTTCTGAATTAGGACAAGAGAATGATTTGGTTTCAGCTGTTGTGGCTAAGACCCTTGGTCATCCTTTCACTCCCCTTTTACATTCAAATGTCAGACTTTAGGTGTGTAAATACTCAGCTCAGGGAACATCGTTTATAAAAATTTATTGTGATAGACATACCTTTTTCTAGTTAGTATTTTTGATTTTTGTTTTCCCACTGAGTTGAGCTACCATTGAGCCTGATGGGAAGATCAGGCTCAGGAAAGTCATTTCAGAGCTACTGTTACATGAAAAATTAGGCTTTTCTTCAGAGAGATGCCCTCATCCAGAAAAGGCAGACAGACAAGTACGCGTCTTCTGCGTCCCTTTTCTAGCAAAAGCCGGACATCTTTTAGGGTCAGGAGGGAACAGGAGGTCGGCGCTCTAAGACCGGCCTCCTTCCTAGGTGTCCCGACTGTGCTCTGCCCGGGATGTGCAGGACACACAGGTAAGGGGCCGGCAGGGGGGGAAGGTGGGGATGGCGCACCCTGGTCCCTCACTTGGTCTGGCCGCATCACTCCATCGGCCGGATGCGGGCCACCAGCTGCCCGGGTCCCACACACCTGAGGGCGCGTCATGGGAGTGGAATTTAATCCTCTCTACTCTGTGCTCCCTCGCGGTCCTGCGCGTGCGGGCTGTCCGGGGGCCTGGAGGTGCCTGCCATCAGGACACAGCAGAGGGACTGACGATGTTTTCCTCTCGCCCCCTTCCTCCCTCCCCCACCCCTGCACCGCCGCCCAGGGACACTCCGGACGCCGGCCCACCAGGGAGACTTCGTCTGCGTGGAGTGTGGAAAGTGCTTCCACCAGCCCAGCCACCTCCGGGCCCACACGCGGGCTCACACAGGTACCTGCCCGGGGGGCCCCGAGGGGGGCAGTCTCTCTTTCCCGCAGTTGGTGACGTATTTAGATTTCTCCCGGGTGAGGTGAGGGGTCAGGCCTTCTCTCCTGGGATTACACTCTAGGCTGTCCCATCCGGCACCTGCACCTGCGATGATTTTTTCTTTGCATCCAAGCGCCGTGTGGTTTAATCTGAGATAAGCCTGTTTTGCAAATGCTCCACTTTAATTAGAGTGGACTCCTCAGAAGTGCACGGGGTAATGAGTTATGCTGCCACAAGGACGCACTGAAACCCAAGTCCCCCATCGGCATGACACCCGGCTGCCTGCTTTCCTCATCGGCACCAGCTGGCCTCTGTGGACCGGTGGGTGCTGAGTGGCAGAATTCCTCGGCCTTGTTTGTCAAGAGCTTGCCTGAGATGGAATCAGGGGGACGCAGTGTGTGTGTGGTGGGAACACCACACAGCCAGGGCGAGGCGGGGCCGGGGGTGCTTCATCCCAAGCGTGAAGGATGCATCCGTACCCGGGTCGGGTCTGATGCAAAGTGACAGGGGCCAAACGGTAAGTGACGCAGAAGGAGGGGCCCTCTGCACGCGCCTGGCTAATTAATGTTGTCACTGATGGGTCTCTTTGGCGACGAAGCCTGAATTAAAAAGGGCACCGGCCCCAGGCAGCATTCTCAGTCTCTTAGAGTAAGTGTCATGGTAAACTGGTATTTTCCGGCCACAGGCTGGGCGCTGGGTCTTTTTTGTTTTTGTGCAAGTGCTTAATCTGTGAGGGGCACGTGTCACGGGGCGTCGGGAAGCTAGTGTCCGTCCTCCTGCTAACGCACACCTTGTTCTGACAGTGCTGTTTGAGTCTAACGGCCTCCGAGGTGCTGAAGCCCACGCCACCTCCGCAGACGCCCCCAAACAAGTAGGTCTCCCGACTCACGGGTGTGTGGGTTTTCACGTGGTAGCTGGGAAGAGGGGTGTCACGATGGTCATCACAAGGGTACCACGTGGTGTTTTACCAGCTGTGTACGTAGCTTTTCGTTGCTGCGGATCGGAGCCCACTCCTGCGGGACAGTCTGTGGGTGCCTGATCATCACTGAAGGCGGCTCAGGCCGTGAACGACACGGTCGGGGTCGATGCAGCTGCGTTGGGTCTTGTTGCGGGTGACGGAATTGGTAGAGACCGGTGGTGACAGAAAACACCAGAAAGTCATACTTTTCCACTCAAGATGTTTTGCTTGGAGGTTAGCTTGAGAACAAGTTAGGCTTTGTCTCTTGTCTTCAGAACTGTGTTTTTAAAAATTTTTATTGGAGTAGAGTTGATTTACATTGTTGTGTTAGTTTCAGGTGTACAGCAGAGTGTATCACGTATACATATATCCACTCTTTGTTTAGATTCTTTTCCCATATAGGCCATTACAGAGTTTTGAGTGGAGTTCCCTGTGCTATGCAGTAGGTTCTCATTAGTTGTCTATTTTATATATAGTAGTGTGTGTTTGTCAATCCCAATCTCCCAATTTGTCCCTCCCCTTGGTAACCATAAGTTGGTTCTCTGCATCTGTGACTCTATTACCGCTTTGCAAATAAGTTCATCTCTACCATTTTTCTAGATTCCACATATAAGCGATATTATACGATTAATATTTATCTTTGTCTGACTTACTTCACTCTGTATGACAATCTCTAGGTCCATCCATGTCGCTGCACATGGCATTATTTCAGAACTGTATTTTTGAATCACTCCATAAGAAGCGTTCTGCTGAGTTTGGTGTCTCAGGGCCTCGTCTTTGTCCTGATTTGATTCTCTGTCTAACGCACACCACCGGCTCGGCCATAATGCGTAAGATACCCGTGTGCGTGTACATAGAACGCGGGTCACCGTAGATGTGTGGCCTTAGTGCGTTCAATCCACAAAAGGTGGCCAGCTTCTGGGCACGAGTGACTGTGGGATTCGGTCTGTAGCTCTGAAGTAAGGGGGTGCACGCCGTCCTAAGTGGTCTGTCCCATCATCCTGGGCTAAGATGTTTCAGAGCTCTTCTTCCTTTCTGCCCCTGACGGCATGTCACACCCGTCCTCGTTCTCCCACAAGCATTTTCTCCGTAACCTTCTTGCTTTCTGATTGGTTGCCGTAGAAGGTTCTGTAACTGCAGCCTCTCCCCCTTGTAAATGAAGAGGGGTTTCCTTGCTGCCAGAATAAACATCCAGGATCCAGTCCAGGTGGCCAGATCCAGTTAGCACACCTTGGCAGGACACGTGTGGGATTCACGGTCATTGACAATGATGATGGTGACATAGATGTCAGAAGAACCTCCAGAAATTCCAGTCCGTTTCTCTAGAAGAGAATAGTGAGCGATAAAAACACTGCCCAGAGCCTGCTGCTAATTAATGGTTGAGCTGGCCTTACGATGGATGGTACCTGATCAGAGGCTTTGGTTTTGTTTTTTATCGAATTTTCAGAATCCCTGTTTTTTGTTAAAAGCCTTTTCTTCATATATCATGGACAGAATGCCTTGCCCTTTGTTATAGTTTTTTAGTAAGTGACTTCTCTCTTAATAAAACCCATAGTTTTAGAATGAAAGCTGTTATTTCACGATGCTGTGACAATTGATGAAAAAAATAACATCTCACTGAACGCAGAATTAAAAGATTTCTGGACACATGTGACCTCAGCTCGAATTAGGCAGCACTCTCCTTTTAAACAGAAGTAAAACCCCCTTTCGACAAGGCACACTGTGATGTGTCTGTGGGTTGTAGTAGCAGCGAGGTCGTGCCGTAATTGGAGAATTACATACTGACAGTACAAGTGAAGTCAATCCAGAGCATTCCTGCAGACACAGTGACCCATTCAATCCACCTAAGACGCGGCTTTTCCAGAAGAGTGTTTGACAGGGCCGGGAAGCACCAGGCAGGTCTCTGAATAACATAGTGAGATTCTTCAGGAATATACATCAGTTTATCTGGTGCACATGGATTCTACCTAAGCCTCTTTAAAAGGCTTCTGGTACAGGGAGAAATAGATCAACAAAGCAAATCACTAAGACTATTTTAAATGAGTTCTATGTTACCTATAGTTATGCTGGGAATTCATCACAGCTGTTACCCATTCTTGGTGATGAAAGAGAAAAGATGTATCTATATTTTTGTCTTTGTCTCTGTAAACCCAAGTTCTGCAATTTTGTACTTATTACCAGCCAACCTCTTAGTTTCACATGTACAGTGACTCAATACTGTGGTCTTAGGAACTATTTACTTCTGTTGCCAGGCCTCCGTGGGTCAGCTGTCCTGCTTTTCAGTCTCCTGACCGTGGTTGTCAGGCCCGTGACACCAAAACTGAGCTGGATTTATACACCTCTCGTGCTGGCATATTCGAGATATGGCCTCTGGAAGTACTTATTGTCCTCTGTTACATTAAAAGTAGCTTTTGTTGATTAATCACTGAACATTTTGGTTCTTGAAGGAAATTCTGTTTTCTTTAACGTACTTTGGAATTTAAGAATTCTCATAGAGATGTCTCTGCCAGGATAAGTGAAAAACATAGCAGTAGTAGGTATCGGCTTATATCTTACTGTTCTTTCTTATTCTGGAGTTCTCATTGTTTACAAAAATCACAACTGCTGTCTTAGATTTAGAATACGATATAGATTCATAGGACAATTCTGTGGTTATTTATGTCTAGAACGGGACTCATTATACTTATCATCCATGTTCTTTTTCATGTTTAGTGTGCTTTACAAACATTAACTAATTAATATTTAAATCATTCTTTTCCTGTGGGCTTTAGAAGCTGTGGATCAGGGGAGTTTTTAAAATCACACAACACTGTATTCACGCATAAATTGATGTAACACTAACAGTTGATGGACTTCTATAGATATACATAATAGATGTTAAATTATCTAACTGAAACAGTATTTGGGAATTCAGTTTTGCAATAATCATTATTCACTCATTAACAGTATTTATTGCGCACCTCCTGTGTGCCAGGCTCTGTCATATTGGTGGAGATAACGAGGATGTTGGGAGACAAGGTAAATAATTTTCCTGCTTTCATGGTTCCTGAGGTCCAGTGGGTGGTTTAGAGAAGAACACAGGGCAGAGAGGTGCAGCGCTGTGATAGGGTGAGGGTCCTGGAACCAGGCTTGGGGCGTTGAGAAGACTGTGCCAGGGTGCGGGTAGCCGGCAGATGCCCCCGCCGATACCCCCCGACCCCAACCCCGGAGGTGGAAGAGATGTCTCGTTGGAGGAATCGTATGGGGGGAGAGCTGGGCGGGTGGCCAGGCGCTCAGGACATGAGCCTGGGGAGACACACCGCCGTTGGGTACCAGCGCTGAGACGTGGGAATTCCATCCTGAGGGCAGTGGGGACCCTGAGCCGGGGATGACGTCACCAGTGTTGTGTCTGTAGGAGAGTCGGGTTGGTCTGGGTCGGGGATGGATTGCGGAGGTTGCGGATAGTCAGCTGAGCCCCGCTCTGGAGGTGCTTGGGGTCATCCCAGCGAGACCCAGAGGCGGCCCAAGCTGGAGTGGGGCTGCGGAGAGCAGATGGGTGTGGGGATGTTTGGCAGCAGGAAGAACTTGGGGGTTGGATGCAGGATGGGAGGGAGGGGAAGGGATGGAGTGGACCCGGGTTCTGGCTTCAGGCTCCAGCTCTCGGGAGGAGCCATTCCTGGAGCCTGGAACGTGGCAGGAGGAGCCAGACAAAACCGGACAAAACCAGTTCCAGCTGACCTTCAAGTCAAGTTTGTGATGCCTCTTGGCAGGCGAATATGTGGGTTTGAAGTGGGTTTGATCCTGGTGGAGAACATATAAATATTTAATAGCTCTCAATGTTGAAGATCAGCCAAGATCAGCCAGTAATACTCCAAGGGACTCAATAACCTGAATTATTAAGATGTTGGGTTATTGAGTAGGAGGCTTCTAACCTAGACCTCAGCTCAGGCAGGTGAACTTCACCTGAGCTTCCTCATTTGTAAAATGATGACAACAGCAACACATACTTCTGTGCTTGCTGGGAAGATTAACGAGGACGGTGGACTGAGCCTGGCAGAGACCAGACGTCCAGCACGTTAGCTGTTGTCAGTTATTCTAACCAAGAGTGAACAGTTGTCCTGAACAGCTGGGGAGACTCGGGTGCCGTGTATATGTACGGTGCACATGCGTGTAAACAGGTAGACGCACGTGTTGATGCCTGTGTGGATGTGCCCACCGTAGACCATTGTGCTCAGTCGTCACGGCCACTCCCTCTCCTCAGCATCTCCCTGCTTTGTCAGAACCTGGTCGTGTGCTTGTAAACACCCTGGTTTTGTCTTGTTTTGTTTTACAGTCTAGTTGTTAGTTGTGCCTTGAAGGGAGGATAGGAGAGCTCTTAGCTTGAGAAAAGTGTTGTCAACATAAATGTAATTCCCTAGTTTGCTGCCTTTTGTTCAGACGACATCACACTGGTGGGCAGATGCCATGTCTGTACCCACAGCCATATGGCAGCTGCCCTTACTTTACTGTATTAATATCTGAATTTTCTATGTGGGATAATCCTAATGTCATAATATACATATGTTGGAGTGGATTTAATTCAGTTAATTTAGTTACTTGAGGAGGAATAAAAGAGTTTCCTTTTTTGTTTTTGTGTTTATAAGGTCATACGTGCAGTTTATTTATTTTTTGTTTTCCATTATGGTTTATTACAGGATATTGACTGTAGTTCCCTGTGCTATACATTAGGACCTTGTTGTTTATCCATCCTATATATACTAGTTTGCATCTGCTAATCCCAAACTCCCAATCCATCCCTCCCCCAAAGAGTTTCGTTTTGATGTGTTTTTGGTCGTGGTCTCTTTTCTGCACGCACACTGGTGAAGCCCCTTCTGTGTTACAGGCTTGAGCTTGAACTCAGAGATCCCGGAGCAGTTTCTTTATCAGCACATCCCTCTGATGGGTGGGGTGGAAAGGATTACTGACTCGTTGGAAGTTAAAGGTCTGGATTAGGTAATAGTAGGGTATCAGATAGTTTGTTCCTAGGCACGGTATCTATTCTGTAGGCATCCCGTTCCTTTGCATTTATTGTAAAAGGGTTTGAGCCCTGGCAGCGAGGAGCCCTCTTCATTAGTGGAGCTTCCCTAGCTGTGGGGATGAATCTTCCAGCCCTCGGGAATAAAGGCACCTGTTGCTGGTGCTTGTTGTATTAGGAAGATAATTCTGATTATAAATAAGAGAAGCTAATATTCCAAGCAAAACTCTACATAAGAGGAGAAATTCATGTATATCATCATTTTCAAGATGCTTTGCCATAGATTTAACACAACTGAACATTTCATTTCTAGTAGTCATCAAAATTCATCATTAGAAAGAACATTTTTTGAAAATAATATGCTTTTTAAAATATTGGTATCACTGCGCTCTGGATGTTAGAGAAAAAAGTAGGGGGTTTCTTTAATGTTGTGGAGAAATTGTAATTTTCCAATTGTATTGTTCGTTAAATGTTAGAAATTAAATAATGGTCTTTCTAAAACCAAGAAAAATTAACCCTCTCTCCCTCCATTCCCCTGGTTTTGGGATTTAAAAGACCAGACCGTCTTTTGCTGAAATATGAAATCTGGTGTTATGATTTGTTTGGATTCCTTGCCAAAATTTATAGACTATGATTAATAGTTTATTTCTTATTATTCTAAATGTTATTTTAAAATAGTTAAGCTGGAGAAATAATTCCATTAATCAAAATAAAGGGAAATGAGAAGAAAAATGGCAACCTATTTTGTCTCATTTTTAGCTATGGAGATTAGAATGCAAACGATGGAGAAATCCCATAGGCTGGTATATTTGAATCTATGTATGATCTGTTTTCAGTATCACTTTTAGATTCTCAGTATCACAGATCGCATTTCAAAATTCAGCTGGTTTGTCTCAGTAATTTTCTTACCCATGTAAACCAAATGTCTTGAAACACAGTATCCATTTTCCCACTCAGTATAACATAACGTGAAAAGTCGTGAATGTAACTAGTGATTTATCCAAAATGACCTGTAATAACGCGAGTCCCAGCTAACTGTTGGCTTGTTGGGCAAGGTCCTTGTCAGTAAGATGTTCCCTGTACATCGTTAAACATTTAGCATCACCATGCATGTCTAACGCAGGCCTTGGTCCACGGAGGCCGAGAGACTCGTGTGTGTCCCAGGGGATACAGGCTTTTGTGTGTGTAGGTCACTTACTCCACGCATGAGCACATATGCATTCCTTTACCTTATAAGACAAAAGGGGAAGAAAGAGTAGGCCTCATCAAGTTCCAGAAGTCAGTGTTCATCCCTGGAACACTGAAACGCCTTAAAGAAGGATAATATTTATTTCTGAATAAATATCGTTCCGTTTTACTGAAGAGTCCACAATTCACACAGCTGCAATAAAGAAAAGCCAAATTTTCTAAAAGCGTGTTTCTCGTTTTCTGATGACTCTTTCTTTGTGGGAGAATAAAAGCAACTTGTTTGTGCTCAGATATCATGTGTCCACTTAATTTAAGTATTTCTGTGACTCCTTTCTTCCATGGCTGCATTTTCCCCTGGGTCTGATTTCGCAGATGAATTTCAGTCATTTCTTAAAAACCCTATATAAGACTGCTGTATTGAGGAATAAGGTGTTGGTCCCAACGAATCGGAAGTGAAAACAACTCTCTTAAAAGTGAGATGCTGTTTGAACACATCCCCTCATTTATAAAGAGAAACTTGGCATCTGTGCCTCTAGATTTGTGGACTGAATTAAACAACCTGGTTATTCGGGTTAGCCAGATTTTGCAGTCCCTCTAAAATAAATAGCTTTAAAACTTTCTGAGCCTGCAGTGTAAAACTTCAGTCCTTTACGGACAGAGGGCCATCTTCATGCTTCTTCTCTAACCATCCTTTTTCCTTCTTCCAATACAAGTCTGTGTATTCTGGTCCAAAGGAAGGGAAATCCAAGGAGATGCCTGGATTGTGTATACAGAACGTAGACACACACAACACACGTGTTCATACACATTCTTTGCCCATTTATGGAATCCCCAGCAAGTCTGTTTGCTACATACTTCCTCCAAACGTTCAAGGCCAGCCACCTAACAGCTAACAATAACTCCTGTTTTTCTGTCCGTAAACACAAAGGCCATTTTCCGTCCTCGAATGTATCTGGAACCAGTTCCAAATGAGCCCTGTCGATGATGGATCTCCCCACGGTGTGATGTCGCTGTGCAAAAATGCAGAACATCCTTCTCAGTTTACGGCAGGAAATTCACCGTCTACTTAAGGAAGTTTTATCACCTCTCTCATTCCGTTACTGTTTCCTACATTTCAAATAAACTACTGTCGGTACCACTGTGCCCACTCCCCCAGCCCCCCATAAAATTTTGTTGAGTATCTTTCTGACTTCCGCTAGATGTCGACTGGTAGGTGTCGTGAATGCAGAGCTAGTTTTACGTAGGAGTTTTCTGAAACTATTAACTAAAGAGAGGCACTTAATTCATTATGTCAACCAGACCCCCCCAACACACACTTACTTCTAGGGTTCCTGCAGGCATAGCTGGAAACCAGTTGGAATTTCACAACGAGTGCTGCATTTTATGTGTGCATGTTAATTTCAAGCTGTTGGTTTTACTTCATGGAGACTTTAGCTGAAGGTTAATGCAGTTAAGTAAGAATAATCTTGCCCTGTTGTGTCCTCAGATTGTAAACTCCATTGTTCAAACAGTGATGCTTCACGTGTCGTGCGAGAGCCTTCTCTGAAAGCTTCGGCTCTCCTTCATTCTCATTTTCATCTTGCAGTTCCCTTGACTTTAGAATACCCCTTCTATTTTTCCAACGTGGTAATTATTTACGGAAATGGGTGGAAGCTTCCTCAGGTGCTGACAGACCTATGGGAGTGCTGTACTTCTGGTTCGTATGGCCCCCAGATTCAACCCTGTTCTGGCACTGCCATTCACGTGTGAACCCCGCTTTGTATTACTCACGGTGCATTGTTGTCTTGAATCCTCCTCCGGTCCCATCTGGCTGTCTTTTTAACCTTTCCTCCGGAGCTGGTTCAGGCACTATGATTTGCTGTTCTTACATGCGGAACAGAGACGGCTAATGATCCTCTGTAGATCGTTGGGGGTGATTTTCTCAAGCTGCCTTGGAAGGCAGGAAGGCACAGTGCAAACATACCCTGCTCGTGTGCAGTGAGTTAAAGCTGAAGCCAGGGGTCTCTGCCGCCCTGACTCAGTGGCTCTGTGAAGGTTGCTGTTTGTGCTTTGGGCGTTGCTAAGAAAATTAATAGGAAAAATGCCCTTGGAAACCAAAGGCAGAAATGAGCTTTTCTCTTGTCTCTTTTTTCCCCAGGGGAGAGACCATTCTAATGCAGATACTGTCCAAACAGTGCCTCTCAGAAAGGGAACCTAGAGACACGCTTTCACCATCCCCGGTGCCCCGGGACAGCGTCCGCAGTTCCCTTGTGGATGTCCCGACCGTGACCCTGACCGCCCCGTGGAAGAGCTCCCGACCGGACACCTCAGATCCTGCAGCCGCTGGGCGGGGCGGAAGCTGAAGGGAGGGCGTCTCCTTGTTACACATTAAACATCAACGAAGATGCTCGACTTAGAATTCCATGTAGATATTCTATACATATACGTGCTCAGCGACCATAGTCCGTATTTTCTTATAATAAACGGTGGAGGTGGGAGGCACGGTAGGAGCACAAAGCATCGATATCGTTCAAGACAGGTTTGAGACACTGGAAGAAAGGTGCTCGTGTGTGTCGGACAGAGTGAAGCAGCCAAGCACTGTAACAGAAGCCGCCGCCGATGCTCAGAGGCCTGTTGGAGGTGACGTCAGGACAGACAGCGGAGGGGTCCAGGTTGACGGAGTTTTGACGCTCTGGCCTCTCCTTGTCTTAGTGGGTATTTAAAATAGTGAATAAAAGAGGAAGGATGGGCGTCGAGGTGCTGTGGAAACAGGCTCAATGGGGGGCGGGTGGGTGACGAGGTCCTCCTTCCTCAGTGGTCCCATCGCATCCCCTTGGGGGCCCTCTGCGTTTCCCAGGTGTGTCCCTCTCTCCCATCTGTGCTCAGTGAATCCGGCAGAGGAAACACATCCGTGGGAAGGCTTTTATTGTGCTTCGGAAAAGAGAGCTAGTTGAACACTAAGAAAAGCAGGCTTCTTTGTTTATTCTCAGGACCTTTTGGTAACAGGGCTACATTCTGCAAACTGCTTACAACGGAAGACTGCCCGTCTTAACAAATTATCTGGCCACTGAACCCCCCTCGATTTGGACCCTTTTAGTCATAGTGGGAGGATCCCTGAGCCCGTGGGGGGCCCAGGTCGCCGGGGTCCTGGTGCTCTGGGGCCTCCTGCGCCCCCCTCCCTCCCTGCCTTCCCGTCCGTCTGTCCCAGCAAGTAGGCGTCTTTCCTTCTTGGGCGGGGGGGGGGGGGGGCCTCCATGGGACGAGTCCCTTCATTCCCGGAGCGTGGAGGCCGCCCGGCCCGTGGGTCGGGCAGCTTTATATACCTCTTCCTCAGTCACGCAGATGCCAGTTTTAGCGGTGGGGAGTTAAGGGCCTTAACAAAGGGTCTTAAACCTTGCAGTGTACGCAGTTAAAATTGTATTCCACAGATATAAATATTTTCTTTTCCTATTACCATGACACCATGTGTGATGGTAATGTTTCTGAGAGTTTCAGATTTTTGCACATAATGATTTTATGCATTATCAAAAGTTACTGCTGCCTTGAATGAAAATGTTCTGTGAAATTTTTTGCAAAAGCTTTACTAGGTTTTTTTTAATTGTGAAATTTTGTAAAGGCAGGAAATGGATTAAAATGAGCATGCTAAATATATTTTTCAAAAAAGCAATAATTTTACATGTACAGAAATTATCCTAATCTTTAATACTGGTGAGAGCAACAGTTTACTTAATACAGTAATGGATTAGTGCAGTTTTTGTAGAAAATGGGCTTCTGATACAAAGACTTGTTTAAACACACACACACACACACACCCCCTAAAGTGTGGTTTTCCTGTTCTAATGATTTGTTGAATTATATTATTATTATTATTGTTATTGTTGTTGTTGTTCTTAGTTAATGTTTGGTTCTGGATTCTACTTGTTACTGAATTTAAATTACTTGACGGTTCAGGTTACTTTGCAACTTTTGCAAACAATGCAATGTAACTGGCTAGCTTATATCTATAAATATATATATACATGTATATACACACACATATAGCTGCATATATGTGTGTGTATATATATATAACTTTTTTACTTATTTTTTCCTGATATTCTTACACCGGACATGTACCAGAATGATCTGTCGTGTTGGTGTCATTAGGAATGTCCTTGCAGATACGATTCAGTGACTGTCCTCTAAAGTTATTTTGAGCAAAGTTTCAGAGATACATTCCTCTGTTCACCCTAGAAATCAGCATGCCTTTCTGTTGACTTACGTTTGATCATTTCCGTAGTCTCCTCACAGTGATCGTTTCTGCATTTTCTGGCTTTTATTTTCGTGGCTGACAGTGAAGGGTGACAGTTCAGGAACACACAGGGGCTCGTGATTCGGTCTGTTTCTCTGTGTTTTAGTTATTCAGAGGAATTCTGTACCCAAAGCGACACGGAGGAGTCATGTACGTTCTTACCGTTTCAGAGGCGGCCTTCAGAGCCGCAGGTGTCATCCCGGGAGACCCCTTTGCGGGGGGCGTGGTGGAGAGGGGCGCGTCCCGGGGTCCCATTGGCCGGACACGCAGCCCGAGCCAGTTGGAATACTTGTTTCTGCCCGGAGCACAGAAATAAGGTTTTCCCTTAATTCAGCAGACGGGGGTCGGGGCGGTGGGGGGGGCGTCCAAGAACACCACCCTCCAAGGCAAGCCGTCCGGGGGCCCGACTGTACTTCCTTTCTTCCACTGAGCATCAGTATTGTATTGGTTTGTTCATGTGTTTGTGTCAGTTTGACCATAGTATTTAATACGATTTGTGTTTTTCTTATTTATTTAGCCAATGTGTTTTGATTCACTTTTTTTCGATTGATAATTTCCGCATGGTCTCTCCTGTAAGTCACCCTCTGACTGTTACAGACTTTCTACTACCTCTACCAATCTGCTGTTTCCTTGTTTCTTAACAGGATTTGACAGTGTTGGCGTCAATGTAACTTAGACAATAAAGGGTTTGGTTGTCTACACTGCAGCTTCTCCGTGTGTCTCCCGGCCCCTGCTTGCACACTCCTGCTGCTGGTCTCACTCTCCTCCCCTCCTCACCCTCGTCCTCATTGTTGTAACACAAATAACGAGCTTAGAGACTCTTTCAGGTTATTCACTCATATTCCTTAATTTGAAGAATGAACATTTAAATTCTCTGAAAAATTCAGCTGTTCAAGCATCCTCTCCGGGCATTCGTCAGCCGTTCTGTCACTTTTCTCCCCTGGTTCCTGGAAGGCCTTGGGGCCATCTCAGATGGATGCGTTTCACCTTGGTCATGGCACAGTACAGATTTTCAAACCAAGTGGATTTTGCCTCTTTGGTTTTGAAAAGTATTCAGTGCTTTAAGAGATGCTTCCCAATATTTACTTATTTATTTTTTAAACCCAAGAAAGACACTAGTTTCTTGAAGGTGCTCCAGGAAATGGCCCCGGGGATGACATATATATGCCACTTTGGTGAGCTTAGGGAGCATTGGTTTTGCCCAGGATGTCGAGAACCATCTTCAGATCTGGCCGCTCTGTCACACGTTGTACAGTGGCAGGCAAACAGTACACGGGGGCACGTGCACACGCAGGGTCATCATTCGGCAGGCCTCTGGGATGCGGCCTTGGACCCAGCAGGTCGCAGGTGACACCTCCCCGCTGTCTCCCAGGCACCTGGCTCAGGTGGCTGCACCTTCTTTCCACCAGGAGATAGAGTGTAGCCCACAGGGTCACAGAAGGTGACTGGCAGTTCTCGGTCTGTGCCTGGAACGCAGCGCACCTCCTGGGTTTTCACGGCCAGATTCTCTTTACCAACATGCCGTCTTGAAAACAGGCACATCACCCCCTGGGGGGTGTGATCGATGCACAAAAAAACAGCTGCGTTTGTACAACTTTACTTTTCCACTTTGAAAATGTCTCCGTGTCTGAAGTAGCGTATGCGGTTTCACTGCTTTTAACTCGGGTGTGTTCTAATCGCAGGACATTTTATACACTGAGCAAAAAGAAAGAGGATGAAAAAATCACAGGCCAGGACTTCAAGTGATGGTTTAGGTGTGTCTGTGTGGAGTGACTGAGGGAAAATGTTCATTCTTCAATTTTGCTAATTATGCTTTGAGGCAGTAAAATGCAAAAGACCATAGAGTTTGTATTTCTTTTTTAAAATACAATTTATAACATTATATTTTGTACTCTTTATATTAGAATTTGTAACTAGATTGATGTATTTAACTCTATTTCTGAAAAAATAATTCAATGTTTCAGTTGTGTGATAAAAAATATTTAGAGAAAACATATTCATTCTATTGGAAACTGAAATCAATAAAAACATGTTGGAGTTCTTGAGATTTGTAAGACCTTTTTCCCCTATTTCAGGAGGTGGCTTAAATCCTTTGACAGCCCATCTGGATCTGTGGTTTGAAAATTTTTGTTGGCTGAACACAAACCCAAGTGTTAGTGCTCTGTATTTGTATAAGCAGAAGAGTTTTTTGGATGATTCACAAGATAGTTCATCTAAAAAAAAGATGCCAAGGTGGCCACGGTATTTTTTTCAAGTCTTTTGTGGACTCCAGGACACGCACACTTTTTTTCTTTTTTAAAGGTAACTCTGTATTTCTCATTTTCCCCGGGCACCTCTCATTTCCTGATGCCAAATACACACACTGTTCTGAGACTTGCAGTAGATTTACTGCTTAGATGGCAGAAACAGGACTTGGGGGCCTCAGATGCACTAACAGAATTTTAATGTAAAAAGATAACACGTGCTTCGAAGTTAAAAGATCTGTGTCCCAATTGGCAGGAAAAGGAAGGGATGGGGTAAGGACCTGAACGTGGCTTTCACGTTGTGTCGGTGCAGGAAATAGAGCATCCAGGCCTGGGTCACTGGTGGCCCCTTCATGCCCCTCCATTCTTGGATGCAAATGCCGATTTGAGGAGTTTGTGGAAGGCCTTGTGAGTTTTGTAAACTGCAGAACCAACCTGGCACGGGGGAGGTTTATGCCTCAGTTTATCTAGAATCTCTCTCTCCCCGGGTGGCTGATTCTAAATGAGGAAGGGGCAGCGCCAGCCTGGTAGCACTCTTGGTGTGCGACACAACCAAAACAGGCCCAGGTCTCTGTGTGTGTCACCAGGTGTGGGGGATTCCCTCCAGGGAACACAGGCGTGGGATGTTCGTGGAGTCAAACCCCAGACAGACACTTCCCCCGGTTCTGGGGTGTCCTACGGTGACCATGCTCCTTCCTTCAGGAAAGCGGGCTGTCCTTTCTCTCTGTCCGTCCACTGGTCACCAAAGAGCGGTGAAGATGTCCTGCCGCATGCCCATGCGATGTCATCCTTGGCGGTGGGACTTAGGTGGCAGACGGCGCCTGAACGTTCGCTGTGGCTGTCATCTACCCCTTGCCCTGCTGGAGGCAATCTGGCCGAGCTGCGCACACAAAACAAATCACTCCGCTTGTGATGGCACCTCTCTTTCCCCCTCGCTGTCTTGCTGTTTGAAAACAACAGCGGTGCATTCCTGATCTGTGCTACTCATGTTCTCAGTCTTACCTTTTAAAAAGGCGACGTGTTCTTCGAGAGATCAGCAAGATTATTGAAACAAAATGTGAAATGCCCTGGTCTTTGCCTCTGTGACGAGTTCTTGGAATGTCTGACTTCCTTTCTGCCAACTGCTGCACCAGCCCTGGCGGGCTTCAAGATCGGGGAAGTCCTGCAGGAATCTGGAGGCACGTGATGGTCACACACCCCTCTCCGGTCAGTTTCCTTTATGGGAAGAGGAAAGATGCAGTGAAATGAAGATTGCACTGAGAATATTTCCTTCCTTCCTTCCTTCTTCTCTTTCTCTCTTTCCCTTCCTTCCCCCCTCCTCCCTCCCTCCCTTCCTTCCTTCCTTTTTTCCTTCCTCTTTCTTTCATTCTCCCTCTCTCTTTCTTTTTTCAACTAAAGAAGACATAATGGAGAGACCCATTCCAAGCCCCCTCTCCTAACGGGATGTCAGATGTGTGCACGTGCCAAGCTAAGAGCAGGGCATCGGAGTGAACCCTTAGCTTTGCTGCCAACAGTTGCAATCTTGTAAGGGCAAGAGGAAGCTGGCCTTTTATCGTCCTGGGATTTGCCAACAGAAGAGCAGCATTCAGGTCACAAGGAGGGTCATTCCCACTTGACTTTGTGCTCCACGAGTCTCCTTGTGTCGTGTCATGTTCTGTTCAGTTTTGGGCATGACATCTAGAGAGTGGTTAAGACAAACTAGAAACATTTCCAGGATGGGGTAACAGAAACCAAAAGAGGGGGTTTCTTTCAGAGAAGACAGGTGTCACATGAGACAGGTGAGCAGTTACGAGGTGATTGGAGGTCTGCCCTGAGAAACAGCAAGTCAGAACTTGCCGATGTTTTGCATTGCAGACCTGGGACTAGTGGGCGGAAGGTACAGGCTGACTTCGGCTTAACAGACAGGATGACCTGAGAGTCAGGCCATTCAGCAGTAGGACAACAGCGTCCCTGACCCTGGAGAGGTCAAACAGAAGCTCGATGTTCACGTGTGAGGGGATCAGTATCAGGGCCCCTGCGCGGAGAGGGCAGTTGGAACCAGATGAACACGCAAGTCTCATCAAAATACTTCAGGCTTCTCTGAAATTGTGCAGAAACGTTGACATTATACGTTCATTCAGCAAATTCTGGGCGCCTGCCGTGGCTAAGTACAGGCAGGCCTGGACACCAGGATAGAAAGAGGAACAAAATAGCACATGCCCTTGGCGCTCTCACAGTCGGGGAGGAAGGCAGACGTCAACACGAGTTCTGAGCCAGAGGGCTACAAGCTCTGGGGGTGTAGATGGAAGAGGGATGGGGTCCACCTGGGGAGAGAGGTCAAGGAGCTCGGAAAATCAACCAGATGCCCACGTGTCCCCAGGACCGGGTGGCACCCGCCTGAAATTTTGGAAACAATTTTATAAAATGCTTGGGGTAATGACTTGGAATTAAAACAGAATCTGCATCTGGCATCAAACCTTAGTTGACTTGGATCATCTGTAAGAAGATCTTGATATGAGAGAGAAAAGTGACATGTGAGTTTCCGTGAGGAAGAGCCTAAGGAAACGTATTCTGCGAAATGCCCCTCGGTACATTTAGAACATATTTTGAATTGTCACATCTGACAGAGGAAAGGGGTGGAGATCATTGTCAATTATCCCTTGATGACATTAACTCAAAGTGAGGCTTCAGGCAAAGATCCACAACATGTATCAGTGGGGAAGTTGCTGTGACAAAACCCAGCATCAGCACAATAGCCTGCCTTTGTGTAGATTTCGTGCATCTGTGCTGAGTTCCTGTGTGTGTCTGTCGTCGCTCAAGGACTAGAGACAAGCCAGGGGTGGACAATCCAGGGGTCAAGGGGAAGCTTGAACGTGAGACAGAGAAGGTGAGACCTTTTAGGTAAGAAAGACAAAGGCCAGGAAGGACATGGGTCAGACCGTGTTGCACAGTGAATTGTCTTAGTCTAGGTCTAGGTGGTACAACTTTCAGTCTTGAGGTACATTCAGGACAATAGCAACAACTATAGCTAATGTTTTAAAGGACTGAGGTAGAGAGTTTTCATCTATTTTAACTCATTTAAGCCTCACAGCACTCTTCAAAGCAGGCATTATTAGCTCCATTTTATAAGCAAAGAAAATAGAAGGTCAGAGAAGGAGCTACAGCCTAGTCAAAGTGACACAGCCAGTAACTTGCGGCCACACCATCAGAGCCCAGTTGTGTTGGGCTTGCGAGCCCCCTGCTCTGTTCTGCCTTGATGCCCTGCATGCAGCCTAGTAACGATGATGATCTTCACGGGACGTGCTACCGCTTTCCGAAGCACTGACACCCATCATCCCGTGGGTCCCTGCAGCCATCCGCCGGGTAAGGAGTGTACATACCATGGCCCGTCAAGAGATGGGCGGAGGACCATCACTGGATCAGAACAAGACATTTTGGATTTCTGAGTTCATATTTCAGAGTTTCATATCGAAGTTTCTCTCGGCTGACCTTCTGTAAGTTAAGAACTAACATACATAGAGATAAAAACACTGACTGCGGTTTCTGAGTGTGCATTCCAGGTGGGTCCTATAGTGAACCATTGGCCAATCTTGCCCAGACTCAGTCTTTCCTTCTCTCTTGGTTCTTTCCTTCATGCTCCAGACATCTGCTTTCCTAAAACTAAGTTATCAAGGCCCTTATAGTCATGTATTGTGATTACTTTTCCCTTCTATTCTACATTTATTCTAACTTTTTCTTGATGGAAAATTACACACACACTCTCACTCATATTCATCATCCAGATTCCAACAATGACAACATTTTGCCAAGATTTGTTGGTATCTTTTACTTTGTCGTGGTTGTTTTGACTTGGAATCATTTAAGTAATTCCCAGACGTCATGACATTTCAACTGTAAATATGTCACTGTGCATCTCCGAGGGATGTATTTTTAAAAACCACAATAACAGGAATGTCGCATTCCTTATATTCTTTGAGCCTTCCGTGGAGTTTCTTCTCAAACCGCGCTCCTCGCTTGGTTTTCCATCACCCAGTGTCTGGGTCTTGGTCCCAAGTCTCAGTCTCAGGACTGAGGTGGTGGATGCTTGCTGGGCACGCTCTGCTTGGGGGCTGGGTGGTGGACGGGGGCCGGATATGGGGCAGGGGGGTGGGGGGCTGGGTGGTGGATGGGGGCCGGATATGGGGCAGGGGGGCGGGGGGCTGGGTGGTGGACGGGAGCCGGATATGGGGCAGGGGGTGGGGGGCGGGGAGCTGGGTGGTGGACAGGGGGCTGGATATGGGGTGGGGGGCGGGGGGCTGGGTGGTGGACGGGGGCCGGATATGGGGCAGGGGGTGGGGGGCGGGGGGCTGGGTGGTGGACGGGGGCTGGGTGGTGGACGGGGGCTGGATATGGGGCGGGGGGCGGGGGGCTGGGTGGTGGACGGGGGCCGGATATGGGGCAGGGGGGCGGGGGCGGGGGGCTGGGTGGTGGACGGGGGCCGGATATGGGGCAGGGGGGCAAGGGGGCAGGGGGGCCTTGGCTCACGCCCTGGGATGGTTTGAGTGCCCGTCTGGCGTGGAAGGTGGTCTGCGGTGCCCCGCAGGTACCACCACACCTGGGAGCGATTAGGCTGTGCACTGAGAGTGTGGGAGGGTGTGGGCATGGCGGGGGGGGGGGGGGTGGGGGTGGGGAGGGAGGGGCTGCCACTTCCGAACCCCCAGGGCTTCTTGGCTAATTTCCTCAAGAATAAGATTGGCGCCCATCCCACGGTTGTCTGTGTAGCCTGTGGTCAAGTAATGCCTGGGATTTATTAAAACGCCTGCTGGTGGATCATCACGGACAGCGATTCTCGGTGACTGTTTATGATGCTGTGTTTGGCCACCTATGTGGCCTGACTCGCCCCGTGCCGGGGAGGCCACGGCTCCAGAGTGGCAGGCCCACCCCCATCTCCTCAATCCCGTGTCTTTTCAGCTTTCTTGAAGCCTTGTTAGGGTTCCACATAACCGAGGCGCAGGCTAATGTACTAATGAATCATGTAACATTTCATCTGGGATCAGCACCCTTCAGTTTGAGGTGAACCCTACAGAAACATAACAAACCACTATTCAAGGAAATATTTGAAAAGTTCACACCTGTCATGAATGTACATTAAGGTTTTAGTTAGGGATCTGCCTAGGAAACTTGAAGGTTGTAAAACCCCCAGAGACCACGTCTTCCAAAATTCTTGTTTATACGAAGGAAGCTGGGGTCCAGAGGGGTCACGTGACTCCCCCGCACCCACAGGTACCTGGAGTTTGCAGTCTTACTGCATTTTTGTAATCTTATGTACTGAGTGTGTGGCGTTCGGGCATCTCTGTGATTCCTAACCGGTACTTTCTTCACCTTTCCCTCATTCTCATCCTTCCTTCTCAGTTCACTTGAATGTTCCCCCACTGTCTGTAGGTTCCCCAAGGAAACTCGGAAAGCAGTGTTGCTGTACTTTTCAGTCAAAACTCCGTACGGATCTGATCCCCCCAAAGTCGGGAGAAAAGCAGATCGTCCCGCTGGAGCGTCAAACACAACCACGAATATTCGCACAGTCTTACCTGTGGGACCACTGGAAGCTTAATGTGCATTTATCTGGGGCTCCTTTTCCTTTGCATCATTTACTTTGCTGGGGTTTCAACGTGTTACCCACCCAACTCCGCAGTAACGTGCAAGATTTGGCTCCACAGCGGGATTCTCAGGTCTCCTCCTACAGACGGGAGGATGGTGGTGAGGGGAACCCCGCCGTCCCCCTGGTACCCATAGGCCTTCATCCCTGTTCAGCTCCCTCACTGCTTCTCCCAAGCTTGTCGTCCTGAAGTTGCCCGCTCTCACCACTAGATGGCAGATGGGGGTCACACTAGAATGCAAAGGAACCCCCATTTCAAACTCACTCATTTTATTCATCACTTTTGTCAGCAAACAAGTATTGAGCACCTACTGCATGCCAGACAGTGGGCTTACTGCCTGGTGAGGGCACTGCCAAGATGAAGACATATGAAGGCGCTGGGGGCGCGCAGGCCTTGGCCGTCGGCGGCGATGGCATTCCTTCCGCTGTCCCCGAAGTGAGCACCTGCTGGACTCCCGCTGGGATCCAGGCACCTGGGATGCGGGCGGTGCATCGGACGCCGAGCGCTCGTCTCTCAAGGGCGTTTACGTTCTCCTGGGGGTACACTCAGTGGTCAAAAGGACAAATGCACAGCTTTCGGAAGGAGATGAGTGCGGTAAACAGAGAAAGGCCGGGAGTCGTGAAGAGGACTGCCGGTGGCCGGCAGGGCCTCTGCGGACGTGTACCCTCCTCCAGAAGGACAAATGTCACATCCAGGCCGAGGGCGAGAAGGACAAAGGGCTGGAGGGGAAACCACGTGGTGTGCGCAGCCAAGGAGGCCCGCGAGGCCGGCGCAGCCGCGGGAGGCAGGGCTGCAGGAGCTCAGGCCGGCGGGGGCGGAGCCAGAGGAGCGGCCGGGGGCGGAGCCGCGGGACCCTGGAGGGCGGGGGTCGCTGTGGGCAGGCGTGACCTCCCTCCTGTTTGTCGAAGGCCGCTCGCTTTGCTGTTGGCGGAGTGGACGATCGTGCCTGCGGGAAGCCTTTGGGTCGTGGAAATGAAGGACCCTGTCCTCGGGCTCGGAGCAGACCGGGCGAGGACTGGGGTCCCGGATCCCGAGCGTGGAGGAAGGACAGACAGGCTGTAGGGCGGACACACCCCAGGCTCCCGGGACGTCCTGCTTCCCGGGCCCCGACCAGGGCTGTGCCGGGCCTGAGGCCTCCACGGGGGCCTGGGTCTCGGGGCATGTGCACGGCGCTCTTTACTAACACGGCGGGGCCGGGACCTCGCATCCTTAGAGGTTCGGGAACAGGCCAGGGCAGCTACCCCCGTGGTCTGCGCCGGGCGCAGGAGAGGAGCGCTGGGCTGCAGAGCGGGGGCAGCCAGCGTCTACACAACATCTCCGGTCCAGAGCCCGGGGGACGCTCCAGAGAGAGAGCTGAGGAGGGAAGGGGAACCGGGCTGGCAGCTCTGCCTGGAGGGCACTGGGAAGGGCCCACGGTTCAAACATTCTCACGGGATGAGGGGAAAGAGGCCGCCCGCCCCGCAGGGAGAACGGCCGGGCGGTGTGGCTGCGTGAGCGGAAGGAAGGACAGGACGGACGGAGCCCGGCGTGGGGAGACAGGAGATGGGCCGAGGCTGGCGGGGGCGGGCAGGATGGCGAGGGCTTGGGATGCCACGTTCTTCCGGGGCAAGGAGTGCAGGAGGTGTGACTTCAGAGGACGCAGACTCTTTTATTCGGGGAATAAAATTGTCCATCTTTTTGTAATATAAACGGAATACTGAACGCATCTGTCCGCTCAGGCTGTCGTCACAGAGCACCACAGACTGGGCAGCTTAAACAAGAGAAATACATTGTCTCACAGTCTGGGGGCCGGACGTCCAAGAGCAGGGCGTCCGCAGGACTGATTTCTCGGGAGGCCTCTCTCCTTGGCTCGTGGACGGCTGTCTCCTCGCTGTGTTCCCGCACGGCAGAGAGAGAGAGAGAGGTCTTGGGGTCTCCTTTAGTTTTTAGAATGGCACAAGTCCTGTTGGACCTCCCGCAGTCATGCCCCTAGGGCCCCATCTCCAGACATAGTCACGTTGGGGGTTAGGCATCACCAGTGGATGTCGGGGGATGCAATGCGGTCCATAACAGTGAACATCTCCCCGAGAGGAGCCCAGGGAGAGAGGGCGGGCGGGCGGGGGAGACGCAGGAGGAGAAGGGGATGGCCATTTGGACACAGCGTCCGGGGACAAGGCGAGGGGAGACGGAGAAAGCCGCCCCCATCATGCCTGGGGTCAGCCCTCCGAGGACCCGCTCTGCCAAAGGCTGGACCGAGCGGGTGTAGGTGGTGAGCTCTGCCCTCAGGCCTTCGGGTCCCGGGGACGAGAATAAAGGCCCAGCGGGGCTTGGGGGTGGCGTTAGGCAACTGGGCCCTCTGCGCGGAGCTCCGATGTGGCCTTGGTGGGTCGGTGGCGCACTTGTCTCAGGGCTCCGGGGCTCGCGAGTGAGTGAATTGTCTTAAAGGTGGGAAGACGGTGCTGACTGTGGAGAAGGTGGGTGGGGAAGAAGCGCGGGCACCCGGGGGGTCTTTGAGGCCACACCAGGCCAGGCCCAGCGTGGGTCACACAGTAACTCCCCCCACCACTGGCCCCATCTGCGCAGCTCCTGCTGACCACCGGGATCCAGGTGTGCAGACCTGGCGAGGGGAGCGTAAATCCCGGAATTTGGCAAAGATGAAGCGAGAAGCATGGCTCCCGGTCCAAGGCCACATCCCAGGACACGAGCTGGGGGCCCAGGCAGGGCACAGCCCCCTCCTTGGAACTGGCCCATTCGTCTGCCATGAATGACTCCAAATGACCCTGGGCTTTCCTACTTTACTAAAAATACTGGGAAGATTCTGGAAAACAGCGCTTGGCAAGTGAAATGTAGGTGAGTAGACTTGTAAGGTCTTTCTAGATTTGCAGATTTAAGCATTTTTCTAGATCAAACTTGTCAGTGAGTCCACCTATAAATACCATTAGTTTCACTAATGCTGGAAATACTTCTGGTTTGGGGAAGGACTCATATCTAATTTTTTTGGTCAACATTTGGAAATATCACTAAAGCCCAATATACACACTATGCTTTTCCACATTCTGGTGAACAAATATGCAGCGTTATCTGCATCCCAGGGAGTGGGCTACACGTTGTGGAGGATAAATATTATTGTCCTTGACAAAACCTTTGTGCTTCTTGGAGGCTCTTTCCCTAGATCTTTGCTTGACTTGTTCCCTCACTTCATTCCACCCCTTCTCAGAGCAGCCTCCCCTCCCACGCTGTCTTATCTAAATGGAACCATCCTCCTTATTCTCTATGCACTTCTCTGCTCTGTTTTTCTTCATGGTACTTGTCACTATGTGTCGTATATGTGTATATACATATGTTTGTTTTTGTTTATTTGTCTCACACACTGGAGTGTCTTGATCTTTCAGGGACCTGCAGATTTATTAGACTAGGTTGTTCTTCTTTCTCTCTCTCTAAATTATTCTTCTGAATGACCATCTTTTCCAGAGGCAGGGATTCCATCCAGGGCAAGAGTGAGGTTCTGAGGATGTCATCATCACCATCACCATCATCACCATCACCATTCTGATCACCACCATCCTCACCATTACCATTATCCTCATATGTAAATGACAGCGTCCTGGAATAAAATAAAATAGCTGGAGACATAGACCTAAGATTTAGGGAGTAAGATTGAAAATAAAAATTTGTATGCAATTAGTCACTCTTGGCAAAAACCGGGAAAATATGTGTTCTCTTTAAAGAAAAAATAAAAATGAAAAAGAGATCAAAGTACTGCTAGGTGATGATGCTTCTGGAGGAATGAAGGTGGAGGAACTGTAGCCAGTTAAGGGTCAGACATAGAGCTGCCGGGACGGGGAGCATTTCATGCCTGAGTGAGATCAAGGCAAACACGGATCATGAAGAGGCTGCCGTGCTTTGAAAGAAGCCCGCCTTTGTGGATGGGGAGGGTGGGCTTTCTGGGGAGTGTGGAGACAGAGTTCAGAGTGCAGGGCGCACCTTTCACGGCGCCAGACATGGCAGAACTTCTGCCACCCAAATGCCTTTGCTCCTCAGAAGACGTACAAGTCTGGCCCTTGGCCGGACACCTGCCGGGTTTGTAATGAACCAAATTAAGGAGCCTCTTTTGACATGTTTGCTTGGAGAACTAGAATTTAAACTTGCACTATTAATAGAAAACATTTAGAAGCCACGTAAATCAGTTACATAACTATTAAATGGAAGAAAGTGGTCATTGGAGATTCTCAGACCATTTCTTTTATCATAGTATCACTTCAGGAAGCCAGGAGGAAGCATCTGTTATAATGTAAGACTTCAGGGGAGAAAAAGAGTGAACTTACTGCAGGAACTACTGTGATGAACTTACAATGTCACTGGAATACTTTCTCATTAAAATGATTTGCAAGGCAAATAGATAAGTGACTATGATATAAAATGTCTGGCATCAATAAAGCTGTTTATTATTTTCAGATAAATTCTAGATTATGTAACCATGAGCCGATATATTGTAAAACGTTTCTCAAGGGCAGGGACATGTTTATGTGTCTGATACCTTACACTGTGACTGCCACTTTGATGAAAGATGGGAGGGAAAAGAGAGGGGTTCAAAAGAATTTGTGGGGTTAAAAAGAAGTGTTTCCAAGATATTTGAAATTCCTTTGAATGTCCTGTACTGGATCAATTCCATCTGAAGACGTGGAAAGAAGTTGCAGATGAGAGCACTGTCGGTGACCTTAGAGGGATTGTGAAAATTGAGCAAGTGCCAAGAAAGAGACAAATGTCGCTCTAGGTTTTTAAAATAATAAGATGGTAGATTCACACAGTCCATACCGGTTTGCTTGAGCAGTTTTCTGGAAGACGGCGTTAAGGAGATGGTCTGAGAGCACCTGGAAGAGGAAGCAATTCACTGAGAACTGTGCCACTGGTCCCTCCACATCATCCCCTCCCGGCCCAGGGCTGACATATCATTGTATTCTGGAAATGTCTATTGAATAAATACAAATTATTGAAACACTCATGCTGAGTCTAACCGCATTTCCTCCTTTGAAAGCTTTAAAAACATTAGTAAATGAACAAATTAAGAGAGAAATCATATATCTGGACTGCAGCAAGGGATTTGACCAGCTCTTCTTGCAGAAAAGTGAAAAATATGACCCGGACATATGTACAAATGAAAAGACCTCTTCATGAGTTATTTACTTGTTCACTCAAAAGATATTTAATGAACCCCTATGCAAATATATTTATAATGACAAATTGATATTTTTTAAAATTTATTTATTTTATTTATTTATTTTTGGCCGTGTTGGGTCTTTGTTGCTGCATGCGGGCTTTCTCTAGTTGCAGCCACTCTGGGGGCTACTCTTCGTTGCGGTGCGCGGGCTTCTCATTGCGGTGGCTCCTCTTGTTGCGGAGCACAGGCTCTAGGCGCGAGGGCTTCAGTAGTTGTGGCACGCGGGCTCAGTAGTTGTGGCGTGCGGGCTCAGCAGTTGTGGCGCACAGGCTCAGTTGCTCCGCGGCATGTGGGATCTTCCCGGACCAGGGCTTGAACCCGTGTCCCCTGCATTGGCAGGCGGATTCTTAACCACTGCACCACCAGGGAAGCCCCCAAATTGATATTTTTAAAATGCGGGACCTGATCCGGATTTGGAGGAGGGGTCAGGGAACTCTCAGCTGAAGGGCTGTGGAGGCTGAATCCTGAAGGACGAGCAGGGAGGCGCCAGGGAAGGCGGGGGAAGAGCTTGCAAAGGGAGAAGCATGGCTTAGTAGGGAAACGAAAGGGTGCAGATGTGGGAAGAGTCAGGATGTGGAGCGGCCAGAAAGGCAGGACCTGTTGCTGTGCCAGGGCCGGGACTTCCGGTCCTGATTTTAAGTGAAAACCTGAGACACCGATGGCTCTCAAGAGCAGATGATGACGTGATCTGAACTGTGTTTCTGAAGGCTCGTCATGGCTGTTGGGTGAGGAGTGGACTGAAAGAGGCGGGGAGAGGAAGATGTTGTGACCCAGGGTGGAGGTGAGGAAGGCCAACACCAATGTGTGCTGGGGGGCAGAAGTGGCAGCATCTCGTGATGCTTTGGACGGGAGGGGGCCGGATGAGGGAGTGTGAATCTGCTCCCAGATTTCCTGGAGGAGAAGCCCGCGGGGCCCTTTTCTGAGCGGGGGAGTCAGTGAAGGAGGAGCAGGTGCCTGGAGGGAGGGCAAGGGTCAGGCTTGAGCCACGCATAGTGGAGCTGAGTGGACGCCATCATTTGTGTGGGGCTGCCTCGGGCTCCGAGCTCTTCCGTATCCATCTGAACAACTCCCACGAAGACGGAGAAGACGCGGAAGTCAAATGTGCAGGGGACAAATGCTGAAGGGGGTGAGAAAGGACCCCCATGGCCCACAGTGTGGGGACAAAACACCTTGCTCCTGGCCCTTTGCTGACTCATCCCAAGGGAGACTCCCAAACAGAATCTTCGCGGACTGCAGGCTCCCCTCCCCATCCCGTAAACATCACCTTACTGCTCTAATGTGGAGAAGGAAAGAAGGAAAAGCACGTGAAGGACAAAAAGCTTTGATCTCTTTTACTCATCACACCAAAGCTCCTCCCCCAGGGGAGGAGGACCCACTGCATTGGCCAAATGATCCAGGTACCTGTCGACGCCCTTTCCTAAAGCGGGCTGGGGAGGTGGAGCTCCCAGAGGACGCGAATTAATTAAGGCAGACCGTTCCAATAAGAAAGCTTCTGGAACTCTCCATCTTCTAATGTCATGGCCTTTGTGCGTTCCTGTGGACACACCGAAGCAGAGTGAATAGCATCGGACACTCGATGGCTCTGTCCTGTGCTCTCACACTGAGGGTTGGGGCCTTTGGGAGGGATGTCAGTGCAATACTTTTGTCTCTGTTTCATAGTTTGGAAACCTGGAGCACGGAAGGGCGTGCTCTGTGGTATAGCCCCTTGTGATGAGCTGGAGCTGGAACTGGCCGGTTCCCAGGTTCTCTCCTTCAGGCTCGGCTCTTTCTTCTTTACCGCGCGTCTGCTTTAAACCTCAAGTGTGCCGTTTTCCCCGGGGTTCTAGGATGAACCTGGTGGTCTCTGCTGGGTTCCCTAGGGATTTACGAGCAAACGAGACTGGGTAAAGAGGGTGCCACGTTGTCTGCCCACCTCACCCAGAAACGGACACATTATGCGCTTGTATTGTTTAACCTTTGTGTCCCTCTCCTTGTATAAATGTTCTCCCGGGGCGTCCTTCACCTACAGAGCTGGAAACAGCACAGCCTGGAAAGCGAGGTTGCCTAAAAGCTTGGATGACGTTTGGGATTCTTCGGAGAGCGTGTGTCCCTGTGAGACACTCACCTGAACGCAGTCTCAGATAACCAAAAAGTAAGAGTGGAGGTGAAGAGCTACTTATAGCCCTTCTGTGCTTTGCATTAAAATGACGCATGCCCTTCACGTGTCGTTGTAAGTTGCTTGGTCCTTTTCCCTATGTGCAAATGATTTTGTGCCACGTTCGCAGCCGGAAATCTCTCCAGCCATAGGCTCAGGGCGAAGCTGGGCTGATTCTTTCAGGGACGTGGTGTGTGTCCTTGGCTGACGCCCAGGAGAACACGCTCAGGTGGTGCAGAGCAGCACGATGAAGCCCCGTCGCGTGGGGTTCAAGGGGAGAACTCCGGCTGATCTGTAAGAGGTGGTGCTTGCTCTCAGGGGCGTTGACCCAGGAAGCAAACCTATGTCATTGTTACAGTCATTCACATCCTGTCTCTTTTGGAAAATGACCCTTTTATAGGTTTGTCTTGGCAGCAACACCAAAACCATGCAAATTATTTGAAAAAAAAAAAAAAAGGGCATTTCCAGTAATCTGGTCTGGAGAAAGCCATACAAGATCCAGCCAGCTTGCAATGAGCTTGACTTCACCGTAGAAATGAGGTTAATGAAAGAAATGCTTTTCACCCAGGACATGCCATGGGAATGGCCTCAATATTGACGAGGAGTGGAAGTGATTGCGAGGCTGCAGTGTTCTCTGTGGGGGGCTGTGGTCCTGGGACCGGGTGGTCTGAGCTTCGGCTCTCCCTCACCTGTGCCCCCAGGCTCCCCAGGAGAGGGGCATCTTTTCCATCCGAAGCGGCCACCATCTCCAAGCACCTGCCCACCACTGCGTGCGGTGTGTCCCTTTCTGTCCCTCGGTGGATAACGCTGCTGGCATCACTTATCCAAACATCTCCCTCGTCCTGCCAGCGACGGTCTTATTATAGATCTGTGTGTGTGTCTGCTTCCGCATCACACACCCATGTTTATTTTAAAGACACGTCACCTGTCTAATGAATGACTATTGTCCGGGCAGCCTTGCCTGATTTTGGATTTACTGACGCTATTCTTTTAAATGAATTAGTAGGAAAAAAAAGTCAACGGGTAGAGTATTATGTGTGCTGTGTCTCTAGCTAATGATGGACAATTAAACTTGGAATGTGCTTCGGAAAGCCAGGCATCTTCTGGCGTCACCCGGGGCTGGTTTTGCAGGCTTTGTTTCTATTACGTTCAGAAACAGAGAAAGAGACCACGACTAGTGCTTGGTCTCACACTTTAGAAACAAATGGATGGGGCTGATCATAGACAGAAGGAAGGAAGCCTGTCTGTCTGTAGCAACAGCAGCTGCATTTCTGTATCACCCTGCCTCCTCTGCTGTGTGCTTGTGGGCTTTTTCTTTTTCTTTTATTTTCGTTCTTTATTTTTTAAGTATGTACTATGGCTGGCTATTTCTTCCTTTTCACTTTACTTTTTAAAAAATTCCAAATAGTTCCCCTTTAATATTAGACTAGGGCTTCCCTGGTGGCACAGTGGTTAAGAATCCGCCTGCCAACACAGGGGACATGGGTTCGAACCCTGGTCCGGGAAGATCCCACATGCCACGGAGCAACTAAGCCCGTGCACCACAACTACTGAGTCTGCGAGCCACAAGTACTGAGCCCACATGCCACAACTACTAAGCCCGCATGCCACAACTACTGAACCCGCATGCCACAACTACTGAAGCCTGTGCGCCTAGAGACCCTATTCCACAACAAGAGAAGCCACCGCAATGAGAAGCCCACACACCACAACGAAGAGTATCCCCTGCTCGCCACAACTAGAGAAAGCCTGCACACAGCAACGAAGACCCAACGCAGCCAAAAAATAAATAAAATAAATCTATAAAAAAAAATTAGACTAAACACGTTAATATTTTAAAAAATTAGAAAAGACTGGTTCTCAAAAAGAAAAAGCAACTATCTGAAATCCCACAGTGAAGAGATAACCACCGCTGTTAGCATTTTGGTCACTATGTCTCCAAAGAGTTTTTGTATATGATACGATAGCTAATATAATAGGATAGAGTAGCCTATGTTCTCCAAAATGAGATTATATTTTACATGTGTTCTATAACCTGTTTATTTAATCTATCATGTGAACATCTTCCATGCTAATAAATTTTTGTCTACAATATCCTTTTTAGTGGTTGCAAAGCCAACTGTTTTGTGGATGTATTATTTACTTAACCAGTTTTGTTTTGATGGGCCTATAGATTATCTTCTATTTTTGAAAAAAGTTAATATACGGAAAGCTCTGATAAGCATCCTTGGCTCACCCATCTCTGGGCACTGTTCCAGTCTTTCTTGTACCCTGATCTGAAAAAGCAATTGAAACATTTTGTCAATGACCATCCAGACAGGCTCTATCGGTTCTCCTCTGCTCTGGCTCCTTTGCCCCCCAA
This sequence comes from Eubalaena glacialis, assembly GCF_028564815.1. Taxonomy (NCBI): domain Eukaryota; kingdom Metazoa; phylum Chordata; class Mammalia; order Artiodactyla; family Balaenidae; genus Eubalaena; species Eubalaena glacialis. The sequence continues at coordinate 3,310,577 of NC_083730.1, forward strand.
CCTAAACATTTGCATTCATTTTGTTTTAAAGCAGGCCCCTTTCTTCTAAATTTTATTTTTATTGACTACCTCGTTCTTGTCTATTTGCCATTCTCGTTTAGGGCCAATTCTCTCATCTCTGGTTAAAAACAAGAAGGTGGAGATTCAGATGCTAAACCAGTCTCTGTCTTTCAGGGACCAGGGAGGGACCCACTCCTGTAACCTGAGAAGTATCTCCTTTCCCTTCTCTGTGCCACCCCAGGGCCTTGACACCTCTCCTGGGCCTCTGCACAGAGTCCCCTGCGGTCTCAGCGGTGAGTTGCGTCTAGGCCTGTGGGGTGGGCCCCTGGGTCCCTGAATGATAAAGGAGGGTGTTATCCTGACTGCCCTCGTGCTCACCTTTCATCTGTGCTCAGTTAATTTTTCAGTCAATTCCTGAACGTTTCCACTGTTTTTCTCCAGGTAGTAAATGCTGATGGGGAGGTAGATTTGCCTCTACCCTGTAATTTGTTTAGCTCTTTGTGCAATAGATTTCATTTAAAAAAACAAGAGGTTTATTTGTTTTGACAAGTCCACGTGCCACCCTCGTGCTGTGCCATAACATGTCATAATATAAAATGGTCCCTGCAATTAGCTCGGTGGTGCTATGACTTAGAAAATGGCTGCTTGATAATTTTGGACAATTTGAAACTCAACCAAAGCGCTCTCTACAAACACCCTCATTTATGAGATGGATGCTTCTTGGGTTTCAGTGGGGGGGAGGGCAAGAGAAGCCCCCATCTCCATCTCTCACAAGCAGCGGTGGGTAGAGAACCCCCAGAAGAGTTTAGGCAAAAAGTGCACAGAAACAGCAGTTGGGTCAAACAAGGAAGCACCACTCCTGTCAGGGCCTCTGACGCCATCATCCATCTGTCACGAGTCAGGGGATGGATTCTGCTACACGGAACATCAATGGAAGACAACTTTGACTCTCTACATCCTCCATCTTTTGGCCCAGGCTTGGAATCAGATCTAAAATATACACTCACTGGTATTTCTAGTAATTTCTTCCCGAAGAGTAATTATTTTTCATATTTCTCGACATTTCTGGTGCCATTCTAGCTTTGGTTGGAATCCGGTTTTTTTTTTTTATTAAAAAACTTTAAAGGGCTTCCCTGGTGGTGCAGTGGTTGAGAATCTGCCTGCCAATGCAGGGGACACGGGTTCGAGCCCTGGCCTGGGAAGATCCCACATGCCACGGAGCAACTGGGCCTGTGCGCCACAACTACTGAGCCTGCGCGTCTGGAGCCTGTGCTCCGCAACAAGAGAGGCCACGACAGTGAGAGGCCCGCGCACCGCAACGAAGAGTGGCCCCTGCTCGCCACAACTAGAGAAACCCCTTGCACAGAAACGAAGACCCAAAGCAGCCAAAAATAAAATAACTAAATAAATAAATTTTAAAAAAAAACAAAAACTTTAAAGTTATGGGATAAAGATACAGCCAACAGTAAGCCTCCTTCTCTTTTTTCCCCACATTTCTCCACGTGTTCTGGAGGGTGTGTGTGATGGTGTACTTTGCAGACATAAATCACACACAGCATTACAATAGCACCATGAACTCTACATTTACTTTAAAACACCACCGAAACATCTGACTGACACAATTAGGAGGCTGGTTTTACGTCTTTGTGATGGTTAAGTAAAAATAGAGACCATGTTATTGTCTGTGTTTGGTAAAATGTCTTGCTCATTTAACATGCTTTATAAATAATAACATTAATAATAGTGCAGCTGAATCACTAAATGTCTTCTCAATTTTTTTTTCTCTCGCCAAGTTCGAAGCCAGCCTTTCATTCTCTCCTCTTCCCACTCACTCTGGCGTTTCATGGCAGTTTAATGAGTTATTTTCATCTAAAATATATTGTTGTGTTCTTCATATACACGTCTTATTTATATCTGCCTCTTAAGGATGATTTTATTATTTGCACTTTGGAGATTCAGAGCTATTAATATCACCACTCTGGGGCTCAGAGAGGTTAATTAACTTATCAAATGTCGCCCCATGAAAAGTGGCAGAACCAGGATTGGAACTTGCATCTGTCTAGTTCCAAAGACTGACTGTTTGCTTCGCTCTGGAGCTTTGCTGCTTTAATGCTCTGGGGGCCTCAGACTCGACAACTTAAAGACAGCTGGGGTCTTGTCCACCGCTACAGAGCACCTGGGGTCACAGGGAGCATTTTACACAATGTGCGTGCTGCTTTCTTGGAACTCAAAGTCATTGTTAATAAATGCAGCCGCCATACGCCTTGTCCACTTTGCCAGCATGTTCTGTGAGCTCGTGTCACAGGCCACACAGCCAGCATTGCGCAGTTACAGGTGTCGGTCACCTGCACGTGATGGAAAGGTGGCCCCGTTCATTATTAAGAGGCTGATCACACCTGGACAAGACAGATGTGGTTTCTGGCTCCGGAAGCCCGGCACCCAGACGGACACGCGGGCTGCACTGACACACACGTTGTGATACGTGAGTGGACGGGAGGGCAGGTGTCCTGAGGGTCAGCTGAGCTCTCTGGGAGGGCTTCCCAAGAAGGGATCCCTGGTTCCCGGGCCGAGACTTGAGAGGCGAGGGAGACTGGAAAGGGATTGAATCAGGGGTTCCAGCTCTTCCCACCCAGGTCCACAGCCTGAAGAAACCACAGGGCCCACCTTGTAAAACCTACACTCCAGCGAGATGAGTCTGAGCCTCTGATGAAGCCAGTGCACAAATGCAAATTTGTTTACTCTTATGATTACTAAATTCAGCCATTTGAAAGCTTTAAATAGTTAAATTTTGAGTAGACCTGTATAACGAAGAAGTTAGTCTAACTGTTTTAGTCTTTAGAAAATATCGATAAAAGTTTTCAGGCGAAGTTCTGGCTTCTATCTTTTGTTCTTTGTGTGGTAGGTTGATTGGGTTTCTTTAATAAAGAACACTGTAAGTAAACTTTTCTTCAAATTCATATATGTCTTGATGCTTTGGTCAAAACTCTGGGGTTAATCCAGGATCCTTGAGCTGGACCCATGTTGACTGTCTTTTTCCCATATAGGTAAAGGGAAAAGTTCTATACTAACAAGATTTTAGAAGGAAAAACACATACATACAGCCTTCCAGATAATTTTCAAACAAAACTGCTCTACAAACATTTTGCTGCCCTGGGTCAAATTCCCATCCCTGGACCACACTCTGTTGAATACCCTTCCTTCCCATCCTGACGAATGTCCATCCTTAAGCCCCCTTTTCTGATCATCAGCCTAAAAGGAAAAAGACGCTGGTCTTGAAAGGTTATATGGACAACTTTGACCGACATTGTGCCTCATAAAAGCCAAATATGACAGGAAAAAAAGAGACCAGGTGGTTACATCACCACCTTTTAATTCCAATGCCAGATCTTCGTGAGGCCCTGGGCTTGGGTCCTGGAGGCTGCTTGGATTTCTTTTAAGTTCTAATCAGGGGAGTCAGGGAACTTGAATTATTGAAGTAATAAATCATACTAGAAATCTGTCTTTTGGACTGGAAATGAGGTTTAACATGTGCACCTCCTGACAGGAATTTTTCCACATAGACTGGACCTTGGATTCACTCCTATTTTGTGCTTTACTATCAGAACAGAGGGAAATTTTTAGACATTGCAGGGCCTGCTTTTATCATACGTGTTCTGAGTGAACGATAATGATGAGACATTGCTGGGCCTTGTTTTCCTCTCAAATGGGCTGAGAAGACGTAAGGTGAGCCAAGCAGACCTATGGTGGGTATTCTTATTTTTTGACATATCTCTACTGGATCTTTTTTTTTTTTTTACTAGGCTTGCTACTATGACCACAGATATTTAAATTATGAAGCTAGCAGAAAGGTAACCACATATATCTCTATCGATAAAATTTACACCTAAATCTCTATCTATGCCTTTACCTGTATGGGATTTGTATCTAAATCCAAATCATATTGTATTTAGATCTGTATTAATATTCAGAATATATGTGTTCGAGAGTAAAAGAAAGCCGGGAGGAGACAGTCATAAGGTGTTTGGGATGTAATTGTGTTTTTAGCATTTGAAAGTAAAGGTCGGAGCTTCCCTGCTGGCACAGTGGTTAAGAATCCGCCTGCCAATGCAAGGGACATGGACTTGATCCCTGGTCCAGGAAGATCCCACATGCCACAGAGCAACTAAGCCCGTGCACCACAACTACTGAGCCTGTGCTCTAGAGCCCGCGAGCCACAACTACTGAGACCACGTGCCACAACTACTGAAGTCCACGTGCCTAGAGCCCGTGCTCTGCAACAAGAGAAGCCACCGCGATGAGAAGCCCGCGCACTGCAACGAAGAGTAGTCCCCGCTCGCCGCTGCTAGAGAAAGCCCGTGCACAGCAACAAAGACCCAACGCAGCCAAAAATAAATAAATAAATAAATAAATAAATAAATAAATGTATTTTTTAAAAAAGGAAAGTGAAGGGAAATTTTTGCTTTTCACTTTTCCTGTTTTCAGAAAATGATGGATGTGAATTCAGGGGTGACCCAAAGCCTCTGCACCAACAGTGGTTTGTGGAGAGTCACTGACAGGTGAGCTGGTGTGGAGAAACCTTAGTGATTCTCTGTGTCCTCACCTGGACACAGCCCTGCTCCCTCCCGAGGTGAAGGCGAACAGGACTTCTCAGTGCCTTTATCCAGGTAACCAACTGCACCACACTGAGAAGACAGCTGGGTTCACTTCTTAGATCACGCCCTGTCACACCCTCAGGCTTGTGACAAATCTTAAGCTCGTGTGAGAACTGATGAGTAGGAAGACCTGGGTTTATTTTCTGCTTTTTCTCCTGGCATCCTCACCTTCTTAATTTCCTCTTCCTCCCTTTTTTCTCAAAAAGAAAAAGGAAGCAAAAAGATCGACTGCCACTTGCCTAGTCCAGGATCATCGAGGAGAGTAAAGCCTTTGGGATGAGACCGTGAGCTCCTGCCCCAAGGGGAGCGGTGAGTCAGGAGTCTGTGTATTGGGAAAGGGAGGCGAGGAAGAGAGAGATGTGCCTTAATCCACAAAGGAGTAGTAGCGCCACATCCCTTAAAACAGTGTGGAGATGAGTGCAAATATGTTTGAAATGTCGGCTCTACCCAGCACATGGAAAGGCTAAGAGAGTGGGTATCAACGGCATAAAAACAACGCTGCTGCTGGTCTCAGTGTCCACCGCCAGACCCCCCTGTGTGGTCCGTGTTTGGTTGGAAAGGCTAGAATTTCCCGAAATCTCAGTGGGGAGCGCAAAGCCTGATTCCTCCCCTTTTCTCTTCTCACCTCTGTGGCTCTCACCTGATCAGGTCTTACACATACCTGCCGTGTGCAGTATGTGAAATCTTTGACCCCAAAGAAAACTGCTCCTCTGTTGTAGGTGTCTACAGAAGTTTGATCTGCCTTTCACTGTAATTTCAGAGGTTTACGCAGCATTGCTTGAAGAGACTCTTCTAGAAGTTCAGCATCCTAGGGTCTGCAATGTCATCTGGCGGCCTTTCTTAAACTGGCCATATACACTCTGCTCTTTATGACTTTTGAGAATGCATTCCAAGATAGGAATGAGATCAGGGTGGGGGACTGCTGCCTGAGAATAAAACTGAAGACACAGCCACGATACCAGCAACAAATGATTTTAAATTATTTATGGGGATAAAATACCATTCGTGGCCTTTATCCGATGCCATGGAAATGACATGATTCAGATCCTTAAGATGGGCCAGGGTAACACTTGAGCAAAGAAGAGAATCAAGTATGAATCGTCTTTTTTCACTCAGCTGAAGGCAGAACTTCCTCTTATTTTTATTGTAGTTTTTTTGTATTTAATATACAAGAATTTGACAAAATACTACAGTATAATCATCTAATAATATCCATTTTACCCCATAAAATTATTATATCCAGTCTTAAAATGTTAAATATGTCACTATTACAAGTGAGTAACATAAAACTCAGTTTATAATATTAAAGCTCATAACGTGACACAATGTTATCAATCACATTCCCTGGTAATATTACACGTTCCCCATTTTTCTTTAATTTTGCATTTTTAGTGTAACAAATTGAGATTAAAGTAGCAGCTCTTGTTCATAATCTCTTGGCAGTGAGTGGCAGAGAAGTTACAAGTAGAGTGATGACAAAGCAAATCACACGAATCCCTAATATTTAATAATGTTTCAAATAGATTACTGAGATTTAAGATCCTGAGCGGTAATCAGCCCTGGATCAGTGTGGAGGGTACAGTAATTACAGGGCCGTTGCATTAGACCACTTTTGAATAAATCCAGGCCATTAGAGAAAGGCTTGAATTAAATTGTGTAGCTTGGTAGAAATTGAGATATTCCTCTTGGAAGGTTTCAGTTTTCTCTCTGTTTTTTTATGAACTCTCTGAATATTTTACTTTAAAGACAGAGTAGCCTGACAAACATGGAGTTATTTTTTAAATAAGCAGGTTAATACAGCTTAACACAAAGGACTGCCTCTCTGTATCTTCCCCTGGAACATTCAAAAGGCAAAAATATTTTCCCGTGAGTGTTTAAAAATGTGCCAGTGTACTCACTCGTTATGTTTCTTAAGACAACAGAGCTGTAAAAACTTGCCTTTTAAAATTTTCCTAATAAACAGGGGGACATCTTTTAAAAGTTGTTGAGATTGGTTCTGAATTGAGGACTTGTAGATAATTACGCTTTTAAAAATGTACAGTTAACCAGACTTTCTCTTGGCCATCATACACACATCAGTTACTTTGTGATTAGTTACGTAGCATCATCTAGGTCATCTCGTCAAACTTTTCCACCCAAGTCGTAAACCCAGCTGTATCAGCCTCTGCGTTGTGTGCTCCAGGCAACATTTAACCTCTTAAGAAAGAGGTGCTTCCGTGGAAGGTTTGGGTAAATTTATCATAGATGCAATAGCATTTGACCCGATTAGTCACTTGGCAAAATGAGTGTGAGCTTTCCAAACAAAAAAAGGACTCCCCGTGTGCTGTAATTTTCATGTTGAACGTTCTCCTTTGCACACATCTTGAATGTCTCCGTTTCACCTAAAGTGTGTCTCTGAGAATTTTTATGGCCAAGAAATGGAGACGCCGGCTACCGTGCTATGAGAAGGCCCCGTGAGTTCTCCTCCATTATTACCAGGAGACTTTGCTGTTGCCAAGGAGAAGCCTCATGCATCCACAGCACAGTCAGAATTGGTTGCATACGGCTACGTAGTGATACTTACCAGCAAGCTTTGTTGTCACACTGCTGTAAACAACCACGGCCAAGACAAAGTCTTTGCCTGCCTTTCCAGAGAGGGTTACCAGCCATGAGCCCCAAAGGACACAAGTAGGTTTTACACGGTTTTTGAGCGCTGGGTACGAGCCACATTGTTAGAAACGGAGACACGACCATCGTTCACATAATATGAGTACGTTCTGTGTCTATAAAGAAAATGCTGCAGAAGGGGTTAATTTTCCTTTGGAAATGGGAGAATTGAGGACGTCACTGGGTGGGTGGGGAGTGACACTGGGAGTTTGCAAAACCGTGAAGGAGGGAGGCGGGGAAGGGGGGTGACCCTGGCAAGGTATTAGGGATTCAGGTATAGAGCAGTTTCTATAATTTATCCCATGACTCAGCTACTGTGTTGGAAACAGTGGTGACATGTGATGGGAAGCCCTTCCTGTGCATAAGCTCATTAACCCTCACAACAATTTCATAAAGCACGGCCTATGATGCCGGTCATATTGATGAGGAAACCGTGCCTTTGGAGCCAGAGCTGATCGCCTGAGTCTCGAGTTAGTAGTGTGGCCGGGAATCCCCCCCAGGGCTGTCTGACCTCAGAGAGGAGTCTAAAGTGGAACCTATTCACTGAGACAATCTATAAAGTGCAATTTTAAAATATATTATTTAGGCCTCTTCTATGTGGTGAAAGCAATGGTTCATGCAACTGAAAATTTAGTTGGGTAAAGGATTAGTTAAACTGGATTGACCTCATATAAAGGAAGAAAATGGAAAGGAAGAAATAAAGTCGGTGAGGAAGAGGAACTACATATACATATATTTAAATGATTGAAATCCATATGTATGTATATATATTCCAGTTTCCTGTTGCTGCTGGAACAAAGTACCACAAAGTTGATGGTTTAAAACAACACAAATTTTATCTTACAGTCCTGGAGGTCAGAATCTGAGATGGGTCTCACAGGCTATGGTTAAGGCGCTGGCAGAGCTGTACTCCTTCCAAAGGTTCTGGGGAAGAACCTGTGTCTTTGCCTTCCCAACTCCCAGAGGCCCCTGCATCCTTGGATGGCGGCCCCTTCCTCCATCTCAAAGCCAGGGGCCTATCACCTTCCAGCTGCTCTTCGCAGCTGCTTCCGACTTCGCATCTCTGACCCTCCCGCCTCCTTCTTTCCCTTATAAGGACCCTTGTGATGACACTGGTCCCTCCAGGACAACCTTGGATCATCTTCCCCCCTCAAGACCCTTAACTTCATCACATCTGCAAAGTCCATTTTGCCAGGTAAGGTGACATAGTCAAAGGTTCTAGGATGAGGATGTGGTCATCTCTGGGGGGGTGGTGTGTTGTTCTGCCTGGTACAATACCTACAAAAATATATAAATACCACAGTGTATATAAATATCATTATGTGCATTTCTTTATATGCTTATTAACATATTTCACACACATAACACACTGACACTTGTTGATTATCTATTATTTTTCTGCCCTTAACATTTTCAACTATTTTTTTTTGATAGAGTGTTGTCAAGGCCTCGTGTTTTTATGAGGACACAGCTGGTAAGAAAAATAAGTGATTGAAAAGCCTGCTCTCCACCATCGTGGGCAAGTCACGCTGTCCTTAGGCCTTGCTTTTCTCGATGGTAAAGTGAGGGCACTGGGTTTCTTATAACTCTGAATTTCTAAATCTGTGCTGCACTTCGATTCATGATCTAATCACAAACCACTTACCACTTTGAAGGGTTTGCAGTAGTGACCCTGGTTCAGAGTGTAGGTATAAAAGCTAATATTTCCCGAGTCTGCTTTTGTCACTCCTGGATTTGGTCTCTGAGTGTAACTTCTTGCCGTGTGTTCTGTCACCATCTCAAATCTCTCACCCTTTACCTCCGGGCCCCTCGTACATGCCTGACTTTTTATACAATCGTTTTGAACTTCAGCGCCTTGGTGATTTTCTCACCGGGTAGGAGTGTTTTCTAGAGAAGGGGGAAGAAGATAAGTGTTGAGGAACAGGGTGTATTTGGGTAGAAGAGTGTAATTGTGTGTTGTCACTGTGGTTACCCTGGTCGAGCAAACAGCCGAGCACACGTGAACTCAGAGAGAGGCTGCCCTTCGCTGGGTGTTTACCGCAGTCACCACGTAGAGAAAAGAATGTGTATTTGCACTTAATTTTAAAAATCGGCCTGACACACGTCTGTGTGGCAGGGTGGTTCTTGCGCAGGCATTTTCCCCTCGGACTCGGGGCCTGGTCTTTGATGGGAATATTTTGAAGGGAAGACCAAGTGTTGGTCGAAAACCGAAGTCTGTGCACACGGGCCTTCCTTCAGTGCACACGGCCAAGAGCCACACCGGCCAAGCGCTCCATCAGTGTAATGGATTAAGTGTCGTGTGCAGCTTTGTTTTCTGAAGCAAAAGCATTTGTATCTGTTTCCGAAACTGTCAGGGATCAGTCAAACGAATATTCCCTTGAAAAAGAGAAATACACGTTTCTAAAGCTCAACCAAACTTAGCCCTCTCTGCCGTAAGGAGCAAAGTCAAGGCAAAGCTGTGCTACAGCGTGGAGTGTTTTTGAGAGTTGCTCTGACCTGGAGTCTTATCTGCTGTGTGAAATAAATAAGTCCTCCTCCCCTTTTACATCAGCACCCAGGCACCTTCGTCAAATCCATGGGCTGCATAGGAAGCCCCACTTTTCATCCGAAGGCAAGGCGACCGAGAATTCAAGGCACCGGGTGGGTGAAGGAGCCGGGGTGATGGGTTCCAGGCTTCCCGCCTTTGCTGTCGAAAGGGGAGGGATGTGGTCACATCAGGCAGAAGATGCCGTCAAGACGCTGAGCACAGCACAGCGCTGCTCAGCCTGTCCCCTCCTTCGCGTCCAGAATCTTCCAAACCGCCTGGCTTGGAGCTCTGCACACACCTGCTTCTTCCCCTTTTCCTCTGCAAGCTCCCCGCTCATGTGGCCTTTAATGACCGAGATGGAGGTAAAATCCTTCTACAGAAATGATGAGTGTTTGTTTTCTTTTAAATAAAATGTTAGGATTCACTGTTATGAATAAGGAAGCAAAGTAACCCAACTCTCTGCCCATGTGCACACACAGTGAGCTGTTGGGACTTGGAATCTATGTTAAAACGCTCGTGGATGCCTATCAGAGTCGTGTTCGTGCCCTCGAAAGAGAGGACAGAGCGCAGTGCTGAAGTCCATTGGACGTGCCTGTTTTAACGGAATGATGCTAGTACTTGTGGACTTCCGGGTGTTCTCCCTTTCCTCTCAGATACTGTGTTCACAGCCCGTTGATTCTGGGGAGGCTTGAGTTGTTCCCAGAGGTTTACTGAATGCTCAGCTGCCGCCGACGTGAGCTGAGGTCTGAGGGCGGTGCTGAGAACGGCCCCATTTGCAAGATCTAGGTCTGCTCTTTTGGTCAGATATTTATTCTTCTCCTTTGCATGAACGCTTTTGACTTTGGCAGACTCTGTGACTCCCCATAGCAATAAAAGCGTGCCTCGGAGTGGATAACCCCAAACTGTGAATAATCCTCAAGCCATTTGCGTCTGTTTTGGGAAGGCGTGTTTGTACCTGCATTGTAATAAGAGCCAAGAAGACTACACAACCCGTAACAAAGCTGGATATGGCCAGTCTGTTTCTGAAAGTGGCGAGAATCAGCTTTTTCACTGTATTTTGTCATTCGGACACAATTTATTGCCCCCTTCATTCTCGGTTTGGGGAGGGACATTAAACTCTTTTGGATCAGATATTTTCAGAACAAGGGGCTCTTCAATGAGGCGGTCACCTCCTTGTGTCCTGTCCATCACAACTGAGATACAAGGCATGAAACCAATGAAGGGAGAGGAAATACACACCTGTAATGACCTCGTGGTCAAAAGCAACGGCCTGGGGTCAGACCCAAGTTCAAATCTCTTTCTTGCCATCACCAACCCAGCCGTGATTTTAGACAAGTTAATTTCCCTCTCTGAATCTCAGGGTCCCCAGCTGAGAATAAAATTCCCAGCTCTATAGAGGTTATAACAGTGAGTCTTAAGTAATACGGTGGAAATAACTTAGGTAGCACCAATATTGGCATATAGTAAGGGCTTAATAAATGATCATTTTACTTCGCAAACCAGCTTCCTGTCTGCAACAAATATGCAGGAGTCAAAACGAAAAAGCCTGAATGCTTCTTAGGCTAAAGTGAAGATTCCTTGCCGAGAAAATGTGTATTATTTTAACCATACTTGTTTCTCTAACCAAGCTAAAAAATTAACATATTTTTCTAGAAGCTAGGGAGAAAGCATTACTTTTTAAAAATATATTTTCTAACTAATAAAATGCAAAGATGATATTCTTTGATTTTATGGATTGAAGTATAATATGATATCATTTACTCATTTACTATCTCAGGTGTTTTGAAAACATAGCTCTATTAGATACATATACTTTGTTTACAAGGTTCTGGGTGGACAATCAGAAAGATGGAAAAAGGTTTTGAGAAAAGAGAGGAATAGTGTTGGAAAATGGGAATAAGAAGGAATATTAGGTGAAAGAATAGAAGCAGGTTATGAGTAAAGATCTGAAGAGGAAGTAGGGGAAGGATGTCAGCCCTCCTGTGTCTGGAAGGAGTGTTGTAAATGTCCACAGGACACACCCACTTCTGATCTTCTCAACTCTGTCCTGCTTCTTTCCCCTGTGTGTCTACCAGCCCTGTCATTTTTACGGGTGGGAGACAGATTCCCACTTTCATCATCCAGGGCAGACTGGACAGCTTCAAAACATAAAATTTAAAAATACCCTTGTTTCTCTATTGAACCAAACATATTTTAAACGATGCTCAAAAGCTTCAGGTGGGAATTAAGATACGTGAGAGAGAAAATCCTTCTTGAAATGTGAAGTTCCACTAGGCATCCACACGTGTGAATGTCCCGGGAGAGAGACCATTTTGGGAAGAAGATAACAATAACATATCTGTCTTTTCAAAACCACAGTGCAGCTCGAGCAGCAGATTAAGGGAGATTTCTAAACTCTGTTTCTGACGAAGTCCAGGAGATTCCTCCGTTTCACTGGTAGAGGAATTCGATGCTCTGTTTCTTGGGAGACCTCTGCCGTACCTCATGGACACCTTTTCTAGGTTAAATTTTATTTTAAAAAAAATGACTCAGCAAAGTAACCTGGAGTGGATAGATCTGTTGGGCCACTGTTTCAATACTGGAGTATGGCAGGCTTCAAGAGTCTACGCAGCAGCAACAAGCCAGCCGAAGACTCAGCACAGCTCTCTCAGCTAGTGGAACAATGTGATTTGGCAAATTAAAAAAAAAAAAAAAAGCATACATTGATCATGCCACATAAACAGGAGATGCTCCGTTATTATCGAACATCCCAGAGTCCTGACTGGTGATCTCTTCCTATACAATGATGCAATAATTCAACGATGTTCTTAAAACTTCCAGTAAATTTCCACCGGTTCAAACCCTATTGAGGCCATTAAATCAAGGCTGATTTGGACATAAATATTTCTCTTATACAGTAACATATAAATGGGGTCAGATGGTCAAGGTAGTTCGGGTAAGTGGCAACTATTAATTTTATTGAAAAGACCTCCCTGGGTTGATGTTACTGGTTTGAATGACTTGCCCATCTTTAAGGAGTTAACTGGCGTCCCATTAATGGAAACACCATCACGAGACAAAGTCATATGGTTTAACGCACCCTGCTTTGAATTCAGAGTTCATGCAGAGTCTAGACTAAAGGCCAAACGAATTTACAGCACTTCATGCATTTCTATGGAGGAACACTTTTACTGAAGGATATGTAAATATTGCACTAATCAGAGGTTCTGGAATTCCAAATGCCATAAAAGGTTATGACCCAAAGCTCTGTTAATATCTGAGTGAAGGCGTAGACTACATCCTGTTGAATGACAGCTAACACGGGGTGTTTTGCATGAAAAATAACCTCTAATAAATGACCTCTGCTTTTTTCTTTTCAAACCTGTGACAGTAATGAACGGGAAAGGAGGAGCCTCCTACTCGGGCAGTGTTATTTACACCTAAACACAGGAAAGTCTTGCATGAGTCTTGGCTTCCATTCCGGAAGATGGTGGAGCACAGAACTGATCGCAGAGGGCAATTTATTCTCTTTCGTTTTGGGGGCTTCCCAAGGAGCTCCAAGGAAAAGGGAAAGAAGTACAAACATGTGCGAAGGTGTTAAAACAAGTGTTTCATTTCCTAAAGAATCCGTTCCGTTGGAGGGTAGGGATGCCGTCTTGGAATGCTGATAAAACCTTTCTTGCTCTGAGAGCCCATGACCTTTACCCTGTCAGATCTGTGTCTCTTGCAGGGGATAAGGGTGTTTCAGCAGCTTAGAATCCCCTTGGGGCTGCTTTCACGGGCACAGAAAGTTCTGTTATTTTCCCAGATTTCAGCTGGATCCCAAAAGTAATATCTCTCCTTAAGTGATGGAGAGCTCCTCCTCTTCCCCAATGGGACAGGGTTTTTCTGTATTTTATCTTTTAAATCTGGTCAAAGATCCATTCTATTTGCCTTTTTTTTTTTTTGCTCAAAACATTTGACCAGTGCTTTGTCAGGCCTCCCCAGACGTGAAGCTGTGTCAGGCCCACGGCCGTGATTATGTTAGGAGGTTTCAGAGGAAACATCTCGTGGTGTTTGGCCAAAATTTTTCTTTCCAAAATTGAAATCAGGCTACTACCAGTTAGATCTCTTTGAATTTTATCTCATGATTTCTTTCCAAGTCTCAGGTATGTGCTGTTTTAGTATTTTTGGATGCTTGTGTGGCTCTAGGTTTTCATTTTCCCAGAAACTCTTCCCCTTTTTGCTGGTCATCTGTGAGTTTTCCTCCACTCAGCCTCTTTCTGAGGCTGCGATTTGTCTGTGCACTTCTCACCTCCACAAAGCTGCTTCTTTGAGCTACCCTTGGGAAAATGTTACCCCTTGAAGTTCAGTGGTCTTCTTTTAGGTATTTACAAAAACACCACATCTAGTTTCCCTGCCTCAAACCTCCCCTCTAGGCACAGGGTCTGTGACTCTATTTGGGGTGGCAGTGCTGTGGGCTTTGGGTAGTGACCCCGGGCCTTTGGATTTGGATTTAAAACCTGACCTGAGATCCGGGGTGTATGGGAAGAAGCAAGCTCACAGTTGGATTCTCTAGGCTGTACCTCTGAAATCAAGGCACTCGCTGAGCAGTTTGACTTTTAATGGAGAAACCCCTCCTGGCCTTTTAGGTCAGAATCATTCCTTCCGGGCCTTGGAGTGTGAATAACGGCTGACCTTGAAGCCGAATCTGACTTCTGTTCCCTGACATTGAATTAAATCTCGGAGACAGAGTTTTGGATGAAGTAGAAAAGAATAGCTTTATTGCTTTGCCAGGCAAAGGGGACCACAGCTGGCTCATGCCCGCAAAGCTGTGTGTCCTGACTTGGAGGAGGTGGTGGGGTTTCATAGTCATGGTTCAAAGAGGACGTGATCAGCTCGTGGACGTTCTCCTGACTGGTTGATAGTGAGGTAAGTGGGAGTCCGCATCATCAACCTTCTGGTTCCAGCTGGTCTGGGGTCTACGTGCTTGTGGGCAGCAAAGAGTTAACTCCTCCCACCTGGCGGGGGTTTCAGTAGCTGAAAAACAGCTTGAAGATGTTGTTCTGTGTATCCCTTGAGGGGGGACCAGGACCCTCCCCTAGGCTGCGCTATTGTTTCCTGACTGCTCCTCGCTGGTCTCTGCATCCCCTCCCTTCCCTAATTAGCAACTCTTTGAACCTGCCCATTGGAGCTCAGGGAAGGTCTTGGAGGCTGAATGAAGCCTATTTCCTATAATCAAGAAACCGGGTACACAGAAAGGCTTTTGTGCCCAGGAGCCCCACGGGGCCCTGCTTGGTTTCAACCTGCAACCCACATGGAATCACCTTCTTACCCTAAAGAGAACTCTTCCATGTACACTACAGGACCAATGAAATATAGGTGAGGAGAGAGAGGGAAGGCATTTCCTTTGGTCAGATTAGGAGTGAATCACACAAGTTTCTTTATGTTGTTCCTTCCATTTTTCAAGGACAGGACTCCTCTGTTAGACATTTCGACGAAAACAGCCACGTTGGCCTCAATCCTCCACAACCCACGTCCTTAGGGAGAAGCGAACGTTTAGTCTACTGTGTAGGCTCCGTGCTCCTTGTGTAGACCTGTGTTTAGATTCAGTAAGCATTTATAGCGTGACTCGAGCCTGGCTGACACCAGACCAGGCACCTTGAAGCAGGCAAGGAATGAACCTCTTGCCCCCAATAAAGCTAGATTCTTGATCCTTTGGATGGAGAAAAATAGCCATCACCAAAATCATGCTAAGAAAAGGTTTACACCTTGATTTACCCTTAGTCTTTCATAGTGAATTAATCTTTGTGTTTTATTTGTTCCATTTTTTAAACTTGAATTTATTGGTGGAACATAATGATACATACATAATATTCCACACTTACATATGTGAGGCTGCACAATATTTCAATCTGAGACTGTGTCTTGAGAAAATAAATTACATTCAAGTTCTACCTCTGCACATGCAGACCATTTCTGTGGACCCTACACAGTACAATGCTCATCCCAGCCTGAGGTTTTATCATCTGGGGTTTTTGCTTTGGAATAATGCAAGAAAACTTTACCATTAGCTTGAACAGAACTTCACTTTGATAGCAAATGTGCTACAAAATCTGTATAATACAACCTCAGGGCAAATAATTTGGGATTATGGGCATGGATCTTCCTAAGTGTTTGAAGAATCCATGAATTGAGCAAATATATGGGCTTGGTAAATTCTTTTTGCATAAGAAATTTAGACTATTCTGTCCAAATAATCCATTTATCCTCCTGTGCTCACATTTGTTGAAACAGTGTTCTTTCTGTTCCTCCTTAATTCAAACATTCATATAGTTTATTTTCTTATAACTAAAGAAGTAACTGGAGACAATAGATGTTTCAGATTTGTATCTTCCCTTCAATTCTTTCTTCATTATAATTGTATCTACTTGTTGTGGTGCTGGAAGATCTCAATCATGTGAACAAAATGCTGAATGGGTCAACTGGAAAGAAGCTTCATCTTGGTTGTTACAGTTTTTTTCTAAATTTATCATCCAGAACCAGAGCAGATTATAATTTTATTCAGAGATGCAAAAGGTCCTCCCTACACATATGCACTTGTAGTCAAATTTTGAATCTGGGTGACAAAATAACCTCTGATTGAGAATTACTATCTTAGATCAAGGAAAAATGACATTTCTGACATGGCCCAGGTGAGAAATTCTTTTTAGCTGGGATGACGGAATAAAGAAGACAGCTGAGCAGAGACCAGTAGAACTACAGTAGACCCATCATAACATATAACATGGACAGGAATAAACCACTGTTGCTGTAAGCAGCTGTAATCTTTGGGATCATTTGTTATGAGGAATGACCAAGTAAGAGCTGACTGATACACTTAGCACAGGCCTGAGGCACATGCTCTTCCATGAGTCAGAGGATAGAATCAACTCTATGGAATTATGTGGTTAAGAATGGAGAGATAGGGGCAGGACTTCTGGAAGGACAGACTGAAGACCTCCTTAGATTTGTTTGTAGCAGACAGAATAATGGCTCCCCAAAGATGGTCATGTCCTAATTCCTGGAATCTGTGAATATGTTACTTTACATGGCAAAATGGGTTTTGCAGATATGATTAAGTCAAGGATCTTGAGTTGAGGGATGATCCTGATTCTCTGGGGAGGGGGACAGTATAATCACAAGTCATGTAAGTGTGGAAGAGGGAGACAGGGGTGTCAGAATCTGAGAAAGAGATGTGACGGTGGAAACAGACGTTGCAGAGGTGTGATTGGTGGCTGTGAACATGGAAGTGGCCACCATCCAAGGAATGTGTGTAGCTTCTAGAAGCTAGAAAATTCTAGAAAACAGATTTTTCCCCTAGAGCCTGCAGAATGAATTCAACCTTACTAACATCTTGATTTTAGTCCTGAAAGACTCCTTTCAGACTTTTGGTCTTCAGAACTATGATCATATATTTGCGTGGTTTTAAGCCACCTCATTTGTGCTAATTTACAGCAATGGGAAAGTAATATGCCACTCCTCTATAAAAGCAAAAAAAAAAAAAAAGGTGGGGGGGCATGCAAAATGGTCAAAATAAACTTCTTCAGAACTCTAGAAATTAACCAAGGGCTTGCAACAATCTGAGAGGCATGTATTAAAGAAAAACGACTGAGACTCAGTTAGAATGATGGGGTTTGTGGTAGAACATGTCCTCCTCCTGTAAATCTCCCGAAACCCATAGTAGCCTTGAACACCAGAAGCCATGCAACCATGGTTGCTGTGGAAACCAGCAGCCTGGTAGCTATCAAAGGAGACCAAGCAAGTTTGGAATTCATTGCCACTACTCGACTGGCCCCACAGCTCCCTGGAAAAGCCCATGAACACATTGTTACCATTTGAGTTGACTCAGAGCTCACCCTGCAGGAAAAGCTCTGTCCCCAGGGCATTTGTTGAAAAAACAATCAGCTGTAACTGTTTAATGACATAGTTGCCTAAGGCTGTGATACCATTTGGCGGAAGGAAGATCCTTGGTATGAAATGTCCATGGGGGCTTTGGAAAGCTGTTATATTCTTGGTAAACTACAAGGTCACACACATGTGCAGGGCTGTGTGCACCACCAGGGAAGACCTGAGAGCCACCCAGCCTTTGACCTCTGAATGACCCTGAGCTCATATGCAAGCAGTAAGTAAAGGCTAAGACAAGCCCCTCCACAGCTTGAGCCTTGAAATCATGCCCCAACCTGTGCAGAGCTCCTTGTCAAACGGTGGAACCTTATGGTTTAAGGCACCTAAAGAAACCAATTATTACCAATTACCAATTATTAACTGACTACTAAGCTAACAGAGCAGACACTCCATTGGCCACACACTAAAAGGGATACAGATTTTAAAGAATTAGCCCAGGAATCACTATGCAAACAAAGAAAAGCAAAACAACAAAAAGTGTGTGTGTGTGCATTCTGATTTTTACAGTTGTTATATAACATTATGTAAAATATCCACTTTTTTTTTAAGATTTATTTATCATTTATTTATTTTATTTTATTTATTTTTGGCTGTGTCGGGTCTTAGTGGCAGGGTGTGGGATCTTCGTTGAGGCATGTGGGCTCTTTGTTTCAGCGCGCAGGCTTCTCTCTAGTTGTGGTGCACGGGCTCCAGGGTGCGTGGGCTCTGTAGTTGTGGCGCATGGGTTCCAGAGTGCGTGGGCTCTGTAGTTTCCAGCATGCAGGCTCTCTAGTTGAGGTGCTCGAGCTCAGTAGTTGTGGCACATGGGCTTAGTTGCCCCATGGCATGTGGGATCTTAGTTCCCTGACCAGGGATTGAACCCACGTCCCCTGTATTGTAAGGCGGATTCTTTACCATTGGATCACCAGGGAAGTCCCAAAATATCCACTTTCAATGAAATTTCAGAAGACATGCAAAGATACAGGAAAATGTGGCCCATATAAAGGAAAAAAAAAAAGGTTCTTGAAGGGGCCCAGATATTGGACTTACTAGGCAAAGATTTTAAATTAGCTGTTACAAGTAAGTTCAAAGAACTAAAGGAAATCATGTCTAAAGATTGAAGGAAAGTATGATTAAAGAATTAAAGAAAGTGTATTTGTCTCATTATTAACTTGAAAGAGTTATTTATATGTTCTGGAGACAAATACATCATCAGACATTTGTTTTTAAGTCTTTTCTTCTAGCCTATATGTTTTCTTAATGGTGATTTTTTTTTATAGTTTCAATTTTTTTATTGGAGTATAATTGCTTTACAATGTTGTGTTAGTTTGTGCTGTACAAGGAAGTGAATCAGCTATATGTATACCTATATCCCCTCCCTCTTGGACCTCCCTCCACCCCTTGATGAGCAGAAGTTTTCAGTTTTGCTGAAGGCTAATTTATCTTGTTTCTCCTTTATAGTTATCACTTTCTAGTGTCCTAGGTACATGCTGCTTCTCAAATTAATTTTTGTGTATCGTGTAAGGCATAAGGTTGAGGGTCCTTATTTTTTCCAACAATTTTTTTTCCCCAATTTTTGCAGAACCATTGAAAAAAGACTTTTCTTTTCCCCATTTAATTATTCGAATGTCCTTTTCAAAACTATTTGATTACAGAAGTGTGGGTCTCTTTTGGGAATCTATATATATATATATATTTTTTTTTTTTTTTTAAAGGGAGGCTTTTTTTTAAAAAATTAATTTATTTATTTTTGGCTGTGTTGGGTCTTCGTTTCTGTGCGAGGGCTTTCTCCAGTTGCGGCGAGTGGGGGCCACTCTTCATCGCGGTGCGCGGGCCTCTCACTGTCGCGGCCTCTCGTTGCGGAACACAGGCTCCAGACGTGCAGGCTCAGTAGTTGTGGCTCATGGGCCCAGTTGCTCCGCGGCATGTGGGATCTTCCCAGCTGAGGGCTCGAACCCGTGTCCCCTGCATTGGCAGGCAGGTTCTCAACCACTGTGCCACCAGGGAAGCCCAATCTATATATTTTTAAAGAAACCCTTTTTCCTCTCTTTATGCCAACACTATACCCTCTTGATTACTGTAGCTTTATAATAATATTTGAAGTCAGGTAGTGTGAGAATCAGGTTTGTTCCTTTTTTTTTTTTTTTTTCAAGATTTTTTTTTTTAATAACTGTTTGGGTTCTTTGCATTTCTGTATACATTTTAGGAGCAGTTTGTGAATTTCTATTGAAAAACATGGTGAGATTATGATTTGGAATGAACTAAATCTATATATGAATTTGTGGAAAATTGATCTCTTAACAATACGGAGGATTCTAACTCATGAACATTGCATGTCTCTACTTTTTACGTATTTCTGGATTTAATTTGCTCAATTGTATTAATAATTTTTGTGTCCATGTGAGATATTAATCTATAATTTTCTTTTCTCATGTCTTTAAAAGTTTTGTTATGATAATTATCTTGGCCTCATAAAATGCTTTGGGAAATGATCTATCCTGTATTTCTGAAAGAGCTTATATAAAATTGGTTTAAAATTTTTTGTAAATATTTGATAGAACTGACCGGTGAAAAAATGTGGGCTTGAGATTTTCTTTATGAGAAGTTTTGATAATTTGAGGTAATAGAATATATATATATATATATATATATGCCTCCGATTCCTGGCAAGGGGTCCTAAAACCCTTGTAAATTCCTAAGTGATAAGACCACTAGGAGAATCTTTTATCCTAATATTTGGTCTTTGATCCTGGTTTCTGACACCGAGTTCCTAAATCCTTAGACTAATCTGGGTGATAACAGTGTCTTTGGTTCTAAGGAGGTGAGTTTTGGTGGGCTCCTGGATGGGGGTCGGTCACCAGAAAGACCAATCCGAGATTAGAAGCTTGGAATTTTCAGCCCAGCCCCCCTTTCTCCATAGAGGGGAGAGTGGCTGGAAATGAATCCATGATTGATCATGCCTATGTGATGAAGCCCACATAAAAATCCCCAAAGTGTGGGATTTGATTAGATTCCAGGAGGGTGAACATGTGGAGGTGTCGAGAGGGTGGCTAGCCCAGAAAGGTATTGGAAGCTCCGCCCCTTTCCACTTAGCATCCCTATGTGTTTCTTCCTTCTGGATGGTCATCCACATCCTTCATCACATCCTTTTATGAAAAACTGGTAAATAGCAAGTAAACTGTTTCCAGAGTTCTGTGAGCCACTCTAGCAAATTAATTATACTTTTTATTATCATTCAGTTCAAAATATTTTCTAATTTCCTTTATATTGAGTCTTATTATTATTTTAAAATGTATTGACATGTGTCACCTGCTGTATTAGTCAAGGTTCTCCAGAGAAACAGGATATTTATATATATATATATATATATATATATATATATATATATATATATATATATATATATCTCACATCATGGCTTATAAATGATTTTGGTGAGTCCAAAAATCTGATGGGCAGGGTCGGCAGGCTGGAGAGTGGGGATGTAACAGGAAAGAGCTAAATCGGACTCCATGTTCGGTCTGTGTCTTTGACTTTAACCTTTGCTTTTCGTTGCTTTTGTTGTATAATCATACATAATGGCCTGCCTCAGGGAACCCTGCCCCACTACCTGAATATTAAACCAAAGAGCCTTTGTACCTCCTGACCCTGTCCACCTGTGGATGGATGCAAGAAAGAAGAAATTAACACATCCCCTCCCCAAGACTGGCCATTCCAGGGGACATTTGCAAAACTTATGACCTTTTTACTTTACTTCCTCATCTCCTCCCCATCTCTGTGCTATAAAAGAAACCGGCATCCAAACCCCAATAAGATGGTTTTTCAGAGACGCTAGTCTGCCATCTTCTCGGTCTGCCGGCTTTCCGAATAAAGTCGTATTCCTGGCCTCAACACCTCGTCTCCGATTCATTGGCCTGTTGTGTGGCTACCAGAGCGAGCTTGGACTCGGTAACAAGGAGAGAGCTGTGATTTGAGTCCACAGGCTGTGTGCTCTAGAACCAGGAGGAACTGATGTTGCAGATGAAGTCTGAAGACCATCTACTAGAGGACTATCCCATGCTCGGGAGTGGTCAACCTGTTCTATTCAGGTCTTCAACTGACAGATGAGGCATATACATGATGGAGGGCACTTTGCTTTACTCAAAGTCCACCAATTTAAATGTAAATCTCAACCAAAAATATCCTCACAGAAACATCCAGAATAAGGTTTGACCAAATATCTGGGCACCATGGCCCAGACAAGTTGACACATAAAATTAGCCATCACACTTGCTTTCCAAAATCAGAGCTTTGCAGTTACTTTACTGACTTTTAATTTAACCACATTGTGGTAACAGAACATGCTCTATGAGATTTTGATCCCTTTAAATGTGCTGAGACGTGTTTTACAGCCCAGCATATGGTTTATCCTGATGAACTATCCATGTACAGTTCAAAGAGTGTGCAGTTTATAGTTACTGTGTGGTTGACCGTGTTATCTAATTGTGCAATAAATTACTAAGAAAGTGGTGATAAAATCCCCAACTATGATTGTACTTGCATCTATTTTTCCATTTAGCTCTGCCAGTTTTCGCTTCAGGTATTTTGAAGCTCTTTTATTCAGCGTGTGCATATTTATGGTTATTTTGTCTTCCTGATAAATTGATCCTTTTATCATTATGAAAAGGTATTTTATCCTGAAAATACTCCTTGTCTCAAAGTCTATTTTTTTTTCTGATATCAATATAGCCATTGCAGCTGATTTTGATAATAACATATATTCCATCCTCTTACTTTCAGCTTGTATGTTTATATTTCGTTTTATATTTATGGATATCTCTAGTAGCCAGAACAGAGTTGGGTCTTATTTATTTATTTTTTAATCCAGTCTCAGAATCTCTGCCTTTTACCTGGAGTGTTAATCCATTTACATCCAGTGTAATTACTAATATTATGTGGTTTAGGTTTACTCTTTTGTTTTTGGTTTTCTGAGGTTTTTTCCTCTTTATTCCTTCATTTCTGTCTTATTTTGGGTTATGTAACTCTTCAATTGGCTTTTTGACTATAGCACTTTGCATCATTTATTAGTGGTTGTTCTAGAGACGACAATGCATCTTTACTAACATTGTGCTTAGAGTTAATATTATACTATTTTACATAATAAGTAAGAAATGTACAATAGCATAGCTTTCTACACTACACTATTGTTACGTATTGTAACTTTGTGCCATAGTTATTATATATTACAACTACATATGTCATTATCCCTATAATACTTGCTATAATATTGGCTTTAAATAGTCACATGTCTCGAATGAATTTAAAAATAAAATTATAACTTTTTATAGTAACATATATCATTTCTAGTGCAATTTTTTCCTTCTGGTGTCATTTATCTTCAGCCTGAAAATTTATTTGGCATTTCCTGTCATGCAGGTATACAGAACAAGAATAAATGCCTTTAAGTTCATTTTTGAAAACTATTTTTGCTTCATAAGCAATTCTTCTACATTGTTTTATACTGAATTAAAATTTCTGGGGAATGTGCCCAGGCATTGTGTTTTTCAGTACCTTAAGTGATTCTAACATACAGCCAGTTTGGGAATCAAAACAAAGAAATATGAAATTAAACCTGAAGGAGGCTTAGTACCAGGTCACTTGGTTTTTCTGGTCTTGAACAAACATTCACTTTGAGTGATTATAGAAAATAAGATCACACACACACACACACACACACACTCACACACTTTCTCTAGGAAAGGTCGAGGTAACTAAGTAGAAGTCTCATATAAGAAAAAATGTTAAAATTTTCAGATTCAGATAGAGTAATCCACACTATTATCAATGTGTGGTCCTCCCTGGGGCATAGCTAACTGGTACATTTGCCTGTCAATCAAAGGGCATCGTGCCACCCAGGTCCTGGGTTAGGCAGAGAGACAATGACAAGTTATGTGACCTTGAGCAAGTTCTCAGCCCCAGTTTCCCTGTAAAACGGGATCAAAACCGACTAATTTATAAGGTTATTGTGAGAACTAAAGATGGCAAGTAAAGCACGTAGGATATAAGAGACCTCGGAAATGATATATTTTTGCTCTGTACAAAGACTAGGAAGTGAATTAACTTTTCTTCTGTATCTTGACCCCAGATAGAACAGATGTTTTTCTGTAAATAACCTCTCACAGGTGCAATTATTTACATATCTGGCTCTGCTATTTGAAGGATGTGTACACAAACAGTTATTTGTAGGGAAAGGAAATCTACCCTTCATTTCTACAACCCCAGTTTCCTAAGTTTCCTCTCTTAGAGGCTATTAAAATAGTTTTCACTCTACCTACTTCAAAGATACTTGATCATGGGCTAATGGCATGAAGACTCTTTATGAATGACAGTTGGGTCAATTGTTTTGAGAGTAACCTAAGATAACTTATTTTGTGAGCTGGCTGGGATCATTGCAAAGTTTTCCCATAATGATAAAAGATCTTGAGAAATGAAACAAACAGGTATATGAAAACTATTAGTTAAAGAAGGAGACACAGGAAAATAATTGTGGAAATACTGAGTGTTAGTAAGATTGGGAAATGATAGAACACCCCTCTCTGAGGAGATTTTGAAAACACTGTACCTTCTTGTACATCTGGGACAGTTGGTCTAGTAGTTGTAGTTTAGCCGTCTTTGGAAAGAGGGATAGGAGAGACCAAATGCATAGCCTGACGAGTTCTGGGAGCATTGAACTCATTTCATTTAATGTGGCTTCAAACTGAAGCCCCAAAGAGGCAGCAGATCCGAGAGGGGAATGCTGAGCTCCAAGCCAGGCATCCTCAGCTCCTGCAGCCCCTCACCTCCTCTGCCCCTTTCTCCAATCTCTGGAGAATGCTGTGCTAACATTGGCTTTTGATAATGAGCCTAAGAAGCGCTTCCGCTCTTTCCAGTGACCCCCAGGCTTCAGGGAGGGGCCTGGAGCGGACACGTGAGCCAATTCCTGCACAAAAGAGCAAGCTGATGTGGCGTCTGTTTCCCGGTTTACACCAGCCTGGGAGTCAAACTATGGGCACAGCAGTAAACAGTGGGCTCCATGCTCGCCTCCACCCGAGGCTCCCAGGCTTCTTCCGGTGGCCCTGGGAGTCTGGGGGGGGGGTGGGCTCTGCTCTGGGGTCTCCACTCCTGGCCGCGCAGTGGTTTTGGTAGGCCGATGCAAGTTCACCCACATTTTTGCGTGTGTTAGCACTTCGTTTTTTATTGTGGGATAATATTGTATGGATGGACCATTCATCTATAGATGGACACTTGTGCTATTTCAGTTCGGCTGTTTTGCATAGAGCTGCTATGAACCTGTGCCAACTTGAATTTTTTGTCCCTATTTTCAATTCTTTTAAAAGACACGGAAGTTTCTTTAAACCAGTATTTTTAAAGAGTTTTGATTAGTTGTCAACATTAAAAATTATCTGTAAGTCTCTTTCTACATTTTCTTAAAATATTTCCTGGTTTTGGCCAGACTCCGGAGGGGATGTGTTCATTTCTTCTTTCCTGCAGCCATTCACAGGTGGGCCTGGTCAGGATGTTTCCTGTGAGCTAAACAAAGGTATTTTAGCTTGAGGCACAGGCATGGGAGGCAGGGTTCCTGGAGATGGGCTATTATGTATACTTTGAGCCATAGGCAACATTCCTTTAGTGATTAACTTGTAGCTAAAGCAATAGAATACAAAGGTTACAGCAAAGGAAATGATCCAGTGCGGAGTCAGGTTTGCTCTTACCTGTTACACATGGATGTGCAGAGTAGCTTTATTTGTAATAATCCCAAACTGGGACCGGGTGTCTGTCAGTGGCTGAAGAGTTATGCAAGCTGTGGTCCACCCACACAATGCGACATTATTCAGGAATAAAATGGGATTTTGTTGATGCAACTACCTGCATGAATCTCCAGAGAATTCTGTTGAGTCAAAAAAGGCAATCCCAAAAGTTACGTACGTGTTTGATTTCATTTACATGAATTCTTTTTTTAAATTGAAGTATAGTTACAATGTTGTGTTAATTTCTGCTGTATAGCAAGGTGATTTAATTATACATATATATACATTTTTTAATCTTCTTTTCCCTTATGGTTTATCTCGGGATATTGAATGTAGTTCCCTGTGCTATACAGTAGGACCTTGTTGTTTATCCATTCTATAATAATCGTTTGCATCTGTAATCGTGTGCATCATTTACATAAATTCTTGATGTGAGAAAATCATAGAAATGGAGAGCAGATTAGGGTTTGCCAGGAGTAAAAGAGCGGGTGGGGCTGCAGAAACCTGGTTGTAGATAAAAGGGCCACGACATGGGGGGATGTGGGGATGGACTCGTCCTGTGTCTTGACTGAATCCATGCCAGTATCCTGTTTGAGCTTATTGTACCATCATTTTGTAAGATGTTACCATTGGGGGAAACTGGGTAAAGGGTACATGGGATCTCTGTAGTATTTCTTATAACTGCATGCAAATTAACAATGATCTCACAATAACAAGCTTAATTAAAAACAACAACAACAGAAGTATGGGTATACCAATTTGTATGATTAGCAATAGAAGGTCCGAGGTTCCTTCTACTTCTGACACACAGAGCTTCTAGCACAGGGAAAGTGGTCTCTCTTCCGCCCAGAGTTCGTTGGCCATTTGGGGACCAACCTTTCTTGTTGCTGATGGACATTTTTGAAACCAGTCATGGCTGCAGGCACTCAAATGAACACTTATCCCCAATAGGAAATATGGGGCAATGGTTGTGAAGAGACCTCTGTGTTTCTCTAAACTGTTGAGACAATTCATGGGCTTCTCTTCCTCCACAGAACCCGATTTGACCCTCGCAATGGAAGCACGGGGTAGGAGCACACAGCCATCATGGAGCGATTCTAAAGAGAATCGCTCACCTCTAGCCCACCTATGTAAGGCCACATATAAAAGGCAGTGGGGGAAACTCTAAGCTGTCTCGACACATGGACCCCAGTGAGGTCAACACACCTATGCAACAAAGTGTGTGACCAGAGAGACTGAGTTCTTCAAGGCTCTAAATATGATTCTGCCACAGGATCAAGAACCTTCCACAGACTTTTG
The DNA here is from genome assembly GCF_028564815.1 of Eubalaena glacialis. Taxonomy (NCBI): domain Eukaryota; kingdom Metazoa; phylum Chordata; class Mammalia; order Artiodactyla; family Balaenidae; genus Eubalaena; species Eubalaena glacialis. The sequence continues at coordinate 3,337,351 of NC_083730.1, forward strand.
CTTAGTTACTGTTACAACAAGCTGATTACAGGAAATTAAAGGCAATTGACACATCTATATGACATAAGGATTCAACACAATTTAGCTGGTGATGGTTTTGGAAATACAGTATTAACCAGAAATTTAAAAACCCTCAGCTTTTAACAATATTATTTCATTTTATGGAACAATATGGATTTGTTTATGGCCCCTGACCATCCACTGATTTATTTCACAAACATTTATTTGATACTTATGTTATTCTCACCCACTATTATCAGGCAAGGCCTTGTATTTTTGCATCTACACTTTCATGGAAGCCTTTAATTTTTGGCAAACAGTCATCCCAATATATTGAAACAAGAAAAAAGGGAAAGAAGGTCTCAAAAACATATTCTTTCTCTTCTGTTCATGCTTTCATGATATTTGGCACTAATAGAAATGACCTTTAGGTTCTGCACGAGTAAACATTACAGAATAAAGGGGAAAGATTCCTCAGCTCAGAGCTGGGTTCCCTACACGGAGGGTTTAGATATCTTTGCATTTTTATTTCAATAACTTCCCTCTGATGAGTCCATGTTTACTGTGCCAATAGTTTCATTTTCAAATAAGGTATCTCGTACATGGCAAATCTCAGAAAAGTCTCGTTATTTTCCTGATTATTTTCATTACTTTCACTGTTGCTTTTCTGTTGACATGGAATCAGTTAAATTGTTCTCAAGTCTCGCTTAGACTGAGATGTTTGTGCTGAAAAATATATGCACTGAAAAAGGAATGCTTACTATGAACCCTTTTGCCCACAATTATATCCTCTTCTTTTTTATGTAGAAGTTTATATTCTGTGCAACAATTTTCTTAGATTTTAATGTTTCATTAACTGAATCCACTCTCCAAAATTTTCATCTACGAATTTTGTTCCTTCTTGGACCAAACTTACTGAAGGTGAAGTGCCATTTTCTCTCCCCCTCCCACAGAACTCGTCATGTAGAGAGGATGCTAATGAGACATGACTGGGGAAGGGTGCACAGGTGTATTATACGGGCTCAGATTGGCAACCCTCTGATACACACAACACAGGCACACACATGCACGCACGCACACACACACACAGAGCCAGGCTTGATCAAAGACTTCCATTTGGTTGAACTTGGCAATGATTTTGAAATGTTGACAACTGTCAAATTAAGATCACCCAAGCCATTTCACAGGCTCAAATTTGGATGCAGGTCTCAGAACAGAAGGAGAGAGCTACTGGCTACTGCCCAAGTGACTTTATCATTTATCATTGGGTTAGTGATGCTTTATGAAATGGAGCACACCGAGATGGGGAGTGGAGGGGGTCAGCATCCAACTCTAGAAATCATTTCTTTTCACATTTACCTTGATTTGAAGGAAGAAAATAGATTTGTCTTTTATCTAAAATGTGCAGATAAAGAGCTTGGTTAGGTTCCTTTAGCTTCTGTTTTTCATGCTCCCCTTTCTTTCCCCACCAGCCTGGGAGAAGCATCATGTCTTTCAGTGGGCAGGGCAGGGTGGGGAGATGGGGTGAGGCAGGGTTAGTTCTCCAGGTCTCTGAAGTGCTGCATTTCCATATTCAGTCATGGTGATGTATTCTGTTGCTACACATCCCGGTGAGGCCCACTTTTCACTGTCCATCCTAGGTGAAATCTTCATGTGTCTCTTGTCTTCCTCTTGATTTTAAGCCTGTTAAGAGCCATGACTGTGTCCTCTCTATCTTGGTCAGTATTTTTGCACCCAGCACAGCATCTGCCCAGAGCAGGGACTGAATAAGTGATACCAACACATGGAGAAGAACAGATGATTTGGGTGCATGAGAGTGAAACGTGATTTTTCTTAAGTGGCCATCTTGACTGGAACTGTAGCAGAACAGAGAAATTCAAATTATTTACTGAAAACGGTTTCTTTGTAATGTTAGATTAGTTATCTATCAGCAGATGACTCAGCTGACATTTGAACTGAATCCTTTTAGTTAGAAAAATGAATATTCTGTTTCCAGGAGGGATTCTGGTCAGCGCAGTTATCCCAGACTTCAAGTTGAAGGCCTGGGAATCTCTCTGCACACACAGTAGATGCCGGGAGAGTGCTGTCTGGGAAGAAACCAGGCCACGTGCTGCTCAAAGCCCTTCATCCCAGCAAGAGGTTCCAGGTTATCAGTAAATTCATATCCAGGGAGTCGTAGAAATTAAACCCCCAACTAACTTCAGGGTCTGTTGTAAATATGCAAAGCCACTCAGGTCAAAGCTGTAAAGCTCGTCTGACAGTACTCCTAATATGCTCCTGCAAACCTCCCAGGCCTCTGAGTTTCTGGAAGAAAAAAAGCAGTGATACCATTTTGGACTGCTTGTGTGTCAAGACCACAGGATGTCAGCTGTGCAAATCGAATGGTAAATTAAACAATAGTTATGAAAACGCCTGGAATGGTAAAACTGGTACAGTCAAGATGAAATGCTGAAATAATCATCTTTGGAAATAATGAACTCCAATGCGGTGTGTTTGGTAGATCAGATGTAAAAGAGAGTATGTACTCGAAGTGAAGCGGATTCATTTGTGTTCAGTATCTTAGTGGGCTTGGAACGTGAGATGTGGTTTCTTTAAAAGAAACACATTATTATACCATTTGCTTTAATTAAATAATGCTTTGTTTTTCTGAGTGTCAATAACTCAAAAATTATCCAGAGCCAGAACTCACTGCTTTAAAAAAAAAAATCTCAAAATCATTTTAATAAAATGTGAGTAATGAGTATATAACTATGATTGAACAGCAAACAAATCATCCCCCCAGTTCTAGGGCTTTTGGTGGGAGAGGGGCTGGCAGACCCGGGGATGGTGAGGCTCGGCCAGTGGGAAAGCGGGAAAGTTCCAGCGGGTGCAGGAGGGGGTCCCGGCGGCTGCTCTCCAAGCCCAGCTGCCCCCTCGCCCCTGAGTAATGACACGGAGAGGGCGTGAGGAGCGCTGTCGCCGGCTCCGGCCACAAGGTGTCGCTACACCGCTCGGTGTCCACCGGCGTCACCGCGTGTCCTGCTCCCGGGATCAGCGGTGCCTTTAATTTCTGGGTACACGGCTCGGCTCTCCGGCATCTTTACTGGAGGTGAGGCACAGGGTGCAGGCGGAGGGCGGGGGAACTCTTCCTGTCTACATCCATGTAAATCGCTACATCATTTAGGAATTCCGCGGTATGGTACCCTGGAAACGCAGCAGGGGCTGTAACGACGGGCAGTATGAATCGGTGTCAGCAAATAGTGACCTGCACCAAAACGGAGCAAATACACACACTGATCCTGAACTACACGGGTTTGAGCAGCACCAGTCCCTTTACAGGAGGATTTGTGTTCAATAAATACAGCACCTGTCTTTTCATTTTACAGATCTTTCCATTAAGTACGTGTGGGGAGAAATCGTGTTCGATTAGAGATCACGCTATGTTGGGATCAAAAGAACTGGGGCTTGAGTCCTGGTTCTGTCCGGTCTGTTTTGGCTTCCTGTGCTCGGGTGAGTCATTTATCATCAATTCCTTTGTTTCAGAGGCAGAGCTGGCAGGACCGGGCAGGGAAGGGAGGGGCTCTGCATCCCCACTGTTATTCAAGGGTCAACTGTACACGTGTGTGGAGAGGCTTTTGGTCCCAGGAGTAGGATTCGACAACTTCTATTACATTTTGGTGAATAAGGTCTATGCAAGTGTGTCTTCCCTGGTGACCTTCAAATGTTAGGGGTGTTTAGGTGGTCAGAGGGTTAACAAGGGCTGGACGTTTTGTCCCATCAGAGGGTGGCAAATTAGGTGTCAGCATTGCACGTGTACTGGATCTCAATGCAAACATAACAAACACAACGGGGCTCCGAGTCATGCTTCTAAGTGCCAGAACCTTCCCTCCTTTAGACATGCCGCCCAGGCCGGGGCCCTGTGTCTTTGCCCTTCTTCCTGGGGCCTCTCTTCCTCCTTCTCCTCCCCACCCAGCAGGGGAGTCTGGCTCCGGGAATAACAGACATTTTATTCATCTCACCCAAGAAGGACAATTGTTCAAGCCCAGTTTTCCTGGGAAGTGCAGAAGGGCGATTTTGCGGCCCCAGAGCTGTGCAGTTCATGGGGACTTGAGTGTGAGACTTGTGGTCCCGGCAGGTGGCCTCCTGGTCTCAGCACAGGGGGCCCCACCCTCGTGATGGAGGCCTTGGCCGCCAGAGATCCGTCTCCTGGTTATTTCCTTCTCTCCGCTGTAAATCACGCTCCCCAAAGCGGCAGGATCTTCTTTCACACTTAAAACCAAGCCTGTCTTTTAAACCGATCACCTTGACAGGATAGATAAACTTTTGAAAAAAATGGCTGCAGGCTTATCTGTCTGTCTCCCCAGGAAAGGGGGCATAGGGGCTCACACAGTTATATGGCAGGAGGATAGGACACCAGACACAGTGTCAGGGTGCAGAATGGTGTCCTTCCAAATGGGGAGCGGTGAGGGAGGTGCTATTAAAAGTGTGTACATCGAAAATAATATAATAAAATTACAAAACAACGTATATTTTGTGGGTTAAATCTTTAAGCAGCGTATTCTTACTCTGACCAAACTATCAGGGGTTCAAAATCAGTTTCTGCGTAGTTACGTTTCTTCTTTTCTGAAGGTTTGCATGCATCCTGAAGAGACAGTTGTTCAGTGGTGCACCTGGCGCCACATTGCCTCTTCTGAGTGGTTCAGCCCTGATTAGAAGTGGATTGGGGTTCGTTCTGCATGACAGTTATCCAATTTTTTAACACCCTATTGGATATTTTTAGGCCTAATGTACATGTACTTTGATGGAGGAACCGTGACTAGTGAGTATACAGTAAAAGCACAATAAAATACTGAACATACCATCCAGGCAGACCTCGTTTTATTGTGCTCTGCTGTATTGCATTTCACAGGTATTGTGATTTTTTTTTCCAAATTGAAGGTTTGTGACCACCCCGCATTGAGCATTTCTATCAGCACCATTTTTTTCAGCAACATTTGCTCATTTCATGCCTCTGTGTCACATTTCAGTAATTCTCATGATATTTTAAACTTTTTCATTATTATTATACTCGTCATGGTGGTCTCTGATCAGTGATCTTTGCTGTTACTACTATGACTCATTGAAGGCTCAGATGTTGGTTAGCATTTTTTTAGCAATAAAGTATTTTTAAATTAAAGTATGCCCTTTTTTGTAGACATAATGCTATTTCACATTTTAATAGACATTATGAACGTAACTTTTATTTGCACTAGGAACCCCCAAAACTTGTGTGACTGGCTTTATTGTGATATTTGCTTTGTTGCGTGGTCTGGAACTGAACCCACAACATCTCTGAGGTCTGCCTGTAATAGCACACGGGATTTTTCTTGGCCTCTATGGATTTGGGTGATCAAATACCCCGCGAGTATCTGTCAAGGTCATGGTGGGCCTTGTCTTGTCAGGATGGCCATCCTCACCACGGGCAGCAAGACCCTCGGGCCACTGCTGAGTCGTTCTGTGATTCATTGCTTCACAGAGCTACAGAGTACAGCTGTGGCCTGGAGGTTTCCCCGAAGTATGTACAGTGCAACCAGAAGTGTTAGTGTCCCAGAAGAAGGTGATGCATTGTCACATGGGCCCCTCTTCAGGGCCACCCTTTTCCCAAGGGCAGCGTGATAAAGCCCGTAAGGACTCTAGGTTCTCACGATGGATGGGGACCTCAGTCTTGTATGTTATGTAAACAGTGATGTCCCTCCAAGTCATTCACAACCTTGCACAGCAGGGCCCCAAACTTCCTTTCTATCCCTGTTTCCTGATGGTCCTTCTTGTGGGTTGAATTGTACTCGCCAAAAAGATTTGTTGAAGTTCTGATTCCCTATGGACGTGACCTTGTTTGGAAATAGGGTCTTTGCAGACGTAATCAGATTAAGATGAGGCCATAACTGAGTAGGGTGGGCCCTAATGCTTCTAAGAAAAAGACAGTTTGGACAGAGACACGCAGAGGGAGGGTGGCCATGGAAGGCAGAGGCAGAGACTGGAGTGATGCTGACACCTCGGAGTGGTACTCTGAAGGTGGCCTCAAACCACTAGGTGCTGAAGAAGCAAGGAAGGATCTTCCACCCGGGCCTTTGGAAGGAGCAGGCCCACACCTTGATTTTGGACTTCTGGTCTCCAGAAGGATGAGACAATAAGTTTCTGCTGTTTTAAGTCACCTGGCTTTTGGTAGTTTGTTCCAGCAGCTCCAGCAAAGGAATACACCCCATTATACATACATTACGCTCTCATGAAACCCAGGTCCATCAGGTTCCCTGGCCGGGCTCCACACTGCCCCCCCAAGCAACCTTCCTCTGCCTCCTCTTTCTGCCCCATCACCTCTCCTCCTGCCAAAATCCCATCCATCATTCGAGCTCCATCTCAAAAGCCTCCTCTGTGAAGCCTTCTCTGATCTTACATATGCTGAAGAATTCCTCTTCTCTAAATTCCCTCAGGACACTGAACTTTCCTCATAGCGTGTGTGTTCTGCATTCGATTATATTTATGTCTTCCCTGTATCTTATCTCTATGAGATTAAAAGGTCTTTGAGGGCAGAATATGTACATTTTCTACTTTGCGTTCCCTAAAGCATGTCACATGCATGCAGGAGGGCATCAAAATATTGATAAATTGAAATAGTTTAATTCTAGATTGACAAGCTATTTGGAAATGACCAATGCCTGAGATTCTTTCAATACTCATTAAGTTTGATTTGTCTGGTTAGTTCTCCCTTCTACGTGGCTAGTTCCATGCAGCGTTAGGAATGGACCATCTGTCATAGCGCTGGGATATGGCAGATGTCCAATGAATATTTGTTGAGTGTTTGGATGCATTTATGCTAATATGACTTAGAGATAATTCTCACTCTGGAAAAGCTTCTAGTCTAGTAGGGAACAAGTAACCAGTATTTCAACCGAGTGTGGAACACGTGGTGATAGACTTTGCACGGTTTCTCCATAGCAGAGAAACTCCTAGCTCAGCTCTGCAGAATGTTAGAAAATCCCTGAGGGGCTGGTGCACGAGCCGAATCATGAGTGACAGGAAAGACTTGGGGGGGTGAGGAAATGAGGGGGGTCAGGGAGGTGTGGAAGGAAGGGACGTGCTCTGGACACGTGCTCGACATTTTCCAGTTTACCTTCTAACCCAAAGCAACCTTTTCTAGTTCCTTGTGTATTTATTCAAGTTGATTAATCAATTTATCAGGCCCTGGACATGGTCAGATTTTGAAAGAAGGGGTGTTCAGGGCAAAAGCCACAGGTGAGTGTGCAAACAAGACATGATGACCTTGGAAATGGGTTGAGTTGATGGATTTGGAACAACTATGAGTGGTCCTGAGGGCAGATGATAAACTTCGATCATTTTGCTAAATACTCACAGATAGAAAATGTACGTCAAATTCATAGGACATTGAAAGAAATGATTTCAAAATCCTGTTCATGTTGACCGCTGTATACAAGCTACACAGAATATTCTTCAGACCAAAAGTGTGAACCTGAGTGAAGTCTCCTGGCCACAAGCAAAATTATGATGAAAATGATGATAGCGATGATGGTGGTAACGACACCATTGGTACCTACAAGCATCATGAATGACAGGAACGGGCCTTGAACTGCTTAAACTGTTCTAAGACCTGTACTTGTATTATTTCATTTAATTCACATATAGCTTAGGTGAGCTGTATTTTCATATCAGCTTAATTTGATTTTAATGTAATCTAACCAATCTAAATTAATTTAATTAACTAAATTAAGCTTTAATTAATTTAATTTTTATTAAAAAGTTAAATTTCAACATTTTAATTTAATTCACATGCAGCTTTAGGTAGGTAGTATTCGTGTCCCCATTTCATAGATGAGGAATCAGGGATTCTGAATGCCTTGCCCATGACCACGACACAGCTCGTGCGTGCCGGGGCAGCTGTGGTTTCCTGCTCCCTACGGGCAAAGCTCCACGTCCTCAGGGTCGTGACAGGAGGATGAGTGTTGGGCTCTGGGGGCTGATAGACCTGGCTTTGAACTCTGGCTCTTTTCTGGATGTGCAGTTTTGGGTGATTTGCTGAAGATTCTGTACCTTAATTTCATCCTTCGTGAGAGCAGCTAGCACTGCCCCCTCATCCACTTGCCACCAGGATGAAATGGGGTGAAATCTATTAGATGCTCTGACTGTTTTTCAAAAGTAACATCTTAGGACGTTAGTTGTTTGAACTCTTGTTCAAGTCTAAGAATTGTTAATACAAATGAACCTATCTACAAAACAGAAACAGACCCACAGACAGAGAGAACAGACTTCCTTGCCGAGGGGGGAGAGTGGGGGAGGGATAGATTGGGAGTTTGGGATTAGCAGATAGAAGCTTTCATATATAGAATGGATAAACAACAAGGTCCTACTGTACAACACAGGGAACTATACTCAATATCCTGTGAGAAACCAGAATGGAAAAGAATATGAAAAAGAATATATATGTGTATAACTGAATCACTTTGCTGTACAGTAGAAATTAACATAGTAAATCAACTATACTTCAATAAAATTTAGAAAAAGATATAAAAAGACATAAGAATCACTGATGGAAGAATGTAGCAAAAGGAACGTAGAATTTGGACACAACACATTCAAGTCCTTGGTTCCCTGTAGCTGGTGGACCTCGCGCAACGTAGTTAGCTCTCTGTGGCTTGTGTTGAAAATATTGACCGCGCTGGGCTGCTTGGAGTTGCTCAGACAGGCGGCGGCCTGCCTTCCAGCAGAGCGCAAAGAGGCGCTAACCAGAATAGCCACCGTTTGTCACTTTGTGTTTATACCACACCTTTGAGGTAAGTGGGGAAGATGCTAGAATTCCCATCACAGTCGACAACAGAAGCTCGGAGGAACACACCCATTTTCCCCAATCTCCTACCAGGTCAAGGTGTGTACCCTTCAGCTGTGCCAGGTGGCTTTCTGAGTTTATTTCCTCAGTGGGCCCTTATTTTCCTCCGTTTGTGTACCCCAGGTCTTAGATGTGTGTGTGGCCAGAGGTGCACGGAGAGCCCAGGGCAGGGCTGCCCACTGGATCTGGACTTTCTCATCATCCAAGGCACCCCTTCATGATTCTTTTATTTCGCTTCCAACTGGCACCATCGGCTCCCAGTTTTAATTGTATGGGCCACATTGTTTGCAGTTTATTGTATGGGATTATTTCTTCCTGGTTCATGAGGTTTGTTTGGACCTCTATCTAGAATGTTCTTTGTTTTGGGGGCAGGGACTGTGCCCTATATTTCCATGGGTCTCTGTGGTTAAGCCCCTTTGACCCATAGTTGTAGGTGCTTAGTAAACCCTTTTCCGTGAGGTCAGGGACCTCATACTGAACCTCTGATCTTGCCCAGTGTGCTGAGCCTTCTCCAGGGGTGTGGAGGTTTCATGAGGAATTGAGATGCCCCCTGATGCAGGTTGACGGGCAAGGACCTGATGGAAGATGGTTCATGACGGAACCACTTTCCCAAAGGTCATAATCAAGATTGTCTTACTGGGCGAAATAATCAGTAACATCTGAAGAACTCAGATCCAAGGGCGTCCTAATCCTCCACGGCACTTTTAGGAGTGATACTAGTCATGCAAATGAGTGTCACCTGCATCATTTTATGAAGAAGAAACTCACTGGGAAGCTCCGAAGTTCTCTGTGAGCTGCGAGGACATCTGGCCCAAACCCTTCTCATGAATTATTCTCTCTGGCCGCAGAATTACTCTTACTTGAATTTTTCCAGCTGGAACATTCATAGTACAAACTAAAATTTCCTTTCTGGGTTCACTTTTGTTTGTCTCTTTACAGGTAAAAAATAAAGAATAAAAGTGTTGCACCAACATGGATGGATCTAGAGATGATCATACCAAGTGAAGTCAGTCAGACAGAGAAAGACAAATATCATATGATATCACTTACATGTGGAATCTAAAAAATGATACAAACGGACTTATTTGCAAGACAGAAACAGACTCACAGACATAGAAAGCAAATTTACCATTACCAAAGGGGAAAGGGGGGTGGGGAGGGATAAATTGGGAATATGGGATTAGCAGATACAAACTACTACATATAAACTAGATAAACGAGGTCCTACTGTATAACACAGGGAACTATATTTAATATCTTGTAAAAAACTGTAATGGAAAATAATCTGAAAAAGGATATATGTATATATATATATATATTTATGTGTATATATCAATATCGATCTATCCATCTATCCCTGAATCACTTTGCTGTACACCTAAAACTAACATAACACTGTAAATCAACTATACTCCAATAAAAAGATAAAGAATAAAAGTGGGTATGGGGCTTCCCTGGTGGCGCAGTGGTTGAGAATCTGCCTGCCAATGCAGGCGACATGGGTTCGAGCCCTGGTCTGGGAAGATCCCACATGCCGCGGAGCAACTAGGCCCGTGAGCCACAACTACTGAGCCTGCGCGTCTGGAGCTTGTGCACCGCAACAAGAGAGGCCGCGACAGTGAGAGGCCCGCGCACCGTGATGAAGAGTGGCCCCTGCTTGCTGCAACTAGAGAAAGCCCTCGCACAGAAACGAAGACCCAACACAGCCATAAATAAATAAATAAATAAATAAAGAAGCTTTCATTTAAAAAAAAAAAAAAAAAAAGTGGGCATGGAGGGCTTCCCTGGTGGCGCAGTGGTTAAGAATCCACCTGCCAATGCAGGGGACACGGGTTCGTGCCCTGGCCCGGGAAGATCCCATATGCCGCGGAGCAACTAAGCCCATGTGCATAACTACTGAGCCTGTACTCTAGAGCCCGTGAGCCACAACTACTGAAGCCCAGGCACCTAGAGGCCGTGCTCCGCAGCAAGAGAAGCCACCGCAGTGAGAAGCCCGCGCACCGCAACGAAGAGTAGCCCCCGCTCACCGCAACTAGAGAAAGCCCGCGCACAGCAACGAAGACCCAACGCAGCCAAAACAAAACAAAACAAAGAGGGTATGGAAATCCTAATCATGGAGTGTTTCCTCCCCCGGACCTCCCGTCTTCCCGCTACTCCTTGGCCCCCTCCTCCCTCCCTTCCTCCCTTTTTTTGCCTTCTTTCTTTTTGTGCCTGTTTTAGCGGATGGAGATGAAATAGACAATCCCCGGAAATTCACAAGTCTCTGATTTCCCGACCCCCTTGTGAGGAGCCTAGTGGGCGGTGTCCTCACCGCTGGGGTGGAGGGCTGGAGTGCCCTCTGGCTCTAATTCTCCGGCACCAGGGCCGGTTCCCTCCATGGCACTGACAGGTCGATTAGCCCCGTGAGCGGGGCTGCCCGCAGCCTGGGGTGCCGGCCTGCTCCCCATGTGCTGTGCGCCTGGGCGCTGGCATTACCCGCGTTGGCCCGCCTCCAGCTGGTCCCATGGGATCTCGTAGGATTTTTGTCTTAAATGCAAGCAGGAGGCAGGACAATAAGCTTTTTTTCTGGGAAAACTCCCTCCCTCCCCCCAACCCCCCACTACAGAGCCATCATCCTTTCAGTGTCCTAATGGTGCTTCAGACAAAGATCAAAGTCTCCCAGATAAGTGTTCTTTTACACAATGTTCCTGACACTCCATTTTGTAAACAGTTTTTTTTTGGGGGGTAACAGAACATGTAAACATGCGGAGTGAGATGGATGGGCTGTCACTTTTCTCTCTCATCTTCTCCTCTTTGACTGCAGTAACCAAGGACGCAGGGCTTCCCTGACTTGGCCAAACTCAGCCTGTCTCTTGCACGCGCAGAAAAAAAGTGTGCGGAAAAATGGAGAACTAATGTCCCGTGAGGCCACCTCAAAGTTGCATTTCCTTCGGCATTTGATGGCGTTCTGGCTTTTCTCTCTTTACGTCATTTGTGAAACCTGCTTCTGCTCGGCTCCCCTCCCAACAAACAAGGGAACGACCGACCGACGTCCCAGTCACCGGAATCGCGCCGCAAAAGTGACACATAACAAAAACACAAAGCAAATGGAAGTTGAAGTCTTTGCCGGTTTCTGTTATAGTTTCTCCCCAAATCTGGGATAATCAACAGCACAGATATAAAACTGCAGAGCACCGTTGAACACTGTGAGGACAGATCTTTCAGATCTTTTTTTTTTTTTCCTTTTTTCGGTAATTGCAAACAGATTTTGATTATGCTGGCGACTCGGGTTTTTGCTTCTTTACGTTTGTGCCTGCCAAGCTTGTGCACATGAAAGTCACTGTGTGCTAGTTGGGGGAACAGCAGCTGTCTACACCGTCACCACCTGAGGGCATGTTTTCGGGGGTTTTATGGTTTTCTTTTAATCTGTAAAACAGCCGGCACCTTCCTCGCTCGGTGGAGGTGAAGTGGCTGTTGGGGGCTCGTCTGGGGCGTGAGGGCCTCTGTTGGTTTCCACCTTTGTTCCAGCGGGGCCTCATCTGGAGCTGGGGGCGCTCGGTGTGTGTGGCTGTGCTGGAATCAAAAGGCTTTCTGGAAGTTGATGGCGGTGCCTGCTCCCCAGGGCCTCCGGGGGCCCTGCGTGTTCTGGTCCCGGCCTGCCTGGCGGCCTGGGAACTTCACTCTCTAGATCCTGGGCCAGGACGTCTGCTCCCCAGAATTGGAAGGCTGAGGAGGGGGCTCCCTGTGGGGAAAGGGAGGGGAGATGGGGGCTTAGAGAGCCCCGGTTGATTCATAGGGCCCAGGCCAGCCCCCTCCGGTCCTCCCCGCGTGTCCTCCTCTGCCCTGATGACGTCACCTCTCTGCCCCTGGGAGCTGTAAGGTGGGACGTGGCAGCTGGAGGGCCCGGAGTCGGGGGTCAGCCTCCCCACCCCCTAGTTATTGCTCCATTGGCATTATTCACTGGTTTCCTTGAGTCTCCTTTGTCCATTCTTGGTCACCGAGAAACGGGAAGGCTTACTTTTAGCCTGGTGCTTGCGACTTTCCTAACTCTCCGCACAAATCTCCCACGTTTACCAAAGAGAGGAGGCCCTGACCTGTTCGTTGGGTCTGCACGGCCTTCGTGAGGTGCTCCGTACAATTCAGTGCGAATTCCAAAGTCCCAAAGTGTGCTATGTCCCTGGCCTTGTTTTTTATGAGTGTCATTAAGGCCCAGCTGAGGCGCCTGGAGGCCCCCTGACCCGCCAGTACAGACTTGTAAGTGTTTCTGAGTCCTCACTGCTTCCACTAGATCCCCGCCCTCCATCTGGGCAAGATGGGAGCCTTTCACTCTGTGTTAAAGGCCTGGTTCCGCTCTTTTGCATGAAAATTTTTCATTAAAAAAAAAAAAATCCAAAGAGCCAAATTGCTGAGTGAGCAAAGGATGGGGCGGCCTCCCGGCGCTGGGACTCCCTGCAGACCTGCTCGGGGGGCCGGGGTGGCCCAAGAAAAATGCGTCGATGGTCTCAGCCCGGTCCCTAACGAATGGTAGTAGATCACATCACCAAAACTAGACACGCATAGTTTGGCACCAGTGACAGCTGCCTCCACACCGAAGTGCGGTGCTTTCATGTCTGGACTAATGTGAAGCCTGGAAGTATCTCTGGCCATAAGCTGGAAGGAGGGAGCCGGTGGTGGGGGGGGCAGGTGCTGGCGTGGTGTCCACGGAGGCCGGGCGTGGGGAGCTCCAGCCACTGGCGGGCGTCCCACCCCTGCACCCCAAGGGCACCGCGGGCCAGCAGGCCCCTCCCCGTAGCACCGGCGGCCACGGGGACAAACAACCATAAATCAGGGCCATCCTGATGAAATCAAGCATGGATGGCAAGTAAGTTATTAGCCGCCTGTGAAACTAATTGTGATACTGATACACTCATTTTTGCAATGTCTTTCAAACACCAGTTGTGATGGGAAACAGCTGTTAGATCCAGGGGAAAAAACTAAAAGGAAAGAAAGAAAAGACGAGAGCTTCCAATACGAAATCATAATAATGTCTGTCTTCTCTGTTCCCTTGCACAAAGGCTCTTGGATTCCCTATTCTCCTCGAGACAATGACTCCCGGCAGGGGGTCAGCCAGGATGAGCACAGGATTGCACGGAAAGTTCATCTACTGAGGGGAAGGAGACAGAAAGAGAAAAAAGGATCCCTTCTCCTAATGTGGGGGGCTGGGGACGGGAATGGCACATTGAAAATAGGTTAGAGATTCAGGCTAAAAGCAAGAGAGGTCACAGGGAATTTGAGCAGAGACGTTATAAATTGTACCGTTTGTCTGCTGGCTTCATTTAGAAGTGCATGGTGTAAGGAGAAGGGATTGGAATCTTCATTTAAGGAAGCCGTAAGGTAGATAATTAACCTGTTTGGAAGGTTTGAGATGAACTGTGGAGGAAAGGTCTGCCCCCAAAGTCGGTGACTTCTGTCCTGGCCAGAGGACCGGCGTCGGGGGGTGGGGGGTATCTGCCTTCTCCCACCACCTCCCCTTCCCTTTTCTGCCTGCTTCTACCCCTTTCCTTCCTTAGAATCAGGGCCTACTGTTAATACCTTGAGAAAAGAGAGGAACTCAGAACCAGAGTAATATTCCCTCCCCCAGCCTTTCCTTGGCCCCTGTTTGTTCTCCGCAAATGTTTACGGACAACATCGTAGAAGACATTTTTTTCCGTTTGTAAGGCCTGTGTCATCACACAATGGGTCATAAATGATGCCCCCTGTTGTGGAGAAACAGGAAGTCATCCTCGCTCGGGTGCTTGCTTACAGGCAACTTCCTGGGTGCCTGGGGGAGAGGCCACACCCAAGACCCTCACCTCCACGGAGAGCTGGGGTTGAGTGTCTCCACTTCTGGGACCCTTAAAAATTCCATCGGCCTCAGAAAGGGTTGAGACCCTTTGTCTTGTGCAGGGCAGGCTTTTTGAAGGCTCTCCCCGAGAGCCCTTATCTCAGCAAGGCAATACATGAACTTAAAATACGGATGCCTGTGACATGGACCAGCCCCTCATGGCTCTGGCTGTGAACAGGGTCCCTCATCCACTCCCACTTGCCAAGTAAGGGCCCAGCCCTGGGAGACCAGTTCGTTGTTGCATTCTGCTCTTGACCTTGGGGTCAAGGTTGACAGACCTCTAGGGTTTCCTGGGTCCCAGCAGCAGCAGGTGTGGGTGTGTTTGGCGACGCGTGGCTGGCTCTGCTTCCCTCTCTCCCTTTGCTTCAGCTGGCCTCTACAAAATGCACAGAGAATTCCAGAAACGGGGCTGGTTTCCTTGCTTTCTGACCAGCGACGTGCGCTCCTGGTGCCCTGAGTGGCCGTCTGAGCCGTGCGGAGGCCTCCACCCTGCTGAGACTCCTCCTCCTCCTTTCCCCCATCCCAGGAGAGACCAGCTTCGTCTTAAACAGGCAGAACAGGGCCATGCAGAAGACACTTGCTTGTTTCTCTCCTCTCTGGACAAGGTGAACGCTCCGCATGCTTGGACACCCTTCACACACTTACAGATACCGAGACGAGAAAAATCAAGATTCTTATTCTAAGATCCCAAGTGTTTCCTCTCTTTTAAAATTCCTTTTGAACAAAAAGTCTCCGCTGTCCACATCCATCATTCACAAGACAACTTCTGAACATAAACCTGAAAAGGCAGGGCTGAGAGAGGAGGGCAGTGCCCGCCTTGGCTTCTGGCGCGCAAGTGTGGAGCGGGGGTCCCGGGGCGCCCTCCTCGTTCGAGGTGTTAAGGGATCCTCTCCCTCGTGGGGTGGGGTGGCGGAGTTGGCAGTGACCGAGTGGCAGTGCGCACGCGGGCCCATTTCTACGCGGCCCGAATCACAGGTTCTTGGTGAGAAACATCACCGCGGGCCCTTTCCTCTCCTGCAAGGGGCGGGAGGGCTCCCCCAGTGCTCTTCTCCAGCCAAGTTCCAGCTTCTATCAATCTCAACCTCTGGGCCTGAAATACAGTGACTAATAAAACTGAGAGGAGAAAGTCAGATCTGACTTGAAGTGCTCTGAAAGGATGCTGCCTCTCTGGTTTCTGAAGATGTGTTTCGTGTCTGACGTTAAACCGAAGGTGCGTTTTGGACGGCCGTCTTCACAACCAGAGATCGGGAATGCGCCCCGCCGTTCCCAGAGCAGCGACGGGCGTCAACATTTTATTACATGCATGTTGCCCCTGTAATTAGTGCAGTGTTAGAAATATGACTTATTGATGGTGCAAGCACGTTTGTGCAGCGGGAGGATGCGCCCTGCAGGAAACACCCCAGGCACAGAAACCCTTGGAAATGTGTGTGATGTGACTGCCTTTAGGATGTCTTGCTTTACTTCTGGTCTGTAACTCTTTTATTCAGCTGTCGGGGAAGGAACCCAAATCCTAACTTTGCCAAACACCCCAGTGCTTGTTGGGGACCAAGAGTGCCAGTTTCCTTGTGTGCGAGCCAGACTCGAATTCAAACAAAAAACAGGGAAAGAAAGGAGATCTGAAAAAATGTTAATTCTCCTGGAGTTACGTTTTATTTCAAATAATTAATTTCCGGTTTCCACCCTCTTCTTTCCAAGTGACAGAGCAGTGGAATTTTGCTTTCTGTTGGTAAACAGGTGAGTAAATATTTACCCTTGTGAGCTTGGAGAGCCGTGTTCATAAGGGGGCGGGTGCCCTGCTGGCAGCTGAGCTGAGAACCTTGTCCTGCTGGGTCATCCGTGACCTCAGCCCTGCTGCGGCCAGGCTGGCCAGACCTGCAAAACCAGAGGGTATTTTCTCTCCCAGGGCGATGTTTTCCCAGGGATTCCCTTGGCAAGACGTAGGATCACCATCACATGAGGTCACCACGCTGGTGTGTGTGTGCAAATATTTTTTTATAAAAAAGGCAGCAACTTGGCATGCCGTATTACAAAAATAGTCCTGTTAGAAAGAAAACACTGCGTTGGGAAGTAGAACTTCCTATTCAAATCAGGGCAAGAGGTGAAGGGATCACAGGGCAGGAGGAGCCGTGTGTGTGTGTGTGTGTGTGTGTGTGTGTGTGTCCTGAATAAGTGAATCGGAGACGCAGTAGGGCTGGCTGTCATCTGTCCAGGGTCTCGGGATGGTTTTGGAGGGTTAATGTATTCACGCAGAAGCTGATCTGTCTCAGCTGGTCCCTGCCAGGCCGCAGCCCCGCGTTAACCCTCTCCTGCCCAAGCTGCCGGCTGCACAGGCCCCAGTGGACGCCAGGAAGCGTCGGGATTCCCTCACGAGGGCCACAGTGGTACAGCTCCAGCTTTGTGGTGGCTGCCAACCTGTGTCGCTGCTCGTGTGACAGGGCTGCGTCCCCATCTTAGCCCTTGGAGACCTCCAGGGGTAGAGCCAGCTCCCAGGACGAGTTCAAATGGATATTCTCCCAGATGAAGCTGGGTGACCGTCGGGGATTCACCGTGGCTGTGCCTTGGCTCCAGGAAGAGCTTCTCATGCTTTCTCCACAGCCTCAGGGACAGGGGCTTTGCTCTTTCTTCTTGGGCACGTACGCGATGCAACGCGGTGCTTAGCACATATTTGCAACATGAAAATAAATGGGATTTTCCCAAGAGGATCCCACCAGAGATGCCTTATGAATCTGCGGGTCTTGACGCTCTGCCCATTCCTCTGACTCAAGATCCAGCCCACCCAGGTCACTCTCTCTGTCCTCCTTTTGTCACCTTACCGTTGAACTTCAGGATTTTAAGCTATCAGTGATAACAATGACAGGTGGAAACAACACAGTGTAAAACCGTGTGTGTTCACTCTTTCTTAGGGCAAAGAATAAAGTTTCCCAGCACTTAATTTCACCTTTCTATTCTTTTTTCTCTTCTATAATGCGAAAGAATATTGGTCTCTTTAGCAAGTCTGTTTGCTGATCGTATGTTTTGAAACCGTCATTCCATAAATATTGTCTACCTTCAAAAACGTCCCAACCCGTTTGCTTCAGGCCAGAAGGGAAGGATGTATATCTAAAGACATCAAGCCTCAATCTCCTGGGGGTAGTATCAGCCGGTACAGTTGTTCATAGCTTGATTTCTAGAATATTTCCTATCTCTGAAGATGGGGAATCCATGCTGATTTGCATATTTCTGGCAATTTTGGCGAAGAGGAATAACAGCTTAATCCTCACCTCAAAGGCGCTGGTCTGCGCTCTGAGGGCGTGAGGACAGCTTAGTTCAGACCTGTCAGCGGCCCAGGAGCACAGCAAGGCCCTACCCTGCAGTTATCTCATTTTATTTTTCCTGAAGGTACAAATAGCTAAGAGCTTTTCCTGGCAAAATATTCCTGTGTGCATTTTTCTTTAATGTAAGAAGAGGACAGGCAGGTGGAGAAACACAAAATAAGCATGGAGACAATAAAATAAAGATCTCATCTGGGTTCCAAAAGGCTCCAAGTAGAGAAATCTCACTGTCTTTGCCAAGCTCCCGATGCGGCTGGCAAATGTATGCAGTCTTTGAGATGTTTTTTCACGCAAAGCAAAAATTGTCTTCCGTGTTTTCCGTGCCTTCTTTCCTTTTCTTTTTTAAATTTTGAAGTCAAATGACCACTTTTCCACATTTCAAATTTCCAACCTCTTTATAAATGCAGGGAAATAAAATTCTGGAGGCGGAGAAAGATGCAGTAGAAATACCCAGTTTTACACTGTGGCTTGTTGGATACGAGCAAGGGTAAATTACCTACGGCTTCAATTTCCGAGGCGTCTTTAGCACATGCATTTGGTACACGTACGTGGCAGCTGGACTGACAGACCAGGCCCTGATGACTCCAAAGGGTCAATAAAACACATGCCCTGAAGGATTTACACAACAGACAGTAATGGCTTCTTTGGAACTGTTATGGTCTATTGGGTCAATAATAATCCACTTTTTAAAGAGTGCCAAAATATGAATTTACACAGCCAACTGTAATGGCTCCTGATCTATCAGGTGAACTATATGAATTCTTTGAATTTATACACATGCCACAGAGCATGGGTACCTATCAGAATGTACTATTGTGTAAAACAGACATTCCGTGTAGACCCCTGTGCAGCGTGTTTTTTAAAAAATAAATTTATTTATTTATTTTTATTTTTGGCTGCGTTGGGTCTTTCTGTTGCTGTGCGTGGGTTTTCTCTAGTTGCGGCGAGCGGGGGCTACTCTTTGTTGCGGTGCACGGGCTTCTCACTGCGGTGGCTTCTCTTGTTGCGGAGCACGGGCTCTAGGTGTGCGGGCCTCAGTAGTTGTGGCTCGCAGGCTCTAGAGTACAGGCTCAGTAGTTGTGGCACATGGGCTTAGTTGCTCCGCGGCATGTGGGATCTTCCCGGACCAGGGCTCGAACCCGTGTCCCCCGCATTGGCAGGCGGATTCTTAACCACTGCGCCACCAGGGAAGTCCCCAGCTTCTTTTTTAATTGCTGATACAAATGATACGCTGCCACTTGGGAAATGGAGAGAATTTGTTAACATTCAGAAGTTTGATGCCACGATGTATGTTTCACCTTTGACTACATTTCAATAACTACTCTGGATTACTTGCATCAACATAAAGTCTCTTTTCCCTAAAATGAAGTTATTTTCAATCCAAACTACATTTAGTAAAATACCTCGATTGTGCAATTTTGTGGTAGGTTGATGCATAATATTTAATTTACATGGGATGTTTACAGGTAAACATCTGTTGTCTGTGTTTATAATGTCTATATGAAAATAGACATTCCTGAATATCCACCTCTGTAGCTGCACTTAACAAAAATGCCTGCTTCTTTCCAGCAGATGGGGGCAGACAGCAAGAAGCTCAAAAAGAAACAATGTAGAATATATTTTTTCTCCCAGCAAGCCCTGACATTTCAGGGAAAACAAAATAGCTACAAAAGAGGGAAATTAAATGAATAGTTTCCAACAGGAATGGTGGTGCGACATAGTTTTACCTAATAAAGAATCCAGAGCAAATATATTGCAGAGCCCTTCCTTGCTAGAAACCTTCTTCTCTCTTGGCTGTCTTTCTGTTTCAGTTGGAAATTTTTTTCCGGAAGAGGAGCCTGGTGAATTATTTAATAAATAAAATCCATTAAGAAAACCATGTTGAAAGATATCTTCTCAAATTTCCTTCAGATAAGTGCAGCAATAAATGTACCACCAGCAGCTGGCACATATATGTAAGCATTGCAGGCGCACGCTTGCCCACACCTGACACACAGTAGAAAACTCTAGACGCACCCTTATCTTGTTTTATCCACTGCAGATGTGTATATTCTAGTCCTTTGGCTAAAACAGCCATTTCTCTGATTCTTTTGTGAGTGTTTGTGTGTAGATTCCCGCCTGAGCATTAAAAAAAATAAGAATTTTAAGCACAGACTAACTAGAAAATTCCCTGCCTGAAAATTTGGCTTTCCTTGAGGTAGGGAGATTTCTTTCAAAGACCACTCTCTGCTCCATTTAGGATAGATTAACATGTATCGTCCATAACGGACAAACGTCATGGCTGAAGAGTATATATGTACAAGGTTAGAATGTTCTACAATGGATACATGTATATGTATAACTGAATCACTTCGCTGTACAGCAGAAATTAACACAACATTGTAAATCCACTACTCTCCAATATAAAATGAAAATTAAATTTAAAAAAAAGAATGTTCTATCTGGAAGGATTTAGATGTTTTGGGGTCTGGTGTATGATAGCATAATACAGTAAGTTACAGGTCTCACCTTTCTTAGCAAGGAGCTGAGAGCTGGATGACAACCTAGGAATGCCCTGGTCCCCACCCCCCCGGCCCTTTCCGAGTTGTCTGTTTCCTGGAATATCTACCATCTACAGTATTGACTAGGGTATCAGGAGGGAAGGATCTCCATCAGTCTATCTGGAATTGTCATCCAACACAAGATTAAATGCTGCCAGCCTCCTTCTTGGGATTTTCAGTCTTCACATCACGAAGTTTTCAATCAAATTTCAGCAGTGTGCATTTAGCTTACAGAACCGCGAGCACTTACCTTCCCAAAGCAGGGAATTTAGAGCTTGTTTACCTCATATGGTTCCAAGATATCCCCCTGCAAATCTGTTCACGTTTAGGGTGTGAAATGGTTTCCAAATCTGGCCTCTCTCTGTCCCTCTCTCTCTCTCACGTTCCTTACACAGCTAGCCTCTTGGCTGAACAATGACCAGCCAGCAAAGGGTCTGAATAATGAACAAATGCCAGTTATCAGAGGACTTATCCCGGGGCAGCGACCTTGCATTGTCAGTCTTCAAGATGAAAGAGCCGAAACTGTGGACAGAATCGTTCTACGCAGCTTCCTCATTCATGGTCTTCAGGAGGCCCTGATCGCCCCCCAGCTTTGGGCTCACGAAGCAGCCAGAACAGAGGGGGATGGCAACTGTGCCCATTTCTGGTCTCACCATCAGATACCTGTGAGGAAGCTGTGGCTGGGAGGGCTCCAAAGAAACCAACGACACCTCCACTTATGAAGAATTCGGCTCAAACAAATTGACACCAAGCCGATATTTATCTGTCATTGGGCCGATTTGATGCTTGGAATTTCCAATGAATAGACTGATGAGATTTGGGATAAACAGCAGCCTCAGAGGACGAACGTGTATTCTCTCCGGAACGCCAGGAAGGAAGTGGTCCCCAGCTGAGCCAGATGGGAACCCCCGAGACATGCGTCCTGCTATATCCAGGGGGGATAACAGGGTCAGGACCGGCCACAATTCATCTCACTTTTATTGTTTTGTTCATTAGATACTGACGATGAAACCCAGCCCTTGCCCTGGATGGAGTGCTGGGTTTGCACATGGCCCGGGGTGGGGGGCACCTTGTGAGGGAGGAAGACCTGAGGCTCCCGAATGAAGCCACTTAGAAACGCTCTGGGAGCATTCGCGTTTGAAGTTGTTCTGTTTTCAGTTTTCTCACTTCGTCATTCTCTACACGTGTGTTTCTCATTTGATGTTTTACGAGCGCGCATGCGGAGAAGCTCACGTCGCTGAAAAGCCAAACGTCATCCCCTGCCAACTCTTTGGAATTTAAAAGCCTAGATTATCGCTCAGACACATGAAAATGGAAACCCCAGTCGAGGCGAGAAGCCTAACGGCCATCGCTCTGCAGGGGAATTGGAACTCCGGTGAGGTTTCATCTGTTGTCTGCGGCCTGTTGTTTATCTACCACTGCTCTAATGCCTCGGAAACTGGCTCCGTTACTTCTACTGGGGTTGGGATCCTGCCTAGATGTCACGGCCCACTCGAAGCACGTGGTGGGGTGGGTGGAGATGAGGCTGGAGCTTTGACTCTCTGGTGGGCTTACTTCTGGGGAAACTGACCTTCTGGCTTCTAACAAAAGGGGATCAAGCCTGAAAAGAGGCCTGGCTGATGATTGCAGCTGTGAGGAGCTTGCCATGTAGGGCATTTCGCTTTGTTGGGTGCTTGTCAGGGACCCCATTTTCCCTCCTGTGGCATCAGAACCTAGAGCAGGGTGGAGTCTCAGGGTGGAGCCTGAGACTGGGGGAGTCCCTCCCACACCGGGGCCCTGGGTGGACTGGGCCAGACTGGGATATTTATGGACAAGGTGACACCTGACGTCACCTGGGAAATCAGCTACGGATCAACCTTCTCATCACTCGTCCAGGAAAGTGCAGGTTATACGGGTCTGTGGGTGCTTCCTGACACCCCCAACCCATTGCCCACACAAATAACCTCCCTGGAATTAGGTAGAATGGTCCATGATCTCTGTTGCTTAAACACTTTGTTTTCAATGTCCACAGTTAAAAAAGTCTAGCACCTAAAGAAAAAAAAAATCATCCTTCCTTCAGCCCTTTACTATTTATGGCAAACTATGAGAAGGCTAAACCATGTACAATCACCACAAAAATATCATTTATTCTATCAAGTTTACACCCATTAGAACTACCAGAGGTATGAGAAGTTAACAGCTCAGTAGAGCAAATAGCCCTGAAAGGGGTTAGGAGCAAAATGAAGTAAAATTCCCTGTGTGTATTCTCCTTGTGAGTGTTCATACCTTAAACTCCAGAAAATGCCACTAATTGGGCTTGGAGAAGAAACTAAGGTTGGAATGATCTTTGGAGAATGAATTCACCTCCTGCTCCTGGATTCTATGTAGAATTTCTTATATTTAAACTGCAGATGCACCCATAGGAACTTGTTTCCAAAATAGGTAAATATCTTAAAATATTTTAATTGCTTAAACACGATCACACCACTAGCAAAAGGTGGTGGTAAATGGAGCTCTGTGCATCACATTGCATCCCTAAACAAGATGCAGAAATCAATATTTGTTGAATTTATTTAGATATATACTGATTTCATGCTTTTTTTTTGCCTGCATAATATATAGCTTGGGAGATCATTCAGAAGCGGGGAAGGTGATGTTTAGTTTTGGAAGGCTGCTGTAAAATTTAACAAGGTTTTCCACGTGCTCATCACTGGAGATTTGAAAATCATAACATATGATTCCTGCCGTGGAGGATTTTACAGGCAAAATTTTGGGAGTGAAGAGGATGGGAAATTGACATGAATACAGAAATCAATAAACTGAATTAAGTATAATAGTTAATGTGTTTGGTGAAAATGGATTCATGAAAGGTTAATAATTATTAGTTTCATTTGGAAGACTCAGTAGAAAAAAAGGGCTTTGGCTAAGTTCTTGTAGGATGAGTAGAAGTATTCGAGGTGGATGAGGAGACAGTGGAAAGTAATGAGGCATTTTAGGCAGAGAAACACTACTTTCAACTACGTTAAAATTGCGTTTTTGCACCGCCAAACTAAAGAACTACCTCTGCCATTTTACACTGATGAAAACAATTTCCATTATGTTTGCTTTACATTTTTCTTTATCGGTAAACTGTAGACGTTTCCTGGCCGATACACACAGGGGGCACTACAGTTTGAGACTTCACTTAAAAAGTCTTTCCACACCATCCAATTCTGTAGCAACATTATTTGACACACACAAAAATTATCCAGCGTGGGCCTTTCTAAACATTCAATTAACTACACATAGCCCACACGTGGATGATTTAGGTTAGCTATTTCTTGGATCACAAAATGACACTGATTAAAAAAATAAAGCAAAAACTCAAGGATTTAGAAATTCATTTTAGAAACGATTAGAAATAGCAGCATGCAGAGTGCTGCATGCACTAAAAACGGTGTTCCCACAATGTTCTTTGTGGTATGATGGTTTGGAAGTCAAAAGACTGAAATTTTATCCTTCCTCACCCGCCACCATTAATTAGATTTGGGGTCTTCAACGCTACATACACCATCTCTTCACATCAGTTTTCTGCCTGTAAATTTAAGCCAGTAATAAACAAATCATGCTGGAGTTTTTGTGCTATGCACGGTAGGAGGTGTGTGAAAGCATTTCAAAAACAAGGAATATTATCATTAAATTAATGACAACAACAATAATTATTCTAATATGAAATTTCAGGAATGGCAATTGAGAAGTATTTCTTACTTTTAAAATGCTGAAACATGGGAACATTTCTTTTCTATGAAAGTCCTCGATTTGATTTATTTTATACATTTAGCCATTTGCCCAGGTGTGAATCCAGCTATGCACGGTACACGTTGTACATGGATTGTAAAATCAAATAGGTGTATTTCAAGCTTTTAAATTTGCAGGGTGTTCCATCTTGAATTTATCTCTCCTAAGAGGCAAATGAGGGCGAGATATTTAGATACAAAAAATAACCCACTTTTTCCAGAATGCTTCGTGGTGTCACAAAGCTGATTGGGATGCAGTGATTTCCCGAGAACGTCAGAGCAGGTGTACGGAAAAGACACTAAGGTGTCAAAATGAGATGAAACGATGTTGATTTATCAGAGGGAAGTCCCTGTCTCTGCCAGGATGGAAGGGATCCCTGGACTCAGCCCTGGTGAGCCTTGGCACTCAGATGCCCAGAGGCCGCCAGTGGAGGCCCCAGCTCGCCCGTCGACGTGACAACCCGCAGGGAACAAGATTTATCTCCCTCTTTCTGCCAGGGAGCTGAACATAAAGAAGGTAGCAGTGTTTGAGGGATTACAGTGTTGTAGGAAAGACCCTGGTCCTCCTGTCCCTCGTGCTCAGGATAACACAAAACACAAGAAACACCCAAGCAGGGAGAAAGCAGGGGCGGGTGGGGGGAACCCCTGCCTAGCAGCCAAGATGGGTTAGGGTTTAAAAGTTTGAGGTTCCTGCCTCTTGGTAAATCGATGCGTTTTTCTGGTGTGAAATATTCTTGAGTGTTAAAATGTGTTCACACCTGAATGACATCTGGGAGTCTTGAGTCGGCAGAACCAAGGTGAGCATTAATTCCAGTTTGGATGTTAGTTTGGCCTCAGTAAAACACTCCAGTAAAACTAACATTTGAACAGGACCAGAATCCAAGAAGGAGCCACGGATATCAAAGGAAAATAGTAATTCTAAGTGCTTTGAAATCTACACAATTTGTTTGAAAAAAGTTTTTTTTTTTTTCTTACCAGTCGATTTTTTTCACAGGCCCTGTTCCCACTTCATGATTTAATACGGCTTGTCCGGAGTGGGCCGGCAGTCTTAAAGAACGTCAAGTCTTCACTTTCCATTCAAGAAATAAGACCCTCCAAGGACCTTCTAAATATTTCTGTTTTCCATCAGATGAGAGTTACCATACACTGTCATGGGACAATGATCCGACTGGGTTAGGAGGCCTTGGCTTTAGGAACTGGTTTAGGGTTTCACAGGGACTGATGGTGTGACCTTAAGAAGGCACAGCTCTGACCTTGGCTTTTTCATCTCTAGATCTGTGGTAGACTAGGGTGTAGGTCTAGACGACCCCCAGGGATGCATCCCATAGTATTTCTCCGTTTTGTGGCACCTTTTATAAGGTCAGGCATCCACTTGGTAACATTTAAGTGAATGGGTATGTAATTAGTGAATCTGTCATAGACAACAGAGCCAGATTATTAATGCAAAAAAGGTCATTAATGCAAAAAAAGGAATTTGTGGAGTTGGCTTGTGGTCGTCAGGATATTTGCAAAACGCACCTCTCAGTATTGGGCTTCTGTCTTGGGAGAGATGGTTACAAAGTGGGCTCCCAGGCTTCCGCTTTTCAGGCACTATTGGAGGGGCTGCAGGGGGCTGCACATGTAGGGCCCCCTAGCATTAATCTTTCTGTCCAGCACTGTGGGTATCTTATTTCCCTATTTACATTTACAGTATATTTTTTGCAGGGGAGAGCTATTTCTCATTCATGTGTTGAGAGATATTTATTCTAGCAGCCTGCTGTATCTCATCCCTTTCCTCCAATTCAAGTTTTAAATGTCCTTCCGGGAAATTTGGATCCGATGGGTCTCCTTTCTATTGGTCTTATCCTCTCCTTCTTCCCCTGCAGGTGGAGAGAGTTGATGTGGTGGAGAAATGCATTTCCGTATTTTTAAGTACAATATTAACTCATGTCAGATATAACAAGTAGCAGTGCAATGAAATGAACTCAGGAACAGCAAAGCCATTAAGAAAATGTACCATTAGGAAGAGGGCTAGTGTTTCCTGTGGAAGAGATTCACCAGGTATGCACTTGCACACGTTCAAGGAAATGATTTAGAAGTTTATAGCCCTTATAATTACGTTCATTTTAAGAAGCAGAGACTTTTGGAGCCAGAAACATTTTCCTAATTCACTTTATTGGTAAAGAGGTCTAGTTTTTTTTTCATTTCGATGTGATGGAATCTCAGTTCATATGTAATATGTGGACCTATGTGTATCTGTGTGAAGAGAAAACCTTGTGAGGCAATCGTCAGTCTGATATTATGTCAGTTCTGTTGTAGTCATTTTTCTTCTTTTTTTGTTTTCAGAATGTATGAAAGCTAAAGCTTGAGATTTTGTTCAAAACTGTAAAAGCACATATCAAATATTTCCTTATTTCTTTTCATAACATCATAGGGGAGGGTGTTATATCTTTTTCTCCTGCCATTTAACATAAGTAGAAATTGTCAGTCTGAAATTGACAGGGATTTGTTACCATCAACAATGAATTGCTCACATCTGGATCCCCCACCAACATAAGCAGTGCCTGTCAGGTGTCACAACAGTAGGAAACCTTATTAAACTCCAGTGAAAAATACAGTAATTTGGAGTTCAGTGGGTAAGGTGCGAAAGGCATCAGGCGTGTGGTGAGAAGTCCGCCCTCCAGCCTAGAGCTCTGCCCCTCCTGCTGGAGTGCCCTGGGGGTCCGGGCACAGGGACCTTGGTGTTGGTCCACAAGGTATGATTTATCCTCCCACACCCGCTGCTTAATTTGGGGTTTCCTCCTGGGCTTTAGGACCATGTGGTTATGGGCCACTGTGTGAGAATCTCCTTGGCAGGAAGAAAGAAACTGGAATATAGGATCGAGTGACTCACTTGGCCAGCAAGGCAGGCTCGATGGTTGGCTTTTATTTCAACTCTGAAATGCACTGTTTCAGGCTGTCACTGAGGTGAGGGTTCCAGTGTGAACATCTGTCCATCAGCACCTACTTTGGGCCACAGCTCTGAGCACCTGTACTGGGGTATGGGGTTTCTTAAAAGGCATTTCCCTTTCTCATTACATAGCAAACCAATCAATCCCCAAGTGAAATGTTAATTCAAGACGTAATAAGTTCCATAACAAAAACTAACAGGAGGCTGAGACAGAACGTATCAGAGCGGGCTTACTTACTCAGGGTGTGTGAGCTGAGACCCAAAAGAGGAGTTGGAGCTAGCCACATGGAGACTGGGAGGTGGGGAAAACATTCCAGGGCAAGGAGGGAAGATGCCCAAAGGGCCATCAGTAGGACAGAGCTGGGTGCTTTTAGGGAAAGCCAGTGGGTGAGGAGGAGATGCCTGTATGGAGAAGTTGGGGAGACACATGTAGTGGGTAGAATTGTGCCCCCTCTAAAAGATATGCTCAAGTCAACCCCTGGTACCTATGAATGTGGCCTTTATCTAGAAGTAGGATCTTTGCACATGTCATCAAACTAAGATGAGGTCCCACTGGAGTCGGGGGGATATAATCCAGTGACTGGTGTCCTTAAAAGAAGGAAACCTGAACACAGACAGGAGACACAGGGAAAAGGCCATGTGATGACAGAGGCAGAGACTGGAGTGATGCAGCTGCAAGCCAAGGAAAGCCAAGGCTGCTGGGAACCCCCAGAAGCTGGAAGAGCCAAGAGGATTCTCCCCTAGAGCCTTCGGAGGGAGCGTGGCTCTGCCCGCCCTTTTACTTTGAACTTCTAACAACCAGGACCGACCGTGAGAGAATACGTTTCTGCTGTTTCAGGCCATCTTGTTTGTCATTTTTGTTTGTCATGGCAGCCACAGGAAAAGAATACAGTGGGTGAGAGGGAGGCTGGGGAACTTGAGGAAGGAAGCACAAAGAAGAATCATCAAAGGACTTTGAACAAGAAGTGATTCGATCCCATTTACGAGTTTGTGTTTTAAAAAAGGTAACTTTCACAGCTGTGTAGAGAATGGATTGAGGTAGGTGGCAGGGTTTATTAGCGTTTAAGGACTTGTGCAGTTTTTGTTGAGGTGGAAGGAATGCAGATGGAGAGAAGAGGGCACATGTGAGAAATATTTGGGGGACGCAGCCCCGTTTTTCTTGAGTAATTGGGTGGAAGGCTTTTAATGAGCAGGAGGATTTCAGGTGCTACAGGGTAAGTTTAAGGGGAAAACCAAGACTTACTAGTTATAGGAGTTCTTTTTGTAGATACCATGGGATTTCTACATAGAAAATCTGTAAATAGGGATAATTTATTTTTTCTTTTTCAACCTGCATGTCTGTTATTTTCTTTTCTTGACTTCCTGAGCTGACCAGAACTCCAGCACAGGGTTGAACAGTAGTGGGGAGAGCAGACGTCCTTGCTTTACTCCCAATCTTAGGGGAGAATGCATTCAATATTTCATCACTAAATATGATGTTTGTACTTTTTGAGGAATTGGTCATTTCATGAGTTGTCAAATTTATGTTGTAGTGATGTTTGTGGTATTCCCTTATTATTTTTATGTCTGCAGGGTCTACAGTGAAAGGCCCTGTTCCATTAATAATATTAGTAATGTAATAGGAATAGTTTGTCATTTTTCGTTGATCTTTTCAAAGAACTACCTCTTTGTTTTATTGAATTTCTCTATTGTTTTTCTACTTTTAATCTCATTAATTTTTGCTCTTGTCTTTATTATTTCCTTCCTTCTGCTTGATCTGGGTTATTTTGCTCTTTGGTTTTCTGGATTCTTGACATGGCCCCTTAGTTTATGGATTTTAGAATTTTTCTCTTCTCTAATGTAAGCATTTAGTGCTATACGTTTACTGTACTGTACTGCTTTAGCTGCATCTCACCAATTTTGATATATTTCCATCTTCATTTAGTTCTATGTATTTAAAATTTTCCCTTGAGACTTTACTTTTGACCTATAGATTATTTAGAAGTTTTTTGATTAGTTTCCAAATGTTTGGAGTCTTTCCTGTTATTGTTCTGTTATTGATTTCTAATTTGATTCTAGTTTCTAGTTTGAGTGTGATTGGAAAACATATGCCTTAAGATTTAAATTCTTTTAAATTCGGCAAGATTTCTTTTATGGCTCAGGATATACTCCATCTTGGTAAGAATGTGTGTTTTGTTGTTGTTGGGTGGAGTGTTCTAGAAATGTAAATTAGATCCTATTGGTTGATGATGTTGCAAAGTTCGTCTATATTCCCGCTGCGTTTCTCTCTAGTTTTTCTATCAACTTTTGAGAGTGGAGTAGTGAAGTCTCCAATTATAATTTTGAATTTGTCTATGCCTGCTTTCAATTTTATTAGTTTTTGCTTCACGTATTTTGCAGCTGTTATTTGGTACATACACATTTAGGATTGTTATCTTTTTTTGGTTGGTCAGTACTTTATCATTATATAATGTCCTTGAAGGCTACTTTGTATGGTGTTAATAGACACTCCTGCTTTCTTTTGATCAAGTTTTGCAGGGCATATCTTTTATCATTCTTTTACTTTCAACCTGCCTATATTCTTAGAGTTGATGTGAATTTGTTGTTGATATCATGTAGTTGAGTCATGTATTTTAATCCATCTTGGAAATCTCAGTCTTAGTTGGGATACTTAGACCATTTGCATCTAATATAATCCTTGGTGTGTTAGGTTGCAAGTCTATCACTTTACTTTTTTTTTTTTTAACATCTTTATTGGAGTGTAATTGCTTTACAATTATGTGTGTGTTATTTTCTGCTTTATAACAAAGTGAATCAGCTATACATACACATATATCCCCATATCTCCTCCCTCTTGCGTCTCCCTCCCACCCTCCCTACCCCACCCCTCTAGGTGGTCACAAAGCACCAAGCTGATCTCCTTTATGTGAAAATATTTGGTTTCTCCTTCATTCCTGGATATAGAATTATGGGTTGACAGTTCTGTTCTTTCAGAACTTGAAAAACGTCACGGCAGTTCTTCTGGCCTCCAGGGTTTCTTATCAGAAATCTGCTATCATTCTAATTGTTTTTCTCCTTTAGGTGAGATGTCATTTCACTCTTGCTACTTCAAGATATTTTTTTTTTCTTTAAGTTTCAGGATTTGACTATGATGTATCTAGTCAAGGATTTCTTTGGGTTTATCTTGTCTGGGGTTTTCTCTGCTTCATGATTCTGTAGGTTTATGCCTTTGTCTAAATTTGGGATATTTTCAGTCATTAACCTTTGAATAGTTTTTCAATCTTAACTTCTCTCCTTCTCAGGCTTTGCGAAGAATGTCAGATATTTTGTCACAGCCAAAAGGCTCTGTTTGTTGTTGTTGATTTTTTTTTTCAATCTACTTCTCTCTATTGTTTAGGTTGGATAATTTCTAATGTTCTATCTTCAAGTGCACTGACTCTTTCCTCTGTCCCCTCCATTCTTCGGTTGACCCTATCTATTCAGTTTTTAATTTCAGTTACTATGTTTTTTTTAGTCCTAAAATTTTCACTTGGTTCTTTTTTATATGTTCTATTGCTTTGCTGAGACTTTCTATTCTTATCTTTTTCAAGCATGTTTGTAACTTCTCATTGAAGTATTTTTACGATGACTGCTTTAAAATCCTTGCTAGATACTTCTAGCATCTTTATCATCTCAATGTTGGTGTCTATTGATTGTATTTTCTCATTGAAGTTGAGATTTTTTCTGTTTCTTTCTATGATGAATGATTATTGATTGAGACCTGGGCATGTTTTGTATGATGTTATGAGTCTCCGGATCATATTCAAGCCTTCTACTTGGCAAGCCTCATCTAATGCTGCTCTGGCAGAGTAACAGAGGTAGGGATGCCATTTGTTATACCAGCTTGGGTGGAAGTCTCTGCCCCCCACTCAGTCTCTGTTGATATAGGAAGACAGGGAGGTGGGGGCCCCTTATCACTGCAGAATGGAGTGAGGAGCTCAGACACCCCACTTGGCCTCTGCTGGTACCAAGGGGCAGGGTGCCTTGTCACTCTCCCTACATGGCCTTCACTGACATCATGGCATGGTGACCTTGTTTATACTGTTCACCTCTGATACACCCTGGTGGGGAGGGGTGGCTGGGGTGAGCTGGAAGTCTAGGCCTCACCATGGGGCCTTTGACAACACTGCGGGGGAGGCTGGGATGCCTTGTGATAGCCTAGTGATGGTGGGAATCTACACTCCCCATTTGCTGGCAGTGGTGAGGGTGAGTACAGTTATTTACTGAGGTGTTTGGCTGGAGTAGAATGAGTTTTGTTAAAAGTGTTCACTTTTACTAAACTGCCCCTTTGTCTAGTGAGAACAGGCTTCTTTTGGTCCCTTTTTTCGTCTGTGCTTATGGGTATTTCTGGGTTCCTGGCTTCTCTAGTCTAATACTCAGTTTAGTATATTCAAGACAGACACACACACAAAATTAAAAAATGATACCACTGTGTGTTTCTTTGGGTTCCCAGGTCCCGCTGGTCTGCTTTCTCCTCTCTAACTTTTAGAGTCTTCTTATGTTTGTTCTAGGGATAATGTGCAGGGATTTTAGGTGTCGTTAGCAGGAGGAACAGTAAAAATTATGTCTACTCCATCTTTCTGGAAGTGTAAGTGTCTAGAGTAATTTTTAAAAGGGTTGAGCATGTTATTACATTATCTGTTCCTTTTGTCATGCTTCCAGATCAACAGAATCCCGTCCTTGTAAGCAGCTTAGAAGGCGATTTCGTCCCTCCCTCCCTTCCTTCCTTCCTTCCTTCCTTGTTTTCTTCTGTCCTCCTTCCCTTCGTTACTTCTTCCCCATTGTCCCTCAATTTCCTTAATTCCTCCTGCTTCTTTTGATTTTCAAAAAGAATTTAATAACAGGTAATAACAGCAGATACTAATAAAATTGTTTAAAATTTTTTTTCGGAGTTAAAATGTTTGCGTTTTCCTAAATCCTGTGAAAAGTTCGTATCCCAGTGATTTCATCTGGTTTGGAAGAATCTGGATCTACCCTATACTTTCTTAGCGTGAGGCTGGAGAGCCCTAAATAAAAAAAGAGAGACAAGTTTTGATGAAATGATCACTTTCTAAATCAAGAAACCTTTTGCTGTTGTTTTTGAGGATGATTGATTGCTTTTGACTCTATTTTTGTGTTGACAATCCCAGCAGCTTTCATGTTCAGCATTTCCTTTTGTCATCACCTCATTCACATCACCCTTCAGTAAAGCACAGATACCCCCCTCTGTCTCATGTCTTCCTTCCTACGAGAAATGAGCTACTTTTAGATGTAGAATTCATACTTGTTTTGTCCCAGGGATAAGATTAGCTGAGTGCAATAGGAGGTGACTGTAGTACTGAGTTTATTGCTGGTAACAGTAAGTAAGATCAGGCAAGTAGGATTTTAATAAGGTGCCCTCCGATTTCTCTCCTTTCACCCAGATTTATGGCCCATCTTTTCATTCCTTGAATTTTCCAGTCACTTCATAATTACTTTCTTGGGTTTTAATTCAGGCTTACATCAGTACTGGGAATTCTCTGGTGGTCCAGTCGTTAGGACTTGGTGCTTTCATTGCAGGAGCCTGGGTTCAATCCCTGGTAGGAGAACTAAGATCCTGCAAGCCGTGCAAAAAGAAACAAAAACAAAACCAAAAACCTGTACTTCAATTAAAAAATAAATAAAGGGGAAAAAAGGCAAAAACAATTTACTTCATTAAAAAAAAAAAAGCTTACATCATTATATTCTCTCTGCCAAAATTCTGTACACTATTGACAGTGTTTTAACAAACAGGGGAGGAGTCCATATTAGTTTTGGACATAAATTCCTTCCTCACTTCAGTCATATCTCGTCACGACCATGGACTGGGGACAGATTGTCCTCTGCCCGTGTGAGAGGCATTCCTACAGACATGGTTGAAGCCACGGACTGAAGGACCACCCTGTAGGGACTACTGTACATTGTGAACCTGATTCAGACTAGGAGTGGAAACTTATCACCCACATCCCAATTGAAGGGAAAAGAAATATAGACATAGCGCACCAATAACACCGTAAAAAAGGATAAAGAACTCCATGTAAGTCCTTGTCCTCAGGGAAACTGCACTCTGTAGAAAACAGAACCCCAGCACACATGTGGGATCACTTGGTGTCTTAAAATAAAATGTTCTTGCTCAGAATTTCCATAGCAGCCATTTACGGGTTCATCTACCCACCAGGTCGCAACATCACAGATGGTAGAAGTGAGAAGACCAAGAGTTCCTGGTCCAGCAATGTGTGTCTAAAGAAGGAATGACATCTCCGTATCAGGTTGCTTTCATAGGAAGCCATGAGATGCCTGATTCTTCATAAATCCGAAAAAGGAGATGAAATTTCAACCAGGTCATCTGTCAGGCAGAAGGTTTTGATTCCTACTGACGGGGCTTCAGGTGTTCAAGGTGAAGGAGTTATCCTCAGGGGCCTGGGCTGTCCTCGGCCTTGGACACAATAGATTGTGAAGTAGCTGGAGGAGAGAGAGCTTCTGGAGGGGGAGGGGGACGCCTCGGGGATGTGTCCTCGGCCACCTGCGCCCCGCACTTGGAGGCGGCTCCAGAGGGAGAGTGGTTCTCCTGGAAGATGCCAGCCATCAAACGAGGAGAGCCCTCGAAAGGCAGAAGCAACGCGTCTCCTGGAAACAGCAAGGCCTCCAGAAAACAGCCAGTGAGCCCGTCCCCTTCTGTTTGGCGTTGGTGCCACTGACGAGGTGTCTGAAGTCACCGATTGTGCAGACTAACGGAGTGGGAACCCGGCCAACGCCCGAGCCGAGAATCCAGGCAAGGTATCAGGAAAAGGCTTTGCTTTTTCTCCTCTTCCCCGCCCCCTTTCCGCCCTTTCCTTCTTTTTCTTCCTCTTTAAATTCAGGAATATTTTATTTAAAATGAAATCCCCTGTAAAGTCGTGCATGGCCTTTTATTTAAAGACGTAGCATCTCTGAGAATAAAGGAAGGAAGAGAGGAAATTAAAAAAGGGATGAGGGAGGATGTCTGGCAGCTTGGCCTCTCACCAAGTGACCCTTTGATGGACCACATGGGACTCAGAATGCTGTGCGCTGACCAGGGAAGCCAGCGATTTATGGCTCCTTGTTTGGGCTTTTGATAAGTATCTCTGTAAAGTGGTGAGAGGAAAAACAACCCCGGCCCTACTATCGTTGCAGAATTCCTGTAAATTATTTTAAGATGAGAGAGGCCACCAGGACTAGAGAGAAATAACCCCCAGATTCAGGATATTTATGTGTGTTTCATTTAAAAAATCTGGGCCACAATGTCCCAATGATCATTAAGCAACCTGTCTGGGTGTCCTTCAAAAGCCAGAGGATTTGTTCCCTGGGGAGGATGAAAGAGTTATTCACAAGGCGGGATCGAGTGCCATTGGGCCACGTCCCATGCATGAAACATGAGGAGGCCTGGAACCCATGGGATCACCGGTTTATTAGGAAGTTCTGTTGGAAAGTCTCTTGGAAGAACATAAGGGGATAGTCTTTCCATCCCCTTTACCCAAAGCCAAAGTGTGATAGTGGTAAAAAGTGCTGCTTCATTTAGTCAGGTGACAGGCATTGGCTGAAGTCTGGTGTCACAAAGGAAGGAGATCTTCCTGTTAATTTAAGGCAGTGGTTCCCAACAGGTGGCCCATTTTGCCCCTCGGAGGACATTTGGCAAGCGCTGTGGACGCTTTTGGTTGTCACCACTAGGAGGCGCTACTCTATCTGGTGGGTTGAAGCCCGGGCTGCTGATAAACCTCCTACAATGCACAGGACAGCCCTCACACAAGGAATCAGCCAGTTCAGTGTGTCAAGAGTGCCAAGACTGAGGAATCCTGACTGAGGGGCTCCTTTGCAAGCCATTGATCTCACTGTCAAGGACTTAATCTTCCAGGACCACTGAGAACATTCTGTCTTCAGAATATCTGTGTCGGCTCTTCTGAAAGGTCCTTGGTTAGCTCTGCTGGATAAGGAGATCTCACATGGGCTGTGTTTTGTTTTTGTTTTTGTTGTTTTTCGTTGTTTTTACTTTTGTTATGGCCAAAGGCTTTCCCCCAGAAAGCTACAGCAAAACTTTATACTGTTTTCCCCAACAGGGCTTCAGAAAATCCATCACCATAGTGGAAAAGCAGAGTCCTCTTTTTATCCCAAGTTCAATGGGTTATTACTACAATGGACCACCTATTGTGACAGTATATTGTTGCTGGGATGATCATTTCTTTCCATTTTAAAGCACTAAGGCTTCCAACTTCCTAAGATCACTATAGAGTAAAGACATGATCATCTGGAAAGATCCACCAGAAAATTGACCAAAATGAAGACCCTGAGAAAGGGGGCTTTCTCCTGGGATAATCTGGTGCTTACCTGTGGGCTCTGACATGTATTGTCTGAAAGGTGTTTACGCCATGCATGTCCCGGGAGGTAAACGGCTCCTTCTTTTTTTTGCAGCAGGTTTTACAAAGGACTTCTGGCTGCTTATGGAAAATATTAGTGTCAGGTGTTTTTCTTTAAGCTGTTTCTGCTAAAGCAGAATTGAGGTCAAGAGAAGCAGAAGCTGCCGTTCTTATTCAACTTTTATGGACAAAGAACCTTGGGCTTCAGACTTGTCAGTCTTCCCACAAGGCTCTGCTCAGTAGAAGATCTGGGTGGATGATTCACGTGTTTCTGTGCGTTTGATCTTCTCAGGTAAGTAGAACCAGCCTGCTGGCTGGCTGCTATGGTGTGCTTCTTCCTGGCAGTGGTGTCTTCTGAGACTGATGTAATTCTTTTAATTTAATTTAATTAATTTATTTGGTTGCACCGGGTCTTAGTTGTGGCAGGCGGGCTCCTTAGTTGTGGCATGCGAACTCTTAGTTGCGGCATGTGGGATCTACTTCCCTGACCACGGATCGAACCGGGCCCCCTGCATTGGGAGCGCGGAGTCTTGACCACTGCGCCGCCAGGGAAGTCCCTGTCATTCTTTTAAGACTGATGTTTCCCTGAGGACACACTGAGCACCGAGTGTTTGAGTCGCATTCAACTCCAGGAATGACCACCACCCTCGCACTCTGGTCTCTTTCTCTCCCTCCTTCTTTCTTTCAAGCACATTATATGTTGAGATGGGTCGCTATTGACAGATGATACAGAATTCACTGGTTAGAGAAGGGAAACCATGAATAGCATGCAGAATTTAAAGAAGGCCCCCAAACCTGAAGTTCCCCCAAGTCTCCAGGCTTTATTCCCCCATAAGTGGATCAAGCAGCCAAGGGGACCCTCTGCTCACAGAACAGCCCCCAGGAAGTGGGTGTGTCAGTGACCATTTTACCTTCTCTGAAGTCAATTTCTTGGTTTTCAGCTCACAGCTCACCTGAGGTGCCCATTTCTGGGCACAGTGGGACACTTGACATTCCCTTGAGAGTTTCAAGTATGTGTAACTCCAGCTGTGCAGCAATGGATGCAGCATCATGGAAGGTACTACGGTGCTTACAGAACAGTCCAGCCTGGGGCGCCCTCCAGGATCTGGTTAGAGGGATTACATCACAAGTTAGATAGCATCCGGGTACCAGAATAGCCTTTGAAGAGTGTGCATGATTGCCTGTCAAGTGAAAGGAAGATGCAACTGATGCTGTTGGCTCCTGAGAAGCAGAGATTACCATAGATGACAGTTGTCGTGGGAGACTTCCCGGAAGTGGTGTGGGTGGGCTGGTGTTTGAAGGAAGTGATAGTGAGATAATAATAATAATAACAATAATAAAGCTATCATTTGCTGAGATCCTACTATGACCCAGGCACTGTTCTAAATGCTTGATATGAATAGTTTTGTTGAAGTCTGGTCAATTTTCAAGGTGGTGCTGTTATGATACCCATTCTGTAGATGAGGAAACTGAGGCAGGGGAACATTCAGATGGGAAATTTGCATGAGCAGAGGCATGGCAGGGGGACTTACAGCTTTGCAATGGAAACAGGTCTTAGAGAACACCCAAGGAGGATCTGCCACTTGCCTCAAGCCATGAGGTGTCCTGGGGGAGCCACCTGGAGACTCTTGTTAGCCTCCCCAGTGTTTGCTCTGTGACCCTGGGGGAGAGAGGGAGATGAGAGTCTCCAGGTGCTAGTCAACTAGCACGTCGACTAGTCTGGTTGGAGCAGAGCATTCATAAAGGGACATAAGAGGTCTCTTGGCCTAAAATCTTGATTTACTTATGGCAGGCAATCACGAGTGGTGAGATCAGGCAGTGATTAGAGGAGAGTGACCTCGGAGTTGAAAGCAGAGCGGATCGGATGCAGAGGGGGCTGGAGGGAGGCAGATGAGTTGTTACTGGATCCAGGTTTGAGATGATTAGTCGGACGGCGCTGGGAGTAGAAGGAGGGGGTAGGATACGTGAACAGGCAAGAAGACCGGCACTGACGGGCTATGACCAGAAGGAAACAAATCTTCACTTCCTACCAATTCAATGTGGACGATGATTATTGTAAGAGGAAATGATCAGGCAGTGAT
Organism: Eubalaena glacialis; assembly: GCF_028564815.1. NCBI lineage: Eukaryota > Metazoa > Chordata > Mammalia > Artiodactyla > Balaenidae > Eubalaena > Eubalaena glacialis. Next base: position 3,375,047 of record NC_083730.1, read on the forward strand.
GACTTGAAGGATAATAATGAGCATGGAAAGAAAAGTACGACAACCAACAAAATCAATCCACGTGTCTGGCTTTGTGATTTACCCAAATAATTTTCTGAAGAAAGCACTGGTGAGGACCAGCACCTCCAAGCTGGTTTTCGGTTGTGATTCTCCTGGAAATTTTCATCCTCTCTTCCGTCTCCCCAGTGCTCTTGGGATACCTCGTGTGCCATTTCCAAAGGGGAAGCAGGAGGTTTTCAGTATGCGGATTAAGAGATCACATTTGCTTAGAACTCTCAATCCCTACCTCGGAGGTGGCCGGCCATCCATCACCCGAGAAGCACATCCTGAAGAAGACGCTGCTTCCCAGCTGGAATGGAACAGTGGGTTTGTAAGAGAGAAAGAGCTGCCCTTTCCCGCTCCAAGAATTCTTGGCTTAGGAAGGAGATCTTCCGGAAGCTATCCCTCCCCAGAGATCTCTCCATGACATTGTTTAATGTCCAGTTAAGTCCTAGAGGTAACTATTAATAAAACCATTGTGAAGGGAAAATGAACGCTGAAGAGGATTAAAACAGGGCTCCGAGGGGAGCTGGTGTTTGGATGCAGGTGTGACCCCTGCCCTCCGTGTCTGCACTTCTTGCTCTAGGCACCAGACCACAAAATACACAGAAAGCAAGTAAGTGGATGTGGGTCTGGCGGTTCAAGTATGAGGAACGGGACGTTCTGGTCTGAGAGCATTGGCCTTGTCAGCTAAGGGACACTTGAATTTGTGGATTGTTCTGCCCAGAAATGAAACTGAAACTCACTGGTCACGATGAGTTGCCTCCAGCAGGTTCGATGCTGTTGACTGTTACTTGTAGGAGGTACAACTCTTGGTTCCCAAAATCTTGGCCAAGAGATAGAAAAGTCTTTAGTTTTTAGTAACTGATTAAGTTTCCAAGTCAACTGCCCTTTCTCTGGTAGCGGCAGAAACTTAGTAAGAGTCACTTGGCCCCTTGAACCCACCCCACCGTTCTTCACAGCATCGCCCAGATGTTGAGGAAAGCCTGTGGTCCTCTCCGTCCTCTATCTGGAGCCACCCGCCCGCTTGGGAGCAGCTGTGCTGGCCGTGGTCCCATCTGGGGCTCCCCTTGATGGTCTCTCTCTGCTGTGACTCCCATGGCACTTTAGGGCACAGGAATCTTTCTTCCTTGCTTTTGCCACGTACCAGAGGACAGGAATCTCTGTGGGGCACCATGGACCTGCTGACCCAGACTTGCTTTGCATACGCTCCCTCTGGAGTCTTGTCCTGACGACCTACCTTAGGTGTCTGGAAACTCTGCATCTTACAAACTTCTTTCAGGCTTTACAGCCTCCCAGGAACCTACCTGCAACTGTACTCTCATCTTTTCTTGTCCATCTTTCTTCTCTTTCCCTACAAGCTAGTAAAATTTTATCCAGTCTAAGGGTGTGCTGCAGTGGATGATTGGGGAGAGACGCCTACCTCCCACCTCTTTTCCAAATCTTCTGTGTGTCTTGGCTTGCTTATTTGTTCCTCTGAGGGACTACGTTTTCGGAGCAAGTGAGCCAGAAGACATTCACAGATTCTTTTCTTCTTCCTTTGTGGAATTCTTCCCCTGAGGCAATAAACACAGAACAGCATAGGTGCTTGAATAGGGTAAACACAAAGGAAAGCAATGAATTACCAGAAAAAATAAATAGCAAAATATTTCAAATAATAGTATCCTGCCATTGCAAAATATGAAATTTGGGCACACGATGTACGAGTGAGTGGAAGATGTATGAAGGTTTTTTGGCAACTTGAAAAGTCAAGATCTTTAAACTTTTGTCAGCAGGAAAGTGATGCATTTTGCTGGTTGGCTTGATCCTAAAAGAAATGGTTTTAGAAAGTGTACCAAATGCAAATTTGTTTTAACCTGGACCTGGAATATAGTCCCAAAGCAATACCAATAGGAAGGTCCAGATTTTACTTTATGTTTTTACTAAAATGTTTGGTTATCTGAAATCTTTAGGCTTAGTTGTGTATCTGTCTCACTCTGGGTCTGTACTAATTTGCAAATGTGCAAGGAGAGCTGAATGTTTGGTCAGGATTGTAAATAGGGTTAATTACATACATATATTTTTAAGGGACTTTGTCATTTTCACAGAGAGGAAACCAAACCCTAGGTTTGCATCACTGTAATAACTGATTCTTTAGGAACCACAGCTCTTTTTGAAAACCTTAGGTGTAAACCCATCAAAACCAAGCCAGATTTGGCAAAATCCTAAGGTGAGTTTGCGTTCCTTTTTGGATTCCCTTTCTGCCAACCTCCTGCAGCTTTCTATATCCACTCAGTCTTTTTTTTTTTTTTAATTTAATTTATTTTAAAATTAAAAAAAATTTTTGGCCGCGTTGGGTCTTCATTGCTACGCGCGGGCTTTCTCTAGTTGCGGCGAGTGGGGACTACTCTTCGTTGCGGTGTGCAGGCTTCTCATTGCGGTGGCTTCTCTTGTTGCGGAATTCGGGCTCTAGGCGTGAGGGTTTCAGTAGTTGTGGCATGTGGGCTCAGTAGTTGTGGCTCACAGGCTATAGAGTGCAGGCTCAGTAGTTGTGGCGCACAGGCTTAGTTGCTCTGAGGCATGTGGGATCTTCCCGGACCAGGGCTCGAACCCGCGTCCCCTGCATTGGCAGGCGGATTCTTAACCACTGCACCACCAGGGAAGTCCTATTCAGTGTCTTTTATGTTAAGTGTCTGCTTCGTAAATTAAGTGTAGAACTTTACAACTGGGAAAATATTTGTCTTTCTTGACAACTCTAATATCCTTAGAATATAGCAGGTTTCACTTTTTGCCTTGACTGCCAGGAAGCTCAGAGCCAAGTTCAGAACTCAGTTAGGGTAAATATCAAACCCCTGGCTGCTTGTATAATTATTTACTCACTTTACATTGTTTAAACTTAACTTTTACATTTTTACCTGACTTCCATCTTAAATACTTTTTTCAAAAATTTTCACGAGTATATATATATATATATATATTTCAGTTGTAAGCTCCCTGAAAATATTTTTGGAAGTAGGCAAACTATGCATAATAAGGACACATTAGCATTATTTCAGAATTATCCATGAAGATAAGCTTGTGTTCTTGTCACTTATCAAAACAAACGTGTGTACAGTTTGGGTGGGAAGCTTCGTTCAGAAGTTTAACAAGCTCCAGAAACTAGGGGTCACCAGATTGTAGGATGTGAGGCCGTCTTTGTTCAAGAAACAGATGCACTTCCTCATCAACCTTTTACCACCCTCTCCCCTGAGCGGGGCGCTGACACACGCCTGCTGATGCGGGTACCACACTCGGGCTGCCTGGCTGAGCCTAAGCTATACCAAGTATGCACTAACACTAAGTCTCCGTTTCCTCGTAGGCAAACCTTTTCCTTTAGTTGCAATTGTTCTATCTTGAAACATTTTGCCCTAGGAGTCTTTGACAGCCCCGTGGAGCTCCCTGGGACGCTGGGTGGTGGTGCAGGTATTTTGAGAGTGTTTGTGGCCCAGTCCCTGGGGCAAGGAAGGGGCTCAGCACGTATGCAAATCTTGCTGCAAGAGGTCTGATGACTTGCTCACTTCCTGCCCAGGTTGTAACATTGGCTTCCAATCAGGTTTATTGGTTATTATTTCCCAAACTTTTCTGGTGAATAGAATGGCCTGGGTGCCCGTGCCCACTGCAGAGCCCTGCGCCCCATCCCAGGGCAACAACAGAATCTCCAGGGCAGGCACCTGAGGGTCTGGGTGCTTACCAGAGGCCCTGGAATCCTTGTCACCAGGAAGTTTGAGAAACCCGAGGCAAGCTTCAGCTTCCAGGACCTGACCCGCGTCCCTGGATTCCCAGGCAGGGCGGGGAGAGCCCGGGCCCTTCTCTAACGGCCTCTGCCTTCGAAATTGCCAAGCCGGGGTTCAGATGTTCTGGCTGAGGGCCCAGAACTCATGGAGCTCCACTTAGGATGTGAGGATGTGGGTCCTCCAGACCTGGTACAGCCGCAGATGTCGGCTCAGCTTGATTGGCAGGAGAAGATGGGCGACTCTCTGTCTCAGAAGGCATTTTCTGAGTCACTCGGCCACGATCATAGGCTCAGAACAGGCGAGGGCTTCTTAAAGGGCAAATGGGGACCATGAGATTGGGCTGCTCTGCAACCATTGTTCAGCCCAGCAGTGTAGTAGAATTTTACCTGAAGACTAGGTAACATACTCCCAGGCTGGCTCTCATAGTGGTGACGTTGCTCTGGGCTGACGGGTGCTGGGTCTACACTGCAGAGACTTCGGACCACAGGCTGGATGTTCGGGAATCGCAAAAAGGCATAATGAACCCTTCTTTGGGCCATGCTGTCGTTTGCCTGCGGTCTGGCAGGTCTTCCTGCTCATTCTATGTTTGTCCATTTGTAAAGCGCCCACCTGCCTCCCAGGGTAATGGAGAGGAGTCATTCACAGAATGATTTTAAAGCACTTTTCAAGGAGAGCCTGCTGTAGAATTGCTTCATAATAGTGAAGTTTTCACTTGAGTGGGTATTGAAAACAAAGGATTGACCTTCCTGGAAAGGAAAACACTCCTAATTTACCACAAATAGAAACAAATACATTGTTCGTTTGTAGCTGTCAGGTCACTTGCTTGCAGGGGGTCAAGCCCGGGGCCATGAAACAGACACTGATTCACCTCCCCCACTGTTCAAATTTGAACACATTTGGAGAAATCCCTTCCAGGTCTCCTGAGGCAGGGGCTCTCTACTCCGAACTGCGGACTTGGCTTAAAAAGGACACAGTTACGAGGACCCCGTAGTTAGCCCTGGGATCACAAGCTCTTCAGTTAGTTGCTGTATTTCCATCCTAGAACCCGCATCCACAGGGTGATTATGGGATTTTTTCCACACATCGGATAGATGTACTTAAATGCCACAGGAAAGCCAATATTTTCTGTGTTGGAATGAATCTCTAAGCTCTTCTTTGGAGAGAGAGGAGGCCCAGTCATTCCTTACCTTTAAGTATCATTGCCTAGTCAGGGCCTCTTAATAACTCTATAAACTGTGCAGGTATTATCACTCCCATTTTATGGATGATAAAACTGAGGCCGGAACGTCAAATAACTAGATAGATGACCTAGAATTATAGACATGGGAGCATAATGTAAGCCTGATCTGAGCCCAAGTGCTGTTTCCCTGCAAATTATGCTGCCTTAAGAAACTGATTTCTTTAGGTATTTGGCCAAGTGTTTTTCTAGTCAACAAATTAAATTTAGTCCCCAAGAGTGGGACTATGGGGAGGAACAAGTGGTCTTGCTGGGCGTTTTGGGTTTAAATCTTACATTGGAAAGAATATGCTTTCTTATTTGTCAGTGTCAACATGATAAATAAAAGCACCCTATCGGCAACGAACATCAGTAAGTAACTGGCATTGACATTTTATAATTATGAAAATTTAAAAATGTTCATGTGGTAATAGTGGCACTGATAATATTGATGTGTCATGGTCTGAAAGCACTCACTTTAATGTTTATGTGTCCCCAGTACATAATAATAAATTAAGTAGGCAAGCATTGAGTCCCCGGCATTTTTCTCATTTATATGATTAGTAAACCAGTACTCCATTACATGGATAAAGTACTAGTTCAGAATTACCATATTGCAGAGTTTTCTCTGTAACCGCTTGCAAAGACCTCTTGAGTAAATTTTTAGTCTTTATTTCTGGATGACTTTCTTTTTTCATAAAATGGCAACATACCTCTTGTATACTGCACCCAAAAAAGTCTACTTAACCCTTAGATTTTTTAGAAGAAGATTTGCAAATAGATTGCTCATCTGCTACAATTAATGATGTTAATCCTCAGCCCCTATTACATTTGTCCTGGATGGTTGAGGAAAGTATCAACTTAACCAACACATCTTCACCAGGAACCTTTCTGTCTCTGCCGGAATCAAGAATGTATTTCTTAGTCCACACATGGTGTCCCCGGACTGTTAAGACAGGGTTGCTGAAGAGGGATTCCATGGAGTGTCATCTTGCATTTTTTTAGTGATTATTTTTTTCAGAATACAGACTGCAATACTGCTTCTCCTTTTGGGGGTGGCAGGCATCCCAGCTCTTGGGGTGCCCATAGTGAAGCAGGTTTCTGAATGGGGTCGATGAGTTTCATCTGTGGCCAGAGTTAAATTAGACACAGGCTCTCCCCACTAAACAGAGCCTGGGCCATATACAAGTCAAATCTGCTATTTTTCCTTGGGCAATGATTTATTTCCCTCTTAAATTGGCTGGACCAGTTAGTTTTTTATTTTTATTAAGTCACACTATTCTTAAATGAAACTATTGATTTAAAGTCAGCTTAGTGAGGATTTAATTTGTTTTCAGGGGATTAGAGCAGGTAGAATGGGATAATTTTACAATAAAGTGGAACAGAAGCGTTCCTTCACAGTAGCCGCCCCTTTCTTTCCTTGCCAGGCTGCACAGACGTTACAAATTTTCAAGTAAATTGTGGAAATACATTCATAAATCAGTCCTAATTCCTTGGCCTGCTTAAGAGTGATTCAAAGGAGCGTTTTCCCATGACCTTGTCCCATTGTCCTTCTAGCAATCGTCCAAACGTTGGTGCTAAAACACAGGTGTGTGTGCGCACACACACACACACACTTCTCCTTAGGGTCAATATATCATTTTATTTCACCATCCTTCCTTGCTTTGTGTTGCATCGCCCTTTTTCACGCAATGTTTTCTTTCTGTTGCACGTGGAGGGTGTGGAGGGAGACTGGCATGGGGGACACCTGTCTGGTCCTGTTGTGTTGATCCCCCCATCTTCCTGCCCTCCAGGCCCCACGCCCCTCTGCCCTGTTGCATCAGCCTGGCCTCGCTTCCCCAGGAGGGTGAGTTCAGAGGGCAGGGGAGCCACTGGGGAGGGGCACACGAGCCCCTCTCATGATGGCCTGAAAAACCAACTGAGCGACGCTCTCCAAACCAGCTAGGAAAGGTTTTCTGCTGTTTGTTTTCAGAAGTACAGCCTTGTCATTGCCAGTCTGTTATCTCTGAACTTGGCTGTCGCTGTCTATTTCGAGAGGAGTCTTTTCTTTCTATTGAAATCAGATAGACTCAGAACTGTTTTCAGATTAATGGCCCTTGGTCTAGAAATTGCGAAACCATTTTGGTCAGTCATTCTGAACATTTCCAGTTCTCCCCGATCCCCTTCCACTAGAGGAGCTGGGGCTGAGTCTTGCTGAGCATGAGATGACCGAGCCCATCTGGTGAATCCTCCGCAGCCACACAGGCTGGTCCAGCCTGGCCGTGCACGTGAGCCCACCTGGCCTCGCGGCAGCCTCCATCCCCTTTCCTGTACCAGAGCCTTGAATCCTGAGGAGCTGGTTTCATGCCACTCACAGTGGATCAGGGAGTCTGGCGGGCTTTTCTCTGGAACCACAGGTGTCCACTGAGAAGCGCACATCTGTCCGAGGAATGGGGTCAGGGGTCCCCCACTGAACAGCCTTCAGTGTTGGGATGAAAGGACAATAGGGGTTTAGATCGTAGGCCAGAGACATCAGGGGCTTCTTGGGTTTGCCCTCTGTGGCATCTGCTGGAGATGCAGAGAGCAGATGAGTTCCTGAGTCACGAGGCAGAGGAGAGGCCAGAGACGTGGTTATGCCCAGGCCTGGAGAACACACAGCAGATACACGTTGCCCAGTCCTTGGTGAGAAGGCTGGCTGGGAGAAACTGGAGAAAATACCAGAGGCCCGGAGCCCAGTGGGCGCTGTGGCTTGAGAAACCGGAGCTGAGCTAGGATTTGTGTGGGTGCTGAAAAGGCAGAATCGCTAATGGATTCAAAGAAAAACTCCATTTATTTTCTGAGTGGTCAGAGGAAAGTGTCTACTTACAGGTGTCATGAAAAGCATAAAGATATGGAAGGGAAATGCTGCAAGCAACAGCATGGGAACAATGGCAGGAATGGAAACAGAGATCTGACGCCAAAAGGCCAAGAACTTTCAAACCAACACAGTTCTAGAAAATTCCAGCAATACAGGTGGTGATCAAGCCATTGAGGGCAGGGGAAGTCCAAGAAATAGAAGATGCCAAAGACAACATCTCACACGGAGACAGGGATCTGCCCGTCTGTGTTTCAAAGATGATTCCGACATGTTAATTAAGAAGAATCTTACAACCTGCCCCCTCCAAAGTGAAAAAAAAAAGAGCAGTTAAACAAATAAAAAGAGATACTTGTTCTATACATTAAGGAGTCGTATATGCACATAACCTAATTGTTCATTAAATATGTCTATTAGTCATTCACAGAGTTTAAAAAAATTCTTTATAATCGATTTCTTTTTTTTCAGAGTCCATTAAGGCAGGGGTCCCCAACCCCTGGGCCACAGACCGATAGCGGTCCGTGGCCTGTTCGGAACCGGGCCGCACAGCAGGAGGTGAGTGGTGGACAAACCAGTGAAGCTTCAGCTGTATTTACAGCCACTCCCCATCGCTCGCATTACCACCTGAGCTCCACTTCCTGTCAGCATTATGGTGAGTTGTATAATTATTTCATTATATATTACAATGTAATAATAATAGAAATAAAGTACACAATAAATGTAATGAGCTTGAATCGTCCCGAAACCACACAGCTCCCCGACCCCGGGTCCGTGGAGAAATTGTCTTCCATGAAACCTGTCCCTGGTGCCAAAAATGTTGGGGACCGATGCATTAAGGAACCTTCGGAACTGAGAAAGCAGAAAAACCAAGTTGCCTACAGTCGTTTTACTGTTAAATTCACCAAATTCCAAACACTTAATAATTAGGTAAGGATTAGCCTCATCAGCCTATGAATCTTAGGCCCTAAACCACCAGTTACCCTACTGGAGCCCAATCAGGCCACATTCCTCATGTGGGTCTTTGAATTTCACAAGTTCATTAAAAAGAATGGAAGATGTTGTATTGAGGTGTTCTCGTGATCAATTTTGTTTGTTTGTTTGTTTGAGGAGGATCCCCTAATTGGTGAATGAGTCTTTCTAAGTCATTTGCATCCTAAAAATCTCTCAACAAGAATGAGTCATAACATACAAATTGATAAACTGGACTCTATCAAAGTTAAAAACATCTTCAGAAGACACTGTTAGAAAAAAGAAGACAAGGCACACACTAGAAGAGAATATCCTTAACACACGTATCTGATAAAGTGTTGGGATCTAGACTAGATAAAAGCTTCTCAAGGCTCAATAATATGAGAAACATCTCAATAAAAAACATGGGCAGGAGATTTGAAAAAGCCTTCATCGCATAAGCTATACAGATGGCAAATTAGCACATGAAAAGATGTTCAACATCATCGGTCACTAGAGAAATACAAATCAAAACCATGATGAGATACTAGTACACACCCACTACGATGGCTACAAAAGCACATCAGGTGCTGTCAAGGATGCAGAGCAACTCCCCGAGTCTCATACATTGCTGGGGGGGATGCAAAGCGGTACAGCTACTTTGGAAAACAATTTAACAGATTCTTCCGAAAGGAGATATCCACTATATATTACCCACCATCTGACTCCCAGGTTTTTATCTAGGAGAAATGAAAATATACATTCATAGAAAAGCCTGCCTGTGTTGAGTATGAGGGGACAAAATACTCTGGAGCTGCAGATGTGTAGGGCTAAGACGAAGGTGTGCTGCTTTATTCATAATTGACAAAATCTAGAAACAATCCAAACATCCATCAACTGGTAAATAAACAGACCGTGGGATACCTGAGCGATACTACTAACAGGTAAAAAAAATTGAGCTACTGATTCACATGACACATGGAAGGCTCCCCAGTGGATCATTCGGAGTGAAAGAGGCCAGACTCAAAGTGTACATACTCTGATTCCGTTTATATGAAACTTTGGAAAAGGCAGGACCATGGAGATGTGAAATGAGGCAGTGGTTGCTAGGGACTGGGGTGGTGGTGGTCGAAGTCATCAGGGTGGGGGAAGACTGGCTACAGAGGGGATTAAGGGTGATGGACATGCTTTATACTTTGACTCTGGTGGGAGGTCCATGACTGCATGTGTGTATCACACTTGATAATGGTGAAATGATACCTCAATAAATCTGACTTGAAACCAGACACACAAGGAAATAATGGGACCTTTTAATTGACCTTAGGAATTTTATTAGCTCCACTATTTTTGTGTGTTTAAGAAATGGGCTCATTTTCCAGACAAAACTCTAATTCAAAAAGATACATGCACCCTTATGTTCATAGCAGCACTAGTCACAACAGCCAAGACATAGAAACAACCTAAATGTCCATCGGCAGATGAATGGATAAAGAAGATGTGTTATATAAATGCAATGGAAGACTATTCAGCCATAAAAAAGAATGAAATAATGCCATTTGTAGCAACATGGATGGACTTAGAGATTATCGTACTAAAGTGAAGGAAGTCAGACACAGAGAGACAAATACCATATGATATCACTTACATGTGGAATCTAACATATGACACCAATGAACTTACCTACGAAACAGAAACAGACTCATAGACATAGAGAACAGACTTGTGGTTGCCAAGGGGGAGGAGGGTGGAGGGAGGGAGTGGGAATTTGGGGTCAGCAGATGCAAACTAGTGTATACAGAATGGATAAACAACAAGGTCCTAATGTATAGCACACGGAATTATATTCAATATCCTGTGATAAACCATAATGGAAAAGAATATAAAAAGGAGTGTATGTACCTGTATAACTGAATCACTTTGCTGTACAGCAGCCATTAATGCAACATTGTAAATCTACCGTATTTCAATTAAAAAAAAAGAAATGGGCTGATTTTATAAGTTTATGCAATTTCTCCCCAAATACATCTCTGTCAGGAGTATGTTTCCTGTTACCAACAAAACAATAGTCAACTCACCACGTGACTTCCATTATCCAGTTCTCACTGCTGTAAATCTCAAGGGATATTTTCACCATTCCTTTGCAAATTGAAAGAATGACGTAAATGAAATGGCTTTGACAAGACAGAAGGCTTAAATAACTGGGGATTTTATAAAACTTAGATTCTGTAAGGCCAGAAGCATTACAATTTTAAGGTTTATTGGCTTTTTTCCCCTTCTCACTAAGTTTTTGAGATTTAACACAACTTTATTCTGTTATTATTTCTGGAATTTGCTTTCATCTAGATAAACTACTTAAAATTTTTTTAAAAGAGAGAACCTGTGTATAGCATTCTGCAGTTCACAGAGTGTTTTATATACATTGTCTATTGGATTTTCTCCAGCCCCTCCTATGGTAGGCCCAGCATCTTCCTATTCTAATTTTAAAGCAGAGGAAACAGGAGTTAAGACTTCTCCCAGTTAACAAGAGGCTGGGCAGACGCTCGAACCCGGGTCCTTTCATACCAAACCCCACATGCTTGCCCCTTATTCTCTCTTGTCAAAGTTTGCATTGTATTATTGCACAAGCTCTCAGGGGAATAAAGAATGATCCTTACGACTTTGTGCAGAAATTACAGACGACTTTGTGCAGAAATTACAATTCAGAGGAGTCTTCCTCTGATGTAGGCAAATTGAAGATCTGTCCCATTTGAACGTACAGGTTAACTGAAGTTTCTATGTCTGAGTGCAGGTATAATGAAGGGTTGGTAATTAAATGAGTGAACAAAAGTAAAACCTCTGAGCGTCTGGTTCCTGGGGAGGTCATCACACCACGAAGTGTTCATTGTTGTCATCGCGTAGAGTGCCAAACGCTGTGACCGTCATCAGGAGAGGAAGAAAGAAATCAAATCACCCAAGGCACTTTGTCCAGCTCTCTCAACAGAAGAGCTTTATAATACAGAGTGGCTATTATACCCCTTTCAGTTTCACTGCATTGCTTTTATAAATAGGATGTGCTTCTCTATAAATAGCATAAAGGCAATATACTGTATAGGCCTTTGTGAAGTCGGGCTTAGAGAGAGCGGCAGGGAGCAGGACAGCATCCCTCCCGCTGTCTGGGCGTCATCCTAGCTGCAGGCACCTGTTCAGAGACACCTGGGCCAGCCACCGTGGCTGTCCCCAGGCCAGGAAATAAATGGAAACTCGAAAAACCCAATGCAGATGAGTGATCAGAACGATTGTCTAGCCCATATTTGGGTCACTAGATTTCCTATGTCTTCCAGGCTCACTTTTTAGCTGGTCTACGGCCTCTCCCTCTCTCTCTCTACCCTCCACCCCCTACCTTCTCTCCCTCTCTCTCTCTCCCCTCCACCCCCTACCTTCTCTGTCTGAAGATTAAGCAACAAAAGATGTTTTCTGTAAACCAAAGTAGGAAGTACAGTTGGCCTGCTCCCTGGCTGATGTACGCATGTGTAACTGTAGGATTTAATTTTGCTCTGCATTACTCAAACAACAATAAAAGCCATAAAAACCACACTAAGAAGCATTTTAACTTAAGACCCCATGCTAAACACCCGGGGACTCAGCTCACTGTCTTCTCTGATGCCCCTGGAACAGGAATTAGATAGCAGGAGAAAGAAAGAAAAATCGAGTCGCTTTTTTCTTTGCATAGAAAGGGAGAAAACATATCATAAATTAAGGGTAGTGGGAGTGAAATCAAGGCCAGAGGTAAACGTCGTGTAATTGTGTGAGCAGCTCTCCTTCTGGGCCCTGCCAGCTGCCGCTGCCGCTGCTTCTTCCTGTGTTCAGATGAAAGCCATGATGGTAGACACGTGCAGACACACAAAAGGACCTATTTGGACTGGCGTGTCAGCTCATCTTTATCAAATGTTGCACAGGTATATTTTGTTGCCATGCTTCATTACCCCAGAATGGCATGCCTGAAATGTTTGTCTCTCCTATAAACCCAATCGCTATCCCAGGCAGGCACATTTGACAGGGCAATAGACGGGTGTTTCTTTCACAGGCATGGGTTTGTAAAGGCTGGACAATTAGGGAGGGTGGGGGAGAAAGAGAGAAAAGGGGGCAGACGAAGAGAGAGAGGGAGAGATGGAGGAAGGCAGAGAGAGGGAGAGAGAGGAAGAGATTTGTTAAAAAAATTAAGGTGTGTTGTCGTGTGTGCATTTTCAAAGTCTTTAATAAATAAAGGAAACCTAAAGAGCTGCATAGGAACCTGGATTGTATTTTTGAAAAGATCATTGCCCTGTGATCGGGAAACATCTTACTCAACCAGCCAGGTGATAGATGGAAAAATATCAAGCCTTAAAAATAATTTCTGTGAAACAAAAGGAGATAGGGCAAGTGTCAGGGAAGAGTACGGTCATGGTAAATAAGACGGTCATCACGAGGAGTGAAATTTGGTTCCTGTTACACGTAAGACGCTTGCATCAAAATCCACCTCTTATCTTCCGGTGGCCTCCTGGAAAATCAATATTTTAATCCTGTGTGATATAGATTAAGTTCTTGGGAATTAGAATCGGGTAGGCCTATATTTTATTTTCCTCCCTTAGCGCAACTATGATAATGACTTTTGCAAATCAGAGAAGGAAGCATGAAGATTTGGGGACTCGGAGGTCCACCCGATTTCTGGCCTTTTCTCTGGGGGTGCTGTCCCCATCGTGTCCTGCAAGCTGACCCGTAGCTTCCAGGGAAGTAAGTCACCCGTGGCTGCGCTGCGAGGAGCTACGTCCTGGGCACAGGGAGCTGTTTTCCATCTGAGTTGATATTAACACAGCATTCTTGGCAGAACTATTATTAACCATGACCTTCACTTGTTACCTAGAAAAGAAGGGAAAACAATAATCGATGGGCAATTTCAACATGGGGGTTCCCAGAAACAACAAAATGAACTATGTATTTTTTTTTGGTGGTGGTTTTGTCAACCTCAGGGATGTCAGCTGATGCCTAGATGGAAATTTGCCGAACGCTTCTCGTATCTGAGGCGGAGAGGAGAGTAAATTCCAGAACACCTGATCTCATCACCGAGCCGGATGAGTTTGGAATTCAGGATCCTAAGGCTGCAGAGGGCGGAACGGTGCACGGCGTGTACGAAAGAGCACCCGGGAGGAGTTGGAGGTGGCTCCACAATCAGACACACGGATCTAGATGCCGCCGAACGAGGTGTGTTCGCTCTCCGTGGTTTAAACAGAAACTGTAAAGAGTCTCACGTCAGTTAAGCTTAGATCAGATTTTGTCGTGAAAGGAGCTTCGAAAATATTTTCGGTTTTCCAGTCTTTTGGGATTTTGTAATTGCAGATCAGGGACCGCACATCTGCCCTCTTTTTAATACGAAAGCCCACTCTGCTGTCACTAAGGAGATGTGGCCTCACACGGAAGTGCTGCACCCGGCCAGGCCCTTCTGAGGCCGGCAGGTGGCGTTGTCCCCGCAGCACCTGCGCAATCACGTGACCTCCATCAGCGGCTAGGACGCTAGAAGAAGGTGGAGCTTGGCTGCCAGCTGGGGACACCCCGAAGGACGGTGCTCCGTGGTCCCTGCATCCACTGGCCGTCAGCTGCTTCTCTCGCTACTTTAAAGTTAAAGGCCTCCAGCTGCCCCGGGCGTGGGGGGGGAACCTGCCTTTGGCCGGCCCTGGCATTGGGTGCTTCAGTGCCAGCTTCTCTCTCTTCCTGGTCCCCAAGGCCCGTCCGCCTCTTGCGTGCAAGTGACCACCACCCCGAGGTCCCTTAGACACCCAGGGTGCGTGTCACGTTGGCCGTCGACTGTTACGACTCCTGCCCCTACAATGAGGTTTCCACGTGGACCTCCATTTCCTCTATGAGCCCGGCAGCCCCTCGAGCACTGGCTGTGTTGCCTCTCGTTTGCACGGCCTCAGAAAGGTCACTCCATCACTCCTGGCCTCGGTCTTATCGTCCATAAGCTCCCTTTGAGCTTCAGTGGCCTTTGGTTACTTTTCCAACCTGGAAAAAAATGGTACGTTATTATTTTCTTTTTTCAAGAATTGAGAAAGGCCAAATCTGTGTGTGTGTGTGTGTGTGTGTGTAACTCCCCTACAGTGGGAGAGTAACACATTTTTGTAACTTATGAGCCGATCTGGATGGTAGCCCAAGTTTAAACTGGGCTTCCCATTAAAACTTTGTAACAGAGTCTATTTATGGCCCATCAAAGAAACACACACACCACCCAGAACCTGGGATTGTACAGGCCATGAAGGCTGCATCACAGCGAATGTGTGACAGCCTCCTTTGGGGAACATAATTAAATATAGTTTCACAACAAAATCTTCTCTAGAAGAATTCTCTTTGTGGGCAGCGTTTCAAGGTTTCCTTAGGCTAAATTAATTAAATGTTGTACGCTAGAGGCTGACACAGAAAGAAAAAGTGCAGGTATTTAGTAGAGATTTGTGGTGGTAGATTCTGACTCTCAGAAAACAAAAGTTTTGTGGTTATTTGCAAGTTATCTGTATTTACAAGAAACAAAGTGAAGAACGAATTTGAGGTCTTGGAATATTTCTGTCCAGGAGACACCTTCACTGAGGGCAGCGGTGCGGGGGATGCCTGGGAATCTTGATCCGACTCTTGCAGCCCTGGCTGGTGTGTGGGTAGCTCACCTCTCAGTGGCCCCATCCACTGACCTCTCCCGGTCAGTGAAGCGAGATGCCTTCTTTTGGCTTCTGACGGCACCCTTCCCCTCCCAGGGCTGTTTGGTCCTGCCCTGACCCCAACTCACCACTTCTTCCTTCCCTCCCCAGTGACTTGGCCCTGTGAACTCGGAGGGGAAACAAGGGAGGAAATAGAGGGCCTGTTATTTCATCAAAGCAGAAAAAAGCAACACTTTGGAGGTGAGTGATGGATATTGTTATGAGTGAGGTGTAGCTCCCGGCAGGTGAGCCCTGTGTTAATGAGGCGCCACCTCCCGCTTCCTGACAGATGACTGTCATTGTTCAAACAGTGCGTCAGCGTGATTGATGGCTGGGTCACCCTGCCCCGCAGTCGCAGTCGGAAGCGCTGTCTTCCTTCTTCTGCTGATGTCTCTGATCTGCTGACCCCAGGATGACCCAGCAGAGGTGGAGCTGAAATTAACATGTCATTTTCTCTAGTTAGATTAAAAAAAGGGGAAGTGGGGGCAGAAAGGAGGGAGAGAAACTTCAAAACAGAGCAAGTATGTAGCTCAACACAGAAATGTCGGTCCTGCAGAAAGTCCCAGCGGCGTTTGAGGCTAATAACGTTGCTAATAAAGATTGAAAACATATGTTAATGCTCACGTATGTCGTGTCAGTTTAGCCCGGATAAAAAAGATACGCCGCGTCTTCTCTGAGTGCGGAAAAGAAGATGCTACAGCAGCTCTTGAGCAGCTGTGTGCCCTCATCAGTGGGGTCCCCACTGGAGCGACCCTCGACCTTCCTCCGATGTTATCAAGAGCCTATCTTGCCATTGTTCTGCCGTTACCAAAATCTGTTTTAAAAAGTGTTTTCAGATCGCTGCTCTGTGGTGAGGACGGTTTTCTTTGCAGCTCAGGAGCGGATGTTGTGTGTTTTCACTTCGTGCGCCAGGAGGCTCAGAGATTTGGAAAGAGAAAAAAAAAAAGTGTTTTCACGTTCACATTACATTCAAAACGTAGCCAATCAGAGACTATTGGAGCTGGGAAGTTCAAATAATGTCATTTTGCTTTTGGGATTATCATCCTACTTCATGAGAAACCGTGTGAGGTTGTCTGACTTAACGCAGCTAGTTCATAACAAGTTAGTAGCAAAGCTGGATGAAACCAAATTCTTCTAACGCTTCCTCCTTGATTTTCTTTTGGAAAATAGACTCGAAATGGTCTTTCCCCCTCTTCCCAATTAGTCATTTTTTTTTCTCAAACTGTCACACAATGATAACTGTTTTTAAAAAAATTTTGATATATACCCTTACTGGGCAGCTAGTTTGATATAGTAATAAGTGGCTGATTTGCGTACTTCGAAAGTAAGGAGAATGCTGTGATTTCATTATGTCTTTAGACATTTTGAACATTTTTATATGACCTTTGTAAGGTCTTGACTTGGGAATCTATCTAAAATTGTTAAGGGTTATCTGACCATTATCTGTTTCATCTGAGTATTAGTAGCTGAACATGACACTTGATTTTAGTAGGTAAGAAGGGGGCAGACACATCCATCAGAAAAACCTCCCTGTCTTTGTACAGCCAGGCAGATGGCAAGATAAACACTCAAAAATGGATCCATAGACTACAAACTATTAAGAAGAAGAGATGAAACAATGTTACTATGTTGTGAATAAACTTATTTCCCCCACGTGTAAGAAAGATGATGGCAGATTTTAGTAGGCTTATCATCGTAATGTTACATCACCGATCTCTCTCTCTAAAGTGGTTCATTCATGGGGAGTTACATAATTTTGGGGACTGAGCAATTTGTCAGATCATGTCCCTTTGCAGGTGAGAACTTCTCAAAATGAGCATCACAGCGTTCAAGTTGTTTAGCTCTGATTTGCGATGGGACCCTTAGATCTTGCCTTACAGTTATTTTGGATTTTCTGAGACAGTTCTGAATACAGGCAATTTAAAATTTATCCCCAAAAGCGATTCACTAACCGTATAATGAAATGATGAATATTTATATAAATTAGTTCATAACTCAGAAGAAGTCCATCGTTAGACTTAGTATTCCAAGATTTGGTTCAGAAGTGGTCACGATGATTCTATAATAATTTGACAAACTGTATCATCCTCAGCAGGGAATTTGTCAGGATTCCCCTTGTGTCCGAGAATCATTTATGGTTGGGACTTCAAGGAGATCAAGTGGGTTCTCATTTGCATTGATTTCAGGAAGCACTGAATAAATACATATTGAGAATCTACTGTGTCCTGGGCACATTCCAGCCACATCTAGGTTTAGGTAGGCAGAAAATCTCCCTGATGTAAACAAAGATGGGCATATGCCAGTTAAATCCGGTTGCCTGCATTTCTGTGTGTTACAGCTGATGGGTGGCAGGATGTGGTCAAAACTGCCCGGGTCTGGAAAAGCTACCCGTGGGGCCTTCCTTTCCTGGTCTGTAGGCAGCCCATCTACAATATCAGGGAGTGGGATTGATAATCCTCAGAGTCTCGGACCACAGTTTATAATTCTGTTCTGTCCAACACGCATCATTCTGCCCTACATTCAAAGACTACAAGGAGAAATCTGTAATTAATGAGCCACTGAAGGATTTTTTTCTTTCCTTTTTGGATTAGAAATACAATCAAAGGTCTGAACACTCAAATTAGTAGCGGATGTTGGGAGTGGTAACGGTACTCATGAGTGCGTAATCGATTTGCGTTTGGGCTGGAAGCTGACTTCTTTTTCATTTCTGGGACAAGCCAGTTAATCACATTTGGGTTAAAAAGCAGCGACCAGTGAGGAGAGGATGGGGACTGGGTGACAATGGGAATCAGGCTATCGTCCTGACGGCCCAGCCTTGCTGGTTCAGGCTAATTCTCGACGTACAGGCTCAGAGGAGGAACCTCCAGATAGGAGAGAATGAATCTGTCAGATCCATTTTTCTTCTTTTTCTTGAGAGTGAATTTATTTTTCATGTTTTGAAAGGAGTTTGTGACCATGTTGCCACAAAGTCCTTTTTCTCCTGGAATCACATTTCCATTTTCGTTTCTAACGAAGCACATATTTGGGTCTCAATATCTCATTGGTTCATCTCTCTCTGTCCTAACAATCCTTTGCATTTCACACTTTATGCCAAAGAAAGAAATGTTGTGAATGCAGCTCATAATGATGATGGATTACAATGTGAGGCATCGTGGCCGGCGAGTTGGCCAAATTACCCGAGCCTGCCATCCTGCTGACTTGGGTCTGAATTATGGAGAAGATGAATTTTGGAATCTTTTCTGCTGCTAGGACAATGAATAAGCTTTGTTGGTAGACGGTAGAAACGTTGGGGGACACAGGGATTGTGTAGCCTCAGAAATACAGCAAAATGGGGTCTGGCTAGACTTTGACCGACATCCAAGAGCCCAGAAGTACAAAACACAGAAGGGAAGATGAAGGAGGTCCTGGGATCTGTCCTGCAGACTCTGAAGCCCCCTCCTATCTTCTCCTTCCCTGTCTGGACCACTGACCTCTGACCGAGGGAAGGTCAAGGTCTGGCTGGGAAGTACACATGGTCACTTCAGGTCAACCTCCAGTGACTCCTGGCAACTTTTTTTCCTCCCCAGTTACTTTACTCACTTTGTAACTTTAAAACCTTGTCAATCCATTAAGGATCACCTTCCCTGGACCAGCTCTTTCAGCACATAACTGATTAGAGAGAATAGTTTGACGCCCTGACGTGTGCACCCCAGTCTGCTCACCTCGGAGCATCTGAGGTCCCCTGACCTCTCACGGTGACCTCCCTTCCCTCTGGTCTGTGCTCCGGTCTTCCCCCCATCCCCTGGGGGCTCCTGCTCCAGCAGTAATGTCTCCTACTCTTCTTTCTGTGGTTTTCGATTTCTCATCCTCCATCGGCTCTGTCCTCTCAGCATTTACGTTCCTCAGATTATTCTCCTCCTGTCAAACCCTCCCTTAGCGCCTTGTCTCTGCCCCATTTCTCTGGTCTTTACAGCCACCGAGACCCCCAACTCACTGCCTATCCGTCCCCAGCCCCCCACCCCACAAGGCAGGGATGGTGATTTTGTCCTGACCAGCCCCTGTATTCTTTACCCACTAGACCTCTGCAGGCTTGCTGCGCTTGACCAGCTTGGCTTCCTTGTGAGCCTTATCCTGGATTTTTCCTACTCCCTGTCTATTTCTTCTCACTTATTAGACCTTTTCCCCCATCTCTGTTTTTCATATATTGCTGTTCTACATGGCTTTACCTTTTCCTCCCTCCCTTCCCCTCCCCCCTCCCTCCCTCAGACCTCTCTTTCCACCCCCTCTTTCTTTCTCTATTCCCCAGAAGTTTCTTTGCAGTCAGCCTTATTAAGGCTGAAGCCTCCTAAATCTGAACCTCTAACCCTGAATGCTCATCTGAAACCCAGAACTACATCCCCTAGTTGCCTGTAGGACGTTCGCTTCTGGACCAACTTACTCCTTCTTTGCTTGACTCATTGGTCTAAGCAGTGTTTACTGAAGGTCTCTGTGCCAGGTGCTGGACCAGGCCCCGGAAAAACAAGAGAAAAATTCAGTCTCTGCCTGCAGGCAGTGTGTTGTTTAGCGGCTGGATTCCGACAAGAAAGCAAGAATTTCTAATATATTCTCACGTGGCTGTGATGGTGGTGATGACCGTATGTCATGGCAACAGTTTACGATGTGGAGGGAGAGCTGTGCTGAGTCTTCTAACACATGAGAGTCCGTTTGCTTAGGTCTTCTATGACTTTCATCTGTGTTTTAAAATTTTCAATATACGGATCCTGAATATGTTTTGTTAAGTATATAAGTAAGAATTTCATTTTCTTTGGAGTGATTGCAAATAATACTATTTTAAATTTTGATTTGCTTAGTTTATGGTTAATATATCCAAATGGAATTGACTTTTGTGTGTTAATCTTGTTTCTGCAAACTTGCTGAACTCACCTTCTAGTTCTGAGAGTTTTCTTGCAGATTCTTTGGGATTTTATCTGCAAATAAGGATAGTTTGATTTCCTCCTTTCCAATCTATTTTATTTTTATTTATTGTTTTCTTGCCTTATTGCAGTTCCTGGAACTTCCAGGAAGATGTTGAATAAGAGAGAATGGATATTCTTGCCTTGTTCCTGATCTTAGGAGAATAACACTGAGTCTTTCATCATTAAGTATAATGTTAGATGTAGGTTTTTTGGAGAAGTTCTTTATTAAGTTGAGGAAGTATCCTTGTATTCCTAGTTTTCTGACAGTTTTTTTAAAAATTATGAATGGATTCCATACAGACAGAGAATATACTCTGCATTATTTCAATTTTTAAAGGTTTGTTTTATGGTCCAGAATATCAACATATGGTCTTTTTTTCTTGGTAACTGTTCCATGGGCGCTTAGCAACTGTCCCCTGCCCCCCCAAATAAATATTCTACTGCTGTTGGGTAGAGTGTCCTCTATACGTTCTATTGGTTGATTGTGTTGTTCAGATGTACACCTGGGCTGCTTTTCTGTCTAGTAGTTCTATTGTTCACATAGAATGTGGTGTTGAAGCCCTCAAGGCTTTGCTTCATATATTTGGAGGTTCTGTTGTTTGGTCCCTACACATGTAGGATTGTGTACTTTCCTGGTGGATGGATCATTTTAACATTATATAATGTCCCTTTTTTGTCTCTAGTAATTTTCTTTGCTCTGAAGCCTACTTTATCTGATATTGATATTGCTACTCCAGCTTTTTGTGAATAAACGTTTGCATGATATATCATTTTCCAACCTTTTACTTTCAATCTATGTGTTTGAATTTGAAATGAATTTCTTTTAAGCAGCATATAGTGGGTTCTGTTCTTTTCATGTATTGCATCAGTCTCTGCTTTTTACTCTGTGTATTTACACCATGTACACCTAAAGTGGTTATTGATATGATGAGACTTAGGTCTGCCGTTTTATTGTTTGTTTTCTGTATGTTTCCTTTGCTTTTTGTTTCTCTACTCCTATTTTCTTACCTTCCTGTGGGTTACTTGAACATGTTTTAGGATTCCACCTTGATTTGTTTATTGTATTTTTGAGTGTATCTCTTTGTGTAGTTTTCTTGGTGTTTGCTCTGGTGTTACAATTACACATGTGACTTATCATGGTCTACTGGTAGCAACATTTTACCACTTTGAGTGAAGTGTGTACACCTCGCTTCCACTTAGGTCCCTTTACCTGCTCTACACTTAAATATGACTTTATTGAGTGTGTTATCTCTTTCTTCAACCATCATATATTATTTAGAAAATTCACAAGGAAAAGGATACTTGATTATATACTCTCATACTTCTACTCTTTCCTTTGCTCTTTTTTCTTTTCTAATGCTACAAAATTTCTTCATTTTTTCATTTTCTTTACACTTGAAGGACTAACTTTAAGCATGCTTTAAGAGCTGGTCTGCTAGTCAGAAATTCTTTTCTTTTTTCCTTTCATCTAAGAGTGTTTTTATTTCTCCATCATCCCTGAAGGATAGCTTTACTGGTTGACAATTCTCCTCTTTTAGCACTTGAAAACTGTTGTGGCATTTCCTTCTGGCCTCTGTGATTTCTACTGAGGGATCTGTTGTCACTTGAATTCATGTTCCCCTAAAGGTAATGTACCATTTTTCTCTAAATGCCTTCAAGAGTTTTTCTGTCCTTAGTTTTCAGCAGTTTAATTATGATATGACTTACCATAAATTTCTTGGGGGTTATTGTATTTGAGTTTTATTCAATTTGCTGAATCTATAGGTTTAAGGTGTTCACCAAATTTGAGAAGTTTTCATCCATTATTCCCTCAGATACTCTTTAGCTCCACAGTTTTTCTCCTCACCTTCTGAGAGGATCTGATATGAATGTTTGGTCTTTTGTTATTGACCCCAGGTCTCTGAGCCTTGGTTCATTTTTTTGGTAGCTCTCTGTTGTTCAGTCTGGGTACGTTTTATTGATCTGTCCTTCTGTTCCTCGATTCCATCTTCTGTCTTCTCCATTACACTGTTGGACACTCTACTATTTAAAAAATTTCTAATATTGTATTTTTCAGTTCTATTATTTCCATTTGGTTCTTTTTTATGACCTCTATTTCTTTGCTGGTATTTCTCTGCTTTTTCATTTGTTTCAAGGTATAGCATAATTGTTTACTGAAGCATTTTTATAATGGATGCTTTAAAATTCTCATCAAATAATTCTAACATCTGATTCATCTTACTGTTAACATCAGTTGATGGACTTCTCTCGTTCAACTTGTGATTTTCTGAATCTTGGTATTATGGGAGATTTTAAAAATTGTATCCTGGACATTTTGAGTATTATGTTAGGAGTCTCTGGGACTTTTTAAGTATTTTATTTTAGAAGGCAGTCACTCTATTTAAGCTTTGCCTGTAGATCCTAGTCTAGCTTTATAGGCTGTGGTTCCAAAAACAATCAAAATTTTCAGACCCTTTGTGGTGCCAGTTTGGTCTGCTTGGCTTATCTTGTGCTGCTGGTGTTCAGATTGGTTCCTATTGGTGCTGCCTGGGAGGGTACCAGGAGATTCCCCAGGCTGGGCCACCTGGTGTATCTAGGTAGGGGAGGAGAGTCTCTGACCTGCAGGGATAAAGAGGTTTCCTGTACCTGGGTACTTTATGATGGAAGCCCCCTTACTCATGCTGCCCCGCGCCTCTTGGGGGAGAGGGGTTTGAGGTGAATGAGAGCACATGTCATAAAAAAATGAGATAAGGAAATGAACAAAGGCAACGTGGTCATGATGGAGAATGTGGATTGGAAGCCAGATGGATGAGCAAAAACCAAGAGACAAAGAAAGAGGAAGTTAGGTGAACTGCCAGGGTTCCATTAACTAGGATGGTCAGTGCTGATAATACATGGTTGGGAGTCAGATGTAAAATGGTCAGTCCAGCACTGGGCATATTAAATTTAAGGATCTTTAGAACATATTTTTGAATCTCTTGAAGTTAAGAACTCTAAGTAGCTACCTCAGGTTTGGGTGCACAAAGGCAGTGTTGGTGTAGACATAGCGTCAGGGGTAGAGAGGTTGAGGACTCAAGACTGTGAATTTGGAGCCATTCATGTTGTGGGTAAAACAAAGCAGAAGAGACACATGAACCGAACAACAGCATAGAATCATCAACAACACACACATTTGACTGTGGTTGACCTACTGAGTTAGGGGAGTGAATGTTATTGGAATACAGGAAAATTTAAAACATTCAGGTTTGTTCAAGATTACATGTAATTACGTACTTCATGTAAAATATTCAGATATGGTCAGGATTACATGTAATTTTTGTGTAAGTAAATATATGGTAGATTATTTTGAACAATGCCAGGGTTTTGTATTGTCTCTTGTACAAGCTTTATGACAACAAGCACACATTCTAACCATGAACGTGGAATACATGAGGCTGCACAGATCTCTTTTAGGTTTGACCTCCTTGCACTGAGCTTATAGCCAGTCCTTTCCAGAGCATAGTTCGTTTTCGTGAACCCTGTTCTGACATTGATACCCATCATAACATTGGTAATCATAACATTAATTCTCCTGGAAGTTCCTTTGAATTAAATTAAGTCACATACAATTTAAATATTGAAAAAGAATAATGACTTTCTTTAAAAAACATAAATATTGCCACTAAATATAATGACCTAAGGCCTCAAAATTAAAATTCTGTTAATATCAGTAAAGGTAAAGGTGAAATACAAGACGTTTCTGGAGAGAAACGTACTGATACAAAATGATAGTCCTAAAAATCTTCATATATCTTGTTCCCATAATAATACTTCTAAGAGCTTATTCTGAGGCATGATTCAGAGATTATTTTAGAAAAAATTACTGGTAACTTACTTGATCGATGGGAAACTCTGTCCATAGGTTTCTGTGGAGAAGATCTTGAATTCAGTAGAAATGCTCTGCTCCTCATGTGTCTGTCTGAGTCTCTCTCACGATCTTACTGAACACAGGAGGACCAGAGACACAGGAGGAATGGAGGCGTAGGAGGACCAGAGAGCAGGTTGTCAAGGCACGTGGTCTTGACACGGAGGTGGGGGAGTTGTGTTGGGAAGTTCACAGCGCCTCACTTTGGGGAGCCCCTCAATCCCTCCTCCTTTCTCTTTCCCTCTCGTCCTTTCCCCTCTCCATTCCTCCTTTTAATGGTTTAAAAGGAGGAGTGGAGAGGGGTAGAATAAACATTTAACAACACGTCTTGATTTTGAGAAGGATGCAGATGTGAACCAGTGGTCATAAATTAATGAGGCCCTATCTTAAGAGCTCTGAATACAATACTGGGCATAGTTTTACACTTCTGGGGATTTGCATTAAGGAGTGTTTAATCCTGGTGAAGCCACTGTCTTAACAACACAAAAAGTCCCTTAGACTCACTTGGCTGAATGTTTCAGGAACTAAGGATTTGCCAGGTCTAGTGAGCACACACCCGGGGAAATGTGCAAGCTATTATAATTTTCCTGAGATGAGAAGGATCCCACAGCTTTGCCAAGTTATCTGCTTGAAGACACAACAACCATCTAGAAGGTTGAGTTCTGCAGAGAACATGCAAAGCGCTGACATGGGCACAGGGAAGCTGCATCTGAAAAAGGTAGCAAAGTGGTTATGCTATTTGGGAGTGATGGGTAGGTAAAGAATTCCGGCTGAGCCCAGCTGCTGAAGGAGGTCTCTCTCTGTCTCTGTCTCTCTCTCTCAATTTTTTTCCTTGAAAGTAAGTAGGCTGCTGAATCCATTCAGTTGTGTCAAATTATTTTTTAAGTAAAAAGCTGCAACATCTGAATTCAACTCAAAAAAGCCTGGCAATTCAGGGGGACGGCAGGAAATCCTACGTGAGCCTCGGCCTCTGCTCAGGGCACCGTGCCAGGAAGAACAGCTCCTGAGAGCCGGGATAGAACACTTCTTGGGTTTTGTAACCTTGCCTCTGATCTTGGCTGCTTTAGGAAATTGTACTTTAAACCCCTTGGGGCAAGATGGTGGGAAATTGCTAGGCTGACTACATTGAAGGCGGGGTAGAACTCTCAGTACTCAGATGTAGAAGCTATTTTGACTTGAATTCTGGCAATTTCAAAGAGATTGTCAAGACGGACCCACCAAGGAAGCTACTTACACGAATGTGGCTCACCTGGACACAGGGCGTCAAGGAGAAAGCTTTGTCCGTCTACAGGGTAGTAAGTCTCTCTTGTAGGACCCGAAGCGCTCCCTCTTCTTGACACATTCGTAAAGCAACAGCACTTCTTTTCTGAGGGTAGTAACAATAACACGGTCACAACTTTGAAATACACAGAACGTACGACAGAGAAATGAAAGTCATCATACCCCAGCTTGTTAAATGAAAAGCGGTATTTCATTATTTTTTTCCTTCTCTGATGATGAAGCTCATTTTTTTCATAAGTTGACTAGATGTTCGTTTTGCATGTATGTGTGAGAGTTGTCTGTGAACATCGTTCTCTGTTGCATTTTGTATTCATCTTTTTGTTATTAGTCTGTAACAGTTTTAAATATTAAGAATATTCTCTTGGTTGGCCACGCATGTTGCCTTTGTGTGTGCACACACATACAGAGATACTTCTTTTTTCCCTAAAGGGGTTATCTTATTTTTAGACTTATTTAAAGAATGGGAGCATTAGTTTGAAAGAGCTGGGTCCGTAAAGAGGAGCACATTATGTGTGAGTCGTTGACCATCACAAGTGTGGATCTACAGAGATCCGTTAAGTGCTGGAGAGACAGAGCCACATTCTGGGTCTGGGGTAACAGCCTTTCCTGTCTCTCCAGGATGTCGGGGATTCCTTATCCACGGGCGGCTGTTAAGGCTTTCCGAAGCTTACTGTTTTTATTGTTATCTTGACTGTGGATCCCTGGTCTACACTCTCCATTTGACCCCATTCAGATGCACATTAGTCCCAACTGTTCTTTGGAATTAGAACAAGTGGGTTTTGGCATCAAACAGGCTTGGGTGCCAATGGTCTTGTCACTTAGTGAGGGATATTCGCCTGACACCTCAAGGTCACAAGAGTGATGAAAAATGCTGATCTCACAGGACTGATGTCAGGATACGTATATGTATACAAATAGGTGTGCATACATACACACAGTACACATACATACCCACATTCACATACACATACACACAGATTCTCGTATATACACATACATATAAATGCACACATACACAATATATACACGCATATATCACACATATACATACACACATATATATACACAGATATACACATAGACTTACATGAGTATACACACATACATATGATACATATATACACACATGCACACATACATACATGTACATCTAGACATACACATATATCACACATATACACAAAAATACACACACATATGTATCCATACACACTTATGCACATACAAACTTATACATAAATACATAGATACACACACGTACACACGCATACACACACATATGAGAGAGAGGACACCTACACACAGTAGGTCTGCAAGTGGAGAAGCTTAGCGCAGCGTCATGCAATCCGAGAGGGCAACTGAACAGCATCCTGATTACATATGATACAAAATCTAATTCTCATTTCCTGTTCTTTCACTGACAACAACAGCACTGTGGGCTGTAGAGACAGGATTCAAAGAACAGACAGGACAGGCCGCACAGCAATGCTCTGAGCCGCACTTCATAGCAGGTGGTGTCAGCAATGCTGGCGAAGTGCCGTAGATCAGGGCGCTGCTCAGTTTACAACCATTTCAGGAGGGCGACCAGATGCTGTGAATGAAGCACGTTTTAGAAGAGGGAAGAGGGAAGCGCAGAACTGCCTGCTGGACTCTTAACTCTTTCCCAGTCTCCATGTGTTTGTGATACGATGTTTGAAACCACATGGGAGCTAACAGTGGGGTTCAAATATCCATACTAGTGCTTCAGGACATGTAGAGAGACACAACTTCCACATACATTTTAAGCCTAGAAAATACCTTTAAAATCCTTTCAGATGGGAGTTAAAGCGCTTTCTGTTTCCTCAGGTCGAGTGTTGGGGGCGTACTTTAACACGTTTTAGTGCCCACCCCTCACCACTGACCAGCGACTTGGACTCTGCCCTGAACACCTGCTTGGCCCTCTGCCTGTCCCCGGCTCTAGCATCCTTCTTCCCGTTCTAGAAGGAGTTCAGAGGAGACTAGGGCCTTGGCTGAGGGCCTCGGTGTCATGTCTAGGCTCAAGGTGGATTCTGCTCTTATCTTGAACACTTAGTTTAGTATTTGGGCGTTTGGCTTGGTCCGGGGGTCATATACCTGCATGGAGGCATGTGTGAACCTGTGCGGCCCCTTCCAGCCCGACACCTTCGTACAGCCCCTCTGTTGGAAACCTTCCCCCACCCCTACCTTGCTTCTATGTGAACTTGCCCTTCTCAGTGACCCAGGGGATTCCAGGCGCCGGCTCTGAATCTGGGCACCTCGGGATGGTCCCTTCCAGCTGGCAAGCTGTCTGCTGGGAAAGGCCAGGTCTCTCTCTGCCAGTGACCATGTGGTGTGAAGAGCTGTGACAGGGAGTGAGGTCTGTGCACTTCCAGGCCCAGGTTTTCCATCCCACAAAACGACTTTCCGCACCAAGGGATGTTAGAAATCCATGGATCACTGCGTATTAAGAATTCTCATGCTGCTCTTGTATCTAACCCACCAGGAGCCGATGTCCAGCCTGTGTTGAACCGTCTCCTTGGTCCTGCTCAGCTCACATGCATATCCTCCCCCGAGATCATAGCCCTTTTCTCTCAGCCCTATTAACACGTCATCTGTAGACAATTTATATTTTCAATCTGTTTTTACTTCAGAGTCCTTCTCAAAATCTGTTTTCACTTCAGTTTCTTCCTCAGTTTCAATACCTTCATCCTTTCCTACGGAACCTCCTGTATCTCTCCTAGATGACAGGCCACAGCGAAATGGTACCTGCCTCTGACCCACCTTGAATCCCACCACACTCCATCCCCCATTAAACACCAACATGAAAAGGTAGTTCTTTAGATGAGGAACCTCACAATGACGCAGTCAGCTCACAAATGAGCTTGGGGGAGGGGACCAGGGGATAGTTAATAGCAGGACCCAAGGATGGAACTGGGGCTAGACTTGGAGAAGAAGTGACCAGACGATAAAGGGCAGAGTGTATCCATTTGTTGGACATTGAGGAGCATCTGCCTTAGCATGAGCTATGCGTTTTGAAGGTGATCCAATAACTCCCTGGCTGATTCCTTTACGGAGCATCGCGTGGTGGCTACAGCACAGGCTCTAGAGATTGACGTCCTGGTCCAAGCCCCAGTGCTGCCAGGCAGAACCTGCATCCCTGGGTACATTAAGCCCTTTTGCTTCAGTTTACGCATCTGTAAAATGGGGATAAGAGCAGGTATCTTATAAGAATTGGGGAAGAATACATGAATTCATCCATGAAAAGTACTTAGAACAATTCCTGGCATCCTGTAGTGTTCGATAAACACTAATACAATTATTAGCAGTGGTAATAATCGTTATTCTATTGTGAAGCAAGTCCCATAGAATAGTTGAGGTGAGAATGAATGGGAATGTAATGGGCTGGTGGCAGGTATGGCCCTTCCCAGCTTTACACGTACCAGACTATGAAATACTTTATTACATTCGTGCTATTTGACTCACCAGTGAGTTTATGATTGTGAGTGTATCTCTGCCCGGATTAACACAGACTGAAGGAAAAGCAGTCCTTGGCTTTCAAAAATGTCCAGTTTTATGTCAGCAATTTCAGAAACACTTTACCCAGTTGATTGAGCTCACATGGCCTCTTTCTATATGCACAACAGGATAAGAGGGAAAATATTAAATTATTTTCCCCCATTTTTTTCTTTTTCTTTTTGCTTCTTTTCCCCTCAGTAATCTGATAAGTTGATGTGTGGGATGAAAGTATGTTCTCTGCGTCTGGATTTCCTATTGTTCGTCTGCCGCCTCCCCCTTATCTGCACTGGTTCCTCTACAGAACTAATGACTTGAGCTACTACAGACACCCCTTCGTTTGTCTGTTTGGCCGAGACATAGATTTGCAAGGGTTTCTAATACTGACCCCAAGACCACAGAGGAATAGTTTCATAAAACTATGCCCTTAATTCTTTGCCTCGAACGTAAAGGCTACCTGTCAACTCAGTCCAGATGTATGATTGATTTATTTAAAGCCGCTAGAATGTAGGGCTCATAAAGGAGAGTGGCTGTGAAGTACTTACAACATTGCCTAGGAAGTCGCACTCCGGCCAGTGTGGGAGCAGAATCTGTTCCTTACAGAATGCTCACTGGAGCAGCTCAGACAACGGGTGCATTTACTGAGCCCTGCTCTATGCCAAACGCTTACATTCATGATCTCATGGCAGTCTTAGCGCAGTGGGGGGAGATGATATTATTTTCTGTTCTACAGTCGAGAAAAGAGAGGTTCAAAAGAAGTGAAATGGCTTTCCCCCAATCAAAGAGCAAATAAGTGGCAGAACTGGGATGGGTGGCCTATTCCATCATTAGTCGATAATTCGGTAATCGTTATTGAAGGAAAAACACATGATAGAACAGGCTTGGCTCTGTGTGATTCAGAGCCTGGGCTCTTAATCATTCATTTTAGTTTGTTATATACTACAGGGACTTGGAAGTGATGGCCAATGGGTTTCCTCACGCGAAATCTGGGTAAATACACAGTGAATTCCAAAATATTGGATTGGCCAAAAAGTTCAGTCGGGTTTTTCCATCCATATGAACCTGAACGAACTTTTTGGCCAACCCAATAATTATTGTATTTCGAAGAGTTTACACAGACCTCTTGCAGTGACAGAAAGTAGCCAATTTCAGGCAATAGGGATAAGTTATTGAGCATTTGTAACTTCTCTGGATTGCACTTACTTCTCCTGTTTGCCAAAATGGTGGTGTTGTGTCATTTCCATTGAAGGTTATCAAATATGATGTTTGGTATTAATTTATGGTCATCGGCCAACTAAAGATACATTTTGCTTTTTTCTTGGTTAAAATTTCTCTAGAATTCATTCCTTACCTGGAAATAAAACAGGAGGATGTGCTTTTCCGCTGCTCATGTTACCAGACAGTTCTGTGGGGACTTTGCTGTGACAAGCCTTCCAGAGTTGAGGGTAGCCTGAAGTCTTGAAAGGGGTGCTGGAGTTTGTGGGGAGTGGGGAGCTGCTGGGACACAATGCCTGCAGGAGCCATTGGTGGTAGGAGAAAGGTGGGTGTGATTTCCAAAACGACAAGTCAGAGAACAGATCACACCATCTCCAGGGGCTGAAAAGCAAGAGAGCTAGTAGCAGTTTCTCGCCTTTGGAAAATGTATCTTATCTTCTGCCAGGGCCCTTCCTGTAATTATTCATTCTTTTCTGACATGCAGATTGGATATTTGGGACCAGTTCCTAGAGATGCCCTTGAAAGTGAGAAACTCTCAAGTGCACCAATGGATATTTGTGCCTTGGTCTCATTTATCTTTTTATTTATTTATTTAAATTAAAAAAAATATTGAAGCATAGTTGATTTACAGTGTTGTGTGAATTTCTGCTGTACAGCAAAGTGATTCAGTTATACATATATATACTTTTTTGTGTGTGACAAGGAACTAATATTTATTAAGCACTTAATGTATGCTAAATACCAACATTATACTTTAAAAATTTTATTATGGTAAGAACACTTAACATGAGATCTAACCTTTTAAATTTTGAAGCAATTTTTTTTTTTTTATTTTAAATACATTTATTTATTTATTTACTTATTTATGGCTGTGTTGGGTCTTCGTTTCTGTGCGAGGGTTTTCTCTAGTTGCGGTGAGCGGGGGCCACTCTTCATCGCGGTTGAAGCAATTTTTAAGTCGGCCGTACTTTTTTTTTTTTAATATTCTTTTCCATTATGGTTTATCATAGGATACTGAATATAGTTCCCTGTGCTGTACAGTAGGACCTTGTTTTTTATCCATTCCATATACAATAGCTTACATCTGCTATCCCCAAGCTCCCACTCCATCCCCCCCAAACCCCCTCCCCCTTGGCAACCACAGGTCTGAGCTCCATGTCTGGGTCTCACTTATCTTGATATTTAAACTCATATGGATTCTGCCTTTGGGTTGCTTATTATTAGACAAAGTGGCTGGTTATTTTAGGGGGGGCATGCAACTCTGCAGATTAAAAATTCTGATTGACACAAGGCCAGGGAGAGGAGATAGACCCCGTGGCCAAGAGCCCTGAAAGAACATAGATTTTTGTGGGAAATGTTTGCTTCATTGACTACGATGAGGACAGCTGTTCACTTCAATAAGTGGTCAGATCTGCTATATTTAAATTTTTACTTCTGTAGTTGATTAGTTGCCTTCCTTAGAAAACCCTACACAAATCCCTACATAACGACATTTATTTCTATTGGAAAAGGAGTTGGCATTTCAAGCCCCAGACAACAAAATGGTTTATTCTGTAGGAATTTCAATTAAAAATACTTTTTTTTTTCATAGTGTAAAGCTGCAAGATATAAATATCACTGAATATTTAGAATAGATTCCAAGTAAAATCATCACACGAAATGAGCACGCTTATTTTTCCTAATTCTTCGTAACAAATGTCTTTTCAGCTCTTACCCTAACTCTCATTCTAACTCGTAACTCAAGACCTAAGGCTTTTCCTCACTCTCATTAACCCAGTGTTTTTCATGGCTTCTCTTCACTTTTTAACAAGGCACCAGCCACTCCAGGAGAGCTCCGTGGGGGATTGCAGCCTCTTTATCCTCTGCTGGGCACTAGATAGGGGTCTTTCATAATCAATAAAGATCTGCAATAATGCAAATTGTGTTCTCTAATTATCAGATCAGTTATACCCAACTTGCGTGATGGCAGCTCATGCTATAAGAGCAAGGACTATATTCAAAGGCGTGAGCCTGACACTTGAGCATTTTTAACATTCCTAACATTTTAAACTTCACCCCAGAAATCTAATAAGTTTGAACTGTTGTCTTTTGTTGCAGCTGTAAATCTAGGGAAATCATATGACCTTACACAGAAAATGAAATGCCCATTTACAACAGGAATGTAAACTTTAAATCACTTTAGTCTCTTCCTGGTAGAATTTAAAGCAGCCTATTCAGAGCACCCTTACCAAACCATATGGGTGGATGCTTCTGGAGATCTTTATTGCACACATATCCATCCCTGCGGAGAAGGGACTGTTGACAACAAGCTTTAATTTATTTTTTAGGCATTGTTTGTTTCCGTAAGTAGTAGAAGCCTCTTTCTCCTTTCTCTTTACTCTTCCCGATTGACTTTTTCTTAACATCCTGATTTCAGGAACTTTTCTATTTTCTTCCAGAAATGGGCGTTGAGAACGCAACAGTTGCAACGTCTTTAGAGAAGAGCACCCGCAATCCTTCAGGCTTTCTTTATTATTCTCACTATTTATTATACCAAAATGTTTCAACTGAATATTAAGCCACGGAGATGATGTGAAAGAATCCTTTTCGTACTCTATCATTAATACATTTTTTACATTAAAGCGTACAAAACTATTAGGGCACCTGACGAAGCTATTTGAAAGGAGAATGTTTGAGTCTCTTGGGAAAAGATGATACATTATTTAAAACAATAATCTCCAGACTTCTTTAAAAATTCAGTGCCAATTCAATGCAATGAAGATTTATTGAGTGCCTCTTTGGTAGATGCAGGGAGGATGCCAAAAAAGGGAAAAAGGTGTGAAGGAGTATGCACCCTCAAGGAATGTGTTGGTGGGATATAAAACGCATGGACAACAGGGTAAGGGGGGCCTTTCAGCTGCCGTTTTAATGCCGAGTGTCAGCATTTGACATGGATCGTCCTTGTTTAATCCTCGCAATCCTGTGATGAAGCTACGAGCATTAATCCCATTTTACAGATAGAAAATTGAACCCTGGGTGAAATGCCAGGTGGAAGACCACAGAGCTAGTAAATAGTGGTGCTGTCCCCGCGCGTCTGAAGGGAACCCAGGCTGTGGGAACGGTGGTGGAGGTCCATGGCTACATGAGCTCCGGCTGACTGATGCTGTAAACCAGGTTCTAAACCAGGTGTGGTTCTCTGCAGCCGGAAACGTGGAGGGGAAGGGCCGCACAGTCATCTTATTAGACCCTAATTTCTCCACCTCTATCTGTTCACCAAAGCTAATAAGTAGTGTTTATTCATTGCTTTATTAGGAATCAGTTTTATGTGATGCTTGTTGGCTGAGTGAAGTTACTGAAGCAGCTAAGGCTTGACATTCACAGCTCTTGTTCTTGACTCAGAGGGAAGTTGGCCTCCTCACTTGGCTGGTTTTAAAAGTGAGGGGTTTGCAGGGAAGGATGATGGAAACAGCAGCTGTGTTCCTCTCGTATGAGTTTTCCTAGACATCCATTATGTCCATTACGGTCCTTGGTAACCTTTTCAGGAAGCCATGTTTTTAAGTAACAAGGTTATAGGGCACAGAGAAGAGGGAACAGGCCACACACTTCTGATTGTTTTGCCACACTGAGTGCGTGTGCCTTTAAATGTGGCTTAATCCAATTTACCTTTTTCTTATTATCCTTTTGTCAGTGAAATCTGTGTGGTTTGTATCTTCAATGGGCAGATCCACGTGCCAGTAACTGTGGGCTCACAGCTGGGACAGGACAACAAAACTGTTGAAGAAAGTGAGTCTGGAGTTGCCATCATCAGTTTATCCAAGATGTTTTGACGCCTCCGTCCAATTCAAGCAAAATGAGAGACCTGCAGACACTAGTTCTCAAATGTGGCTGCACGCTGGAATCACCTGGAGGGCTTTAAAAAATGCAGAGGCCGCTCCCTGACTCAGACGCTCTGTTTTCGTTAGTCTTCTCAGACGATTCTAATGTGCAGTGGAGGTTGAGAATCCCAGGGTCCTGGCTTTAAGAAGCTTATCATTTTAATGCCCTTTATTTGAAAACTATCCAGTTTTACTTTTTGAAAACAGAAATGGTCATTTTAAGATAAATTTATTTATTTTACTTATTTATTATTTTTGGCTGAGTTGGGTCTTCGTTGCTGTGCACGGGCTTTCTCTAGTTGCGGCGAGCGGGGGCTACCCTTTGTTGTGGTGCACGGGCTTCTCATTGCCATGGCTTCTCTTGTTGTGGAGCATGGGCTCTAGGCGCGGGGGCTTCAGTAGTTGTGGCACGTGGGCTCAGTAGTTGTGGCTCGCGGGCTCTAGAGCGCAGGCTCAGTAGTTGTGGCTCGCGGGCTCTAGAGCGCAGGCTCAGTAGTTGTGGCTCGCGGGCTGTAGAGTGCAGGCTCAGTAGTTGTGGCTCACGGGCTTAGTTGCTCTGCGGCATGTGGGATCTTCCCGGACCAGGGCTCGAACCCATGTCCCCTGCATTGGCAGGCGGATTCTTCACCACTGTGCCACCAGGGAAGCCCAGAAATGGTTATTTTTTAATGTAGATTATTTACATTCATATAAATAGCTCAGTGGATATCTGTAGGAGTGTTTATGCCATTGGTTTTAGGGCACTTGGGTAGATAAAACTTGGCAGAAGTAAACGAAACCAAGTTACACAAACATTTAAAAGTCCTTTCCATGTAATGCATGCATGCACGACTTAGAAACACTTACTGGACAAAGTCTTATCAACTTTGTTCTTCTGGGCTACCCGGGAGGTTGTCTCCTGCCCGTGCTCCCTGCCTGAGGCGGTGCTGGGCCTGGGGTCTGTGTGTGAACGGGGTAGGGGCATCCGTTCACCTGTGCACAGGCAACCCTGCTGCAAGAGGCCGGATCCGGCCCATGCGTCCCGGGCACCCTCTTGCGAGGTGCGGTGGCTCTGTGCTGGGTCACCTCAGCTGAGCGAGATTGATGTTCCCAGCGTTCCCTTTGGTGCCTGGTTCCAGGTGAGTGGGGACCACAGGAGGCTCTTGTGGTCCCCACTATTTGGGGGTGGAAGGATGGCAGCCGCCGGTACGACCAGCTGGCCCATCGCGCTCCTGCCGCAGCCACCAGGCCCACGGTTCCTCAACACCGAGGGGCTCCCCCTGTATCTCCCCCGACTGCTCGACCGCTGGGAGCTCGGCCTGCGAGTTCTCTCCGGGGACTCTGGGCCCAGCAGAGAGACACGAGCTGTGTCAAGGGCAGCAGCTCGCACGATGGCCCAAGCTCTTGGCCCTCCTACACATCCCTTGTTTTATAGGCATCCCCGTGGTCTGACTCTTTGGTGGACGGGCCCTTGCCTACCTCCTGCCTTTGCCTGCAGGTCACCCGTGGGAAGGATGGGCTGCCTTTCCGTGATGCCCCGCCTGTGCAGAAGTCGGCACCCCGTCGGTCTCAGTGGGCTCTACCTCCCTGTGACCCAGGCAGGGATGGTTTGTTGTCGCTGGTCTTTGGGCGTTTGTGCTTGTTGACAGTTGTGTGTTTCTTTTTCTTTCTTTCTTTTTTTTTTAGGGAAGGGGGTCCTTTTATCTCCAGTCTACGTAGAAGGTGACAGCTGATGAATGTTCATTAAATGGATGAAGGTATGTTTATTTTTTAAGACTCAAGATTTGCTGTGATGGATTCTCACATTATAGTAGTTCATTGTTCCAAATGGGAGTTTGCTCTGAGGTGCTTTATCTGCGTTCCACGGAAACATGTGGGGTGAGGGCTCTGAACTGCTTAATTGTCCTGTGAGTTCACCCGCTTGATGGTGGGCAGCGTCTTGAAGCAGGGTCTGCATCTTTTACCTCTGTGCTTTCCATCTGTGTTTTCCTTCTTCCTGTTTCTGGGCCATATTCGGCCCTTGACCACGCTTTGCTGAAAGAATTGCTATTTGTACTTGTCACCAAAGTCACAGGGCAGAGAGGAGCGAGGGAGGCCCCTGGGACGGTCGCTCAGCTCCATAGCACTTTGGGGTGAGCTGGCATTTTAACCCGCTCTCTGATGTCCATTGGCTCCTGAGGTCCAAGCTGCCATCCTCCCCCGACCTCAAAAATGACCTCCCTTTCCACTCCCCATGTAAACGGGATGAAGGAAATCAAATAAATACCCTCCAAGATTCCTCTCCTGCAACTGCTGATGCTTTCTTTGAAGCAGACACACAGACCGAGGCCAACTAGCTGGACAGATTTCGATCATTTTCTTTCCTCTTCTCAGGGTTACACCTCTGTTCAGTCGTGTCTGTTCTGTTTTAAAAGATGTTTAGTATGTGGGCCCTTGAGGGGAGCTCTTTGAAGTGGAAGCACCATATAAATCTAAGAAAAGAAAGAGAAAATGCAACTCCCATCCTCGTGCACCCCCAGCCGCTCCCCCGTCGTGAAAGAAGCCAAATCCGCAGTGGTTTCCCCTTTGATGGCGCTCCAGACACAGCCTCCTCCCTCTGGTCTCACTATGAACCCCATTAATTCAGCTGGTGCAAATGTACATTGGAAAGATAGGAGCTCTTCTTCCAATGAAGATGCTGTGTTTTAGGGAGTTGTACCTTTTTTAGAGGCAGATTTACAGAAATAGAGGTAATAGAGGCAGCCCAGGTGCAGTCAGACGTATGGGTAAGGGATGGAGGTAAAGACCGTGACTTGAAAAACTCCTCAGGTACCCACCAGCAGAGAGCTCATGTGCCATATAGTATACGTGTGCGTGCAGGTGAGTGCTGTGTGCAGACTCTCACCTGTGCACAGGTGAGCCAGGGGAGGGCCTGGCGAGGGCGTAGCTCGAATTGTCCTGCCCTGGAGCTTGTGTTTGGCTGTGAGGCTGTTGAATATGGAGCTCACTGACATCCATCCCCAGCACACCTGGACACCAGCACACCTGGAAACCCAGCACATATGGACACCAGCACACTTGGACATGAAAAGGGTTTACGATTCTTCTTGGACCATGAGTAAATATATATAAATGTAAATATATATATAAATGTATATATATATATGCACACACACACACATACGTAAGTATTTATGAGTAAATGTCATATATATAATATTTATAAATACAGATCTTCCTCAACTTACAATGGGGTTACATCCCAATAAATCCCCGATAAGTTGAAAATGTCATAAATCAAACATGCACTTAACGTACCTAACCTTCCAAACATCACAGCTTAGCCCAGTCTACCTTAAATGTGCTCAGAACACTTATTAGCCTACTGTTGGGCAAAATCATCTAACACAAAGCCTATTTTATAATGAAGCATTGACTATCTCATGTAATTTATTGAATACTGTGCTGAAAGTCAAAAACAGAATGGTGATCTGGGCACAGAACGGTGGTCAGTGTGCTGGCTGTTCACCCTTGTGATCGCGGGGCCGCCTGGGAGCTGTGACTCGCTGCCCTGCTCAGCATCACGAGAGGGGATCTGACCACAGAGCACGAGCCCAGGAAAAGATCCAAATTCAAAGTTAGAAGTATGGTTTCTACTGAATGAGTGTTGCTTTCACACCATTGTAAAGTCAAAACATCATAAGTTGAACCATCCTAAGTCGGGGACTGTGTATATATGTATTTGTATTATATATTTATTAAATATATATTTATACCACTTATATATTGTATAAATATATATATATTTATAGTATACTGTGAAGAGAGAATACAGTAAAAAAAAATCCATGAAAAGGAAGTGGGTAGCATTATTTAATTTTTAAGGTAAGCGTGGACATTTAGCTAGTTGGACCGATGAGGATTCTTCTGCAGGAAACCATACAGTCATGATTCACGGTAAATTAACTCCTTTTCCTTAGAGGCACGCAGTGTGGGTTTAAGTTTGTCCTGACGCCCCAAGTAATTAGATGTTGAGATCAGGGGCCCATTCCTCACCCAGTTCCTAAACTTGCAGAGGCTTTCCCAGGATTTGGTAACTCCTATTGGGTAAATCACTCCTGTTCATCTTTATTCCATAGTGGAGCTTTGACACTTTGTTTTCAAGGCTTCTGTGTCAAAATGCATCTGGTTTCAGATAAAAATACTGCACTTCCTTGGTTTACTCGGTGATTCTGCTCTTATGGAGGGGTTCTCTGTTCACAAGAGAACATTTGCCACCCTACATCAGTGGCATGGTCCTACCTCAGTGCCTAGTGTGTGAATAGGGCCTCTGCCCTAGTCCCGAGACCCCGGATCTGGAGATGGCACGTGGCCAGCATCCCAACATGGCATGCTGGCTGCTAGACCACCAGGGACAGGTCTGGTCCTGTGAGGACACGAACCCAGCAGATACAGAGATGCTGGTTGAAGGAGATGATGCTACTGCCCTGTAATGAAGTAAGTTTCTTACAAGGGAGAGCATTTGTATCCTATGGGGCCCATATGCACATACAGGGGTGAGATTCTAAACACCAGATAGTCGGCCTGGTAGAGACTGGACGGTAGGCGTCTTGAATGACTTGTAAACTGCTGGTGTGGTCCCATGGGGCTTAAGGTCCAAATATCCCCCATCATGATGCACCACTAGGATATCAACAGTCCTGCAAAGGTGCTTTAGAATACAAAAGAGGAAACAAAGTTTATTTATGGTTTGCATGAAGCATTTAATAGAAACTCCATTTTGTTCAAAAAATAAAAATGTCCAAATCAAATTGCTTAAAAATGTAAACCCACTTTCTATTTTAACAAACAATAGATGTTCTTTAGATAAGCTTAAGAGAACACAGAATTATAAAAATTTACCTTCCCTATTTTAATCCTTACGACACAGAGTAGGGCAACACATCACCTGAACTCACTCAGCATTCATTGAGGTACAGAGCAACAAGAAAACTGCATCATTCAGAATGTAATTTTTAAATGAGGGAAAATCTGTAGAGCTGGATTTCTTTTGAATTATTCTAGTTTTCTTATAACATTTAAGCCAAGCCCAATATGATTCTGCACTCGTAGGTAAAACTAATCAGGAGATGATTTATTAGGTTTTTAAAATATTTGTAGGTTGTCTTGACATTTAGTTAATATTGCTTGCTAGCCAGGGAGACTGCAGATGTTGAGACATTTTAAGGAGGTTTTGTAGGAGGCCTTTCCTCCAAAAGGCATAATTATTTATCTCTATTTTCCTTTAAGGAAAATTCAACCTCCCTCCTGTACTTTAAGATTCCAGGAGCAGATCTCAATGTTGTGATTTGGGTGTGACATGACCTTTGTAATAAAAACACCCCTGAGTTGTGAGGTTAAAAGTGGTCCTTAGCCAATGTCCTGTGTGCAGGAGATACTTTTTTTGGTGTGTCCTATGCAACTTTCTCTATTCTTGGGAAAAAAGGCAGATAGCCAAAGAAGAATGATGAGTGATTTTCACGCAAAGAACAATACATCAAGAATATCTAAATTCATTTAACAATTACAAGGAATATTCTTGGCCACGTCAATTTAAGATATGCTGGCAAGCAGGAAATGATTTCCAGTTTCTATATGTCATTTCTGATATTTCTTCAGTAGCTAGGAAAAAAAAGAGAGAGAGAATTTTGGATTTCTGTTAAATTGACCCATAATAATTTTTTTATGGCTTTTTGTGTTTGAATAGTTGGCAAGGGTCATATAAAGGTCAGGAACTTTAACTCAAGAAATGTCCTGTCTTCTCTAGGGAAGTAAATAAGTAGCGAAGGAAAGGATAAAAAATGAATAAACAAATTTCAATAGTCAATACAGTGCAAAATGTCTAATAATTAATTAATTATGATGAGAAATTGCCATTTATGATAAAACCATTTTGTGGTAGAAAATTTGCTTTTATTGAAGCAAATGATCTGCTATAGGATGAGAATAGCAGCTGTGGTTGGTATTTGCATTTGGGTGTAGAATGAACAGAGGTCCTTTATTGGCATGAATTTTCTCCTTCATGACAACTTCCTTGTAAAGGAGAAAAAGAGCCCCTCTGATTTTGGACTCTAAATATCGGTGGTTTAATTTTGAAATCTCATGCTCTGATGGTTAATATGATTATCATCGTGGATGAGTTTGTTTGGGCTGCCGTAACAAGGTACAACCAACTGGGGAGCTCAAACAACAAATATTTATTTTCTCACAGTCCTGGAGGCTAGAAGGCGGAGGTTGAGGTGCTGGCAGGGTTGGTTTCTCCTGATTCTCTCTCCCTGGCTTGCAGACAGCCGGCTTCTCCCTGGGTCCTCAGGTGGTCTTCGCTCTGTACGTATCTCTGTCCTAATCCCCCCTTATTATAAGGCGACCAGTTATATTGGATTAGGGCCCACCCTAATGACCTTATTTTAACTTAATTACCTCTTTGAAGAGCCTATTTCCAAATAAGGTCATATTCTGAGGTCCTGGGGGTTAGGACTTCAACATATCTGTTTTGGGGGGACAAAATTCAGCCCATAAGACATTGCAAACCATCAGAAAGTAAGACCTGTAGTAGAACTCCAGTGTCGTGGACTATTTTATTTCCTGCTGTTCCCCTCCACAGCACTAAAAAGGAATTGGATGTTTGCGTTCGAAACCTATTAAAAATGTTCCATTCCGTAGGAAAAAGGGTATGAATTCCGGTGTTCATTTTCAATAAGAGAAAGAGAGGCAGGGCGGTTTTCTTGTCTGAGAGGAGAGGAGAAGCACAAGGTCAGTGCAGGACAGAGTGTGTGCACACTGGCTTCCTTGCTTGTTTGTTCATGTGTTTGTTTCTCAACCACTGGCTGCCTGCCTGCTCCAAGCCAGGCACCATGCTGAAGGCAAGGGACACAGCACAAGACAAGACCCACTCTCTGTCCAGTGGGCTGACGACTAAGATGCAAGATGTTAACATGTAAAGAATGAAGGGTATTCGCTCATTCGGCAAGGATCCGTTAACCACCGACTGTGTGTCAAGCCTCTGGCTGGTGCTTGCGATGTATCCATGAATGAAAAGGATAAAGACTCCTGTGCACAAGGGCACCTTGATTCTAGGGAAGGGACACAACTGGTGGATAGTGGATGCAAGAATTAAGTATACAGGGTGTGTCAGAAAGTGTTAAGCCTTTGGAGGAAAGAGGTAGAGCTGGGTGAGGTGTGCTGAATGGGGGACCCAGCATTGCTAATGGGGTGGGCACGGAGGTCTCTGAGTCATAAAGGAAGGAAGAGAGGAAGGCGATGCCCATGTGAACACCGGGCTGGGGACAGAGAAAGGCTGGGGAGGGCATCCCAGGCAGCAGGAACAGCCAGGGCCAAGGCGCTAAGGGCGCGTAGCTGGTGTGTTCAAAGACCCTGAAGAGCCCCGTGTGGAGGGAGCTCAGGCAGTGAGGCGAGCACAATGGAAAAGGGGCCAGAGGACATCGTGAGTCCATATCACGTAGGGTCTTGTTGGCCATGGAAGGGTTTTGGTGTTTTTCCTGAGTGAGATCAGAGCAGAGCAGAGGTAAGGTGTGACTTAAGTATTTAATGTCCCTTTACCTACTGTGCTGTGTTCAGATTCGCAGGGGGGCAAGGGAGCAAGAGAGAGACCAGGGAGAAGGCAACTGCATTAATGCAGGAGAGAAGTTGTTGCCGGTGAATTTAAGGTTCTTTCTTCATTGCGAAAGAATTGCGAGATGAAGTGATATGTAAGAATCAGATTTATTTAGAGAGAAACACGCCCCACAGACAGAGTGCGGGCCACCTCGGAAGGCGAGAGGCAAGAGGCCTCGAAATATGAGGTGGTTAATTTTTATGGGCTGGGTAATGTCATAGGCTAATGAGTGGGAGGATTATTCCAACTATTTTGGGGAAGGGGTGGGGATTTCTAGGAATTGGGCCACCGCCCCCTTTTTGGCCTTTTATGGTTGGCCTCAGAACTGTCATGGCGCTGGTGGGTGCGTCATTTAGATGCTGATGTATCACAATGAGTGTATAATGAGGCTCAGTGTCTACTGGAAGTCGAATCTTCTGCCATCTTGGACCCAGTTGGTTCTCACTAGTTTTCGTCGTGTACTATGACTGTCGTTCTTTTAAAGGTTGTTCCCTGCCCCCTTCCCTCCTGTTTCAAAGTGATGGCTGGGGTGTCCTGGGTGTTGCTTGTGGAGTTTGTCAGAAGTGGCTGGAGAGCCTTTGAAGACAGAGTGAACCGGATTTGCTGATGCATTGGGGGAAGGGTGGGAAAAAGAGGAGTCTAAGATGAGGCCCCAGATTTCCCGAGCAACTCTAATAATTGAATTTCTTTCAACTTTGATAGGAGGGGTCTGTGTAGATAATCGATCAGATGGTCAGACGCTATGGCGAGTAGGTAATGGGGTAAATCAGTCTAGAATTAAGGGGAGAGGTCAGGCTAGAGATATAGATTTGGAAGTCGTGGGCGTTTCAATGGCATTTCAAGCTATGAGATGAGGACCGATGGCCCAGGGTGTAGTGTGGACCTGAGGGGACCAAGCTCAGGGATCCAGCGAATTTCAATATTAGGAATTCCAGGAGACACAGGGGAGTCGGCCAAGGAGCCAGCAGAGGAGGGCCGACGAGAAGACGGAAATCCAACAGCTTTGGGAAGCAGATGCTGAGTGGAGAAGGCCAACTAATGAGGATTGAGAGGCCGGGCCGCCCACCGCTGCTCACCGGTCAGGAGGCATGTGGGCTGAGTCAGACCATGGGCTTCCTCAGGCTGCAGTGGTCCTCACAGCAGTTTTGGTGGTTGGTGAGACACAAGCTTGATTGGAGCGATGGAAAGAGAGGATGGGAGAAGAAGAAGTGGAGATGGCACGCAGAGGCGATGCCGTCAATGCTCAGATTAGAAACCTGCCCCCGCCCTGCCCCGGTGAATGCCCTCTGCTAAAGGGGGCCTTTGGTCCCAGCCCTTAA
This sequence comes from Eubalaena glacialis, assembly GCF_028564815.1. NCBI lineage: Eukaryota > Metazoa > Chordata > Mammalia > Artiodactyla > Balaenidae > Eubalaena > Eubalaena glacialis. Next base: position 3,418,138 of record NC_083730.1, read on the forward strand.
GGACAGGTAGCGGGATGCTAGGTAGGCAGACAGGGAGAAAGGAGCGTGCTGCGTGGGGCAAACAGCCTACGTGGGGACCTGGGCTGTCTGTTTCGGGCGGTGGAGGGAAGGTGGGAGCCGGGGAGGAATATTGAGCATTGTGTCCTCTGCAGAGGACCTTGACGTTTGTGCCTCAGTGTCTTTTCTGCCCCTGGAGCCCTCACCACACAGAGCTCCGACGTCGACTCCCACATTTCCCCTCTTGGAATTTTCTAGAGGATGGATGCATCATTGCCATTAAATTAGGGAGGTGAAGAGCTCACTGCTGAGGCTGCTGGGACCCGAGCTGCAAAGGGCTTTGGAATTGCTCGCCGACATCCTGAACTTAGTTCCCAGAGGCAAAGGAACGCGGTGAAAGTACAGGCTGGTGAATCACCTGCCTCCCTGGGGTGCATGCGGGGTGCTGCATGTGCCACTGTGGCCCCAACACAACCAGGACATGGAAGACACAGACAGTTAGGGGAGGTCGGATCAGAGAGCAAACCTCACGCTGAAGGCCGTTTCACAAAATCATCCCCCATGGGGCTGTCACAGATGTCAAGGAGAGGGTCCGCTCCAGGGGAGGATGCATTAGGAAAAAAGCCTCACTGGAAACAGTGTCAACAGCCTGACAGGTGCGTGCCAGGCTAACTACAGGACAGGCTCTGCCACAGAGATGCCTTGTTCTCAGTGACAAAGCCCTTGATTGTGATTGCCTGCAGAAGGGCCCCGAGGTAGGGCCAGGCACATCCAAGGGGTTTCTTCAGTGTTACGGCCCCTCCTCAGACAGAGCCCTTGCTTTGTGCTTGTCTCCCATGGAGCGGGCTCGCTCGCCAATTTTTAGATTCTCAAATTCCCTGTGAAAGAAGTTATTTTTGTCAGGTAAGGAATTGTCAGCTGGCCTTGAAGTCAGACCCACCATTGTCAGTCGCCTTGACCTGCCCTTGCCAGGAAATGCTACAAAAAGTCACAATTGGAGAATGACAAGAGATTCTAGCTCCGAAGCCTGCTTGTCTTAGAAGAAAGCCGTTTGGTCGTGATTTTCAATTAAAAAGTTTTATTGGATATACTTTGCCCTCCTTCGCCTAGTTGAAAACTTCACCGTGTGGGTAAAACTCAAAGTAAGTGGGACTATGAAACCTGCCTCGCCCTGAAAGGAAAATAATCTGCAATTTTTATAACTTTCTGGAGCTTAGAATTTCATGTTCTGTTAGGTAGGGTCAAGGATCTTGGGAACTACTATTTAGCCCTAAGACTTAAATAGCAACTTGTATTTTCTTTGAGGCTCTTAGTTAGAGTTTAGAAAACACTTTGGCTGGAATTGTTTCTATGTTACAGAAGGAGCTGGTATTTCCAGACCTGGGGGATTGTTTGTGGTTGATTAAGAAATTGCTTAGATGCCTGGACTAACCTGTGTGATGTCTACCATGGATGCAAACTTTTATAAGTCTCTATAAGCTCTGGTCCTGATGCTGCGACCCCAGCGTGTGGCCCATATCTGGAGTGGTGGCCTCCTCTGGCCCGTGCTCCCGGGCAGCTTATCCTGGGAGCAGGGATCATAAAACCAGGGGCGATGGCAGGTCGCCCCTGCTCTGTGATCAGCGGTCAAAACACTAGGCTGACCTTCTCCCGTGATGTACCTCACAGGTGTCTTTGGGCTGAGCTGTGGGCCTGTTAGCTGGTTCCCTTGTGCCGGGCTTGGCAGTGTGCTGGCTTTCTTTCTCTGGATGCCTCCTCTTCCATCCCGCTCCCCAGATCTCTCAATTGGCTTCCCTGCTTGCAGTTCAACTGTTTGCCTTCTCCTTTGTGATAGCACAAAGCTGAGGCTGTCTTGCTCCCCAGGCCTTTGCCGCCTGGCTGCCTCTTCCTCTGTAGGGCTGTCTTCTCATCAGCCTGTCTCTGCACTGGCTGATTCACAGCACCGCGGCCTTGTTCTCCTGATCTCAAACCCCCATCAGCTCCCCTCCTTCCCTGGCCCCTTTGACTGCGGACCAACACCTGGTGTGACGTTCCCGACCAGAGCTACATCTGACAGCGCCATCCTGAGACGCATTTCTGATGTCCAGGGCAGCACACGCCGCTGTCTACAATGGCCAGATGAGTAATGCCCCAGGGACCCTGACCAGATATGACAGGAGTGGGCATGATCAGCCTAAAGGAGGCCGACTCTCCTGCCCTCAAGTTTCCCCCTGAGCAAGAATGAGGGTCCAACTTGCCAGAAAAAATTAAACACATAGATGATAGTGACCTTTGTGTTCTAGGCACTGTTCAACGTACTTCATGTATATTAACTCATTTAATGCTCATAGCAACTCTATTAGGTATGCATTTTTAGGCTCTTCATGCTGTTCATAAGGAAAACACAGAGAAGCTAAGGAGCTCACCTGAAATTGCACAGCAAGGACAGGATAACACTGGGATTTGAACCCAGGCAGTCTGGCTCCAGAGCATGTGTTTCTAAGCCTTACCCTCCTCCAGGCTTTTAAAGAGAAGACAGGTATGAATATTCATGAGAAACTGACCACATTTTGGAAATCATCTAAAAATCCAAATTCAAATATGAAACAAAGCATTGTGGACCATGTGGAGTCCGGGAGCCCCAGGTGGCCACCTTGGTCCTACCATTAGCGTCTCTTTACAGGAGAAGCATCACCAGTGCCAGTTTTAGCATCACATGTGCCTTGTGGACCCTGGGCTCACCTGTACTCCCAGCTGGTCTCCCGGGAAGCTCCCCTACCTCTACTCAGTAAAACAAGAGCTTGGAGAAGCCCGAGGTCCTAGTGAGCTTGAGTGCCTTGGGAAGAGAAGACTTCTTGGAGGGACGGGATTGGAGAGGCTTGTCTAACTTGAGATGAAAAGGGTGTTTCTGCCAGGGGTGACTGAGTCAGAGAAGGGGCCAGGGGTGCATCAGTGCCTACAATCCATTGGGTACCTCTGCAGGTGTTTTACTTGTGGAATCTCGTGTCGGTGCTCTCAGCAACACAAGGAGGGATGCACATTTTGCAGGTAGAGTCTTTGAATCTTAGTTTCCTTAATGAATATGTGCAAGGCCCCATAGTGGAATAAAGAGCAAAGTCAAGATTCGTACACTGGGGACTTCCCTGGTGGCGCAGTGGATAAGACTCCACGCTCCCAATGCAGGGGGCCTGGCTTCAATCCCTGGTCAGGGAACTAGATCCCACATGCATGCCGCAACTAAGGAGCCCGCCTGCCGCAACTAAGACCCAGCGCAACCAAATAAATAAATAAAAATAAATAAATATTAAAAAAAAAAAAGATCTGTACACTGGGGATGAGGGTGATGGAGGACATTCACTTTACAGAAAGGTGCCTGATCTGATGGTTGAGGGATGCTGATGGTTGAGGGATGCTGAGAAAAAGGCTGGTCAGAGTTGGAAGCAACTCACGGAGGACGTTAAAGCCAGGTGGAGGGGTTTGGGTGTGAAATTATAGGCGAGGGGAACCATTGTGCATTTTTGAGGAGACAGACCTGAGACTTAGGTTTAAGGAAGATTGATGTTGTGCCGACAGTATGAACACGATGGGGAAAGGGAAGGGCTGAGGTTTTGGAGATTCAGTGAGGAGGAAATTATCGTAATGTGGACAGTGGGATTTTGGGGACGTGGGATGGGGATGCAAAAGGAGAAGGCCATGGGAAGGATAGCCCCTCGGTGGTCTGGATCGGTGGGTGAGCTGGCGTCCCGCAAGGAGAGCAGGTGGAGGGAAGGGAGGGAGGTGGGTATGGACGCGTGCTTCCTCTTTGGGACTTACAGCCACACTGAGTGTAGGTTTGATCTTTCTTGAAATTAGAGTTGTTAATGTAGAAGGTGGATCCACCCAAGAGACTGTACATTTAGTGCATGTACGTATTTAGCATAATTGTTAAGATTGACAGAAAATAGGGGATGAAGGTGGTTTTTACAGTGCTGAGTAGAGAGTTCTCTTCGACTATGTGATTCACGGAGATGGAGCTGAATGTAGTTGCTTGTCTAGGGTGTTGTAGTTTCTTTCCTGCTGGACTTGCAGCGTCCCAGGGTGAGCAGAGCTGAGTGACCTCCTGGGGGACCCCTGTGTTCTTTGGGGCGGGGCTGGGCGAGGCGCTGGGTCAGGCATTGGTGGCATTTGTGACGGTGAGGATGAGGTATAACCAGAGTCACCTGCAGGTTCAAGAGAAAGACATGTTGAGAAGGGGAAGGGCTGAGACCTTGACGGGAAATTACCGAGACTGATGACCCAGGACAGTCCTGCGGGGTTTCTCAGGGTCCCCCTTGGATTACGTGAGCCCCATTCTTCCCAGTTACCGATCCACCTGAGACATGACCTGCTTACTACTCTGAGGCCTGGCTCTCATGTGGCGTCTGGTGGCCTAGAATGGAAAACTGTGCATCCTGGCAGCAGTGGTGCTTCGGAAAGGGTTCCGTCTCCCCAGCATCTTGGGTTTGCCTGATGAGGCCATGGCTTCTGACTTTGCCAGTGTTTTATCACTGACTAAATGCTTTCCCAGATGGGATTTCCTCTCCTGTCTTTGTGCTCAGGACCCGGGCCTGGAGTCAAGTTTGGAGCCTGGGGCGATGGGGATTTGTCCCAGTGACTAGAGCTGGTTCCTTTCAGAGTGACACGTGACCCACCTTCAAAAGGAAGGAGAGGATTAAACCTGTGAACCCCGGTGAGCTTAGGAGTGGATGACAATAGTTGGAAACGTAAAGTGGTTATTTATGACTGTGATCTTGAAAGGAGGTGTGGTTTATAAGTTCTTGCTGTCCCAAGCCTTACTGACTGCCACCAAAAATACCCTTGGGTGACAAGGAGGTGTGAAGTCCAGCCGCCTCTCTCTCACCCCTCGTCGCTCTGCACAGGCAGACACGCACGTTTAACCTGGAAAAGGGCCACACTGACCCCACGCACCTGCTGTAACCGCAGGGTTCCTCCACACGCTCTCCTGACGAGGACGGGCTGGCAGGCTCCTTGGGCTGGGCTGTTTCTCAAGCAGCTTGTGGGTTAAGACAGTGAGCGCGGCTAGTTATTCAAGCTCTTTAAGATGCTAAGATGAGAGAAGCTGACAAGAGGCTCCCGCACCAAACACAGCAGGGCTCTGGAGCGTTCTCTTCCTTTGTGTGTGTGTGTGTGTGTATCTATTTCAGAAAGCCGGCCTTACATTTGCTTTGCACACAGGTACACACGTTTGCACACACATGAATGTAACTGAATGAACTTGGTCGATGTGAATTGCTCTTTGGTACCCATCAGAGGGAAGGGGCTGGAAGGCTTGCAGAGGTAAAGCACATCTGGCTTGAATGTAAAATAGTTTTGCTGGAAAAACGAAACAAAACATAATGAGTTTCTGCCTAAGCATTTTCAGAGCCCTTTCTTTCCGGAGCCGCTAAGCCCTGGGTCTTCGAAGGAAATCGCAAGATGATCCTTTGGTGCAGCCAAGCCCTGCCCCTTGACGACAGGCATCACGTCTGCACAGGACCGTAAATCAAACCGAGAGGCTGTTTTAAATAGGCTGCAGACGCCGAGGACACTGCTGGCTGAGCGGCACTTTGCAAGGGAAAGAACCCGAGAAATGTCCCTGAAACCACCAGGGCGCCAGCCAGCCCCCGGGGAGGGAGGAGCCGAGCCTGCCTGCAGGTGGTCCACGGGCACCCACGGCCCACCTCCACTTCCCGGGGGGCAGACGGCAGACACACACCCTCCTGGGGATGGGAAATGCTCTTTCATGACGGCCTCTAATGGTTTAATTAGCATTTCACCGATATGATTTCCCCTTGCCCTGTGGGGCTCCAGGCCAGTGTTTACAAGGTGTGTCACGTCCTTTCCGCCCCTCACCCACCCCTCCCGCGCCGGCCCTGCAGCCCCACCGCTTTTCCCGCTTTTCAGGTTCTGGCCAAATAAGCCTGAGGACTCTTTGGAGGCGAACTAACCCTGTGAAGCCTGCAATTACTGTCCCTGATTTCACTGTGAAAACTTTACCATGGCCGCACTGAAAAATCTCCCTTTACCCTCCCACTCCTTCTAAGAGAACGGAAAAATCCATCAAATTAACACATCAATGAGTTGATTGTAATCTCCAGGGCTCAGTGTGGCACTTTCTAGCGGCCCAGACAGGAGCCCAGCATGATTTATCAATGCAAACCTAATAGCATCAATATGAATCTAACTAAAAATCAATATTTCATTACCAAATTGTTAGCGAGAATGAAGAAAAATGGCCGGAGTCAGAGCATTCTCTAGGGTAGGAGCATCTGGAGTTCAATGTGACAAGATGAGTGATGGCTGACTCGGGGCCCGGGGAAGGACACTGGGAGGACAGGCCCCGCGGACGCCCAGGGCGCAGAGGAGAGCGGCCACTGCTGCCGCCACGCTTTCTTCCTTTCCTTTTAGTCTCTTCTTAGAAGGTAAAAAAGAGTGTGAGAAGGGGAAACAAGGAAGGCAAGACCTTTAGCTCTGTTGGCAACACGACCTCACACGAAGGGGCTGGGGTGGGTCAGTGTGGCCCAGGTCTCCCGCGTCTTGCTCAGAGGGGTCTGGACCCCCCGCGCTGCTCTTGTCCCTGGTCCCCCGGGCCCAGAGTTAGGGCTCCTCTTTCTCAATACTCAGCGGCTGCAGGGCACTTGGTTTCTGCTGCACAGTTTTACCAAAAACATGGGATAGTCAATGGTACTCGTGTAAATTGTTCTTGAAGGTTTGTGTTTCTCCCAGGATGGCAACTGGTGATTGGAGGAGAAACGGGAACTCCCCTTCCTGGGGTGACAGGTGCGACTGGGGAGGTGATGGGGCTCCCACCTGGTCAGAACACGTTTCTGGTGTTGCTTATGGGCCATTTATTGCCCCAGCTGCTCCAGCTGTGTTATCACTCAGAGACCCAAGGTTGTGTCTGGAAGAGGCCAGTTATCCAATGCAAAGAAGAAAAGAACATTAAAAAATGTTTAAATGAGTAAAAACCTGACTCAGGATTGCACTGTAGGTGCCCGACGTTTAGAACAGTACCTTAAATAGGAAGGTTTTTGGTCCTCTCCGACACCTGCCCCTCCTCAAAGCCGTACCTCCATCACCGATGGTGGATTTCGAGCTGGGGAAGCATCACTGGGTCCTTCCCCAGTGTCTGAGGAGGAGGGCCTGCAGAGGCCTTGGCTTGGACCACAGGTCTGTTTCTGCCTGACTCAGAGGCTGATGCAATGCTTTCTGGTCTTACCTTGTCTGCACCTCACCCCGAGTTGGCTTCTCTAGGACTGTCACCCACTCTGGACAGGGGAGAAGATAAAAAGACATGATCTGTACGTTATTCTGGACAAGACCAGGCTTTCACAGACAGCTTGGCACACGCTTGGTTTTAATACAAAGGTTCAAATAATACAAGTCCATATAAAACAGTGATTGAAAGCTCGGGAGCTAGAGTAAACATCGAGGCTGTGCCCCTACCCGCCGTGTGACCGCAGGCACAGTTTCACAAACATCAGCAAACCTCAGTTTCTCCACTTGTAGTAACGATTGTACCTAGTTGCAGGGTCACTCGAGGGTGAAAGTAGACGTGCACGCACAGGATTTAGCTCACTAAGTGTTGCCAACGCTGCATGTTACACTGACATTGTTGTTCTTTTTCTCCAACCAGGATGATACAATACAAAACCCACCAAAGACATATTTGCCTAATTCGTTAAATCTCTGTGTCTTCTATGGCAGGCTTCACCCATCTCATTGTTGACGTGGTGATATTTGGACCATCAGTCTTTGATGGTGATGCTTTCTACACCGTCGGAGGGTTTTGGGTCGCTGTGCAGAGTGTAATTGCATACGGTGTGACCATGGCTCTGCTGCCTGACGTTGCAGTGGGTTAGATCAAGTCAGATTCCCAGGGGGTTTGACAGACTCGTTAGACCTTCATTCCTCTTCAGAAGCCCCCACGAAGTGGCTCTCCCAGGATGCTGTGACGTCTGGTCCCCGTCCTTGACTGCCTGCACCTGACGTGCACTTGGCACTTGGTCTGACACTACCCGGCTGATGTTTCCTGCTGGCCTGTGTACCACGCTCTCCAGCCCCTTGGGCCGTTGATGCTGATTCTTTTGTAATAGTACTTCAGTCTGACAAATACTGAAATCAAGGAAACCCCTGGAAGAACTGTGGCCCCCGAGAGGGGGGCGTGAGGACCCCCGTGGAGGGGCTCAGAGGCGGACTTTTTCAGTGTGCACCTTAGACAACTGTTCAGGGTGCATGGCAGTCTCTGCGTGGCTCCTCTGGGGGTGGTCACGGTGTCCTATGGCCCTCCACCCTGGCTGTGGGCTCTCCCTTGTGTCCAGGTGTTTGTCCATCTACCTCTTCATCTGACCCCCGCACTGACACTGTGAGAAGGGCACCACCCTTGCCTTCTGGCTGATTATTCCCGCAAAGTTCTGAAGGGAGGCTTAGCATTTCCTACGGCAGTTTATTCTTTTTTTTTTTTTTTTTTTTAAGTTGGGGTGACACTTTCTGCTACTTTCTTTAAAAAATAAATTTATTTATTTATTTTTGGCTGCGTTGGGTCTTCGTTGCTGCGCACAGGCTTTCTCTAGTTGGCAGCGAGCAGGGGCTACTCTTCGTTGCAGTGGGTGGGCTTCTCATGGCAGTGGCTTCTCTTGTTGCAGAGCATGGGCTCGAGGCGCATGGGCTTCAGTAGTTGTGGCTCGCGGGCTCGCGGGCTCTAGAGCGCAGGCTCAGTAGTTGTGGCTCGCGGGCTCTAGAGCGCAGGCTCAGTAGTTGTGGCGCACGGGCTTAGTTGCTCCTCAGCATGTGGGATCTTCCCAGACCAGGGCTCGAACCCGTGGCCCCTGCATTAGCAGGCAGATTGTTAACCACTGCGCCACCAGGGAAGCCCCGGCAGTTTATTCTTTTACTGAGCTTTTTGATTCTCTTCCGTCACAACGTGCTTCAGACCACAGCTGCCAAAGCCCTGCTATCCATCCACTGACTGGTCCCGGTGGTCACCCAGGCAGCCCTGGCCACCGCCAGCACCACCAGGGCCCTCTTCCTTCCTCCTTCATCTTCTCCCACTCACCCAGGAAGAGTGGTGCTGCCTTATTCCCCTTTCGTAAGAGTACAGGTCCTATTTGTGCTGTGTGAGGGTACTGGGATGAAAGAGCTTTAAATAATCCACCTGGAGCTCAGTGAGTGAGTCAGTTACAGTCTAGATGGGAGGTTGGAACCCAGACATGGCGCTCTTTTCCTGATGGTCCCTGGGAGACTGTAGGCTTTGCTGCCACCTTCAGCAGTGAGCACATTTCCCGGCTGTTACACATTTACAGAACAGGAGCTCGAGCCACAAACCAGGAGGAACCAGAGCACTTACCGTTTTGTGTTTCTCTTGTCTTATGTCTTATAAAATGCGTCATTTCCTTTCTCCTTCCCACGTCTACAGATGGGAGGGTGACGGTGGCCACACTCAGGGCAGAGGTCCCGAAACTCCAGGAGAGAACTTGTCAATCCTGGCATCGCCCCTTCAGGAGTGACATTGGAAGGATCAGTGTTCTCTCTGAGTTGGGGATGGACCTGACCCTCAAGTGGCTGTTCAGGACAAATGAGAAGTCATCCTTGCAGAAAAGCCGTGAGGAATAAACTCCCGAATCTTCATTCGTGTTGCTGATCAAGCTTGTGGGCTACGTTGACTTATTAGGAGAAGCCGCCTTGCCATGTTTTACTCCCTGTCCGTTCTGCATTCTTATTTAATGCCCCCCAAATTTCCAACCTTGCCCTCTCGGTGACCCTCGGTCTCCATGGAAGATATCTGTCGGAAGCTGATGGAAGCAGCGTCTGAATTCCAGCTCCTTCCCATCCCGCGGGTCTCCTTTCATCATCTTCTCTCCTAACAAAGATATTGCCCTGACAATTCTCTTTACATTCAACGATTTGCCATCTCCCTCGCCAGCTTCACGCCATTATCACCTTTCTATTCTCGGTGGAGATATAAAATCCTTAGTCTTCTTTCTGGATCCTTGCTTCCTACCCTTTGATCCATGAATTGGGGTTTAATCCTCTGATCTCGTCTTGGCATCCACTGCCCTGGAGGACACTCTTCCTTAAGACACTATCTCGCGGATGTTAGGCTCCACTCGCCAGCGCTGGGGTGGAAACGCCTTCTCCCTGGGCCCAGGAGACCAGTGGTTTGGGCTCTACATCTTTACTCTAAATCTAAAAATGAGTCCTGGCTTGACATGTTTAAAGGCACTTTAAAAACGATTCCCCCCACCCCCCTTCCCAAATTAGCGACTTTGTGCTTCTTGCTTATTTTACCACCAGCAGTATTGTTTCCACACTGAACAGATGTCGTTGGGCCTTGGAAGCAAAGCATTGATGTGCAGTTGTCCCGAAATGGTTCTCTGCCAAGGACTTTTCAGGCATTTCTGCTGAATTTTCAGACCTTCCTTCCTGGCAGGTTTCAAGGCCAAAGTTTTCTTCTCATCCCCGTCATCAGAATTTCATGACTTGCTCTTGGTTTCTGCCCCTTTTCCACACCCCCAAACAATATGCATTCTGCCCCACTGATGGCAGCAAGAATAACCTTTTAAAATTGCTTCTCTTTTCTTCTCCTTCTCTTCCTTTTCCTTTTCTTTCTCCTTCCTTCTTGCATTTTTAAATTCTCTTATTGTTTCTCTTTATCATAACCTTCATATTTTTGTTATCCTTCACTCAGCCAGTTAGATCTGGTATTATAAGTGCTCATAAGAAGAAAATGTGCAAGTTATACGATACTTGCCGTCATTACATAACTCAGATCTTCTTACACAATCTCCCTTTAATTTTCAATCTTGCTGATTCCCTCGTCCATGCTGGTCTGTATCGCTTCATCTGGAAAGTATTATTACCATCACCATGGTTGACCTCCAAGGGCCCCAGAAACACCATATCTTCTAATAGTAACTCACAAAGAAGTAAGAAAAAAACATGTTACTGTGTTGGCTGGTGCTTACTCTAAAGGGTTCCGATGCTTGGACCCACTTCCTCTTAATCTGTGCTATTGTTCTTTTCTTTCTTGCATCTGTGATGCATAATATTGTGTTACTTTACCCAGTATTAAAGAAATAATAAAAACGATTGCTTTTCTGGGGTACCTCTGCTCTACAGGTGGGCTCTGTCCCACCCCGGCTGATGGGGTAGCTGAACCCAGTGTGGGCCCAAGGTCACCTCAGGCAGCGCCTGTGACGCATCTTCCAGACCTCGAGCCTTTGTCACCGCCACACCTGTGAGTCTTGGGAGATGGCCCCAAAGCCCCTTCAGACAGCTTCCTGGGACCCTCAGGAGGGAAGTCCCACCTCTCCATTGCAACTCTAGGTCATTACGAAGTAATGAAACATTCCAGCTCCCTGCCCTTCAATTTGAAACCCGAGATCTCCAGCAAAAACTTATCTCAAAAATGATGCCTGAGAACTTTACTGTAGGACTAACAAAATGATTGTTCCAAAGGACTTTTAAAAAATATTATTATTCTTATAAAATCATCTTGTAATGCTAGGAGCTCCATAACTTTTATTTGCTTCTCTGCACAGCTGGTAGGTAAAACAGACACCTTCTAATTGTATAGCTATCGTGAGCGGTAAAAAGGGATTTTTTCCCCACAGATTTACTCTTTACCACGGAACAATTTTTTGAGAAATTTTCCATTTCCATTTCACTGTAGAAATTGTCTCACACGAGGTCTAGTTGACAACTTTATTTGTGGAATATGACAGCACACTTGTTTGACATTATTTCATGCTTTGGGGATTTTCGTTTAATAGAATTCAGGGTTTTTTCCCCCTTACTCGACTTTATATTTAAAAGTTCTTCTACAAGTTTGGTAAAGAAAGCAGAAGACCTGAGAAGGATTGGTCCATGGCATTGCTGATGAAGGAGAAGTTTCCAGAAAATGCCTACATGGCTACATTGTCATCCAGTGGGGGCAGAAAGAATGACAGGAGGCTTTGTGTTTCTGTAGTCCTTCCCTGTGTCGTCTTCACTGTGCCTCGTCTATCTTCTTCTCGGTCATGAGAACATCCCTGTAAATATTAGAGGTTAAAGAAATCACACTGACAAAGAGGAACAGTTCAAAGACCACCTGCTGCAGAGGTGTGGGGAGGGAGCAGGCTTCTTCTCCTGCAGAGCAGGTGAGGCAGGACCACAGGAGGAAAGGGAGCCTGGGCCCCCGAGCTCTGTAAACTGTGCACGTGTTCCACTGGGTGGGGAATCAGTTTCGTTGGGTCAGGAGCTTCTGGAATGATTCCTAGCTTGAGATGCCACCTAAGTTGCCCCCCTCCCCACACTGACACGTGAGAACTGGGGGTGGCTGTGGCACCGGGAGCTGCTCCAAGGATGCTGATGTGCCCACTGGGGGTCTTGGTGCTGCTATAAGGCAGCGCAGTGGTCTGGACCCTAAAGGTTAGATAAGGATGGAAACCAGGACTGTCTCCAAGCCCAATTTTGTCATTTTTGAAATCTCATACTGGTACCCAAAGCCATGCAGCTAGTTAGGAAGACATGTGAGGACATTGGTTTCTCCACGTCTCGCTGCAGAGAAACTTAGAGGGAATGTCCCTTTGGAGAAGCTCTTCTACACCTGGGTGCCCTCCTACCATCCTGTGAACTTGCGTGTCCATGTGTTTCTTTTCTCAGATAACAAATTCATAATCTTACTTTGTGGTTGAGTGCAAGTAAAAATCGAGCAAACAAAACACAACCAAACACAACCCTATAAACAGGTGAGTGGCTGACTTACATATTCCATCCAAGGATCAAGGAACTAGTGCGGGTGCACACAGATTCTTGAGATCCTGGTTGCCAGGACACCGTGGAATGGCTTTCAGATGTGGGAATAAAAATTTTAAATGCCATTAAAAGTACCCTAGGGATTTTTGACATCAAGGAAATCATCCCAACTTCCTAGATGAAGTGTGTTTAAATTGATACATATGTGTTAGGCTCTGGGTTCTGTTCTAGAATTTGCAAGTGACCTCGGCTATGCCTATAAGAGTTTACACCATGAACGTCATCGTGAGCCCTTCAAAGTTCTAAGATTTCAGCATCTCACCCTCTGATGAGTTTCAGGTTTTAAGAGTGAAATTGGCTTTTGCAAAGGCAATAGAAAACATGGTGCTTTCTTCATGGTCCGTTATAGATTCTGTGGCTAATGATCAATGTTCCACCTTAATTTTAAAATAACACTTTAAGGCAAAGTTACCACTGGGACATTGCCCAGAGTTTTATTTTTATAAGTGAACTTATTTACAAAACAGAAATAGAGTCACAGATGTAGAAAACAAACTTATGGTTAGCAGGGTGGGGGAGGGATAAATTGGGAGATTGGGACTGACATATACACACTGCTATATATAAAATAGATAAACAACAAGGACCTACTGCATAGCACAGGGAACTGTACTCAATACTCTGTAATGGCCTATATGGGAAAAGAATCTAAAAAAGAATAGATACATGTATATGTATAACTGATTCACTTTGCTGTACACCTGAAACTAACACAGCCTTGTAAATCAACTATACGCCAATAAAATTATTAAAAAAAAAAAAAGATAACAAAGAAGGGTCTTCAGCCCAAATGAAAGACATGCAAATTCTGAAATTCAAAATCGTCCACTTAATTTTTTCCTTTTGTTTGACTCTCTGCTTCAAACATTCAGGAGACATGGTCTAATTTAGGATGATTGATTTCCAAGAGAAATCAAGTGCTTTCCGCTTACATTTCTCAGTTGTTTTCAGAATTGCAAAAGAAGAAAGTAAACACCTCCTGGCTGGTCTTAATAAGATTACCAAGCTTCACCGGGTATCTGTTTTTATGATCCTGTCTACTCGCTTTGGCAACCTGAATCAGGAGCCGAGCGTTGGCACGGGAAAGTCCCCTGTGCTTGGGCTCCTTCTACCCTGCCTTGAATATTAGCTGTAAGACCTCTAAATGCATTCATCTAAGGGGAGAAAAAGTTAGCTGAAGCCATAAAGATAATTAATCTTTGTTTGAAATGATATTTTCCTTTCTGCTGCCATTTGTCATGCGGAAGCATTAAAAAGCCCCTTCACTGCAGTGAAAGCCAAAGGGATGCTGTTTGAAACTGCCTGAGAATCCCCCTCCCCTTCTCTACCCCTAAACCCCCTTCTCCCAACATCTATGAATTTGTTCCCATTTCAAAGGCCATCACCCAGAGCTTCCTTATATCTGATTGAAATCCACTGCTGTCCAAGACGAATCCCAAAGACAAGACAAGGGCATCAGACAGCCGCGCCAGTGAGCAGAGAGACTAACATCCAGGCCTTTTTGGATGTGGCTATTGTCCCTTTCCAATTGTGATGATGACAGTTTCCTTATAATCAATGAGGCCGTGATGGTGAGGGTTGTATTTCCTCCCCTGTCCCCCGGCGAGCTTTCTTTTATTTTTCATTCTTGTATTCTGATGAGTTCTTTATATCGACTGAGGGCTTGGGCTTAATTAGATATTTAAGTGATTTTGAGCAATGCTGTTTCTTTAACTCCTAACTGCGACAAACACATATGAAACATACTGTTGGCGGCATTTAATCAACAGCAGTCAATTTATCATTTTCACAGTTTTAGTGAGCGGTTATGAATCACTAAAATCACAGGTATTGTAGACGCAGCGTTGTGGCACTATCATTAACAAATACACCGCACACAGAGGGATGACTTGGTAATTGAGTGGGACTAATAAGAATACATCATTTAGCTGTGTGTGACAAACTGTGCCTCCAAACACAAGCATGGAAAATTCACGTTTTGCTTAATAAATAAATTACACAGCCGATGTATTATACATAATTTGTGTCCTCGTGGATTTGAGTGATATATAATGCATGGTCCAAGTCATTTATTTATTAAGACTAACTATATATATTGTAGAAGGGGAATTTTAAACTCCAGGGTTGGGCCTAGGTAACTGCTGTAACCACTGGGTTTGACTGGGCAGTAAATGAGGTGTGTTTGGGGATTAGAAACCTGGGGTGCGGCACCCGTGCTTACAAGCTTCAGTTCTGTCTACAGCAGAGGAAAGGAGACCTGAAACTTGGGCAGGAAGATTAGATAGGCAGCTTCCGAGATGAGAGAAGTAAAAATATCCTTAAGAATATTTGCGGTTTAAAAAATCTGAAAGTTCATTATGTCAAACACATTTGGGGGGATGTACATTGCAAACACAATGTACTTTCAGGAAGATTGCTTGGGGGAGGGGCTTGTAAGGTGTGGATGTCCAGAGGGAAGAGAGCTAAGACAGTGACCCGAGGGCTGACCGTTCTCCTGGTTTGCATGACTTAGGAGCGAGCATTTGACTGTAATTGTGGGGTGGACCTGTCCTGGTATTCATACTCAGCGTGCCTGGTGCAGCGGGAGGATGTTTGAAGTTCAGAGTTTTTTTTGGCGTGACCTCAGTATTTGGCAGGAGGGACCGTGCATGCCTCTCTAATGCTGATTATCTTTAGATCATTATTTACGAACTTAACCACAAACGCATGCCATGCTGAAGAAGGAGCCATGGGCTCTGATATAAATTTCAGTTCCTTTTCACTAAGGAACTGGACCCCCCCGCCAAATAAATGAGTATAGAATCCATAAATGCGTAAAAATAGACAACAAACAGAATCCACCAAAAACCCCTCAAAACCCTTCATGGGAGATGGGAAAGGTTTGTTGAAGGCTCTTTCTCTTCTGGTTCAGCCTGAGTCTGTTTCCAAACCTCATCTACCGCTGCCCCCGTTCTGCCCCTCTTACCAGACCTGTCCTGGGTATCCTGCCCTGATAGTGAAATATTCTTCTGTTGGAGCCTGGTTACTAGTTTTGCATTGCGCCACGTTCACCCCAAGATCACTCTGGGTTTCCGCTCTAGCGATTGGTTTCTGTGGAGCTTGTATCCCTCCCTACAGCAGAGTACTGTCCACAGGCTCGATTATTGCTCTGTTTGCCTGTCCCTCTTTCTTACTGAAGACCTTCACCCTGCACAGATGCTTGCTGTCAAGATGGGTGACGTGGGCATTATATTCTACTCCCATATGTAGGAAGAGTTGCTTTCTGCTGGGAGTTTAAGTGCGGATCAAGCCCCACAGAATCCGTGAGGCTCCCTGAGTGAAACCATTCTGCCCTGTGTTGGCCACGGTGGCCCAGGATCCGCTTCAGCCGTCTCAAAGAGCAACACCGTATGGACGCCACCCACCTCTCTGCCCGCCCCCACGGGGCAGAATAATCCTTTGAAAAGCTGCCTCCATTTCCTTCCCCTCCAAGTCTCCCTTGAATCCATCTGGAGATCTGTTCCCTCGGCTCCACTGAAGCTGTTCTGGCATCACTCCCTCTTGGTTCTCTTTCTGCTTCACGCCTGACTTCTCTCTGCTGGATGCTCCTTGTTTTCCTGACTCCTGGATGTAGGACGTCTGCGTAGAAACTCTATCTTGTTTAGGTTAACATTCCATTCCAGTGCTGTAAACATCGTTTATGGTGATCTCTTCCACGCTACTATCTCTGTTCCAGACTTGTATATCCAATAGCCCACTTGACCTCTCTATTTGAATGACTAATTTGCACTTAAAATTGAATATGTCCAAAACTGAACTCTTGATCTCCCTCAAACAATCGGCTTTCATCCCATTTTTATCCATCATAGTAAGTAGCAACTCCATTTTTCTAGTTTCTTAGGACATAAACCTTGAAATTATCCTAACTCCTTTCTTTCTCTCATACCCCACATCCAAATCTATGGGAAATCCTTCTGACTCAGTTTCAAGTACACCTTTAAAATCTAGTCTCTTCTCAGAGGTGGAGCTTTCAAAATGGCGGCATGAGGACTTCCATAAATCCCCTCCTCCATGAAAGTAATGACAATACTGGTAAAATTTTCAACAGCATCCTTTTTCAGAACTCTAGAAATGAATGGAAGGCTTACAACAGCCTGAAGAGCATTTATTCAAGAAAAACTACTGACCTTTGGTAGGAACAGCTGGGTTGTGGTGTTTTAACTTGGCCCCCAACCACTCCCTCTCTTCAGCCTTGAAAACCAGCAGCCTTCCCATCAGAGCATCCATGAAAAGCTGTAGCTGGAGGGAGCAGAGTAGGTTTGAGCTCCTCAGAGTGGTCCGACCACAAAGCAATTGTCACTAATCCATCTGTCTCAGAGGTCCCTGGAAAAGCCCCACTCATAAGGCGTTGTCCTATTGACCCGACTCCGAACTCCATGGGAGAAATCCTATCTCCAGGGCATTTGTCAGAAATAATTAGCTGCAAATTTTTTTAACATCACACCTGCCTAAAGTTACAATACCAGTTGGGGAAAACAAAAATTTAAACAAAATTTAAAAGAGATACCTGGGGAATGAGATGTCCATAGGGGGTTTTGGAAAGCTCTGGCATGTTCCTGGGGGTTTAGGAAGCCATATACTTGTGGGCTGTGCACACACTTGGGAAAGACCTGAAGAGGTCCCCAGTGACCCACCCCTGGTTGACTTTGATACTGCAGAAGCAGGCAGTGGAGGCTAAGGAAGACTTGTAAATGGCCTGAGCATTGAAGGTGTGCCCGACACACACAGGGTACTAAATGGCTCCTGGAAGACTCACTGGCTCAGGCATTTCGGGAAATCTCTGACCAATTTTTATCTTACTACTAAGCTAACCAAGCCGAGACTTCAGTAGTCATCCATGTCAGGAAATTCAGATATTATTCAGATATAAACAAACAAACAGCTGTACCAACAAGCCCTGGGGAGGGGACACAATCAGATTTCTGGAGTTGCTGCATTCTATTATCTAAAATGTCTAGTCTTCACCAAAATTTGATGAGACACAGGGAAACAGGAAAGCATGGCTCGTACACAGGGAAAAAAAAAAAAAGCAACCATAGAAAAGTGCCCCGAGGGGGCCCAGATGTTGGACTTATTAGACAAAGACTTTAAATCAAAATTACAAATACACTGAAAGAATGAAAATCAAATCACTTCTCATAATCTGCTGCTGCTACCCAAGTGCATCGTTTGACCTGGGCTATTGCACTAGCTTCCTGACTAGCTGCTCCCTGTAGCCTGTCCCGTGCAGCAACTCAGAGATCCTTTAAAAACTAAGTCGTGTCTATCATTCTTTCCTGTTGCTTGTCCCCACTCATGTTAATAATCCAAGGCTCTCATCACAGCTCAAGGAGCCCTAGTGATACGTTCCCAGAGGCTCCTCCTATCTCACTCCCGTGACTCTACTCCTTCCTTCCTGTTTCTTGGGCACACGGGCCTCCTGTTCTTCCTGGCGACAAATCTGCTTCTGCCCCAGGGCCTGGCTCTTCCCTCTGTCTGAAATCACATCACCAGATGGTCTTGCTGGTAGTTCTTGCTCTTGCTTCAGGTCTCAGATCAATCATCACCTTTTCAGACATGACTGCCGTGAATATCCTTTACAAAATAGCACGCTTGGCACTACCAAATTTATTCAATAGTTCATCATTTCTTTCACTCCTTCTCTTTTACATATCCAGATGCCAGTTACATACCTGGTTCATAGTGGTATTCAAGAAATATTTGTAAATTAAAGACAGAAAAATACTCCCCAAATTAAGAAACAAAACAAAACAAGTTATATTTGTGAATGAGTGAATATAGGTTAGAATTGTTTAATTATACAATTTTATTAAGTGTGTAGTTTTATTAGGAATGTTGATTACGGAGACCTTGTAGTCACCACCTTGCCCTCATTGGTGCTCAGTGGCAGAAAATGATAAAATGTCTCTCCTTTGACACTTTTGAAACCTGCAAATCAAAGATACAATATTATATTTTCAAAGTAGAATAGGCTAAGGTGCCTGGCGTTTACACAATGGCTGTTCTTTGATTCTAGTTAATTGCTTAGAATATCAGTTCTACATATACAGATTTGTCTCCTCTGGCACTTGAGATTCATGGTCTCCCAGATTTGATTTAGGTAACTTGAGATTTTCAAAAGACATGTCCTACATGAATTAAGCAGAGGAGCACCAGATGTCTAGCATGGTTGGGGCCCAGGACGTCAGTGGTGGTCGGACCACCTTGTCTGTGCCTGGAGTATAAGCTACAGGAGTCTGGGGGGTGTGCACAACTGTGGAGCTGTAGGCAGAAGTCCCCATTGATGCTGCAGACTTCAGATATTAGAAAGAAAGTAGGAGTAGAGAAAGATGGTAGCAAGCATTTCCCTTTCTGCTGCTTTTGATAGAGGTGGGTTATATGGTGGAAGATGGATGGAATTGAGGGAGGACTTAAGTTTTCAATGAACATCCATTCAACAAAGTCTACAGAGCAAACACTACGTGCATTCCTGGCACTGTGCTATGGACTGGACACACAGCATGAGGTCCCTGCCATCCTGGAGCCCGCAGCCTGGTAGAGGGTGGAGATACCAACCAAGTCACTGTCGAGATACATGTATGACCATAATTCTGAAAAAGTATGAAAAGAAGAACTACAGAGGACTAAGAAAGTGTAACAGGGATATCATGTTTGTCTGCATGGAGAGGTAAGTAAGGCCAGTAGTTATCCTGAGACTTAGGGATGTAGAAATTGATCAGATGAGGAACGGGACAGGCATCTCCATCAGAGGCAAGAGTGGAGACAAAGACTTCCTGGTCGGATCAGAAATGGGAAGAAGGCGACTGGGGTTGTAGCTTCATGAAGGGAGGGTAATGAGGATGGGGAGGAAGGCCTGCAACATTTGGAGCCTTGAAACCATGCTAAGAATCTTGAATTTTATTGTAAGAGCAACACAACGCTGCCAAGTGATTCAAACAGGAAATCAACACAATCCAATCTGTGGTTCCCACTATCACACATCTGGTTTGCAGAAATCAGATGGGGTAGAGTCAAGGGTGGATGTGGGATCCCTGGGCAGTGGCAGGAGGACCTGCTGGGAGGAATTGCCCAAGGCTTGCTGGTCACAGTGGCCATGGCAACGGAGAGGCACCAGTTCTAAAACATGTATCTAAAATACACTTTAGGGTAGAAAGGATAGAACTTGCATATGGATTTGATGTGAGTGTGAGAGTGTATTAGGATCCTGCCATATGAAAATGCCACAGACTGGTACCATGAACTTTCTAAAAACAACAGAGGGCTTCCATGATGGCGTCGTGGTTAAGAATCCGCCTGCCAATGCAGGGGACACGGGTTCGAGCCCTGGTCCAGGAAGATCCCACATGCTGCGGAGCAACTAAGCCCATGCGCCACAACTACTGAAGCCTGCGCACCACAAC
Organism: Eubalaena glacialis; assembly: GCF_028564815.1. NCBI lineage: Eukaryota > Metazoa > Chordata > Mammalia > Artiodactyla > Balaenidae > Eubalaena > Eubalaena glacialis. The sequence continues at coordinate 3,438,366 of NC_083730.1, forward strand.
TACTGAAGCCCATGCGCCTAGAGCCCATGCTCTGCAACAAGAGAAGCCACCGCCATGAGAAGCCTGCGCTTCACAACGAAGAGTAGCCCCCGCTCGCTGCAACTAGAGAAAGCCCGCGTGCAGCAACGAAGACCCAACGCAGCCAAAAATATAATAAATTAAAAAAAAAAAAAAACCAACAGAAATTGAATCCCATTATTCAGGAGGCTGGAAGTCCAAAACCAGTGTTGCATCCTTGTGCCAGCTCTAGGGGAGGACTCTTCCTTGTCTCTCTCCTGGCTTCTCGTGGCTCCTGGTGTCCCTTGGTTTGTGGCAGCATCACTCCAGCCTCTGCCTTCATCTCCCCACGGCCTCCTACCAGGTGTTTCCTCTTCTTATAAGGACATGAGTCACTGGATACAGGGCTCATCCTAATCCAGTGGGACCTCATCTCCATCCTGAACAAACCACATCTGGAAAAACCCTGTTTCCAAATAAAACCACATTCTGAGGTTCTGGGTGGACGTGAATTTGTGGGGGACACTATTCAATCCACTACAGAGGGTGAGGGAAGCTTCCAGGATGACTTCGGGGCCTTTGTGCAGATGGTGGGGTTGTGATGCATGGAACCAAGGTCCTGGAGCAGACCTGGGGTGAGAGTTCAAGAGACTGTGTCAGTCTGGTTAGTCAGGGACACGGGGTGGCTTCGAGATGGAGTGTCGAGTGTGCCACGGCATCTGCAGATCTGAGAGGTTTGGGCTGAAGACAGAATTTTGGCAGAGGTGCTGTAGAGATGACGCTTATATCCACAGGAGTGGGTGAGTTTCCTTGGGGGAGAGAAAGAACAACATAGTCTTAGGATTTCCAGAATCTTTAAGAACATTTGCTTCTTCAAGGAGAATAACAACAGGGCCTGGTATTTCCCTGTACTTTCCTGAATGCCATGAAGTCAGTACAGTTTCTTAAGATTTTTTTCTCTCTCAACTTCCCTGGGATTCTGAGAGGCTACAGGACCCCTGATTCTGATACTGGCCACCTGGTGTGTCAGAAATAAAAACCTGTTGTGGGTTAGGGTTAGGACAGGTGGTATGTATGTCCCAGGCTTGGTCCTGTAAAGCTCTGGGCTGGGTCAGAGTTCTCTGGACTGTGGGAGGCTGTTTGTCCAGGGAGCGTGGCTTCACTCGTGCACAGGAATTTAAGTTGGAAAGCGTCCAGTCAAGGGACACAGGAAAACAGAACAGTGAAGACCCATCAGACCCTGAAATAGGGTGGCGCCGACCTCCTTGGATGTGGGGAGCCTCCCATGAAGGACCATGCCTCACCTCTCCTCCTTGCCTGTGGACCAACGGCCCGTGGGCACCAATAGTTACCTCAGTGTGTCACTGTTAAAATAAAAATAAAAAAGCATCAGTAAAGCTGTTCAGCAGGAAATTGCCCTTGACACAGTCTAGGTGGATTCCTTATGACTCAGTCATTAACCACCTAAACACCCAGGTAGGAGTTTCAGATCCTCTTTGGTTTTTTTCCCCTGTCATCTCTGACCTTTTGCTGAGCTCATGCTAACAAGACTGAAAGTTAAAGAGCAAACACAACGACAGCTGGGTCCCTGGGGTCCCTGAGATAACTTTAATAATTTAAACTGACCTGGGGGCCTGCGTGGGGAATTATCCTCCACTTAGATGACCCGATGATTCTTAACTCATTTTTGAGTCTGTATTCAGTCAGTGGGAAAGTGTTACTGGCCCTCGGTTGCACCAGGCTGGGGACACTTACCGCCTTCACATCCAATAACCAGAGACAATGATTCTATTATTTATGATATTTTTACCTGAAGTGATAACATATACATCTTTAGTTATGATTTCCTAATCTTTTTTTTTTTTAAACTGGCACCTTCTCATAGCCTTAGGAATGGCCTTAAGTTTTATAATAAAAATTGTCTTTTCCAAACCTTTAGTTGTAATTGATCTTTAAAAACTTAACATACATTTTTGCCTCCTTTATCTTTGATAAAGGAGGCAAGAATATACAATGGAGAAAAGACAGCCTCTTCAATAAGTGGTTCTGGGAAAACTGGAGAGCTACATGTAAAAGAATAAATTAGAACACTCCCTAACACCATACACAAAAATAAACTCAAAATGGAGTAAAGACCTAAATGTAAGGCCAGACACTATAAAACTCTTAGAGGAAAACATAGGCAGAACACTCTATGACATACATCACAACAAGATCCTTTTTGACCCACCTCTTAGAGAAATGGAGATAAAAACAAAAACAAACAAATGGGACCTAATGAAACTTAAAAGCTTTTGCACAACAAAGGAAACCATAAACAAGACAAAAAGACAACCCTCAGAATGGGAGAAAATATTTGCAAACAAAGCAACCGGCAAAGGATTAATCTCCAAAATATACAAGCAGCTCATGCAGCTCAATATCAAAAAAAAAAAACCAAACAACCCAATCCAAAAATGGGCAGAAGACCTAAATAGACATTTCTCCACAGAAGATATACAGATTGCCAACAAACACATGAAAGGATGCTCAACATCACTAATCATTAGAGGAATGCAAATCAAAATTACAATGAGGTATCACCTCACACCGGTCAGGATGGCCATCATCAAAAAATCTACAAACAGTAAGTGCTGGAGAGGGTGTGGAGAAAAGGGAACCCTCTTGCACTGTTGGTGGGAATGTAAATTGATGCAGCCACTATGGAGAACAGTATGGAGGTTCCTTAAAAAACTAAAAATAGAACTACCATACGACCCAGCAATTGCACTACTGGGCATATACCCTGAGAAAACCATAATTCAAAAAGAGTCATGTACCAAAATATTCATTGCAGCTCTGTTTACAATAGCCAGGACAAGGAAGAAACCTAAGTGTCCATTGACAGATGAATGGATGAAGACGATGTGGCACATATATACAATGGAATATTACTCAGCCATAAAAAGAAACGAAATTGAGTTATTTGTAGTGAGGTGGATGGACCTAGAATCTGTCATACAGAGTGAAGTAAGTCAGAAAGAGAAAAACAAATACCGTATGCTAACACATATACATGGAATCTTAAAAAAAAAAGAAAAATGGTTCTGAAGAACCTAGGGGCAGGACAGGAATAAAGACGCAGACATAGAGAATGGACTTGAGGACACGGGGAGGGGGAAGGGTAAGCTGGGACGAAGTGAGAGAGCGACATGGACTTTATATACTACCAAATGTAAAATAGATAGCTAGTGGGAAGCAGCCGCATAGCACAGGGAGATCAGCTCGGTGCTTTGTGACCACCTAGAGGGGTGAGATAATGTGGGTGGGAGGGAGACGCAAGAGGGAGGGGATATGGGGATATATGTATATGTATAGCTGTTTCACTTTGTTATACAGCAGAAGCTAACACACCATTGTAAAGCAATTATACTCCAATAAAGATGTTAAAAAAAAAACTTAATATAATAGAATAAACAGTGGGTATTGAAAAGTGAGACCTTTTTGTAAATAAATAGAAGCAAGCATGGTGAGGGTATAAATCTGGGTGGTGACAGCAAACTCTTTTTTTCTTTTGGTTACAAGCTCCTCTAAAAAAACTGATGAGAGCTGCAGATCTGATCCTCACAGAGGGCACATTCACATACACCTAGAATTTGGCATTTAATTTAGTGGGGCTGGGGGCTTTCTGGAGTCCACGGGCCCATGGAAAAGGGCCCCTTATTTGTGGTGTGACTCTTTCCTATGGTGACAATTCTCTTGGGATAAAATAAGTGACAGAGACCCTCCAATCCACTGCTCTGCTGTTTTGAATGGGGATCGTCCTGAGGAAAGTCGTGTTGCCCAAGTTTTCCTTCAGGATTCCTCCCGAAGGCCTTGGACTCTGTTGAACAAAGTGCACATCATTTTTGAAGTTTAAATACAATCGGACTATGAGAATTTTCCAACACTGGAGCAAGGGATTAGCGCTTTTAGAAGAAACAATACTTATCCTAGGGTTAGATGCTATTAATAGGATAGCTTATGTCTTCTTCTTAATGGTTTAGAATGAGCCCGTCTTGCTTACGGAGTGGGGAAGTCAAAACACCTGAGTTATCGTCCTGGTTTGTGTGTTGTCACCTTGACTGAGTCCTGTTGCCTCTCACGGGGCCTTCATGAAAGACGAGTGGGTGCACTGATCTCTACGCGCCCCTCTAGTTCTGGTACCGGGGCATGAGCCTCCCTCTTAGTGTTTGTTCCTCTGAAGAAGACTTTTTTTTTTCACATCTTTATTAGAGTATAATTGTTTTACATTGTTGTGTTTGTTTCTGCTGTACAACAATTTGAATCAGCTATATGTATACATATATCCCCACATTCCCTCCCTCTTGCGTCTCCCTCTCACCCTCCCAATCCCACCCCTCTAGGTGGTCACACAGCACCGAGCTGGTCTCCCTGTGCTATGTGGCTGCTTCCCACTAGCTATCTATTTTACATTTGGTAGTGTATATATGTCAATGTTGCTCTCCCACTTCATCCCAGCTTCCCCTTCCCCCTCCGTGTCCTCAAGTCCATTCTCTATGTCTGCATCTTTATTCTTGCCCCGCCACTAGGTTCATCAGCACGGCTTTTTTAGATTCCATGTATATGCGTTAGCATACAGTATTTGTTTTTCTCTTTCTGACTTACTTCACTCTGTATGACAGACTCTAGGTCCATCCACCTCACTACAAATAAAAAGACAACCCTCAGAGTAAGAGAAAATATTTGCAAACAAAGCAACTGACAAAGGATTAATCTCCAAAATATACAAGCAGCTCATGCAGCTCCATATCAAATAAACAAACAACCCAATCCAAAGAAGACTTCTTTGATTCTCGTCCGCCAGCTTTCTTAGTCATGGGGTGAGATTCCGCAGGCTTTTGCGATACTAAGTGAAGCTTCTGTAAACCCTTGCACACACCTGGAGTGTGAACAGAGTCAACTGCTCTTATTCCAAATGGTCGCCCAAGGACCCCACATGCATGTTAGCGGGGAGAGCCAGCATATCCCAAATCCTCAGGGAACTAGTCCAAAGGTGGCGACCCTGCCCTCAATACCTGCACAGAGGGAGAACTAGGACCCTGGGTTCTTTTTCCTGCCCCAAAGTACCTCTGGTGGTTGGCAGCCCTCCCACTGCGAGCTGAGGCTCGTGCCAGCTGCAAAAACGCCTCTCACCTTTGACCCCGGAGGACTGTTCTCAGTGCTCGGCTCAGCCCCGTGCCCGGGCCCCCGCGTTGCCAACCCCTGGGCCCAGCATCTTTGTTGTCACTCACAGCCATACTCCAGGACACCGCCAGGCCCAAGCCAACCAGGAGAGGAGAGGCCACACGGTGGAGCTCCCTTACCCCCCAGACCCATCACCAGGGGTCAGCCATTTGCTTTGCTAGTGAACTTCTCAAACACAGTATCTGAGTTCATTCCTTTTCTACAGAAAATGTGGCCCGTTCTAGGGAGGTGGGACCACCTTTATTCCTTCCAGGGGAACCTGTCACATCTCTCTGAATGGCGAGCTCTGTGACAGGAGGATCACCTAGGGTCAGAGAGAGCCCCTCCGAGCCATTCAAGGGCGTTCACGCGTACTCTTTGGGCGGGTCTTTAGGGTGGTTTTCTGGCCCCTCTCTGTTCTCCTGTTCTTAAATGCTTTGGGGGACCTCTCTCCGTCAATATTTGAGACTTTGTCTTTGAGGACCCACCGCAGCATCCTTCTGAGAGTAGGATCGTCATTTAATTAGAAAAGCCTGAACCTTGGTGTCCTGCGAGCGTCTTTGGGACCGACCGATTGTCACCGCACGATCTAATTGAGCAAGAATGTGTTGAGTGTTGATTGCCTAGGTTGACTGTGAGAATTAAAGCGGAGAATGCATCCAGGGCTTAGCAGGGTACCTGACGCAGACTCAGAGCGCAGCCCAAACTAGCTATTACTCTTGTTTGCTATGACTTTTCATGGTAAAAGACATCATTTTAGTTTTGGGAGGAATAAAGATAAGGCGATGAATATAGTTGCTTTAGTTAGTTCTATCCTGGTTGTTGGTGGTTTTGGAACAATTTTACCTCTTTACCAATGATTGTACATTTAGGTGTGGAAACTACCCGAGGTACAAAGATGACAACTGGGCTAATAAATGTATCTACCTGTCTAACATATGTACCCTATTAGGATCAGGGGACATAAAAAATAATGAATTCCAAAATGACATTTACAGGGAAGACCAACTAAAAACTTAACATGATAAAGTTCAGCGGATACAGGTGCCAGTTGACTCACCTGTAACAGGAAAACAGACAAAATATCAAATGTGAAATGATCATGCTGCTTATGTGGTTTAGAGAAAGAGCTAGAGGCCACAGTATTCTAAAAGTTCAAAATTGAGTTAAAAGGTTGTTAAGAGGAAAGGAAGATGGAACAGTAATATTTAAGTATTGAGTTCCAACCGAGGCTGTGAAAAAGCTTAATGTCACACTGAAGCGCTTACACACAAGTCAGAGTGGTCAGGTCATCTATTTATTTTCACGTAGTGGCTCCAACCTGCCATTGTACATGGAAAGGGAAATTGGGACTGTGGCCTTGTCCTCAGTAGCTGATGAGCAACCTTTAAATCGTGGTCTCTTCAGATAAGAGTGAATGTTTAGTTTCGGAA